>NC_064616.1:262454204-263079204 GCF_023898315.1 Schistocerca nitens
ACCTTCACTATTGAATGGTTTCTTTTTTTTTCAACTTATAGTAAACTTTCACTGATCATTTTAATGATGATTTACATGCACAAGGGAAGGTGTACCTTACCTAACCGTCCATCTGCACTGTAATATATACATACACATTATATGTAGGTTAGGAATATGCTGACATCAGATTCTGCTTTGTCGTTGTTTAATTTGCATATGTACTTTACCTTTTTTGCATTATGTTTTCCGTGTTTCTGCTAATAGAAATTAGCTCTCCACTAGACTATATTAATACAGTCTGTCATCTACAATATTTGCATGTTAGGGACACGTCTGAATGGAAATTTTTATTTAGATTATAAATTATAAACTATATTTTCCAGTTAAATATAAATATATGCCCCTTTTTTATGCTTATCATTTCTGTAGTTGACCTGTCCTGAGCTGTACTTGGTTTTATTTGCCCAGTGAAAGTACTGTTGTTATTGTTTTTACATTGTCCAGTGTCATTAATGTAACCACCTGTCAAAGGCCTAAATAATTACATTTTGCAGTGCAGACTGCTGCAAAATATGGAGGAAAAGAGTCACTGAGGTACTGGAAGTTACCGACAGGGATGTGAAGCCATGCCAACTCCAGTGCTGTGGCCAGCTGCACCGGGTTTCTTGGTTGAGGACCCATGGTGCGTACAGCACAAATGAGGTGGTCCCACAATAACCATTAAAGATGACGACGCATGTAAAAATTGTCTTTGAGTACTATGGGTTTTAACATCTGAGTTCATCAGTCCCCTAGAACTTAGAACTACTTAAACCTAACTAACCTAAGGACATCACACACATCCATGCCCTAGGCAGGATTCGAACCTGCGACGACGCGTGTAGACGTAGCCTAATAATAAGTCGCACCGTAAATCGGGAGTATTTATCTTCTATAAAGTGTATATTAACCGACAAAAACGTGTCAAGTGGTGTTACAATATGTTCAGTGATGCATAGGTGTGTCATTCGCATTGCTTCGCGAAAATAGACCATGAAAACATATCGTGTGCTTGTGGAACAAAGTGTAACGGTCGTTTAGCCGCATCTGAAATGTGCCATACAAAACGTGAACTTAAAGTGCTAGAAACATTGCAGAAGGAACTGAAAGCCACTCGAGAACATTTTCTGCTGGCGGAGAGCATGGTTGAAAGTCTATCCAACCACCATACGAAGAACTCTGACAGTTTCAGACATAGAGAGAACCAAATACGTGTCCAAAATCTAAAATATTTCAAAGAAATTAAAGGTTCCTTTAAGAAATCCATTTCAACATGTTATTATGGATGCGGAACAAAGTCATGGGTTTACCACCAGCGACGAAGTGCATTGATCTGAATCTCCAGGAACAAAAAGTAAAATGAGCAATACATCAGTAAAATACGGCTGTCGCGAGAATGTAAACAAAGTGACACAAAAAATACCGGAATTAGTGCAATTATGCTTGCTGACAGCCACGGCAGTGGACTTGCACAAATTCTTCATTATCACCAAGATATGTAGGAACGTTGTGAAACCTGCAGCAGGCTTGCAAGAAGTTCTAAAAGACTATAGAATCAGTAGTTGTGTGTCACAGAATCAGTGTATTATAATTTTAGGCGGCTCAAATGACGTGTATAAAAATGAACTAAAAGTAGCAAACAGCATCTTAAGAGATGCACTGTGTACATTAGGTGACCAAAAAGCGATTGTGTTTGGTATACCTCACAGGCATGACATTACAGAATCTTCTTGTGTAAATAAAGAGATTCAAAAAGCAAACAGGAGTTACAGAAAGATCTGCAAGATCACTTCAAATGCTTTTTTTTCCCTGTCGGTGATTTAGAAAGAAAGCATTTCACAACACACGGAATGCATCTTAATTAATGTGGCAAACCACAACTCAGCCAGAAAATCATAGCCTCAGTGAAATGTGCTTTTTAAGACATTCAGAAATGTGACAAAATTTCACTGCCAACTGTAAAGGAAATGTTCAAAATAGCTTCCCTTCAAATAAATCCTGCTACAGCAGTACTAGAACAAAAAGAATCCATTATAGTGGGAAGTGTTCAGAAAGAAGTTATAAGAACAGTGGTAGCAGGTAAAACAACAGAGTCAGGACCAGAGAACAAAGAAACAGCAAGTGTGACAACATATCCAACTACAGAAGCAACTACATCGTCAGATACAAAAGTAAAAATATCCACAAGGACACTACCTGCTAGAGCAAGACAATTACCATCAAGAAGTGAGGATTTTTACTGGCCACAGATGAAGACAGCACCTCCATCGATCATCCCAGAAGTGTTCTTCACATTAAAATAAAAGGAAGGCAGAGGCAAATAAGGGTAAATGATAATTCAGATATTCCAAGCAGAACCCCAAGTTTATAATTGTCCATCAAAATCTGCAGTAATTCCAAAACAAAATTAATGAGGTAGAACTATTACTGTCAGATCAATTAAAAGAAGTAACTGTAATGTGTTTTAGTGAACATTGGCTAACTGATGAGATGTTAGCAATCACAAGTGTACAGGGTTATGTTATGACATATCTACACATGGAGGAACATGTATATTTGTGAAAGACAGTATCAGCTATTGCTGCTTAAAATCTCTCGGAAAGTTATGAAAAGAAGGTGATTTTGAAATGTTTGCTGAGGAACTAACCTCAATAAAAATAATCATCATTTGCCTTTACAGAAGTCCAGACTCAATCATAAAAATATTATTTTACCAACTTGAGGGTAGTCTTGGCAGTGTCAGAGACCTACATAAAACAGTTACAATATGTGGAATGTTTAACATTGACTTTAACAATGTTTCAAAAGATAGAGATGATCTTATGGCTATATGTGCAACATACAACCTGCTCCTAATTATAAATTCCCTTACTAGAGTTACAAGTGTATTCACCACAGGTTTCAGTGACCACTATGCACAGTTTCGTGAAATATCTTCAATGCTGAACTTAATTAAATAAACTGAAACAATAAAATAGGAAGAGTCTTTAACAATCAAAAGATTGAACACTTTAGTAGGAATTTACTAAAGAAGGAAACACTGATTGAAATGTATAGATGTGGAAACACAGATGAGAAATTCAACATACGTATTTATGGATATATTTACACATTATTTTTGTTGTGTCTAGACAAGACAGCTTAGACACAATGAGAGGAAGCCGAAAGGCACGCGCTTAAACTCACGCAGGCTGGCGTGAGGTCTGAAACAGGATACGTAATGAATGATATAAAGAAAAGTACGTAGCTTCTGGAATACTTAACTTTAATCCACATTTGTAGAACATCGCTCTTGATGATACATTAATAGAATCTCAATATCAATTGAATACGGCGCCTTGCTAGGTCGTAGCAAATGTAGCTGAAGGCTATGCTAACTATCGTCTCGGCAAATGAGAGCGTATTTGTCAGTGAACCTTTCCTTGCAAAGTCGGCTGTACAACTGGGGCGAGTGCCAGTACGTCTCTCTAGACCTGCCGTGTGGTGGCGCTCGGTCTGCAATTACTGACAGTGGCGACACGCGGGTCCGACGTATACTAATGGACCACGGTCGATGTAAAGGCTACCACCTAGCAAGTGTGGTGTCTGGCGGTGACACCACATTCCTCCCCCGCAAATCGGCGAACGGTGGTGTTATAAGGCTTCCGCCCGCCTTGGGGAGGACCCCATGTTGACGTATGCGACGAGGTGGGGAGCCTAACAACAGGCGAGGCTGTGCCACCCGCACCTGGCCATTCGGTCCGAGGGGAGCTAGGAAACGCCTGAAAACCTAGTCCAGGGTGCATGCCAACATGCGGTGTATGCGCCCGTAAAGAGACAGGAGGGGCCGAAGAGTCGACCTCCATCGCGTCGGGGTACCCGACGGGCGAAGACGACATCTGGTCCGGAGTGGGCAAGAGGTCCATGTCGGAGGACAGCTGGTCACGGGAAGCGATCGGCGGCGTGTGACCCAGGGAGGCGCTTGGCGGCTACAGCGGAGCGTCCACTGCGGGCGCCGCCGGCGGGAGAACAGGCGGCGGCGGCGGCGCGTCGCCATGGGGCAAAATGGAAGGCAGCGTCGGTAACACCTGGGGATGAGGCGAGCCAGTAGATGGGTCCCCAGGGCGCTGACATGACGGCACCGTCGCTGAAAGCAGACGGGGAGCGGCAGAACCCGTGCGACGACAGAGGCGCAGCTGATTGAGATGCCGACGCACCTCACCAGAGGTCCCCAAAACCAGATACATAGCGCGGCCGAGGCAGCGAAGAATGCGCCCTGCGAGCCAACGCCGTGAACCTCGATAGTTGTGATAGTATACAACGGCGCCTGGAGCAAAAGCATGTGGCTGCCGCTGCTCAGGAACCTGATGCGGCGGATGCAGCAAAGACATCAAGGTTCGATGAGGACGACCATGGAGCAACTCAGCCGGCGATCGACCATCTCGGGGCTGAGAGCGATATGAAGACAAGAAGAGCAACAACGCGTCCTCCCGAGAATGCGACTCTTTCAACTTCAACATCTGTGACTTGAAAGTCCAGACCAATCGTTCAGCGGCACCGTTTGACTGAGGCGAAAGCGGCGCGGATGTCAGTTGTTGAATACCATTGGCCTTGCAGAATGACTGAAATTCTGCGGACATGAATTGTGGGCCATTGTCGGAAACAATAGTCTGTGGAAGACCTTCAATGCAAAAGATAGCGGATAACGCTTGGATGGTGGCAGACGACGTCGTGGAAGACATCCGGACAACAAAAGGAAAATTACTGAAGGAATCTACCACAACCAACCATCGAGCATTCCAGAATGGATCAGCAAAATCGATGTGTAAGCGTTGCCAAGGGGAAGTGGCTTTCGGCCATACAAAGAATTTCCGCGACGGTGCGGATTGTTGTTCGGCACACGCCATGCAAGAAGAGCACATATTCGTGGTGGTGGTGGTTAGTGTTTAACATCCCGTCGACAATGAGGTCATTAGAGACGGAGCGCTAGCTCGGGTTAGGGAAGGATTGGGAAGGAAATCGTCCGTGCCCTTTCAAAGGAACCATCCCGGCATTTGCCTGAAACGATTTAGGGAAATCACGGAAAACCTAAATCAGGATGGCCGGAGACGGGATACATATTCGTAATCGCAGCATCGATTCCGAACCAAGTACAGTGCTGACGAGCAAGTTGTTTCGTTCGCACTATACCCCAATGTCCTTGGTGGAGAAGCCGTAAGCCAGAGGACTGTAACGAACGTGGGACCACGACCCTGGACTGATCATTATCAGAACGCAACAGCAAAACACCACGTCGTACAAAAAGTCTCTCCTTGTGAGCAAAAAATCGGCGAACCAACGGATCCTCGATCCGTGACTTTGACAAGGGCCACTGCGTAGCAACAAAACCTAAAACGGTAGCAAGGGCAGGGTCAGCAGCTGTGGCTGTAGCCACACGACGAAAATCAATCGGAAACGATTCGACCACGTCATCGGTTTCCGCATCAATGAACATGCAAGCAAGTTCGGAAGAATCGAATGCTCTATCCGCAGCAACAGGCAAACGGGACAACGCATCGTCGTTTCCGTGCTTAGCAGTGGACCGATACAAGATATCGTAGCGGTACTGCGAGAGGAAAATAGACCAGCGAATGAATTTCTGCGCTGTACGTGGAGGTACAGGCTTGTTCGGATGAAAAAGCGATGTCAAAGGTTTGTGGTCTGTGATGATGGTAAAATGACGACCATACAAGAAATCGCGAAACTTAGTAACACCAAATACGAGAACCAAAGCTTCTTTCTCTATCTGTGAATAATTTCTTTGCGCAGACGAAAGCAATTTGGACGCAAAGGCAATAGGGCGATCATGCGAGCCATCTTTGTGCGCAAGCACAGCACCGATCCCGAAATCCGATGCATCCACCATCAACAAAAGGGGTTTCTGGGGATCGAATGGCGTAAGGCAAGTATTAGAAAGCAACGCCGATTTCAACTGGCGAAAGGCGCGTTCGCAGTCCGTCGTCCAGACGAACGGAACACCATTACGGCGTAAGCGATGAAGCGGAGCTCAAATGGAAGAGGCATGTGGAACAAATTTATTATAATAATTAATTTTTCCCAGCACACTCTGTAGCTGCTTCAAATTCTGCGGCGAAGGCAAGTCTTGTATGGCACGGAGGTGCTCCGGACTAGGATGTATGCCTTGGACATTGATTACATGTCCCAGATATGGTAACTCACGAGCAAAAAACACACATTTGTCCTTCCGCAAGCGAAGACCATTTTGTCGCAAGACCTGAAATAATGTTCTGAGATTGGCTAAATGTTCTTCTTCCGTCTTTCCGGAGATCACAATATCGTCCAGATAGTTTGCTGCAGTAGGGACCGACGCACAAACAGTTTGCAGATAT
Source organism: Schistocerca nitens (assembly GCF_023898315.1). Lineage (NCBI taxonomy): Eukaryota > Metazoa > Arthropoda > Insecta > Orthoptera > Acrididae > Schistocerca > Schistocerca nitens. The sequence continues at coordinate 262,460,594 of NC_064616.1, forward strand.
TGCTGAAACAATGCAGGGGCGGACGCACACCCGAATGGCAGTCTTTTGAATCGATACAAACCAAGACGCGTGTTAACCACCAAGACGCGCTGGGATTCGTCGTCCACTGGTATTTGCAAGTACGCATCTGCTAGGTCCAACTACGAAAAATATTTACCCGGGCACAGTTTGTCAAAAAGATCTTCCGGGGGGGGGGGGGGGGGTAAAGGAAAAGTTGCAATCACTAGTTGTGGATTCACTGTAGCTTTGAAGTCCACACAAAGTCTCAGTTTTCCGGAAGGTTTCGGCAAAATTACTAAGGGTGATGCCCAGAGAGAAGCCTGCACACGTTCAATCACACCTTGTGATTCCAATTCGTGTAATGTTCTTGCGACCTCATCACGCAATGCGTGGGGAACATTGCGCGCTCTGAAAAATTTTGGTTGCGCGTTTACTTTCAGTTCCAAATGTGCTTTATAGTTCTTAGCGCTACCAAGGCCCGGTGCAAAAATGTCTGCAAATTCTTCACATAGACTAGAAACACTGGCTGAAGGCACAGTCTGGTTCACTGATAGGACCTGATTGACTATAGACAAGATAAACAACTGAAATAAATCTAAACCAAACAAGTTCACTGCAGAAGAAGAACGAAGTACGTAAAATGACACAAGTTTTGTTTGTCCCTTGTATGTGGCAAGAAGGCTGCACTGTCCTAACACAGGGATATTCTGACCGGAATAACTATTTAACGTAACATTTGCGGCACGCAACAGAGGTGTGCCCAGTTGTTTGTACGTGTCTTTATTGAGCAATGAAACGGCAGCTCCAGTATCGAGCTGGAATTGAATCACGTGGCCATTAATGTCCAAGTCTACAAAAATTTTATTGTCCCGCTGACGACAAGAGCGACTGTTTTGTGCAACGTGAACAGACACTGGTACAGAATCACTTGCTAATTGACGTGGTTTCCGGCGACGTCGACGCACACTATTTGTGGGACGAACACAGTCACTGTTAGAGAGAGCGGCACTGGGCGGAGTGGAATTAACTACATGAATGTCCATGGGCGAAGGTTCACGAGCCTGAGTATTTTTGGTTCGATTCCGATTCCGGCGCGAAGCAAAGGGCCTGGAATGGTTGTTAGTGTCCGATCTGAGTTTTTTCTGGCAAACACTCTGAACATGTCCTATTTTATTACAGAAAAAGCAAATAGCTTGGCGTGACGGGCAATCCTCACGCGAATGTCTAGTAGCACACCTGGGGGCATGATTTCACTGCATTAGCTTGCTGCCGCGTGACACGTGGTTGAGATCGTGGTGGCAGCTGCGCGGACGGGCGCGAGGGCTGTTAACAGTTCCGTGCAGCTCGCCCGGCGGGCCGGTTAATGTGACACACGGCTGGCGAAGTTTCAAATGATTCCTCAGCAAAGTCAAGTGTGTCTTGCCTATCAAATATGTCGATCACTTGTTGAAGGGAGGGATTGACTAGTTTCAAAATTTGCTCCCGTATACGAACATCAGAAACGTTCTGTGCAATTGCATCACGTACCATAGGATTTGAATAAGGGAGTCCACATTCACACTCAAAAGCACAATCCCTTGTAAGGCCTTGCAAAGTTGCAACCCACTCCCGATTAGTTTGACCGGCCGTACGTTTTGTACGAAAGAAAGTATACCTTTTTGCAACTACATTGACTGATTCCTTGAAATATGCATCTAAAGCCGACAAAATTTCTTCGTAGGACAGAGTTGCTACGTCACAGCGGGGAAATAATTTCACTATCACACGGTATGTCTGCACCCCTACACACGCCAATAAGTGAGGCTGCCATTCGTTACCTTTAATTCTGTAGGCGGCGAGATGGAATCCAAATTGGCGTGACCACTCCGTCCAGTTTTCCATTGCCCCATCGAAATGACGAAAAGGTGGTGCAACTGCGTGTTGTGGCTGCGGTAGCGGTGGAGCGGCGGCTGCCGCATCGGTTTGCATTGCACGTTGACCCTGGACGAGCTGTCCAAGGGCATCCAATAACGCCTGCGTCTGCTGATTCTGCAAGCGATAAAATTCGGACCGTACATCTGGAGATTGTGGCGAAGCCATGACACAAGTAATCTAAGCAAGTATAAAGAACAAGACCCTGTTTTTACTCGTCGCCAAATATGTTGTGTCTAGACAAGACAGCCTAGACACAATGAGAGGAAGCCGAAAGGCACGCGCTTAAACTCACGCAGGCTGGCGTGAGGTCTGAAACAGGATACGTAATGAATGATATAAAGAAAAGTACGTAGCTTCTGGAATACTTAACTTTAATCCACATTTGTAGAACATCGCTCTTGATGATACATTAATAGAATCTCAATATCAATTGAATACGGCGCCTTGCTAGGTCGTAGCAAATGTAGCTGAAGGCTATGCTAACTATCGTCTTGGCAAATGAGAGCGTATTTGTCAGTGAACCTTTCCTTGCAAAGTCGGCTGTACAACTGGGGCGAGTGCCAGTACGTCTCTCTAGACCTGCCATGTGGTGGCGCTCGGTCTGCAATTACTGACAGTGGCGACACGCGGGTCCGACATATACTAATGGACCGCGGTCGATGTAAAGGCTACCACCTAGCAAGTGTGGTGTCTGGCGGTGACACCACAATTTTAACATGTGATTTCCAGTTAAAAATCAGAAAATCAAGTGTAGTAGGCTTAACAGAAAAAATTGCTGGTTGACAACAGATATAAAAATGTCATGCACTGAAAAACGAATTTTTATATGAGATCTCCAAGTCTTCCTTAGTATCCAATGAATTCATTGCATATTTCAAGAATTATAATATGATACCTAAAAAAGAGATCAAAGAAGATAAAGTAATGGCAAATGACTGTTATATAAATAACTCCAATAACAAAATGAAACCTGTATGGAGTATAGTTATTAGATATTGACTCTAATTAGTCCTCTGTGAGATTATAAAGTTGACCTTTTAATAAAATACACAATACACCATATTGCCAGGAACACATATTTTTAGAGACTATATATTCAGCGATGTTACATAACGAAGATCAAAGAGAAAACCATAAACTACGATACATATAACACATCAAAGAGTAAAATATGATTGTTCCCAACACCCCCACAAGTTCTCGAGATGTCAATTCTTGAACTCTGAAAGTCCCACAGCTTGAAAGCACCACTGATATTTACCTTTAGGCAGTGCCTTTGTCAAAAAATCAGCTTGCTGCTTAACGGTACTTACAGGTTTCACACCGAATTTTCCTGTTTTAATTAAATCACGAATATAGTGGTGCCTCACATCAATGTGTTTTGTTTGAGCGTGATGCATACCATTATGACTCAGTGCAATGGCACCTCTATTATCACAGCATACACTTACTGGTTCTTCACTATGCGTAACACAATTCACGAAGCAATCCTTGACGGTATACCGCTTCTTGCGCTGCTGCTGATAGAGCCATATACTCAGCTTCTGTAGTTGATAGAGCTACAGTTTGTTGTCGTTTTGTAATCTAGGAAACTGCTGTCCCAGCTAACTTGAAGATATAGCCGGTCGTTAATAGCCGCTGATGGAGGACTGATGCATAATCAGCGTCACAGAAACCTTCAATTTCAGTTGTTCCACTTTTTTGGTAAATTAGTCCTACATTGACTGTGCTTTTAATGTATCGCATAATTCGTTTGACCGCTTCCCAGTGGATTTTCCGATAATTAGAATTGAATCTGCTTAGAGCCCTCACAGCATATGCAATGTCCAGTCTAGTACTTTGAGCTAAATACAATAGTGATCCTACAGTTTGATGATAAGGAATGTGATGTAACACAAGGTTTTCCTCATCTGTCGATTTATTTTCACATTTTTGCAGCTTTGAACCAGGATCGAATGGATATTCAACAGCATTACAATGTTCCATACCAAATTTCTTGAGTATGTTTGCTGCATATTTGCTTTGATCAATACTAATCGTCCCTTGTTTCCTGTTTCGTTTTATTCTTATGCCAAGACACCAACTTAGTTCACCAAGATCTCTCATCTTAAACTGATTCATTAATCCCGTCTTCAATTCTTTCTTCCACGTATTATTTCTATTAGAGAAAATGATCAAGTCGTCTACATAAACAGCTATAATGAGTATATTTTGTTTCTCAATTCCTCCCCCTTCTTCACGTAGCCTTCAGGTTGACGAATGTAAACTTCTTCATCGAGATCACCATATACGAACGCAGTTTGAACATCCATATGTTCAATGTCGAGGTTAAATTCAGCTGATAAAGCTAACAGGATGCGAAGTGAAGAATGACGAACAACAGGCGAGAACGTTTCATCAAAGTCTATTCCTGGTATTTGGGAATAACCTTTCGCAACAAAACGAGCCTTATAGCGTTCAATTTCACCATTTGACGTTTCTTCCACCTTGAACGCCCATTTCCAACTAATTACCTTCCTGCCTGGTGGTAAATCAGTCAAAATCCATGTTTCATTTTCAAGTAAAGATTAATATTCATTATCTAAGGCTTCCTTCCATTTTTCACAGTCATCACAATTCATTGCTTCTTCATTCGAATTTGGTTCAGAAATACAAGCAAAATCATCATTAAAATGTTTAGTGTTTGGTTTTCTTTCACGTGATGATTTTCTAATTATTGGTTGCATTTCTGGCTACACAACTTCCAGTGACTATGTACGTTGCTATTACTGTTTTCTCAGTGTCACTTTGTGCTAATTCGAGATAAACTGCATTTCTGTCAAATTCAGCAGGTTGTGTCAGTTCAGTTGCCTCTTCAATGATGTTAGGTGTCTATACGATTATCGTCAATTGGGTTACTGTTTGAAATACTGTTTCCACAAGTGCACTTTGAGTTTTCGATGAATTACACATCACGGGCTTTCACAACTGTCTTTGGTGAATTTGGATCAATCAGACGATATGCTTTAGAATCTTCGCAATATCAAACAAAGAAAAGTTCCTTAGATTTGTCCTCTAATTTCGTCCTTGTTTCTTTTGGTATGTGTACAAATGCTCGACCTCCAGAGATTCGTAAATGACTCAGATTTATCCGACAACCACTCCATAATTCCTCAGGAGTGACATTCTTAACAGCTTTTGTTGGAGTACGATTCTTCAAATAAATTGCTGTGTTTACAGCTTCAGCCCAAAATTGTCTACTTAGACCTGCATCTGTTAACATTGATCTTGCTCTTTCAATGATTGTCCGATTTAAGCGTTCTGCAACACCATTCTGTTCTGGCGTGTAAGGAGTTGTTGTTTCATGTTTAATTCCATTCGTCTTTAAAAATAACTTCACGCGCTGATTGACGAACTCTTTTCCGTTGTCTATTCGAAGTATTTTGATTTTTCGACCAGTTTCATTTTCTACTCGTGCTTTGAATTCGGTGAATGTGTCACAGACTTCTGTTGTTGATTTTAACATATAACCAAAAGATTTTCTTGAGAGATCATCAGTAAAAGTGATAAGATATCTTGATCCTACCCACGAAGCCATGCTCATTGGTCCACAAACATCAGAATGCACAATCTCAAGTAGATCTTTTGCTCTTCTACCTGATGTTTTAGGAAAAGGTTGTCGAGACTGTTTACCTTTTATGCAGGGAATACACGGATCTAAATTGACGTTCGTCCAGTTCCGTCCATCAGCCATTTTTTCTTTTAATAAATGCATGCTTACACGATTCAAATGTCCCAGTCTTCGATGCCACAATTCATGACTGTCAATTTCTACAACATCTGTGTAATGATGCACTTCATCTAATCGATACACATCATTCATTTGAGTTGCAGTTGCTACTTGTGTTCCAGAAACAATTACATCACTTTTATTGTATACACTGCACTGCACATTGTCAAGCAATACACACAATCCACGTCTTGTCATCTGACTAACCGACAGTAGGTTGTAAGAATGGCTTGGAACATACGCAACATCATTAGCAGTTATGTGTTTCTTCTTGTCGTCACATTAACTTGAAGATGAACGTCGCCTTCTCCAATAGCCTGAAGATTGCTGTTATCTGCTACTGTCACTTTAGCAGCTGTGGTCGATTGGAAAGTGTTGAACGAGTCTCTTTGATTCGTCATGTGTCGTGAACACCCAGAATCCAGATACCAACCATCACTATGATGCGAAGATGCAGTTACAGCCACTGCATTCGCAGTACCCACTGCATTCGCAGAATTTGAAAATTTATTTGTTTTCTTCTTTGTTCTACACTCATTCGCCTTGTGACCAGGTTTCTGACATTTGTAACACTTAAAAGGCTTGATATTTCTCACATCACGTAGGATATTTGTCTTCTGGTGTTTACAGTCCTGCTTACTAGCTACCAGCGCCGAATGTGTGGTCTCATTTGTGGATGCAAACTGACGTTTCGTCGATTCTTGAATTAATCGCTGACTTACTAAATCACTAGTAATCTTGACACCCAAATTCTCAATTGCCATAATCAAGGGTTGGAAATCTGCTGGAAGTCCACTTAGCATAATTGCAGCTACGAAATCATCAGCCATTTTCTTACCAATGCTTCGAATTTGTTGAGCAAGTGACATAATTTTCGACAAATATGCCTCCATATTTATCTCAGAAGCCAATCGTACATTCATTAAGCATTGTAACAGCCAGATATAACAAGATAAACTCTTATCTTCAAATGCAGATTATAAATTTTGCCATGCTTCTTTAGCAGTCGTTGCTCCACGAAGTTTTGGATACACAGATGAATTTACAGATAAACATAATTTTGATAATGCTTTCTGCACATTCTTCTCATCTACGTCAGTGCCAGCAATTGTGTCGCATAGTCCCTCATGTTTCAGGTACATTTCCATCGTGAATTTCCAGTCGTTGTAGTTTGTCATACAGGTCAACTTTTCAAAATTAAACAGTGATTGTCCACCCAAAGCTATCTTGAATACGTTCAGATAGTTAAACAAACAAATCTTGAAAGTTTCTCTGCAAAAAGAAAATACGATAGCAACACACTGAACACACGCGAAAATTATGTAACCTTGATTTATCAGTTTATTTCTTTGGTATGGAAAGTTCACTAATCTCTCCTGGGCCTATAACCTATTAGATATTGACTCTAATTAGTCCTCTGTGAGATTATAAAGTTTACCTTTTAATCAAATACACAATACACTTTATTGCCAGGAACACACATTTTTAGAGACTATTTATTCAGCGATGTTACATAACGAAGATCAAAGAGAAAACCATAAACTACCATACATATAACACATCAAAGGGTAAAATATGATTGCTCAAAACAATATTGAAACAGTAAACTGACAATGTCTCTCCTCTATAATTCCAATACTAAATTCAATTATAATGGCAAAGTAATTAAGGATCCTAAGGAAATAGCCAATGTGTTCACTACTTATTTTAGCAATGTAAGTGAGCAATTAATTGCTGAAATCAAACCTTGCAATACAAACTGCCCAGTATCATCTTTAAATACCAACATAAATCCTACTTCACTGTTTCTCTTTCCAAGTTCTGTCAGTTATCAGAACTTTAAAAGTGAATCATTCCACTGGAATAGGTGGTATCCAAATGGTTCAAATGGCTCTGAGCACTATGGTACTTTACTGCTGAGGTCATCAGTCCCCTAGAACTTAGAACGACTTAAACCTAACTAACCTAAGGACATCACACACATCCATGCCCAAGGCAGGATTCAAACCTGTGACCGTAGCGATCTCGCGGTTCCAGACTGCAGTGCCTGTAACTGCACGGCCACACTGGCCAGCAGGTGGCATCTCAGACAGCCTTATTAAAAATGTGGAGATCTCATTATTGAACCATTAGCTCACTTTGATAATTGTTCTTTTCAAACTGGAATTTTCCAATCATGCCTAAAAACTGCTAAGCTCAAACCACTATTCAAAAAATATAAAAAGGATGAAGTGCCTAACTACAGGCCTATTGCTCTACTATATGTAGTCTCAAAAAACATAGAAAAAATTTTCAATGAAGAGTAGCAAATTTTCTGGACGAGCACAAAATATTATCCACAGCACAACATGGTTTCAAGAAAGGCTGACCAACTGAACAGCAACCGTTTAACTATTAAGTACAACAGGAACTAGATAATGGCGAAAATGATATTGGAATATATTTAGATCTCTCTAAGGCTTCTGATATCATAGATCTCACAAAACTATCGCCTAAGCTTGACAACATGGGGATTAGAGGAACATCTAAAAACTGGATAAAGTCATATGTAAATGGTCAAAAACAAGTACTTGCAGCGAAACATCAAAATTTCATCAAACTCATTCAACACTATTCAGTTGAAGTGAAATATTGCCGTTTCATCAAACTCATTCAGCACTATTCAAACTATGAAACCATTAAATATGTAGTGCCACAAGGTTCAGTTCTGGGACCTCTTCTATTTCTGTTATATGTGAACGACCAAACCAAATCCTGCTAGACTTGCTGATGATACAACTGTGCTAGTGAGTGGAAAAGAAATGGAAATGGTTCAGAAGTCTACAACAGGGATACTGAAAAACAACAAATTGGTAATAAGCGCAAGTAAGAGAGTGGCACTAAATTTCTGTAATGTGAAAAAAGGTGAGCAAACTGTTCAGATTCAGATATCTGGCAAAGACCTTCAGTATGTAGACAACATTAAGTTCTTGGGAGTATGGCTTCAAGATAATCTTAAATGGGGGATGCATATTGAAAAAGTCTGTAAGTAATTAAGCACTACATGCTACTTAATGAGAATATTAGAGGGATGCTGCAACAGATATTCTCTGAAAACTGTGTATTGTGTCCATATATACACAACTGAAATATGGAATTATTTTCTGGGGTAACTCTTCTCATAGCCAAAAGCTTTTTAGACTACAAAAAAGATAAGATTAATGGAAGGTCTAAAATTGAACAAAACCTGTATACCGCTCTTTAAAAAGCTAGAAATCCTCCAAATTCCATGTACATATGTGTATTAGATAACTGTGCTTGTGAAAAAAATTTCAATGGAAAATTCCAATCTCTTCCAGAAAAATGAAACTATCCACTCCTATAATACCAGGCAAACATTAAACTTTCATTTAGAGCCCACCAACACCAACCCGAATAAAAATAGAACCCTGTATTATGGGAAAGTTATTTATAATAAACTTCCCCCACAAATTAAATCAATAAAAGGCCTCACAAATTTCAAGTCAACTGCTAAGGCATATTTGACTCATCACTGCTTCTATAGTCTCCACAAGTTCCTTCAGGAAGTTCACTAATGATCTTTGTCTTTGCCTTAGTGATGTATCATATAAATTGAAAGGGTACAGTACCGCCCGACATTGAAAATAGGTACAACATACTTCATTATTTTTGTCAGAACAACACATTTTTTTTGTAAAATGACTCAATTTCAATTAATACAGCGAAGTCGGATACCAGTGTGGGAAAGAATGACAATTTATTTATTTAATTGATCACATGTGCACTCCCACAAAGTAAATCCCTACATCCAGTTTGGTGAGATCTGTGAAATGAATGAATGTATGGTCGTCTGCTAACCGCAGATAGTGAATGTGAATATATGATCATCTTTGAGTCGATCCTTTGGCCACCTTTGGTGGGACCAAAGAGATGAAATTTACCTGAGCTTTGAGCGCCTGAAATGTGGCTGACCAATACGGTAGCAAGGTGCTCCCCCACTTCAGCAGAGGTGCGAGAGGACCTCGAGAACGGCCATGTTTCAGCACTCTGCTGCTGCATCTTGTGCTGTTAAGACCTTTTTTTAGTTGTGCTCCGTAATGACAAAAGAGTGGAGACATGGTATGCATGTGGAATATTTAAGAGTAGTTTGAAATAATAATTTCTCTATTTCAGGAACTTTTGTGGGGAGAATTAAATGTCAGGCAGGTAATATTAATGGGATTGTAGTAATCTTCGGAAGTGACCAACGGTCACAATGAAACCACGTGTAGCAATAAGTTGAAATACTTCCGTGTGCTTAAGTTAAGCTGAATTACTAGCGTGTGTACAATAAGTTGAAATATTTAAGAAATAGCGTGTGTACCATAAGTTGAAATATTTAAGAAATAGCGTGTGTACCATAAGTTGAAATATTTAAGAAATGGCGTGTGCAGGACTTGAAATTAGAGACGAGTACTTCCACGTGGTGAGTACTGTGTGAGTCTCAATCTGTGTATGAGACAAAGGATAAAGAGAAGTACTCGTCCATGGTATCATTTGAGGACTCGCGTGTGTGATGAATATGTTCTTAATATTACTTTGCATGATATGATTCCGTGTGACGCTAGATTCAAACTCTGAGAGAGAAGCAAGGTGAGTCGGCCGTCTATCCAGCAACGCCACTTGGCTTGCATTGCACAGGAAGATGTGCAAATATCTCCAGAGTTCATAGTAGGAAAGTAGAATTACAAAGTGGGGCAGTGTCGTGTGAAACTGGGATGAATACTAATTGAAGTGGGAAAGCTGAAAGTGATAATGTTGTGACTACTCTCTGTGTAGTATTTCATATTGTAGTGTGGTGTATGTCATGTAATTTGGGTATGTGTGGTTTGCATGGGAGAGTAGCAAGGTAGTTGCACAAGATTAGTGGGCTATGCTTGTTCCTTCTGTACTGCTTGGTCTGGAGGATAGTTTCGTGTTGATGATTGTGAGAGTCGAAGTGTGAGAAATAATAAAAGATCCACCATCCTATCCAGAAAGTGCACTGTAGCGTTAAATAATTACGAGACCATAATATAGAGATTCACCAATGTAAAGCCATGCCCACTGGGCGGAATTTCTCATGTGTTATTGTTGTAGGTTATAGAATTTGTGTGTTTAGGTTAGAGAATTTATCGGAATAAATAAGATAGTGAAAAGAAAAAGATTGGTGGACTTTTCCTTCGAATTGTATGTTGTCATAATGTCGCGAATTTATAATGTGTGCGCCATTCATATTCATTGCAGTGGCCACGTGTTGACAAGAGCCGTTAAATAAAAAAAGAAAGAAAATGTGGTATTGCCAGTGCGTAGTGTACAGTCAGAGTTCTGTAAATTACTGATAGTCAGATGCGTGTTTCCGTTGCATATTAATTACATAGGAGGATGACTTGTAAGTTAAGTGTGAGTACTAGAGTTCATGTTACTCGATAAATAAGAATGAATCCACTCACTTGGCAGACCACTCATCTTGCAGGCCTGACTGCTTGATGCCACAGTATGAGCAAGGCATGTGGGTGCCTCTCATAATTTCGACCCTGCCAGAATATTTTTTGCCAGGATATATTTTGCCAGGATATTTTGCTGTTAGGGTTTGCTATTAAGATTTTTTTTATTTTGATGGAATATATTGTGATAGCGCTAAGAAGTAAAATTTTATTTTGTTTGCAATTTCTTTGTGGATTGGTGAGGATCTTATATTTTTTTATGTCATTAATTGCTATATCGTCCAAGGCTGGATGATCGTTGCATGATTTTTTTTGCGTAATGTCCGTAGTAACTAGGTCACAGTCGAAAAGTGTAGTCACCATGGAGAATAGCGATTCTGGGGTAAACGTAGCAGTGCAGCAGGAAGTAGGTGTCGACCATGGGCTAATGAGCGGGAACAGCAAACACTCGGAAGGGGCTGAATTGTTCAGTGGATCGCTGCTAGGTGATCCTTTGAGCGGCGGGCTTTGTTCACAATCGGGGGCTTTTCCCTACGACGCGGGCGAGCCAGGAGTAGGTCAGGTATGCAGTGAAAGTGCAGCTACCCTTAGCGAAGCTACGGTTTCTCAGGCGAACGAGGTGAGTGCACCGAAAGTAGCAAATGACAGTGTGCTACTGCAGTTTTTACAGAGGACGGATAGAGATAATAAGGAAAGATTGGAAGCGATGAATAAAGATAATAAGGAAAGGTTAGAAGCGATGAATAAAGATAATAAGGAAAGATTAGAAGCAATGAATAGAGATAGTAAGGAGAGAGATAGGGAGAATAAGGAAAGATTGGAAGCAAATAAGGAAAGATTGGAAGCGATGGATAGAGATAATAAGGAGAGAGATAGGGAGACTAAGGAAAGATTGGAAGCAAATAAGGAAAGATTGGAGGCAATGGATAAGGGAAATAAAGAGGCAATGAGGAAGCTACACACAGTTATCGATGAGCGTCTGTCCGGAGTTAATAATCGGTTAGATGAGGGGGAGAAGAATCTGGATGCGTTGAAGCAAGTATGTGATGCCGTGAAAGAAAGAGCCAATGATTTGGAGGTACGAATAAGTGCAATAGAGAGCGATATTACAGAACGTAGGGACGTGTTGCCGGATGAGCGAATCAAAGAGATAGTGGAGGACTTACTTGCAGATAAACAAGGGGCATTAGACAGCGTTGAAGCTCAAGTCACCCGGCAGGAAGTGGCGCTAAATAAACACAGGGATGAAGTTGCGGAGGTAGTGGTCAGAATGAATACGATTAGCGCAGATGCAGAAAAGATCAGTATGATAGGCGAAACAGGCTCTGACAGTACGCAGCGAGAGGTTTATGCCGACCAGGAGGAGATACAATAACTATTACAGTTTAAAGAGGCACAATTAGAAACAAATAGGAAACATAGGGAAGAATTTGCACAGTTGCAATTAGCGTGCAGAAGTGAAGGTGAAACACCACCAGGTAGACTGCAGAGGGAGAGTGAGATAAATTCAAAAAACGAAAGTAGGCAGAAAGAGGAAGACGAACTCAGAGAGTTAGAAGAACGGTTGTGTCGGATAAAACAGGTGGAAAACCCAACTGGGTATAGTCCAAGGTCGGAAAACATAAATGCGGAAGAAGAATGTAGGAGGCACTTCGTGTTGGTACAAACGTACACTTGTTTTCCAGATCCTGATAATTACCAACATCCATGCCTGTGGCTGTCTCAATTTCAAGATTCATTACCTTCATCGTGGGGACCGCTCCTCAAAATGAAGTTTGTGTGTAACCATTTGAGGGACGAGGCTAGAGCGAAAATGCAGGAAGTTATTAAAGACTGTAGTAGCTACAAGATATTTTGTGACAAGTTTTTAAATGAATTCTGGTCGAAAAGTAAGCAGGACCAGGTTAAGCAAAGCATATTTATGATGCCAAATTGTAACGAAGGTGGTATAAGAGATCCAGTGTCGTGCTATCAGGAAATGCTGAGACGAAATAGGTATTTGGATGTGCCATACGAAACTGGGGAGCTCATTAGGATCTGTATAACGAAGTTGCCAGTGAGATTGCGCAGAGATATAGTGATAGCAGTCAGAGGCTTAGACGATTCTGCGTCATTTCAGCACTTGTTACAGGAACTGGGTAATGAGAGCAACATTGTGAACGGCGACACGACTCATAGGTCAGACAGAGTTGAGGATAGGAACGGCAGAAACTATCAGAATGACAGGAGAGCATGGAATCAGAGGAATGACGGAAATGGAAGATGGCGAGGAAATAGGGGGCAGAATTCATGGGGATATCGACCAGCAAACCGGGAAAATAGAAGATGGGACAGAGATGGAAGGAGGAGGGAAAATGAAAATGATGGGCGAAGAGAGGATAGGCAGTCATTGGGTTCACGACAGGACAATCACTGTCACAATGACGGAGGGACAAGAAGGTGACTACATGATAGACGGGTACAAACCAGGACTATTAATGATGTAAATATTAGGTATATCGATTACAGAAAACTAAGGGAGAATCTGTTAGAGGAGGCAGGAGATGTGGGGAGTGAAGTCCACCCAATAATTAGCGTAGAAATAAATAATATAATCGTACCTTGTGTCATCGACACAGGCAGTGTAATGAGTGTTTTGAGGGAAGATGTGTTTATGTGTTGTAGTCTTACAAAACCATGGCCAACGTTGCCATTGCAAAGGACAACAGTGAGAGGGGCAATTACAGGAAAGGGAATTGAGGTGAAGTTACAAGCGCAGGTAGACTTTGTGTGCCAGGCGAAGAGGTTTAGTACAGTGTTCATGATTGTGTCATCTCTAACTGTTGAAGGGATATTAGGCGTTAATTTTTTGAACCAATATAAAGCAGTCGTTAACATGAGAAATGGTTCGATGGAGTTGAAACGACATTCGGAGGAAATTACATTAAGATTCGACGATTGCTTATATGCTAAAGATAACGCACACTTAGCATTATGTCTGGCGGTAAAGTCCGGTAGACAGGCACAGAATACGGGGTTCGAACAAGAGAAGAAGGAAATGCATAAATGTTTGGAGGAGGAGATCAGGGAGAAAATCTGTCATTTACGAGGGACCACGGTCTACGGGGAATTGCAGAAAATTTTATACGAGAATAGAAAGGTATTTAAACATGCTGCGGGTACAATAAGAAATTTTGTGTATAGATTCAAGGTCAAGCCACATAAACAGTTTAGGGCCCAAGTGTACCCGATACCTGTTGTGTACAAAGAAAGAGTGGAAGCTGAGATCGAAAGCATGCTACAATAACGGATTATCGAACCAGCATCCAGTCCGTACAACAGCCCTTTAGTTTGTGTTGAAAAAAAGGATGGGTCAATTAGATTAGTTTTGGACGCAAGAAGGATTATAAGATAATAGAGCCAGAGACAGATCGGCCGCTGACACTTGACGAATTGCTACAAAAGTTCCACGGGATCAGAGTTCTCAGCTCAGTTGATTTGAGAATGAGTTTCTGGCAGGTGGAATTAGATAGGGGGTGTAGAAAATACACTGCTTTCTTGTACTACGGGAAATCGTATCAATTCCGGAAGCTACCATTTGGGTTAAATGTATCATCCGCGGCATTTATCAGAGCGCTAAATACTGTCATTCCCAATGAAATAAAAGATAAGGTAACACAGTACGTGGATGATGTCCTGATAGCCGAAAGAAACTGGGAAGACCACAATAGAACGTTAAGCATATTGCTCGGTGCGTTGGAGAGACATGGTGTAACCGTGAATTTGGGAAAGTCAGAATTTGGACGAAAAGAAATCGAGTTACTAGGTCACATTGTGACACCAGAGGAATAAGACCAAATCCAGACAAACTCGAAGCAATCAGAGATTTTCCGGTGCCAAGAACAAAACGTCAGCTACAGGGTTATTTAGGATTAATCAATTTTTACAGGAGGTTCATTAAGATTGGTGTTGCAGCGACACCCAGACTATGTCAGTTGACTGGAAAGAAAACGGTATGGAATTGGGACCCTGTCGCGCAGGAAGAATATGAGGCGTTAAAGAAGGCACTGTTATCGGCACCTCTTCTCGGACATCCAGGCCTAGGGAAAGAGTTTTGTATGGCCATGGACAGTTCCCGTAGTGGACTTGGGGTAACATTTTTCCAAGAGCAAGAGCAAGGAGGAGAAGTAATACAACAACCTATTGCATTTGCGAGCCGAGTGCTTAGCAAAGCTGAGAGAAATTACACGGTAACTGAGCTTGAAGCTTTGGCAATAGTATGGGGTTTTAGTAAGTTTAGATACTATTTGTATGGGAGGCATACTAAAATCTATACTGACCACAAGTCACTACAGTTTCTGATGTCGGCCAAACTTAACCATAGACGACTCGCTAGGTGGGCACTCTATTTACAGGAGTTTCAGTTTTCGGTCATGTATATTCCTGGACCACAGAATATAGTGGCAGATGCGTTGTCAAGGAACCCAGTAGGTCATGGTCAATGCTTTGATGAGGAGGTAAACGAGAACAAATATGATATATTGTATATGCAGGGCGTGCCGTTCGAGAAATACATAGGGGCAGTACTCACAAATATCGCGAAAGAGCAGGATAAAGACGCGCCATGGAGAATGGTGAAGGACAGAGTTAGAGCGAACTTAGAGGCCAATATAGCGCGCTTTTATACAATTCAGAACGGGGTCCTTTTCTACCGTAGAAATCCGAACACACAGGACTGGGTGTTGTGTATACCAAATGAAATAGTCAACAAGTTGATCTGGTACACGCACCTAAGTTACGGGCATTACGGGGCAAGGAAATGCTGTAAGAAGTTAAGAGAATCAGTTTATTTCATTAGTATGGAGAGGAGGATCAAGAACGTGCTTGGTAGTTGCAAATTGTGGCAGAAGGCAAAATCGTTAACTATCTCATGCAAAGCACCGCTTTTTCCGATAGTGCCAGGTAGATTGAGGGAATTCGGAGCAACAGATTTGTTTGGCCCGCTACCTAAGTCAGTGCAAGGATATAGATATGTTTTAGTAGCAGTGGAATTGGTGTCA
The DNA here is from genome assembly GCF_023898315.1 of Schistocerca nitens. Classification (NCBI taxonomy): domain Eukaryota; kingdom Metazoa; phylum Arthropoda; class Insecta; order Orthoptera; family Acrididae; genus Schistocerca; species Schistocerca nitens. Next base: position 262,476,781 of record NC_064616.1, read on the forward strand.
AAGTATGTGACTTTTACCGCATTGAAACGTGCGACGGGAAGGACAGTAGCAGCAGCAATCGTTTAAAACTTTTTGCGAGAAGTAGGAACTGTAGAAAAGTTCATAGCTGACAATGGACCACAATATAGATCCAGACAATGGCTAACCACACTGATGCGAAGAAGGATAAAACCGGTGTTCATATCCCGATACCATGCTGCAAGTAACCCCATTGAAAGAGTGGTAAAAGAACTGGGAAAATTGTGTAAGATCTATTGCCATAGGCAACACAGAAGTTGGAGTATTTTTCTCAAAGATTTTCAGGACATCCTCAATGAGCTACCACATGGAGCAACTGGTTTATCAGCAGTTACGGTACTAAAGAATGAACCACTACCAGATCGAGTCAGGGAGCTGGTAGATTTTCCGCGATCAGGAAAGCAGAGGCACACAGAAATTGTCAAGGTTGCGATAGAGCGTATTAAGAAAGCAGCTAAGGATAGGCAGGAGAAGCAGAAAGGAAAGGTCCGTAAGATCGAATTGGCAGTAGGAGACAAGGTTCTAATTAAAACTCATCGATTATCAAAGAAGCACAGATTCCTAACTAGCAAATTCTTTACGGTGTATAGTGGACCATTCAGAGTGAGGCGGATTGTCCATGAAAATGCTGTACTGATTGAGACGATCAAGGGAAAACAATCTTGTGGGCTTCATCACATTTCTAACATCAAATTATGGAAACGTGAAGGATAGATCGAAAGTAGGCAAGTTATGGTAGATAGTGTATTTATTTGTGGTGTGTAACGTTGTGCAGGGTCAAATCAAACATAAGAATTTTCAGGCGGGATGTCAGGAAGTATGACGGAATAGACTGGTCGAATGAGTCATGAACAGGAGTCGACAGAGTGGTGTATGTACTAATTTTTTGTCATATGAATAAGGATCAAGCAGAAACGACGTGATGAGTAATGAGAGGATAAAGATGGTAGATAGTGAGAGAAGCGACGTGATAAATGGTAGTTGATAAAGGTGATATTTAAGGAGAGAAGCGACGTGAAGCAGTGTGATTAATAAAGAGAGATTCGACGTGATGAAACAGTGGTAAATAAAGGTGAGTAGAATTAATAATGTGGAGATGTCTTAGATGTATGTTACAGAGAGGCCTGTGTATGCTGCAATAGAGATTGATGCCAATGGTGAAGGAAGACCAGGAAATGATGAAGTAGTGGATGGACGGAGAGCCGAAATACGAATGACGAGATGAGGTCAACTGCACAACGTGAAGGGACATAAAGGGAGTATGAGATCCAGATGGTTAACGTTGTGGAATACTGACGTAAGATGTAATATAAGTGTAAATCTAATTCTTACCATAACATTTGCAATTTGGCAAAAATAATATTTTTTGTTGTTGTTGAACCCTGGTACCAGTATAACTAATCAAAACGGTACCAAGAATGTATACAGTTATTTTGCAGGATGAATAATTTGTGTATTTTTTGTTCTTAGATGAAATGTCGGAATTCTAAGTCGATATTTAGCAGGATGAATAATCGGTAAAGTGAATGCAGAGGTAAGCTGATGGAGAGAGGTGCCAGAGTGAAAGGACGAATTCAGAGACTGGAAAGCTATCTCCGAAACAGCTTCATGTGTTATGTGGTTGAGTATAAGTGAGCAAAGGTATGGTATGTTGTCGTGAGTGTGGTGGTGTTAAGGTTAGCTGACTTCTAGACCTATTCTGTTAGTGTATTAATGGGTTGAATGAGAAGGAAAATGTGATGTCTGGTGAGTGAGAGTTGTAGAGTAGTGTGATCAATGCGCACTCTCGTGTAAAGAGGATGCTACCGATCCATAACTAAAACACGATTGTGTTTTATTGTTTGATTGGGATGAACCTCGATGGCAGGTCAGGATCTGACATGTGGATGGTACATACGTGTCCTAGAAATGTTGTTATATATAATAAAATGTAAAATATATAAAGAGATACTAATTTCAGTCTGTCACAAGCACAAAGGTGCATTGTATGTTGTAGATTTAGAGTCACCAGTTTCTAAAATGTTTATTGTGTTAGGATAAATGTTGATGTTGTATGTGTAGAAAACTAGGGGGTATGAATTTATGTTTTTAGAACAAAGATTCTTTTATTACCAATGTATCTAATAGATCATACATGTATCAATGAATATTTAAATACTGTAAGAATATCCTTTTATCTGTAATGTTGCGAGATGCACGGAAGGGTCTGACTGATTGGGTGTCGTAGCGCTGAGGGGCTACACCGAACGCGCCCATACCACATAAGCCAAGCAGACGTCGGCAACAGAGCCGGTGCGCTCCCCACTCCACTGCCGATCGGGGTACACTCCACGCGCCCGCTACAGCAGGTCAACGGCCTGGGGCGACACTTACGTACCACTGGCCATTCATAAGTTCCACCACCCTTACGACTGGGGAAAGTACCCCGCGGAGGCAACAGCGGGTGGTTTCTTCTGCTCAACGGGTCGCGCGGCGGCGCCACGGCAGAATGAACGATGCGGGGCAGAGTCCGGCGGGCATTTGTTACCAGCAACTATTAACTAGTACAGGACTGTGGAGCCGTGAAACAAGATGACTGCTCGTAACGTCTCCATAAGGTGGAAAGTGAAGGACTGGTGTTTCCACGTTGTGAGTGGTGGAAAAGATTTTGTCTTTAGCAGACAGGACGATCGTTTTGTTTTGTCTTGACCACTGAACGGTGGGATCCATAAACTTTTGGCAGTGACTTGTTAAGTGTTCTTTGTGAATTGCATGTGGGACGCTTGGTATACTTAAAGAGGACAGTTGTCGTTTGGTGACTAATTATTGTATGAACGCAAGAAACTAAAGTGGGACATTGACATTTGCATTTGTAGTAGGAGACATTTCTTTAATTGGTGCGGGAATAAGTGCTGTTTGTTGGAACTTACGACTTTTAATTACACCATGAACTGAAAGGACAGAACCGTGGGTAATAGTAGCTGTAGGGCCATTTCTGGACGACCAGATTCGTGTGGATGGTACTCTGAGAGTGACTATGACATGTGTGTTTAATGTGAGATACAGTTTACTGTTCAGTGCGTGTTCAAAATGCCGATTTGAGTGACTTAAAGACTTTCGTCCGGGTAACCATGGGAGAGCTTTGACACCGAGACAGTGTTTCTAGGGAACCTGTCAGCAACTTTTTAGACCCCAAGAAAATCACAGAATGAAATGATTCTGTGTGACTCGCAAGATAGGGAATAATGTATTTGTACTCGTAATTGTGTAAATTTTTTTATATGTTTCATTCCTGAAGGGACAGCAAGTGTAATTGTATTTCATTAACATGTGTGTTTAGAATAGTTAGTTTTTTTTGTTTGTTTGTTCTGGGTTATCAAGTTCACGTAGCATGTTTATTAGAATATTTGGTACAATGAAGCTTTAATTATTAGCCAGTGGGGTAATACTAACGTAGCATTGATCAGTAAGGTTGTCACAGGGGACAAGGGTATGCATTGCACAACAAATATCGGAATTAACTGATGCATTTTGATGTCATGGACAGTAATGATCTTGTTGGTGTGTTGACTGAAGCCACTTATTTTCATTATCACAGTGGAGATATTTCACATTAAAGTGTAACGAACGCTAGTCGAAATGCAAGTTCTTGTCATCCAAATGTGTAACAACAGAGAAATGAGCAGTAGAGTAAGATACGAGAGCTACTGGTGGATTCAAGCACTTATTGCTAAACTATTTACTGCGTGTATTGATCAAAGTTGATGGACTGACTGGCTCAGCAGCAGGTATTTGTACTGGTGGACAAGGATAAGGTTAAACTCACAGTTGAGTAGTGGTGGCAATTGCTTAGGTGATGATAGTTAATGAGGTATGACATGATGTCTTAGACGAACTATATTACGTAACCAGTATGTAACTTGAGGTATATTTCATTGTTTTTCTTCTCAGTTTTATTTCTCTGTAGGTTTGATGTATATTCCAGAGTAATGGTATGGAGCCTGACATTCTACATGTAACTAGTGTACGCAATGTTTTTCTTTTGTTGATTTTGTTTTGTATTTAGACTTTGCCGTGTAAAGATTATTACAACGCAATTTATGAATATCAGATTACTTGCTCTGTGTTTGGACGGTGAGCTATTTAAAATTTCATGAGTACAATTAGTATTTTTTATTTGTTTTAGAATTATTGAAGTTTGGATTACTCCTAAAAATAACGGAGATCCTGGTAACTAAGCCAATTTTTACCTCACCATTATTTTTTATTTGTATGATGTGATGTTTTATTTGTCATTTGGATTGTTGTAAATATGTATGTGTACGTTACTCCGGATTGTGGAGAGTACAATAATGCAACAACTGTGTCAATAATTTGGTAAAGTAACAGCATTTGGTCGTCTATTTGAGGTCACCAGTGGCTAAGGTCTCCTCCTGGTTATTTTGATGACTTGCTATGTTTGTTCTAATACAGTTTTCTTAAAAAAAATGTTCGGAACTACCCTCACATTGCAAGGATAGTACCGTGCCATTTTTTTCTGCATGGGTAGCCGGTGGTGAAAGGGTACAGTACCGCCCGACAATGAAAATAGGTACAACATACTTCATTATTTTTGTCAGAACAACACATTTTTTTTGTAAAATGACTCAATTTCAATTAATACAGGGAAGCCGGATACCAGTGTGGAAAGAATGACAATTTATTTATTTAATTGATCGCATGTGCACTCCCACAAAGTAAATCCCTACATCCAGTTTGGTGAGATCTGTGAAATGAATGAATGTATGGTCGTCTGCTAACCGCAGATAGTGAATGTGAATATATGATCATCTTTGAGTCGATCCTTTGGCCACCTTTGGTGGGACCAAAGAGATGAAATTTACCTGAGCTTTGAGCGCCTGAAATGTGGCTGACCAATACGGTAGCAAGGTGCTCCCCCACTTCAGCAGAGGTGCGAGAGGACCTCGAGAACGGCCATGTTTCAGCACTCTGCCGCTGGATCTTGTGCTGTTAAGACCTTTTTTTAGTTGTGCTCCGTAATGACAAAAGAGTGGAGACATGGTATGCATGTGGAATATTTAAGAGTAGTTTGAAATAATAATTTCTCTATTTCAGGAACTTTTGTGGGGAGAATTAAATGTCAGGCAGGTAATATTAATGGGATTGTAGTAATCTTCGGAAGTGACCAACGGTCACAATGAAACCACGTGTAGCAATAAGTTGAAATACTTCCGTGTGCTTACGTTAAGCTGAATTACTAGCGTGTGTACAATAAGTTGAAATATTTAAGAAATAGCGTGTGTACCATAAGTTGAAATATTTAAGAAATGGCGTGTGCAGGACTTGAAATTAGAGACGAGTACTTCCACGTGGTGAGTACTGTGTGAGTCTCAATCTGTGTATGAGACAAAGGATAAAGAGAAGTACTCGTCCATGGTATCAGTTGAGGACTCGCGTGTGTGATGAATATGTTCTTAATATTACTTTGCATGATATGATTCCGTGTGACGCTAGATTCAAACTCTGAGAGAGAAGCAAGGTGAGTCGGCCGTCTATCCAGCAACGCCACTTGGCTTGCATTGCACAGGAAGACGTGCAAATATCTCCAGAGTTCATAGTAGGAAAGTAGAATTACAAAATGGGGCAGTGTCGTGTGAAACTGGGATAAATACTAATTGAAGTGGGAAAGCTGAAAGTGATAATGTTGTGACTATTCTCTGTATAGTATTTCATATTGTAGTGTGGTGTATGTCATGTAATTTGGGTATGTGTGGTTTGCATGGGAGAGTAGCAAGGTAGTTGCAAAAGATTAGTGGGCTATGCTTGTTCCTTCTGTACTGCTTGGTCTGGAGGATAGTTTCGTGATGATGATTGTGAGAGTCGAAGTGTGAGAAATAATAAAAGATCCACCATCCTATCCAAAAGTGCACTGTAGCGTTAAATAATTACGAGACCATAATATAGAGATTCACCAATGTAAAGCCATGCCCACTGGGCGGAATTTCTCATATGTTATTGTTGTAGGTTATAGAATTTGTGTGTTTAGGTTAGAGAATTTATCGGAATAAATAAGATAGTGAAAAGAAAAAGATTGGTGGACTTTTCCTTCGAATTGTATGTTGTCATAATGTCGCGAATTTATAATGTGTGCGCCATTCATATTCATTGCGGTGGCCACGTGTTGACAAGAGCCGTTAAATAAAAAAAGAAAGAAAATGTGGTATTGCCAGTGCGTAGTGTACAGTCAGAGTTCTGTAAATTACTGATAGTCAGATGCGTGTTTCCGTTGCGTATTAATCATATAGGAGGATAACTTGTAACTTAAGTGAGTACTAGAGTTCATGTTACTCGATAAATAAGAATGAATCCACTCGCTTGGCAGACCACTCATCTTGCTGGCCTGACTGCTTAATGCCACAGTATGAGCAAGGCATGTGGGTGCCTCTCAAAATGTTATTAGAACTTTAATGATGTACGATGTAAAGATTGCTATAATACAAATATTAATCTGCCAGTACAGTACATGCTCTTTCTGCTTTAAAATATCTACTCTTTATTTTTGTACAATATTTGCCTGTATATTGTAACCTAGTTGTCATTTAATGTAGAAATAATGAAAATAATGCAAATTTAATATTATTCACTTGTCCAACATCAGAATGTACTATTTGTGAACTATATGATTACAACAACTAATAAATCTCTACTGCACACAACTCTACCACAGAGTCTCGATTGGGTATAAATTCGGGAAGTTTGGTGAACGGGGGAGTACAGTAAACTCTTCCCATTGCTCTTCGAACCGCGCACATCCACTGAAACCTGTGTGATACCTTGCATTCTCCTGCTGGTAGATAATATAAAGCTGAGGAAAAAAACAAACAGAAACCTGATGATATCCTGAGATTACTCATGCCACATCTCTCCTGCAGCAGACCTTGTCAGACATTACATCCCTAATAAGACCATATATCCTCATCCCCACCCTACCCCTACAAGGCCTACTATGCCTCCCAGAATCTCATCTCATGTACTCTTTCTTGCAGACTCATGACCGGGTATACACTCACATATCACTGGCAAAAACAGAGACACCTCAGAAATTTATTAAATGTAAAAAAATAAACGTTGGGACTGGCGCCAAACATTCACCGTACTCAAGATGACACTCCAGATTAACTGTTTCAACTACTAGAAAACCTTCCATCGACTCACTGTCATACTTCATACTTCACTACCTGCTTCTATACAACATCCCTTACCTGACAAACTGAGCACAGTTAACCATTTTTCATCCAATCTCTCTGACATCTTCTCCATCCCTGATGATCCACGTTTTGATTTTTAGTTTTTCCCTACCATCCACAAACATACAAATATCGCTGTCCCATTGCAGGGATAGATGCATACTTGTGTTCATCTATTGTTCCTTCCAGAATGACGAGATCACTCAGGAAATTATGCAGGAATATTCCCACCTTTGGTCTGGACCATTCCGACGATTGTTGAGGGGTGTTTACTTTCTAACGTTTCACACTGTACATGCCATCAATCATCTGCACGATTGAGGATCAAAGGTGACTCATCTAAAAAGGCCAACTGTCGCCACTCAGTTGTGGTCCAGTTGTGGTATTAGTGTGCAAGTTCCAGCATTCCTTGGCGATGAACAGCAGTCAGCACACGTGTATGAACGAGACGGTTGTTGCAGATGTCCATTCACAGCAATGTAAGCTGAACTATGGAAGAGGAGTCACATTTGGAAGCCACTCGGTTCATCTAGGCAGTTAGTTGCTCAACAGTTGCATGTCTATTTTTCCGTAAACATCTCCACAGCCATCACTCACCCATTCACTCTCTCCACCAGTAATGTTGGCCACATTGCAGCACTGCTTGCACAACTTCAGAACTTCTTCATCGATTAGGCTACAACTACATTCAGAATGGTTTTCTGAAGACAAAGCTGCCCACAACGAAAGGCATTTGTCGAAGCTTGCAATAGATTCTCAATAGGATTTAAATTTGGGAAGTTTGGTGGGTAGGGGAGTATTATAAACTCATATTGGTGCTCTTTGAACGATACACACGTACACTGCGACCTGTGTTACACTTTGAATTGTCCTACTGGTAGATACCATAGTGCTGAGGTGAAACAAACTGTATGTAGGCGTGGACATGGTCCCCAAGGATTGATGCTTACTTGTGTTACTCCAGAATGATGAGCTCAAACACAGAATAACACCAAATATTTCCTACATGTGCTCCCCCCTTCTGACGATTGTTGCAGGGTGTTTACTTTTAGACGTTTTATGCCGTACATGCCAACGGCCACTTGTCTGATGTAGCATAAAACGTGATTCATCCTAAAAGGCCACCTGCTGCCACATGGTGGACAGCCAACTGCTGTACTGGCATGCAGATTCTGCATGGGTCCATCAATCAAGCACCTGCTGCAGAGGCTCATGTGCAGCAACATTCACTGAATGGTCATTGAAAGAGACACTGTTGATAGCCCTTGGTTTATCTCGTTGGTCAGTTGTTCAACAGCTGCACGTATATTAGCCCGTACACATCTCTGCAGGCATTGTTCAGCCCTGTCATCTATGGCCTGTATTGCGCCACAGTTGCCATAAGCCTGGTTTTGGATAGTATACTTTAACCACAGCTTCCAACCATGGCCCCAAAGCCAATGATCATGCCCTTTTGGATATCAGACAAATCGCTCCATTTCCATAATACAACAATGACTATAATGTTTTCTGCACCCGTAAAACTCTACACTGACAGTGCTGCAACCTGCCTCATCTGAATGGTTATTGTACATTGACACCAAACGTAGGTGGTGCTCGCATTAATGTGACTAGACCATGCTTATCTGTTTTACATGGTGTTAACTGCTCCACACTGTGTTCCTCACCAATATTTCAAAATTTAATGTTGATACTGCACTTGATAATTCATAAAACAATATTTATTGATTGAATGATATATTTATTCATCCATAGAACAATACAGATTGTATGGATGTTGTCAGTTGTTAGTAAAGTGTTTCTTATTAAATAAATATATATGGATTCTTACAAATTTTTCAGTTATTATCATTGGGCTTACAATAATATAATAATAATAATAATAATAATAATAATAATAATAATAATAATAATAATAACCCCCTTTTAGTGTGATTAGTTGGTTCAGGACAGAACTAAAGAAGCCTCGGACAAGCGCCGTCATGGTCGGGGACGACGCTTGAACCCTATGCCCGCCCACAATGGTAACGACACTGTTAGCCAACTGGAAAATGATTTAAATCCAAATAGAGGTGTTTTGCAGGATATGCTTCCTGCAACCACCCTAGAAGGGAAACAAAGACAGAGGATGAGATGTTCAGATGAAGTTAATCGACACCTCATGTTCTGTTATTACCAAGCAACAAACCTAGGAACCAACACAACTGGATACAGATCACAAGTATACACAACATTTATTACCAGATACCCAGAATTAAAATTTTTAACAGAACAACGACTAGCTGATCAGATCCGTGTAATAATCAAAAATAACAGGATACCCCAGTCAGAATTAGAAAACATCAAACAAGAAGTACAACAAATACTGGAACAAAATAATGTGCAATCAGAAGAAGAAGAAAATACAGTAATGGACTCAAACATCCCAGAGCAAACAAACAAAGAACAACACGCACCAATTAAACAATCAGAGGAAAACGAAATCTTAAGACAGCCACCAGAACAAGCACAAATAGAACACGAAGTGACACAGATGCTAGATATAGAAGAAAAATTTCACCTAACATATATAGAATACAAAGACACAAATACAGACATTAGACCATTCTTGCATAGACCACCAAATAACCCACAAGTCGAAACAACAATAAAAACTATCAACACAATCATACACAACAAAATAAATGAAAACACAACTATGGAAGAGTTACAACTACTGGTTTATATAGGAGCACTCACTACACTAAATATACACACTAGACAGAGATCAGAACCAACCAACACACAGAAGAAACCCACAAAACCAGCATGGCAACACAGGCTACAGATCAGAATAGAAAAACTGAGAAAAGACATCGGACAGCTAACACAATTTGTAAGAAATGAAATCTCGGAAAAAAAACGAAAAAGGTTAGGTAAAAATCTCACAACAAGAAGCGACAGAGCAATTAGACGAAAAGAAGCAGAAATTACAAGCATTAGCCAAACGACTCAGAAGACACAAAAAAAGTGAAAATAGAAGGAAACAAAACCAAACATTCAACACAAACCAAAAGAAATTTTACCAGACAATAGATAACACACACATTAAAATAAACAATCCACCAAACATAACAGACATGGAACACTTCTGGAGCAACATATGGTCAAACCCGGTACAACATAACAGGCATGCACGGTGGATACAAACAGAAACAGACACATACAAGATGATACCACAAATGCCTGAAGTGATAATTTTGCAACATGAAGTCACCCAAGCAATTAATTCTACTCACAATTGGAAATCCCCTGGAAATGATAAAATAGCAAATTTCTGGTTAAAGAAGTTCACCTCAACACATTCACATCTAACTAAATTATTTAACAGTTACATTGCAGACCCATACACATTCCCTGATACACTTACACATGGAATAACTTATCTGAAACCTAAAGATCAAGCAGACACAGCGAACCCAGCTAAATATCGCCCCATAACATGCCTACCAACAATATACAAAATATTAACTTCAATCATTAAACAGAAATTAATGACACATACAACACAGAACAAAATTATAAATGAAGAACAAAAAGGCTGTTGCAAAGGAGCACGAGGATGTAAAGAGCAACTGATAATAGATGCAGAGGTGACATATCAAGCTAAAACTAAACAAAGGTCGCTACACTACGCATACATTGATTACCAAAAAGCTTTTGATAGTGTATCCCACTCATGGTTACTACAAATATTGGAAATATACAAAATAGATCCTAAATTGATACAGTTCCTAAACATAGTAATGAAAAATTGGAAAACCACACTTAATATCCAAACAAATTCAAATAATATCACATCACAGCCAATACAGATTAAGCGTGGAATATACCAAGGAGACTCATTAAGTCCTTTCTGGTTCTGCCTTGCTCTGAACCCACTATCCAACATGCTAAATAATACAAATTATGGATACAATATTACTGGAACATACCCACACAAAATCACACATTTGCTATACATGGATGATCTAAAACTACTGGCAGCAACAAATCAACAACTCAACCAATTACTAAAGATAACAGAAGTATTCAGCAATGATATAAGTATGGCTTTTGGAACAGACAAATGTAAGAAAAATAGCATAGTCAAGGGAAAAGACACTAAACAAGAAGATTACATATTGGATAACCACAGCGACTGCATAGAAGCGATGGAAAAAACGGATGCCTATAAATATCTAGGATACAGACAAAAAATAGGAATAGATAATACAAATATTAAAGAAGAACTAAAAGAAAAATATAGACAAAGACTAACAAAAATACTGAAAACAGAATTGACAGCAAGAAACAAGACAAAAGCTATAAATACTTATGCCATACCAATATTGACCTACTCATTTGGAGTAGTGAAATGGAGTAACACAGACCTAGAAGCACTCAATACACTTACACGCTCACAATGCCACAAATATAGAATACATCACATACATTCAGCAACAGAAAGATTCACATTAAGCAGAAAGGAAGGAGGAAGGGGATTTATCGATATAAAAAACCTACATTATGGACAGGTAGACAATTTAAGAAAATTCTTTCTAGAACGAGCAGAAACTAGCAAAATACACAAAGCAATCACTCATATAAATACATCGGCTACACCACTACAATTTCATAACCACCTCTACAACCCTTTAGACCACATAACACCAACAGATACGAAGAAAGTAAATTGGAAAAAGAAAACACTTCATGGCAAGCACCCGTATCATCTAACACAGCCACACATCGATCAAGACGCATCCAACACATGGCTAAGAAAAGGCAATATATACAGTGAGACAGAAGGATTCATGATTGCAATACAGGATCAAACAATAAACACCAGGTATTACAGCAAGCATATTATTAAAGATCCCAATACCACAACAGATAAATGCAGACTTTGTAAACAACAAATAGAAACAGTAGATCACATCACAAGCGGATGTACAATACTAGCAAATACAGAATACCCCAGAAGACATGACAATGTCGCAAAAATAATACATCAACAGCTTGCCTTACAACATAAACTTTTAAAACAACAAGTTCCTACATACAAGTATGCACCACAAAATGTACTGGAGAATGATGAATACAAATTATACTGGAACAGAACCATTATAACAGACAAAACAATGCCACATAACAAACCTGACATCATACTCACCAATAAAAAGAAGAAATTAACACAACTAATCGAAATATCCATACCCAATACAACAAATATACAAAAGAAAACAGGAGAAAAAATTGAAAAATACATCCAACTGGCTGAGGAAGTCAAGGACATGTGGCATCAGGATAAAGTTGACATTATACCAATTATACTATCAACTACAGGAGTCATACCACACAATATCCACCAGTACATCAATGCAATACAGCTACATCCAAACATATATATACAACTACAGAAATCCGTAATTATTGATACATGTTCAATTACCCGAAAGTTCCTAAATGCAATATAACACATACCGTACAGTTAATAGGAAGTGACGCTTGATCAAGGTCCGCGTCACTTTCCATTCTCAACCAGACTTAACGTCTGAGAAAGTAAAGAAATAATAATAATAAGAATAAGAATAGGTCTCTGGTATGTTCTGCCAGTCGTAAAAGGCGACGAAAAGAACAAACCACTAATAGTGCTAACCCCCTTTTAATGTGATGAGTTGGTTCAGGACAGAACTAAAGAAGCGTCGGACAAGCGCCGTCATGGTCGGGGACGACGCTTGAACCCTATGCCCGCCCACAATGGTAACGACACTGCTAGCCAACTGGAAAATGATTTAAATCCAAATAGAGGTGTTTTGCAGGATATGCTTCCTACAACCACCCTAGAAGGAAAACAAAGGCAGAGGATGAGATGTTCAGATGAAGTTAATCGACACCTCATGTTCTGTTATTACCAAGCAACAAACCTAGGAACCAACACAACTGGATACAGATCACAAGTATACACAACATTTATTACCAGATAACCAGAATTAAAATTTTTAACAGAACAACGACTAGCTGATCAGATCTGTGTAATAATCAAAAATAACAGGATACCCCAGTCAGAATTAGAAAACATCAAACAACAAGTACAACAAATCCTGGAACAAAATAATGTGCAAACAGAAGAAGAAGAAAATAGAGTAATTGACTCAAACATCCCAGAGCAAACAAACAAAGAACAACATGCATCAATAAAACAATCAGAGGAAAACGAAACCTGTTATGCAATACATTTTATACATTCAAGCACTACTTAGATAAAACAGAGTAGGGATTTGGTAAAAAAAGTGTTATACAAATAAATAATAATAAATGAATATAAAACATCCAACATTCCATATAACACCTTTACACTATGTTTTTTCTTTTTTCTAGAAAAACTTACCCCCAAGCCATGCATAGCACAATACTAACCCCTCTTCCTCTTTCTGAGCTAAACATCTCAATCATTATAGAGGGATGCTGACTCAGTTTTTCAGGATAGCAATGGAGAAGTTGCTGTACAGAAAATGGCCCAGAGATCACCAGTGTTTGTGTGTGTGTGTGTGTGTGTGCGTGTGTGTGTGTGTGTGTGTGTGTGTGTGTGTGTGTGCTTGTGTGTGTAGTGAGTGATATGTGATTTATTAATCTCATTACCTACAATTTTCAAATCATTTGATTTGATGTACAGGAGACATGTCAAGGTTTACAAAAAGAAACTTTTTTCTATTTTTAAGAGAAATACAAATGTTTACATTATATTTTACATTTCTAAGTTACAGATACACAAGTACATAAAATAATACATGTAATGCAATCCCTGTGTTCAGACTGTGAAGCTGTCCTCTATGAATTCTTCGACAGAACAGTAACACTTTTCCACCAGAGGAGTAAAGAGCAATCTTATGAGTGAACCAAGCTCCATCTGAAATATATTATCGCCTTTTATTGTAATGAATATTTTTAACCTCATTTGGCGTTTTAAACGATGTGTTGGAATTTTGAAATTATCTCTGATGCGAGTGCTGTAGTTGTGGTGAAAATGGAAAGTGTCTAGTGTATGTTGATTTTTATATAAGAACATCACCACCTCATATATGTAAAGTGAGGGGATAGGTAGTATTGATAAATTTTTTAACTAGGAGCCTAGTGTTATTTGCTGAATTTCCTCAGAAGATTATACCATAACAAGTAACTGACTCAAAATAGCAGTGTATCTTTCTGGTATCCATGTTTGTGGCACCTGACAAAATACACATTGCAAATATGTAGCTATTCAGTTTATTTGCAAGTAATCTATGTGTACGCCCAATTTAAAATTTTATCAAGATTTAGGCTTAAAAACTTGACTTGGTTTTCTTGTGTTATATCCTGATCATTCCAAGTTGTCTTTATTTCAATCCTTTCTACTGTTTTAGCTTCAAATTGCATCATTTTGGTTTTAGTAACACTCAGTTTTAGTCCGTTTTGATGGAACCAAGATTCCAGTTTTTCTAAAGTATTTTTGGCTTTTTCTGGAATACTTTCAGATACCTCGTTTTCAATTAGAACTGATGTATCATCACCTAATAAGACTGAATGAACATCAGTAGAAAGTGGTGGGTGATTTACGTAAAAAAGAAACAGATAGGGACCCAATATCGAATCTTGTGGGACACTCTGGGGAAGTGTTTTTCAGTCTGAGGAATAATTGATTCCATTTGAAGTTAAAACTACTCTTTGTTTCCTATCTGACAGGTAAGAGCTAAACCATTTTAAAGCAGTGTCCCCGATTCCGTTCATCTATAATTTGTGGAGGAGTAATTCATGGTTCACTGAATCGAAAACTTTAGGTAGATCACAGTATATTTCTGTGACCTTATGGTGAAAGAATGTGTGTATAGTGTGTGAAGGACTGATAGTGAGATAGGTGTGAACAGTGTGGCATTACATTATTTAATAAGTTATTTGTAAATGAAGTATTGTACACCAGGAATAAATCTAATTATTGTCTCTAACTAGAAGTCTGTAAATGTATGTGTATACGAATTAGTTTATTTTAAATTGCTCTAAAGGTGTAAATACTGTGTCATATCCTATATCTTCGCAAAAAGGGATCTGCGGATGAATAAAGCTACTACTACTACTAGCTACACTTTTAACTGTACATTAACGTTTATGAAGCCAATAAATTTCTGTTTCTTTATTTTTCCCATACACTATAGTCTGAAGCATTTCTCGAGAAATAAAAGTATTAAAATCAGGGGGCAGTGACATTATTACTTCACTATTGCAAGCAGAACCCAGTTTTGTACAATTATTATAATAGAAGGTCTGAGTGTATTGATATGATCGATAATTTATCGTATAAGATTTCGAGTTTATATTAGCGATGTGTGAACTATCTTCAGCGACAATGTTTGAATTGTTTTTGTTTGAATTGGGAATACAGCGTTTTCATTTAAATGAGTAAAGGAAGTTAATCTTCCTTTACCAGACCTTCGTTAATATGTTATAAGCTCGATAAGTCATTGTAGGCGAACTGTACGGCACTTATTAGTCTCTTCATTTTTAAATCATGGAATACTGTGTGCTTTTTGAAAAAAATATTTACATGTTTGGGAATGTACGAAATAAAACTAGCTGCGGGGTATTATTATTTACTTGAATAAACGAACTGCAATATAAGTTTAGTTCACAGACGTGCCTTCTCTTGACGTGTTTTGGAAGTGTGTTTGTATGATTCTCTTCGCTTGTGGTGCAATATATATCATTACCGTGTTGTGAATCCGACTGCTAACAAGAATATATCATGGAACTTATAATATACTCATGTTTGGACAATATTCAGTAGTGTACAAAAATGACAACTTTGAGGCGAACTGACGTTGGGGTGGTGTCATGTGTACCGGTGTCGGGAGTGCGCGTGAAATGCTAATTCTTTACTCCACTTAATCCGTTCAAGCGAATTCTGCTGCGTGGAAAATCTTGCGACATATAGCTGCTGCAAATATTACTGACCCTCAGAAGAGCTTCCTCATTTCACCAAAGGATCGCAAACAAGACCGACAATGCTTTATTTAGAAGATTACTTGGAAAGTGAGTATTCATGTTTTTTTGTGAAGTAGTAATTTTTAATATTAAGTTAACGATTCAAACTTAGCACACCTGTATTTTAAATTTTCTGGTCTAATAGTGGCTGACCTCCCGATGAAGTGTTGTCTGTGTTATTAGGCTTACATGAACAAAATTTGGTGTTTCATTTGTTTGGGTGTGATTTTTCGATTCGCAAAATGTGTGTACCGTTGATTAATGAATAAACTCTCATTTGTCACCTTCAAAAGTTGACTTCACAACTTTAAAACATTTTCTTTATGCCAAACATAGGAGTGCAAAATGTTTTATTTTCAATTATAATCACAGAGTACAACTGCAATGACCTCACAATTGCAATCAACCTGTGAATACATAATAGTGGAATTGTTGTCACACTTGTATGTGGTGTATAGCAGCCTGTATATTACAGCCATGACATTTGCCACATACAGACATGTTTTTTACACTGATGAGTAGGTATGTCCGCACTCTTTGTTGAGTGGTGTTTGTACAGACGTTTTTCATAAGTAAATTTTCGCAGTTTTGCTTAAAAGGTAATTATTGATACATTTGGTATTTGATTCATCAAATGCTCCATTGTGTAGCATCAGAAATTTTGTGTAGAATCCTAATGTATCTGAAACATGAAGATTAGATTAATTGTGTAATTACTCATCAAGACGAACTACTGGGCATCGTGATTGATACCTCATCTGAAAAGTAGCCCTGTAACATGAAACAGTTTGGCAATTTGTGATGACAACGGTGGGGTGCATTTTATAGTACTATTACTGTATGTTTTGAAAACGCTGTGATGTTAGTGTTCAAACAATTTCTAAAATGTTCCAAATTGTCATCAGTTTAACAGATAAAAAGTTTAAGATGCCAACACGACCTTTTTTAAATTAGCAGTATGTAGAAATTGCATGAATTAATTCCCTCCAAACTGGAAATTAATCATCATCATTAATGTCATCCCAGTTACATCATAGACCACACTATTATGTTTTCAGTGGTGACAGCAGTCTTCCATCTTCCCATCACAACTGCTGTCTATGATTAAATCACCCGTGAGATTATTTCTGCTGGATCAAGTGGAAATACACTTATTTTTACTGTGAACACCTGAATGCCAGCTTCATAAGTATACAGAGCTAAACATTATCTTTGGTACTGATTGTGGATTCGAACACTGACATCCCAGTATCATCTGCACTCTTTTTTCCGTATGCATCAGCTTCCTACTCCTCAGTCGATGCAATTTCAAAGACTTCAGACAAACAGCTAATCTGTTTCAGCAGCAGTGTTTCTTTGTAAAATAGTTTCTATTTCAGATACTTATTTGCTATTGTTGCTTGCCAGTTCTGTCAGTTCAATTAGCTGAAATAGATGAAGCTCAGTCCCTCAACAACATGCCTTTACCTGCGGGCAGTGTTATATGTGAGAATGTAGATTCCTTCTCATGCTTCTCCCAATTCAACTAAAAATTCATGAATAAATTAAGTGCATTCTGCATAAAAAACAATGACCACATGGCTAAATGACATTAATTGTTGTTGTGTTAAGATGTGCACTGTTACAGTGTTTTTCGTCGATGAGTTTTCACTAGGGTTCATTTCTTTTTTTAAATCATGTATGATGCATCATATGTTTAAGTGCATAATGACTGTGTACACAGAGTCAAATTCTGACAAGGGAGGATAAGGTTTCATATTAAGTATTTCCTGCTTGCCTTTTGAGGGTGGAACAGTAGAGATATAGCTTGAATGTTGTTTGATGAACTCTCTGCCTGGTACTTAACTGTGTATGGCAGAGTAGTCATGTAGATGTAAAATCTTTTAGCTATAGAAGAAGGCTCTTTAGTCACCAATTCAGAATGAAGAATGAGGCAGAACTGACAGCTCAATAAGATGAGCAGGGAACACCATTCCAGAAATAAAGGAACTAATTGTTGCAAGTGTATTCATTGCTAATATATTTTCTCTGTTTTAAAATGAACATGCAAGTGACAGTGGTATGTTATAAGGTAAAGAATGTAGGAACTGTCTGTCATTGCGTATATAATGTGGAATACTTGCAAATTTTAAGCAAGTTAACTGTTGGCCATGTGGTGAATGAACATCATGCAGCAAAGTATCAGTTGTCAAATGTCTTTGTTTAAAAGTATGTAAACATCAATCTAAGACTTTGTAGAAATGAATTCTGAATTTGATAAGTAGATCCAAATGGAACAGCTGTGAGAGTAACTTTGGTCATGGCGAGAGTGTACGTAAGGGATTTATTAAGCCAAATATGCATCAGCTGAGAAAGCCTTCCATCACCAGAAGATACACAGACACTTACAGAAAACGTTCTCTCTTTTTGGTAGCATTACTGAATGATTAAGACACACAGAGTATGTATGTATTGTAAATAATCTTCTATCTCCAACTGAAGGTATAAAAATGCATAGCACTCAAAGAACAAAATGTTACACTCTGCCAAATATTCAGGCATTATAAGGAGAAACATTCATTTCCCCTTCACTCTATTTGTGAGTGGAACAGGAAAGGAAATGACTAGTAGTGGTACAAGGTATCCTCCACCACATACACCATACATTGGCTTACGGACTGTGTATGTTGATGTAGGTGAAACACTTTCTTAAATCAACATGGGTCTTGGGTGCTTGAGAATAGTTGAATAGCTTGCGTACTAACAATGGAACATTCCCAGGTGTAAATAAATGATTTTGATTAAATTTGGTGGGTATGCAGAGGAGTCAAAATAATGCACTGTATAATTTTTCATTTTTGCCTAATTGCTGTTTTAAGGTGTAAAACATACCATGAAAGGTAATTTGGCATAGGCCTATTAGATTTAGAGGGAATATTTTCGAAACCATGAAATAAGAAAACTGTGTTTTGTATAAAATTTGAAATGAAATTAGCATTCTTGAAAGCTGTATGGTAAACATTTGTAATAATTTAAGGTTTTACAAAATATTCCACCACCATTAATAAATTCTGAAAATTGGAAACTTTTCAGGTACAACATGAATTAAGGAAGCTTTCACACCACCTCAATCCATGTGCTGTAAAGCTGGTTCCTCAAATACCATTTTTGGAAAGAAAGGTGTACACAATGTGCTGTCGCAGTATTTTCAACATACCTAATTAAAATACCTAAATGTTCATTATCGTTCTAATTATTTTTTACGTATTTTTGTTTTGTGTTTGAAATTGTTATTTTAAATTTTCAATTCTTGTTTTTTTTGTTTGTTTTTCAGTTTACCATTTCACATATGTATATTTAGTTGACATAAAACGATAAGTCACTCATTATTATGATACAAAACTATTATAATAATATGAAATGCTTAAAACATAATGCCTTTTAATTTTTTTTGTTTCTTTATACACATCCCACACACAAAATTAATAAAATTTCTTCACATAACACACACAATGGACAACACAATGTAAAACAAAATTCAGCCTTATTTGCAAATTGTGTGGACAATCTTCTAAATATCCTGATTTGTATCAGGCATATTTCAGTTAATTGGATAACCTTCGCAAAGAGAACTGATTATATACTAGTGACTGCAGCTTGATTATATTGTTTCTCAAGTCGAGATTGACATCATAATCAATCAATAGAACTATATCCAAAAATCTGCTGATCAAGTTCTTCCAACATCAAATTCCTTGTTCAGCAAATTGTTGTACCTGTCCCATTGAGTCTTTTGGAATACCCAGATAAATGATTTCCTTGTCCTCAGGTATAATGCTCAAAACAGTTCTTTCACATTGACCACCCCGAAAATCTAACAATAATACAGATTTTTCACCCACACAGGGAAGGAAAACTTCTGCCCAAATATCTTTTTATGTGGTCAAACGATAGTTTACCAGATTTTGATGGCGTCACAGGAACAATTGGGACTTTAAAAAGAGATTTTCAAATTCTTTGCCCAAACACTCCCCATTCTGAGTGTCGTACCTGAGGACACGGAACTTGTTCACCTGGTGTTAACAAAAGGCCCAACGGGAAAAGGAAAGCCGATGGGATGTACACGGTATTTGATATTGGAAGAACTTTGTGAAAGTATTTTCAGATATAGTTCTGCTGAAAGATTATGGAGCCAATCTTCATGTTTCCTTCGACAAGGTTTTCCAATGCACTGAAATATGTCTCATATAAGTATGGATATTTAGAGAATCACCCAGCACAATTTGCGAATCCTGTTTTACATTGTGTTGTCCATTCTGTGTATTATGTGAAGAAATTTAATTCGTTCTATGTGCATGGTGTAAAAAAATGTGTTTTAAGCATGATATTATATCATAATAATGAGTTAGTTATTAATTTTAGTTAGCAAAATACTCATATGTTAAACTGTGAACTAAAGAATAAAATAACAGTGTAAGTCTTAAAACAAAAGTGAGTCAAACATATAATTACAATCATTATGAACTATTAGATATTTTAATTAGGTTTGTTGAAAATGCTGACAGCACATTGTGTACGTATTATTTTCCAGAATTGGTTTTTCAGAAACGTCCTTTATTATATATTGATGGATGTAGCATGAAAGCTTAATTTACGTTTGTTTTACTTTCAGTTAACAGAATAGGCCTACTCGTTTGCGAAACTATAAACTAAAAAATAAAATAACAGTGTACGGCTTAAAACAGAAGTGAGTCAAACACATAATTACAATCATAATGAACAATTAGATATTTTAATTAGGTTTGTTGAAAATGCTGTGACAGCACATTGTGTACGTATTATTTTCGAAAATTGGTTTTTCAGAAACGTGCTTTTTTTTATATATATATATATATATATATATATATATATATATATATATATATATATATATATATATATATATATATATATGGATGTTGCATGAAAGCTTAATTTATGTTTTTTTTTTCCAAAATTAATTAATTATTATGGTGTATTTTGCAAAATTTAAAATTATTACAAAAGTTGATTATACACATTCCAAGAACATTAATTACATTTCAGTTTTTATGTCAAACACATTTTGTATATTTCATGGTTTCAAAGCTGTTCCCTCTAAACTTATTATGCCAAATTACCTTTCGGGGTGTGTTTTGCCCCTTAAAAGTGAAACTGGGCAAAAACAAAGAAAATATGTATTGCATTATTTTGACTCCTCTACCTACCCACCAAGTTTCATCAAGATCTGTAACATGTGGGAATGTTCCCTTATGCCAACAGCCTTGCCACAGTGGTAACACTGGTTCCCGTCAGATCACCAAAATTAAGCGCTGTCAGGCTGGGCTAGCACGTGGATGGGTGACCATCCGGTCTGCCGAGCGCTGTTGGCAAGCGAGGTGCACTCACCCCCTTGTGAGGCAAACTGAGGAGCTACTTGATTGATGAGTAGCACCCCCGGTCTCGTAAACTGACATACAACCAGGATAGTGGTGTGCTGGCCACATGCCCCGCTGTATCCGCATCCAGTGATGCCTGTGGACTGGGGATGACACAGTGGCTGGTCAGTACCGTTGGGCCTTCCAAGGCCTGTTTGAATGGAGAGAGAGAATGTTCCCTTGTAGCACAAGAAACACCCTCAGGTAAACAGGTAAAACCAATGATTGTGCTATCACCTGTTGGCCTTGACCTGGGACATCATCAAGGTGGCGGACACACTTATTTCAAGCTTATATAATATGGCGACCATAGCATTGCTCATTACGCACACAGACACAAATAATATAACAAAGATTTAATTGTAAAAATAACATGAAACAAACGTGACAACTGTGGGAGTTACGGGTTTTTGGGTGGATACAAAATAAATATAAGACAATCCTACTATTGAAGACAAATGATAACATAAAAATCAAGGTCATGATATCCTCAATAATCAACAAAACTACAACTTAAAAAATCTTGTGTCAGAAATTTGACCTATATAGCACACACACACAGTCCACAATAGCACAAACTCATATTTAGTTACAATACCCAGTACCAGAAATTCAGTTGACCTATACAGCTTAAACAAAATCCATAATACCACAAAACACACCCAACTCGGTGATTCTAATATGTAACTCTTAATTTAACTTGTATAGCTAAAATGAAGCCCTCAGTACAACAAACCAAAATGTGCCCTTACAATTAGTACTGACAATGTAACCTCACCATTGTGGGTAAAACAAACTCTATGGTATCTACCGGCCACAACATAACAGAATTACTAACAACAACAACCACCCAAAAAATCATAAAAAATTGTATGAACACCGTTTTTGATATACGAGGATCACACATAAAACACACACATTTGATATATACTACTGTAAATACAAAAAAAAGAGAAAATGAAAATAAAAACATACTTACCAACAAATGTCAGCTGTCACACAAAAAGCATTCAGGAGGACGACGGTTCAATCCCACGTCCGCCCATCCTCATTTAGGTTTTCCGTGATTTCCCTAGATCACTTCAGGCAAATGCTGGGATGGTTCCTTCGAAAGGGCACGGCCGATTTCCTTCCCCATCCTTCCCTAATCCAAGCTTGTGCTCCGTCTCTAATGACCTCGTTGTCGACGGGACGTTAAACACTAATCTCCTCCTCCTGTCACACAAATCTAGCAATCTAGTGGTAGCAAAAATAATATATTATCCACACAATCTCTTGAATGGCCAGTCTAGACTTCTGAACTCGAGAACCCCTCCAGACAGAGCCTCGACAATGTCTCATGAACTGATCCCTGGTCTGAGATGCAGCAAGTTTGGTCACTCTTCTACTTGCTCGGTAATTGTAACACTTCACATGTTCATCAGTTAAAGGGAATAACTGTAGGAATTTTAATTGTGATATGTCGTCCCCCATTGTGCCCTGTGAACTTTGTCATATCCATAACTAACAAAAAATGAAACACAAAATTAAATACCAAACCATAAAAAACAAACCCAAAAATGAATGTAGTGTCCACAACTACCAACACCAAAATAACTTCTTAATGAACTACCAGGAACGCTCTCAATATTATGCTCACAAACAGCAATCAAGAAGTTCAGTGAGTCACTAATAGCACTCAAAAACATCTTAGAAACATAAATGTCGCACACTGGAGAATGCCACCACATACTCAAACATGCCCTCTGTAAACACGATCCATTTCAGATACATTGCACCACCTTGATGTCACACACAATAACACAGTTACATTACCGAGAGAGGTGGTGCAGTGGCTAACACACTGTACTCGGAGGATGACGGTTCAAACCCGCATCCAGCCTCCTGATTTAGGTTTTCCATGATTTCCCTAAATTACTTCAGGTGAATGTCAGGATGGTTCCTTTGAAAGGACACGGCCGATTCCCTTCCCAAATCCGATGGGTCTGGTGACCTCGCTGTTTGGTTCCTTCCCCCAAATCAATCAACCAACAGCCACATCACAGATCAAAGCTGATGAGTGGAACCACAAACTTTGGTTGATCCGCACCCACGCCAACTGCATAAATAAATCACGTACACACCCTGTCATTTCTTGTGGATACCCAACGCATCAGACTGATATGAGCCATAAGCTGAATTCAGACTGCAAGCCCCCATATTAGCTTGCTCTCTTGCATGCAGGATGGGTTAAGACAACACTTTCTACATCTGCCCCTTGTCACCCTCACTTGTAGCACTAGAGGTAGCCTCATTCACACCTAGCAGACTCCCCTCCCCTTTTCATATCTCCCCCCCCCCCTCTGTCTCTCTCTGTTGGAATGACTCAATATATATGGCCTTATCACTGACTTTAGTACCTAGAGATAGACCTATTTGCCTTTTAAATTGGAATTCAGGTAGAATCCTGAAGCAGAAAAAGCAATTGTAGCACTTTATGATCACTATGGTACAGCTTTTGCTCGTTTCTCTTAGATGGATCTATCACAATCAGTTTCATTCAGGATGTGTCAGTATTCCGTGCGCTGTATTAACAAACAGCAGTAGTGGCAGGGTGGTAGTTCATTGGTGTTTTGTGAGTTATGTAGGTGTGTGAGATGGATATACCAAATTTTTCCCCAGTGAATGTTGCTGGGATAAAGAAGAAAATGGGGCGCAGTGTGAACTACTTAAGGGCACTCATTCAAGTATAGAACTTAGCCATATGCTAGTAGCAGGAAGCTTCATAAAAGGCAGTGGGAAGAGACTAAAGTGGATTATTGCAGTAGTTACCCCTTTCAGGCCCATCTTGCTATGATATCAGGCTTGATATCCTGGTATCTTTCTGTCAAATTGCATGGAGTGGTGATCTACAAAACCACTTCACTGGCAGCTGTACTGAGAATATGGCCTAATTTACTTAATTGTGCCAGTTATAAAGATAGAAACCAGACAGTACCAAATCCAACATGTGTAATTCTCTGGGTGAGGTCCAACCAACTTATTAATAAGACTCAGGAATCCCACACATGCAGATTGAAAGTGAGCTGTACATAACATTCAGACCCTTATAAAGGTCCACAGTATCCATGCTTCGAAGAAACATTTGAACTCCTTAAGCAGTGAACCCCTTTTCTATAAACCTGTCCTCAGGCATCTGCTAGTTGCTGTGTGGCACATGCAGAGGCATCCATAAATCTCCTGAAAGCTATTTAGTTGCTAGAAGACTCATGAAACAAAAACTGCATGACCACAGAGGCCACTACCTGTAACAAGAACCACAAGAAGATCTGGAAGAAACATGAGTAACATGTGAAAAATCATGCAATGATACAAAACATGTTTTCTGTAGTAGACATGCCATTATCAGTTGAAAATAGAATGCTAATGTTGTGGCTAAAATCCAACAGGACAGTACTCATTCATTTGAGTCATTATTAATTTAAAACTAATAATTCCACAGCTAGAAGTATGATAAGCACAGTTATGTGTTATATTGAAGGCAATAATTTTCTCTCGTTTGTTCTTGATACAAGTAATTGATGTACCAAAGAGATCAACATTCAGGTGTATAAGGTGGTGGTCAACAAGTGTTAGAAAAAAGTTTGTTGTTGTCGCAATCTCTCTCTTCTTGCCCATTAATTAATCAAAGTGAAATTTCGTGAATGTTGCTAAGGTTGTTGCAGCCTTAGTAGTTGACTGACTTGTCCCTTACTTTTACATATTTAAGAAAAACTGATTTGACAAAACCTACTGATGCTGAACATCACCCTTGACCCTTAAAATAATTGCTGTAGCATAGAATGTCATAGCTGCACAAACAGAAATAGGACACTCATTATATTTAGTTTGCATCCAATTCCACCTGTCTGCTTTGACTCGTGACATAATGGTGTTGTGGTGTGTGATGTCACAATGGCACAGTGTTTTTGAGTTATGGTATTTTTATTGTGTTTTAATTGTTCTAGGGAATATGGTTTTTTTGGGTTTTTGAGTTGTTGGTGTTTTGGTTTAGGTGGTATTTTTTGAGTTGCACAGGTTTGTGAAGTTTGTAATTGTGCCCTTTTTTTTGCCAGTAGGTATTGAGAGCTGTGTTTGAGCTTTATAGGTCAAGAGAAATGTCTGATTCAACTTTTCGGGCTTATAATTGTTAGTTTTTTGGTATTAACGGCTTCATTTGACCTATATAGGTCGAGTGAAGTGTACTTGGTTTTGTGACTGTAGCATTATGTCATAAGTTGAGACTTTTTAAATCGTATTTGTTTTGGGATGGTACAGTGTTTTGTATCGTTATATATTTAGCTGGTCCCCACCCTAAGCCCCCTATTCCTTGCGGTTGTGCTGTTAGTTTCATTTTATGGTTGGAGTGAGACTTTCTTGTGACATTTTTATTTCTGTTTGCATTTGTTGATATGTTTATGTAGTGATGACATTGTAGCCATTTTGTATACACTGGAAGTAGGAAAGGAGGCGTTTCTGCCATTTTGATGACGTCATGGATCAAAGCAGATGGGTGGAATCAGATGCTCCCCTAATGCTGTTGGAAGATGAAAGTTGAGTTGGGAATTAGCAAAGCCAACAAATGTGAATATGACATCTTATTGTGCTGACAGACTGGTTTGTAGTGTAGCCGAAGATATAGGGTAGATTAATAAGTGGCAATTTGTCAGTTGGTGAAGCCACTAAATTAACCAAAATGCTTGTTACAACATATTTTATGCATATTGGACTTCTTGGAGTATTTTAATTCACTTGTTTTGGTGACGTCATGATCAAAGCAGATAGACAGTATCAGTAGGTTCAATATCTTCGAAAATATGTTAATATTCACAAATCAAACAAAACTCATTGTGTAGTGCCCACATCTACCTATCTTTAACCAAGTGTCTTGTTGTGTTGAACTGCATATCGTAATACTTGTGTATTTTGTGCACTTTTGTTCCCTTCTCCCATACTGGGTAATTTCGTGGCGTAATAATATAGACGAGGGCAATGAAGTTTTTAGCATGTTGAAATGAACATTGAGACTTTTATGTAGACCACTGACATATGGTAGCTTACCTTGTTATTTGAATCGAGTCCATACATGCGTTCGCTTTAATAAATTACATAGATGAGGGAGACTTAGATATTCAACTTTAGGTAAGAAAAACCTCTACTTGTGATGAAGTAATCATTCTTTATAGTGAAAATTTATATAATGTGTTCTAGTATTTGTATGTGTCCACAAAATAATAATGGCTGATCTGCTTTTTGATATTCTCTTTACGAGAACACTATATCTATAATTCTTCTTATATCGTATAGAATATCTGTCACAGATTTGTGTTTGTAATCTTAATTCTAAGTGTGACATGTTTTATTGTGTTACAGTTCTGTATTTTCCTCATACAAACACTTTCCTTGATTATTTGTTGTCAATTCTGTTGAATTAATAATAATAATAATAATAATAATAATAATAATAATAATACTGATTATTTCTATAAAATAATGTATGTATATAGCTGCAGTCTCACTCAGCGTCATTTTACTTTGTTCTGCTATTTTATGACACTTCCATTACACTTTTTGGAGAATTTGTTCAAATCTTTTACATTAACATGTACCAATTACATACGTGATGACGCATGTTACCAACTGCGTTCCTGGCTTTGATAGTAAGTGAATGCTTGGGGAGTTAAATCTGTTAAATTGTCTGCACTGAATGTGTTAACAGTTTGGACCTTCAATTAATGCAACTTTTGTCTGAGAAATAATGTTTGTATGGGATTATTCTTTGCCCATATCATTGTAAAATTTCTCTGGTAAAAGGTATCTTGTGTATCCCATGATTGTGACAGTGAAGATCTTCAGTACTTTCCAATGAGGCTCAGTTCTTTGTTAGATATTTAGTGTACTATTCCCTGAGAAAATTAAATCTGCCTACTATTGTATGTATGTATGTGCCCTTTGTGTGTGTGTGTGTGTGTGTGTGTGTGTGTGTGTGTGTGTGTTTACCATTATGGGGTCTCTTGAAGTTTCTAGAGTGTTCTATATCACATACCCTCTATATTGTCTCTTGCACAATATTATCTTTTTTGTGACACTGCTTTTGTTATGTCATTTCCTTCTCTCTCAGTATCAGTAACTAGACAGAGTTTCTGAAGTTTCCCTACAAACCTTGCAATTTTGCTGTCATTTCTCAAAATTTTCTATCTTTGTGCCCATGAACTTGCATGCTTCTTCACATATGTGTGTCATTTCATACACTTTCTTAAGTGGAATTTGTTAAATTCTGAATCTTCAGACATTTAAGTACAAAAAGATTTCCATATTCATAAAGTAACATAGACTATCGGCCCTACAGTACTACATAGGTTGTGTAGTCATTTGTTATGTCTGCCTAACTTCCAAAGACTTCTGGAGTTTTATTAATGCCTGTCACTTCTATTTTAACATCACCTCAGAATAATTGTGTACAGCTAGAAATCATAAGAAGAATATTTGTGTAATAGTTCTTGCTGTCATTTAGTGAACTGAATTCCATGTTTAGTAGGCTGGAGCATAAGTGGCAGCAATTAATTTTTACCTTGAAAGACTATTGGGCAGACCTGACACGTGGACGTGGGTGGGACATAGTGTCTGGTGTTTTTGAAAGTAGGGTAAGGTGGGGTATATCCGACATAGTAATTTCTTGTGGCTATAAAACGCTTATCCGAGGTTGGATCTTAACGTTATATATGTTAAATTATAGGTAATGTAAGGGAGCAACTGTTTGTAAAATATTTTTGTTATACTATGAATAGTTTTTGAGATATCTGCATTTTAAGAAACGTCATTTGCAAAAATGGTGGGGTAAATCTGACCCCTATTTTGTTGGCTGATTTTGCAAAGAAATAGTTCTAAATGAACGGTTTGTTTGGGAAATAATTATAAGCAATTACATTTTTTACATAATTGAACAAAATGTATTCAAAAAATAACAGTGTTTAGAGGAGCCAGAGGGTAGGGAAGGTGGTTTGGGGATTTCATAGGGATGAACTAACAGGTTACGAAGGTTAGGTGGACGGCTCCTATCCTTGTAACCGCCCCCGGTGTAAAACCTGTCCCATGCACCCTCCCACCACCACCTACTCCAGTCCTGTAACCTGGAAGGTGTACACGATCAAAGACAGAGCCACGTGTGAAAGCACCCACGTGATTTACCAACTGACCTGCCTACACTGTGATGCATTCTATGTGGGAATGACCAGCAACAAACTGTCCATTCGCATGAATGGACACAGGCAGACAGTGTTTGTTGGTAATGAGGATCACCCTGTGGCTAAACATGCCTTGGTGCACGGCCAGCACATCTTGGCACAGTGTTACACCGTCTGGGTTATCTGGATACTTCCCACCAACACCAACCTATCCGAACTCCGGAGATGGGAACTTGCTCTTCAATATATCCTCTCTTCCCGTTACCCACCAGGCCTCAATCTCCGCTAATCTCAAGTTGCCGCCACTCATACCTGTCATTCAACATCTTTGCCTCTGCACTTCCGCCTCGACTGACATCTCTGCCCAAACTCTTTGTCTTTAAATATGTCTGTATATGTGTGGATGGATATGTGACTCCTTACCCTCTCCCTTAAAACCCACATCGTTTCGTCTTTCTCTCTCCTTCCCTCTTTCCTGATGAGGCAACAGTTTGTTGCGAAAGCTTGAATTTTGTGTGTATGTTTGTGTGTCTGTCGACCTGCCAGCACTTTCATTTGGTAAGTCACATCATCTTTGTTTTTAGATATATAAATAAATAATTCTATACACATAAACGATAAAAAATATGCGGTCAAATTTACCCCACCATTTAGCGGTCGGATTTACCCCACCATGCCATGTTTCATTTAACACACATAGAAACAATTTACGTGACATTTCCAACAAAAATGATACATACACTGAATAGGTCACTAAATGCACTACAAAAATCACTTACCGTTTGTTTTGCGTCGTTTTATTCAATAAGGTAAATCTAGTGATGTAATTTGCACAGAAATTAAATTGAAACAACCAAAAACACACTTGTTGTCTTTTGGGTGTCTAAATGTCAAATGCAGCAAAGCTGTCAATGTGACATTTGCGTTATTTCGAATGCTCTATATGGTAACAGTAATGTGAAATCACTCCGCTTTGCCATTTCTCACAAATAGAGGGCGGTCGGGTTTACCCACCCAGTCAGATTTACCCCACCTTATCTTATTTTCCATCTAGATTGTGTGTTTTCAGGGTAAGTACAGTAGTGTGAAGAAGAGAAAGGTTGCAAGGCCGTAGTGGTAGTACAAAAATAAATAAATATTAAAAAATAGGCCTCTACATTGCCCTCAGGTCCATAATTTGCTGTCAAAAAAGTCTTTCACTCAATATTGTCCATTGTACCACTTGTGAGTGGTTCATTCTTTGGGAATACGGAAGTGTCCCGACACCACCCATGTGCTTTGACCCATGACGACATCAATATGGCAGAAATGGCTATTCTAAGAGTCTCCAATATGGCGCCTATGATAGCACTACACACACAGCAGCAAACACAAAAATACGTATAAATAAGACATCATCTCCCTCCAAAAATACAATCAAACTAATGGGACAACTGCAGGCATTTGGGGGTTTTAGGGAGGGGACAAGCTAAATATGACGGAAAAAAAACACCCACACCACGATCCCAAAACACACAAGATGACGAACAAAACAAAAAATTACAAAATCTACAGGAATCGGACACTTCCCTTGACCTATATAGGTCAAAGGCAGCTGACGATGCCAAAACACCAACGCCTACAGCAAAAACTATGGATATTGGAATCAGACATTTCGCTTGACCACACCTGACAGTACCAAAACACCTATACCTACATATAAATATACGAAAATTGGAATCGGTCATTTCCCTTGACCTATATAGGTCAACTACAACTACTGATACGAAAAGCAATTACTTACCACCCACAAATTGCGGCCAGACCTCACACACACACACACACACACACACACACACACACACACACACAGGATGCCATCAAACAAGAAGACAACATCTACAAACACAACCAACTCAAACCTTATCAAATTTTTTTCCTTAATGAATTTTGAGGAATGAACATTTAGAGATGGCCCATGTTTGCTGCATTAAAACCCAATTATGACGACTTTCATGTTGGATTTTGATACATACATCCACCCCACCCCCCCACCCCCACCCCCTCCCCGCCCTCCCATTTGTATATACCAACAATTAAAATATGGAGAAAGTGACAATAAATCAAGTACTGAAATAAAGAAAACTATTTTTCAACAGAAATATCTTAAATGTTACTGTTATTGATGTTTTATTGTAGTAGTTGTTGCTGTTGCTATTTTTTGGTAAAAAGAGAACGTTAGTGATGTCAAGCAACATTACTATTTTAGGAGGTAATTTATCAGATGTTCTGTGCACAGGTACAAGCATGGACAATAAAGAAAAGTGAGAAGATTGTTGAAGCTTTTTGATGGAAGACGGTAAGGATTCCAATTAGTAAGGTTTCACAAGAAGGGGATACCACAAGGAAGCTCTGTGATTGTGTGAAAGTAATATTAATAATATAGGATCTACTTCAAAGAAAATCACAAAAGTACTTAACTGCAGGTGGAATTTCTGAAGCAGTTATGAAATAAATGGTGTTTGAGTGATTTCTAGTGTTGGAGGTTTAAATAACTGTGTGTGTCCTTCAAAACTGGAGTTCCAGTTTATAATTTTTGCATTTACACAGGAACAAAAAACATAGCAATTCTGTGATAAAATAGTTTAAATGTGTTGTGTGAAACCGTAACCTTAAGCATTTGTTGCCTAAAATCTGTGATACACAGGAAATCGGAGAATCACGTGTAAAAGCAACTTCAGTCAGAAGAAATGTGTGGTAGTAACTGAGACTCTTTAGAAAAATACATAATGCAGAGTTATTTAGAAGACTGTCGAGAAAGTGAGTATACTAAGGGAAAACAACTTAATGGTTTTGTTTATGTATCAATTTTTTTATGTTGTCTA
This sequence comes from Schistocerca nitens, assembly GCF_023898315.1. Classification (NCBI taxonomy): domain Eukaryota; kingdom Metazoa; phylum Arthropoda; class Insecta; order Orthoptera; family Acrididae; genus Schistocerca; species Schistocerca nitens. The sequence continues at coordinate 262,508,562 of NC_064616.1, forward strand.
TAAACATGATTTTTTTTTTAATTTTTTTATTTTTAGCTTTAGGTTATGTTGTGGGATTATGACCTCATTGATGTGTATCTAGCAAGTACGTGGATGGCAACTATGGAATCTTGAGTGGAGTGTGGTATTGCACCCATTTATTTGTACTAGAGACACCTCGCATGTGTATTCTTATTTTCGTTTCACCTGCCACACTCAGCAGTTATCCCTCTTTAAGTTTAAATACTGATGTGGTGTTACAACTAGTGTGTGTGTTACTTTTCCACTTTTTCATTGACTGTGCCTCACAATGGCCTCATACGGATGGGAAAGTCCAAGGGAAGGAGGCACCTCTTATTAGAAAAGACTTGGTGGAGACAATATTTAGCCATGGAAAGAATATTTTATTTATTGCAGGAGGTATTATTGTCACCGTGGTGCCAAAAGTAGGATGGAATTTATTTTGTATGTGCTCCAGATGGATCTCACCTATGAAGTTTTCAAGTAGTATGGTATTAGCACTATAAGAAATTATGAATTTGAAATTTTAAAAAGGTTCAGGAGTTCATTGCTAAATACCATCTTACAGCAGTGATATGTGAGACATGAGAAAAAAAATTACTAAATATGGAAAAAAGCAAACAAAAAATTAACTTGCACTGGTAATAGCATAAAAAAAGGAGTGTAGTAGTCAGTGTATAATATATAGATACACACACAGCTGATGGATGAGTGATTGTTTTGAACTGTAATATTCGTGTGTATGTAAATGAAAAACTAGTAATAAAAAACTTTTTGATAAGTGAATATAACATTCCCATACCACAAGATGAAGTTACCGAGGAGTTGTAAGGACCCATAAGCCTCTGCAAAAACTAATGTATATGCTAAATAGCATGAATAGTGTGACTGATTGTAGGTGATTAAAAATTGTGAGTGTGAGACTAACAGGAGAAGATGAGAAAAAGTAATGAAAGTATTGTGACTGATAATATGATTTGGACGAGGAATTGTTTCCATTGATGCTTTTAAAGCAATTAGCTCATATTTCAAACTGAAAGAAATATGAACAATTTGGACCATGAAGGGACAGCAGACTATAAGAGTGTGTGTGCAGATCAATGTAAAATCACTTGCTCTGTCTCATTAATAAAGACAGGTTGCTGGGAAATAGCACTATCATAGTAATAAACAGAAGAAAGATGATTTAGGGTAAAATGAGTAGAGATGAAAATCGATACAAAAGTAGCTCTGCAATCGTGTCATCCAGAGAGCTATGTTTAAGTATATAATGTGCATAAAAATTAGATCTGATGAAGATAAGTACATCATAATAATGATGATTATAAGCAATAGGGTGAGGTGAAGAATGGAGCTGAAAAACTGTGTAAAAGCAAGAACAGAAGCGTTGAAATGATTGATGGGGTGTATCATGTGGTTCAAAGTGCAGGAGAAGCCCCTAAGTGTGGTGTTGCATTGGTAGCTGTGGTCCCAGTTTTGTTACTTGCGTATTCAAGCAGATTCTGACACTGGACACCATTCTAGATCTTGTTGCCATAGAAAAATTCGAAATTGTCACTGGGAGTCACATATGGGACCTTCACTTCAGAAACTGACTATGCATATCACTAGACTATGGATGCAACACAGACAACTTGTGCCTTGAAATAAACACTTATTTCACACACCTGCGTGGATGGAAAAGTCAACAAACAAACAAACTTGGAAGTTGTCTTGAAACTAGCTGGATTGTGATTATTGTGAAAACTGAGACTGATTCCCGTCATGATATTGGTTATAGTATATTTTCCAAAGTGATGATGTATATGATTACAGTAGTTTTGGAAAATATCTTGGTAAAGAAATGAAGTAGATGGAGGAAGTGTAGATTTTGCTCAGGTAATACGTTCATTATTAGGTACATGTTGTAGACAGCCTTGGTTAGCAGAATAGCAGAGTGTAACTAGTATTGACATGGTTTCTTCTGTTTCATTTTTCATTCGTGGATAGTATAGGAAGAAAATAAAAAGAAAAGGAAAGAGTGTATTGGTAAATAGGAAATTCATTTCTGACGGAACATTATTTATTGGTTATTTCAGATACTTTTAACAACAAAAGAAAGGGAGACAGTTATCAGTTTAAACAAACTTGTTGCAACAAAGGAGATATAAAGAGAAACTTGCACCACTGTGATAAAAATAAGCTAAGAAAAGCATTAGTAATGATATTTATAGCACTGACGCTGCCATTATGGGGCTTGCCATCATAAGATACATGCAAAAGTAAGGAAATGAGTTATAATTCAGGGGGTCCAGATGTATTTTTTTTTTCTTGGCTACTCCTGATCAGATTGTGAGAATGAAGAAGTTGTCACTAATGGTGCTACCTCATTCTTTCCTTTCTTTCTTGCTTCCATGTATCCCCAAGCGTATAAAATTTTAGTTTCTTTTTCTCTGCCTGATCTCTAATGCTTTACGTTACAGCTCAGGAAGTGGAAATTTTTTATGTTTATGTATTTTCAGGTCATCAGTTCTTATCATTTGCTTCACCTTCCAAGTCATGGTTCTGCCATCCGCGTATAAGTAATGTGTGTTTTCTCTTTTTTGATAACTGTCAGATGATATGCATGAGTATGTGTTATCACGCATGGTAGTACTAATTGATCAATCGTATCTTGATATTATGTTGCAAAGATAGAACTTTAATTTGACACATACCGTAAATAAGCCAACAAAATTGTCAGCACAATATATTTAAAAATCAAGATAATGAAAAAAAGTTGAAATTTCTGTAATTTTGGCACATGGCTTATTGGGATGTGATTGTGTTGTTTTCATGTTGTTGTTTTTTCTTTTTTTAATTATTTATTTTATGTTAAGCCTTTCAACAAACAGTAAATGGATTTTGGAAATGGGATACAAAAAGAGGAAGCTGAAAATTCTCTGTGTTAAAAATAAAATAAATTTATTAATTTTGAGTCACTTGACTCCAGCATTTTGTGTTTCAAATATTTCTAAAATATTTTGCTGCTATTTTTGGGGAATTTGAGGCTTCCTTGCAACTGTATTTTCAATTTATGCCAGTTGGGTGTATGTTTCAGATTTTTTTTACAACAGTTCCATGCCACATTATCCAAAAAGATTTTGCAATTTTACAAACACAAAAATATTTAATAATTAATAACATACTAAGTGTTTTGTGTAACTTTCTGTATCTTCTTTTGTCTAAAAAAAAAAAAAAAACATTGTTTGTACAAGTTGTTATGTTTGTGCCAAGACTGTCGTAACATTTAAAACTCTTAATATCTTTCTTGTTTTTTCTACATTTATGATGTGAAACTTTCTGTGTCTCAGTGATAGTTGATGACATTATTTGTCAAAATACACAGCTTGCCAATGCATGATGAATCGAGAATACATCATGCTTTAGATACTTTTGTTTCACAGATTTTGAATGTTACACAAAATACTTGAAATTTCCACATTATTAATATCAGTGAACCAATAGTGTACACATGTCTATGGTAAAAAATCTGTTTGTGACATAACACATGTAAAAGAAATCTATGAGGATTAGTTAAGGAAGAAAAATAATTTTGTTGTTGACTTATTTTTCTTTATTTGAACTAAGTATTACAAAATGAAAAATCTTATGTTCAATTTAGTGCCACTCTCCCCTTTTTCTAGGCATACTTGCTAAAGCATTTGAAATTTCTTGGCCCCGTACTACAAAAAATCACTTTCGTAAGTTTATGAACAGTTCTGGACAAACTTCTCCTCTTGCTGATTGTCTTCAAACTGCTGTCCTTCCAGCACTTCTTAAATAACATGAACATTTGGAAATCACACACTGAATTATCTGGAACTTGTTTGTTACAATCAGAATGTTATGTTGCGCAAACTTTGAGAGTCCACAATAATCAATGTCAACAGCTAAACTAATTTGAAAATGATTCTATCTGGTGGTGTTGTTGCTTATCAAGCATCAATGTTATGTGAAGCAGTTCTTGTTCTGTAACAGCATCATGAACTTTGGTGTATTTGTTCTCCTTTTATGTGTAAATTAATTCCTGCCATTAACTCTTTCTCTGGCCTTTAAGAAACTCTACAAGAAAGACAACTAATCAGTTGTCTGTTAAAACTGTTTCAAGACTTTGGCAACTAACAAACAAATTTTCACTTATAATGGGCATGGATTCCCTTTTATTCACCACTCCATGCTGGCACATTAGCAGTCACATTAGTAGTTACCTTTTACATGTACACTCTGCAAACCACTGAGGCTGCTTGATAGAGGGTACTTCCCATTGCAGCACGTATTAGGGTTTCATCCCATTCCATTTGCATTTGGAGCATGGGAAGAATGAGCGTCCCTCCAGTGGGCTCTCAACTCTTTTATGAGTACATGCTTGGCTACCATGGGACTCCAGCACTACTTCCCTTTCTGTGCTACAAGCCTATGCTTCCTCTTCTGCCCTTCCATTGGATGGTCTCTCTAGTGCAGATCCCGTTTGGGCATGGTACATGATTTAGGATCCTATTTTTCAATTTAACTTCCAGCACACTCTACACCTTTTCATTAATAAGTACTTGGTCCCCATTGTGTTTTCAGTGAACTTGTGCCTCATGATACAACTTTGGAGGCTGTGGCTATTCAAGTAAGAACATTTCAGGACTTTACCATCTGTAATGTTTATGTCCTTCCCGTTGGTGGAGTGCCTTAGAAGATATTGTTTGCATTGGTTCCCCATATTTACTGATCTTCGATAACTTCAATACCCATAATCCTTTGTGGGGTGGAGCGCCGATCACTGGCCGTGGTAAAGACATCGAAAACTTAATGGCAGATCTCGACCTCTGTCCCTTGAATATTGGTGCCTCCACACACTTCAGTGTGGCAACTTACTCAGCCATTGATCTTTCTATTTGGATCTCTGGTCTTCTCCCAGCCACCTACTGGATGGTACACGATGATCTGTGTGGTAGCAACCATTTCCCAATCTTTCTGTCCCTTCCTCAGTGTCACTACCTAGGGCCCCATCTCTCCCTCCACAATGCCTACTGGGATGCTTTCACCTCCTCTGTTTTTTGATCCTCCACCTGTCAGATGGCAGTACATTGGAGGACCTCGGAAATTGCTGAGGCCATTAGAGATTGCAAGCGGGCTTTCCAGCACCACAAGTGGCATCTATTGATTGAGCACCTCATTGCCTTTAAATGGCTGTGTGTCCAGGTCTGCCACATGATAAAACTATGGAATCAAGAATGTTGGGAATTGTATGTTTCAACCATTGGACCATGTGCGCCTCATTTGCAGGTTTGGGTGAAGATGAGACACCTCTGTGGATACCAGTCCTCTGCAAGTGTACTTGGTATTTCATTGAACATTGCTATTTTCACTGACCCAGATGCCACAGCCAAACAATTTGACTGTATTATGCTCAAACCTCTGTGTCTGAGACCTATCAACCTGCCTTTTGTGTCCTTAAACAGCAGATTGAGTGATTGCACTTATTTTTCACTACACGCCACTCCATTCAGTGAGGGGGGAAATTCTTCAGTGCTATAGCCCTTTGCCCTGGTACAGCCCCAGGGCCATACTGCATCCACAATCAAATCCTCAGAACACCTATCAGTGGAATATCAGTGTCATCTCCCTACCATCTGCAACCGTATCTGGAGCAAGGACGAGCCCACATCTCAATGGCAGGAGAGTATCACCCTCCCAGTACTGAAACCAGGTAAGCATCCCCAAGAGATGGACAGCTATTACCCAATTAGTCTTACCGATGTTATGTGTAAATTGCTTGAACATGTAGTGAGCTGGGGTCTGTGTTGGGTCCTTAAGTCGTACGGTCTTCTGGCTCAATCCCACTGCAGTTTTCACCAAGACTGTTCCACAGCTGATCATTTGATTTGCTTGGAGTCTGCCATTCAGACATCTTTTGACCAATGTCAACGCCTTATTGCTGTTTTCTTCGACCTACAAAAGGCTTGTGACATCACACGATGACACTACATTCTCTCTACCTTACATGGGTGGGGCTACTACTTAATACACTTCACTGTCTCAGCAACACCAACTGGAGTGCAAAAGGCACTACCTTTCTGCAGTATTACAGAGCTCTGATCTTGTCCTGTCATGATTATGGGAGTCTGGCATATGGTTCAGCATCATCCTCAACATTGCAGTCACTGGACCTGTCAATGTACGGTCTGACTTGCAGCAGGAGCCTTTCGAACCAGTCCTGTGAACAGCCAATTCACGGAGGCTGGGGTTCCTCCACTATGGATCAGGTGCCAGCAACAACATACTCAGTTATACTATACATGTTCGCAACTCCCCTAAGCTTCCAGACCACTATGACCTATTTCCTAGTAAGGAGGTCCACCTCCCACAACAGAGACCCAGAACTGGGGTCACAATTGCAGTTTGACTACAGTGTCACTGTTCTCAACTCCAACTTCCCTCAGTGTCGCCATCTTCTGCTAGCAGATACAGTACAGCCACATGTACCTGCTACATGACCTAATGATTGTTACAAGTGCTGGCCTCACACCTTACTTACCACTACATCACTATGCTTTAATGCAGCAGGCTAATTAAGGTCTGCATACGTAAATACATTTATAGCAGTTTGATTTTAAATTATTTCCAGTATACACATACAACACTTCTTTTCCATATTCAATAACAAAGTTAAAATAAACACATAGCATCTTTTTCTTCAAGCTCCAATGCATTTGGATGCTTCAGTTCTATGAACTTTTGTGGTCCCTTTTATCTCATGTTCATCCTTTTTGGATTGAACATGTGTTCGTATCAACATGTCACCAACCTTATACATTATTAAATGTACATATTTATCCTACTGCTAAGTATGTACCTTGGCCCTTCTGATAAGGGTCTGTTCTGCATTCTGGATTTCCTCACCCCATGTAAGATACTCCTCTGGTATTTTTTTCAGTGTATTTCAAATTAGGCTGTCTTGTACGTTGTTAAACAAAATTTCCGCACACACACACACATATCCTGTGGAGTTGTGTGGAGTTTTGTTGGTGGTGTGTTCAAATGTTCTAGTCAGTTGTGCCCGTTGATTGTGCCTGTTGTGACAATACACCCAGCATAACCTATTGATTTCTGTAATTTGTTTTGAAGGATTAGAGGCAGGACCGGTATGCTGAAAGAATCTCAGCTCCACATTATGTTGATTTAATGCACCTGTCCACACTTAACTACTGAATTGTCACTAATGATGCATTTGGACATGCACACCTTGTTAAAATAATCCTTGGTCAGCTTTCCTGCCATTTTGCTTCCAGTGGCTTTTCTTAGCTGTATAACCTTACATAACAAGAGAACAACTTGGTTCTTACTAGAATATATTCTACATGTCCATTAGATTTCAGCAAGAGGCGTAGAAGATTCAAAGTGACTGTTTCCTTAGGTTCTTTTGGCAATACCACATGCATGAAACCTTTTTGCTGTACTGTTGTCGGTTTTGTGTTCTGGCACACTTCACAACGTATTAGTAAGTGCTTTGTTTACCTGACCATATTAGAGAACCAGACACATCACACACTTCTTTGGACAGAAATGCCTGCAGCTGAGGTGGGTGCCTTGTTCAAGGGTACATACTCTCCAGTCCTCTTTATTTTCATTATTCCTGTGCTATAACACAACATCGTGTATAAGATAAGAAGCCCTGATCTGTTTTTCACTCACTATTATATTTCATTTCGATAAGTACCAATTTTTCATCTTTGTCCTGCTGTCTGCCAATGTTCTTTAACATTCTCCGTACTGTTTTTTCATGCATGTTCCCAGTTATCAGACAAATTTTATAATCCTGTATGTCTGGTGGTGTGGGTTGATTTTCTAAACCTAGTGGCAAGTACAAAAGTGCAGCAGGAAGTATCTGTATCATGCATAGTACATACTGTGAATTCTTGAAGAGAAAGCATCTCATCTTGTTAACCTACCATGGTGCAGCTTTCTTGTCAAAATAAAGGATAGAGCTTTATGATGCATCACTACAATTGCCTGTTGTCCAACAAGGTAATATCCAAACTTTATCTAACTGGAAAATATGGGCAATGCCACCTTTTCCATCACCAAATACTTCTGCTTTTGTGGCAGTTTATTTAACACACGACTGCCAAAAGTCACTGTCTTTATCATTCTTCTCCACTCTACTCTCCCTTTTGATGAAATTACACCCTAGCATTTTTGGTCCCCCTTTGGGGTTTGACCTCCACTTCTAAATTTCCCCTCTGTCGTGTGACCCATTTGGGGAAGAACTTCCTGCCTAGCATCTACGGCGTGGATTCCTCACCCGGCCCTCTCTTTCCTCTCTGTGCCACCACCCCCCACCAGTATGTGTAGCCAGTTCATGTGGTGGGGCTGTTATGTCATTCTGGGGCATCAGAACTCCCGGCAATGGCTACCATGCCAGATGGCCCTTGCTGTGGTTCGGTGGTGCCCATCGGCAGAGCCCCTGATCATAGTGGGTGGTATCAGAGTGTATTCTTTGCATATTAAGCTCCAAAAAACTGACTGTTCTTCTAAGGTCATCTCTTTGGTTGGTAATGTATCATAGAATGAGCTGTTCATTATGACCCTGTGGCCTTCCGTTCCCTGGCTACACCCTGGGAGGAGGGCCAGGCTTGGTGTGAAACACTTTCTCTGCTGCTTGGTCTGCAGTAGGATTGACGAGGGCATATCATCACCTCCAAGCCATTATTTTTTGTGGAAAATATCGAAGACAAGTTTGGCAAAGTGGAGTCTCTCAGTAAGATGTATTCGGATTTGCTGTTGATGAAAACTACTTCTTCCACTCAATCTGCAGCCGTTTGTGCTTGTGGCCATCTTGGTGACATTTTGGTGTCCATTACTTCTCACATGTCTTTGAATATGGCTCAGGGAGTCATTTTTCATTGGCACCTCATTCTTCAAACTGATGAACGTGTTCAGAAAGTTCGCGAGGACAGTCACACTGATGCCAGCACCTTTATTCTGGCATTTGAGGGAGATACCCTCCGAGAGAAGGTCAAGGATGTGGACTCCCACTCTGTGATGGGAGACCCTGTGTTCTGCTGCCTGTGTGAGTTAATTGTCATGACTGTCACTCTCCACACTTGCTACATTGCCTAGCCTATAAGAAGGAAGAGAAGATGCAGGAGTATAAGTTACTTGATCATTTATCCTACGCTGAGGCTCCTCAGCAATATGACTTACTTCACCTTGTGTTGATGACATCTATCTTTGCCTCTGTCATGTCCTTCTCCCTCCCCCCTCCTCTTTACCCCAGTCCCGCCTCCCTCTCCTGTCCCTCTCCCCTGCAGTTCCCACGCATTCTCCTGTGTGTGTTGGTCCTGCTTCCTGCTCCCCAGTTGGTGAAGCGTCCCCCTTTTGCAGTGCCCACTGGTGATGGGGCTCCCTCCCGTAAACCCTCCCCCCTGCTTCTCCTAGGCTGGACACCTGCTGCCACAACTTGGCCTCGGGAGCCAGTCAGTGCACCCCAAAGTTGCCCGCTGTCTTTCAGTTTCAGATCTTGCAGAAGCCTGCTGTCCCTTTCTGTCCTGCTCTCGTTGACCTATGAGAGAGAAGAAGAAGAAACATAAATACTTAATGAAACAGAGCAAGCAGGTGTGTGGGGAATGCTTTATCTCCTCCAGGTTCTTATGTCCTTTCATCATGGGTGTGGGCTACACTCCTCACCCTTCAAGGTCGTCAGCGACAGTCTTATATTCCGGGCCTTGCCCATCCAGGTGGCCTTTGTACAGATCCATCAGTTATTGCGGAACACCTCGTAACCCATTTTGCTACAACATCAGTGTCAGCCTCCTTTCCAGACACCTTCCTCATCCAGAAACAGAGGTCTGAAGCTTCCCACTTATCTATAACTCTTTGTCAGGTGGAATCCTAAAATGAACCTTTTACTGAATGGAAACTTCCACTGGCCCTCTCTTTTCCCCACAATTTAGCCCCTGGCTCTGATTCCGTCCATGACCAGTTTCTTCAACACCTCAATCCTCCACGGCGATGATATCTCCTCATGGTCTTTAAGTATATTTAGCTCCAAGGCATTTTCCCCTCTAAATGGAGGGACAGTGTTGAGGTTCCTGTCCTTAAGCACAGCAAGGATCCATTATCCCTCAGTGGTTGCCAGCCCATCAGTCTGACCAATGTCACCTGAAATTTACTTGAACAGATGATGGTTTGTTGACTCAGTTGGGTCCTTGAATCTTGGGACCTTTTATCTCCTTACCAATGCAGATTTTAGGAGGGACGGTCTCCAATCAATCATCTGCTTTAATTGGAAACCACAGTTCGGTAAGCCTTTCCTCTGCACTGCCATCTTGTCGCAGTTTTCTTCGATCTTCGTAAGGTCTGTGACACAGCTTGGTGCCATTACATCCTACTTGCCGTCAGTGAGGGGATCTTCGTGGCCCCTCCTGATTTTTATTTGTCAGTTCCTATCCCACCAGTCATTCAAAGTTCAGGTTGACACTCTTCTCAGCTCTCTGTACACCCAGGAGAATAGCATACCACAGGGCTCCATATTGAGTGTCCTCCTTTTTCTCAGCATTACTAATGGACTTGTGACCTACACTAGACCATTGGTCACCCCTGCTCTGTATGTGGACGATTTCTGTATGTAAGCTAGCTCCCACGTGGTGGCCTCTACGGAATGACAGTTCCAGGGTGCCATAAGGCACGCTTCCACATGGACACTCTCACACGATTTTCAATTCTCTCCCCTTAAGTCGAGGGTGGTGCATTTCTGTCACCATACTATGGTCCATCTAGTCATGCTCTGTGATGGTGGTGCAGAGCTAAGTCCTATCGAACTGCAGTTTCCAATCAAAGCAGATGATCAATTAGTAAGGAGATAAAAGATCCCAGGATTCAAGGACATCTAACTGTGGTCCCCCAATTCCTTTTCATGGGTCTTCTTTTTGACAAGCTTTTTTTATTGTTCCGTATCCACATTTGGAAGGTTGACTTTTTTACTTCTTTTGTAAACTCAATGTCCTTAGTTTCCTTGCTCACACCTTTTGGGGTGCAGATCATTCAACCCTCCTCTGCCTTTATCAGACATTAGTTCTGTCTCATCTGGGCTGTGGTTATCAAGTTTATGGATTAGCATCCTCTTCCACACTGCTCCTCTTGGACCCAGTTCACTATTGTAGTATCCGTTTAACCACCAATGCCTTTTGCACTGGCCTTGTCGATAGTCTTGTGGTTGATGCTGGGATCCCTCCCATTTTGGTTTGGCGGTCCCAGCTCCTGGTTTCCTATGCCAGTACTACCCACTCTTCACCTTCTCACCCCTCCTATTCTATTCTTTATTTCAGGGATCCCCAAACTATTTTGGACAAGTGACCTCTTTTCCAAAATGAACTGTTACCTCAGACCCCCATGGCCAAATTACCTACTTTTAAGATCAACCCCCTTATTCATAATGGTCCGCTAACTTGAAACAGCTGCTACAGAGTGTTATTTTTCGTTCTGACTTAGGTCAATAGAAGAAGACAGAGTGAGAATTAGCAATGCTTTAAGTTAGCAGACTATTATGAATAAGGGGCCTATCTTTAGTTTTTTCCTATTGATACAAAATACCTAGGTAGTAAGGTACCAATTGAAAAACTTTGCACTTGGTTAAGTGAGTAAAGTTGACTTCATTTTCTCATCAAAATTTAACAAAATAAAAAGACATACAATTCAGTAAATATCAAGTTTAATTTATAATGATTATTACAAATTAAGTACTTTGTTGTTGTGGTCTTCAGTCCTGAGACTGGTTTGATGCAGCTCTCCATGCTACTCTATCCTGTGCAAGCTTCTTCATCTCCCAGTACCTACTGCAACCTACATCCTTCTGAATCTGCTTAGTGTATTGATCTCTTGGTCTCCCTCTACGATTTTTACCCTCCACGCTGCCCTCCAATGCTAAATTTGTGATCCCTTGATGCCTCAAAACATGTCCTATCAACCGATCCCTTCTTCTAGTCAAGTTGTGCCACAAACTTCTCTTCTCCCCAATCCTATTCAATACCTCCTCATTAGTTAAGTGATCTACCCACCTTATCTTGAGCATTCTTCTGTAGCACCACATTTCGAAAGCTTCTATTCTCTTCTTGTCCAAACTGGTTATCGTCCATGTTTCACTTCCATACATGGCTACACTCCATACAAATATTAAGTACTTAAAGAATCTTAAGTAGGTAGGAAATTATATTTAAAAAAGTATTAATTCGCGAAGAGAAAATAAAACATTCAGTGCAATGGATGAACCTGGTGACTATCTACCAATCTAGCTACATTTGGTTCAATATTGGTGAGTTGCAGCCTTAAATCTCCATGTTCGTTGATTTTCAAACGGTTTCTTTGTTTCGTCAAAATGTTTGTTACCACACTGAAGCTTTTTTTTCAACTAGGTATGATGATGGAAAAGCGATAAGGTATTTTTCAGCAATGTTCCACAATGTAGGATACTGTGTTTCAATGTTGCGTTGCAACCAGAACTTCTGATAGCCTTGGTTGAACTTCTGCTTAAGCTCTTCGTCTGTGCTGATGGTAATCAACTCTTCTTGCATTATCACATTGGCTTCTTCTATGGCTGTGGTATTGTACGGATTTATTATCCATTGAGGAATTTGTAAATTTAAAAGATCCTCAAACCTGTCTGTAAAATCCTTGTGTAATGCGTCCAAGTGAGTGACATATAATAAAATATCATCATCTTGAAGCATTTCTGGTAATTTTGACAAATGCAGAAACTGCGAATATTCTTTTCTGCCTATCTTGAAAGTTTTAAATAAGAACTTGTCTTAATTTAATATGGGTCGATTTTTAGACCTCGTCGACCCTCAAAATCAGTTTTCGTTTATGTCGACCCCTAGGAAACCGATATCGAGCCCTTGGGGTCGATATCGACCACTTTGGGAATCCCTGCTTTATTTGGTTTCAAGATGTTGCCCTCCCACTGCCTGCCCTCAGGTGTGTGTACCAGTTGGGCTCTCTCTCTCTTCTGTCTGCCACGATTTCCATCTCCCCTCCTTGTCCTCTCCCTCACATTCTCTCCCGACCATCCTCCCCTTGGCTAGTTCCTTGGACCCAGATTCAGATGGATCTCTTCTGGGATCCGAAAGCCTCCCTCACTCCCCTGGTATTCCATTGTTTGTTCCACCTGCACTTACAGGAGTTTCAGGATGCTATTGTTTTTCCCACTGATGTCTCTAAATCCACCGATCACCTGGGATATACCTTCATGTCTTCTGTTGGTGTGGAACACCATCACTTGCCTGCCATGTGTGGGGCGTCTACTGCGGAATTGATGGCCACCTATTGGGCCCTCTGCTTGGTCCTCCCTCATCCAAGTTTTGTTATGTACGAACTTGATGAGTAGCCTGCAGGCTATCACCCAATGTTTCTCCTGCCACCCATTGGTCTCTGCCTTCTCACCAATCTTGTCGATTCTGCTTGTTTGATTGATTTCATTTGGGTTCTCAACCACGTGGGTATCCTTAGTAATGAACTCGCTGTTTGTCAGGTCGGGGGGCTGCCACCTGCCCCCCATCTTCCGTGACCCTCAGGGGACAGATTTATGGCTTTGTGTCATATCTCTTGTTGTTCGATCATGGCCTGGCTCTTGTGGAAGGATACCTCCCTGTTTAATAAACTTTGTGCAATCAAGGAGACTCACACCTCACAGTGTTCTTATCTCCATCTCTCCTGGCTGGAGTCTACCATTCTCTGCCATATTTTTAGTGGCCATACTAGGTTGACTCAGGGTTTTTTACTCCACAATGAGGCATCCCCGCCCTCCATCCTTGGTTTTCTTCACAAAAGTGATTTGTCCTCTCAGGTTTAAGTTGTTGAATTTCCCTGTTGAATTGGAGTCCCTCGGTTAACAGTGGTGTTAGTTTTGGGGGCCTTGGTGTTGCTTCCACACTGGCCAAGTTCTCCCCTCCCTCCTCCATTTTTCCCTATGTTGTGTCTGGTCTTTTTTGACATTTTGTTTCCCAATTTCTTGTGTCTTTCTCTCCTGGCATTTTCCCTGTTATGTTGTGTTTATGGTATGGTATGGAGATCGGGAAGGGTCACTGGTGGTGCTGGTGCCCCAACACATGTAGCGTTTCTGGGGCAACCCTGCTCTCTGCCCCCCCCCCCCCTTCCAATTCTTTCTTCTTCCTGCTGCCCTAACGTTCCTTTTACCTCTTTGTTCACCCATTTTCCATGCCAGGTGTCCTAAAAACAGTATCTCTTTCCTCCCAAACTTGTATATTGTAAAGTAAGGTCTAGCAACTGCACACCTTTCAAATATCTTTTACAATGTTCTCAAGTACTCCCCCTATATCTCACTAGCTACCAAAATATCATCCACATATCCCATAACCTTTAGTAATTCTTTCCCTAACACTCAGTTCAGTGCCCTAATGAATGCTGACGCAGACACTTTTAAGCCAAAAGGCAACATTTTGTACTAATACCATCATCTATCACATAAAAATGTGATGTGTGGTCTTGATTCTGGATATAGCAAGATTTGATGATATCCTGATGTTAAATGAGACTTGTAAAGATTTTTTTCTCATCTAGGCTTTTGTATGGTTTTGCCCATATTTGCTGGGTGATCTCTTTCCAGTTTGAATAGTTTGTTAGCTTTTTGAGTGTGCAAAACAAGCCTCCCATCACCGTTCTTCTTTGCCACAATGACCAAGTGGCTGTTATGTTGACTACAAGAAGGTCATTCTGTAATTCTTTCTGTGTGGCTTCTTTTCTTGCCTGAGGTATTTGATAAGGTGGCCTCAAATATCCAGACAGGTGGGTCCCTAATAACTATTGGTTTCTTTGAAAACAATTTCTCTGTGTTTTTCTTCTAATTTGGTCAGCTGTTCAGCTTCTTCACTCCCTAAAGTAGCAGTCCCATAAATTTTTCTGTTAATTTCTTCCCAGGATAGTTCAGCTTCCTCTTACTTACTGGTCAGGTTTACCGTTCGTCCGTTAGCATCAACCAAAGTTTCTTCTTCTTCTTCTGCTGCTGCTGCTGCTTCGTCTTCATATATTCGTGAAAAACCTGGTATCCTGTTTGCTGTCATTTCCTCAAAAAATTTTATCCTTTTCTCTGCCTCTTCTTCATAGAACCTTATTTCATTTCTTCCATAGATTACTTTAGCATGATGCTCTGTCAACCAATCAGATCCTGCTATTAATTTCCCTTGTAAATTAAGCATGACTACAGTGTCCATGTGATATGCATCCTTTCCTATTTTGACATCCAATAGTACTTGACAGTTAATTGTTTTTCCATATTCACCCACAGCACCTTTTGTCTTGAATCTGTTAACTAGGAGACTCAGTATTTCAACTCATGATTTCAGTAGCTCGTAGTACACATTACTCACAACCACTTCTCAACTTCCCAATTAATGACCTTGTTTTTGCCCACATATTTTTACCTCCATAATTGGTAGTATTACCACCCTATCAGTCAGTATAACATTTTCACAAACATCGAAATCATTCAAGGAGAACAGGGACAAAAAGACCTCCAAGATGGAGTCCTCGTTGGTTTGCATGCCACTGGACGCCACGTTTTGACTCGTTACCCACCATCCTATGCCAACCTGTTCATGGGCCGTGTAGAGAAATACTTCCTAGCCATCCAGAACCCCAAACCCCTTACCTGGTTCACCCTCATCGATAACATCTTCAGTGATCTGGACCTACCAACTCGCAACACCTCCATCGTGACAGCTGCGACTCATTCCACACCAAGAAGTCACTTACATGCAGCCTAGTTACTTCTGGTCATTGACTCTGCAATGACAAGTAGCTTTCTCCAAATATGCTGAGAGTCTCCTGAGGCCTTCATAGACTGATACTACTCTATCATCCTTATCCAGAAATTGATTTTCTGTGTCTTATCTATCCAATCACCTGCCACACCCACTGGCTGATCACAGAGGAGCATCCTCCTTGTGACGCAGTACCGTGTGGAACTAGAGCAATTGAATGATGTTCTCAGTCAGGGTTTCAACTCCCTCTCGCCATGCCCTGAAGTTAGAAATATCCTCCTCATCCCTCCCACAGTAGTGTTCCAGCACCCAATCAACTTATGCAGTAACCTTGTCTGTGCATATTACTATCCTGCTCCCAACCCCTTAGCCCTTATACCAATCCTTGTAAAAGACCCAGATGTAAAACCTGTTCCATACATCCTCCCACTGCCATCTGCTCCAATCCTGTCACAGGCATTTCCTACCCCATCAAAGACAGGACCACATGTAAAGGCAACTGTGTAATCTAGCAAGTTAACTATAGGCACTGTACAGCATTCTATGTGGACATTACCACTAACAAGCTGTCTGTCCGCATGAATAGCCACTGCCAGATTGTGGCCGAGAGACAACTGGACCAGCCTGTTGCTAAACGTGCTGTACAGCACAGAGAACTTGACTTCAATGGCTGCTTTGCAGCCCATTATATCTGGACTCTTCCCACCTTTTCTGAATTGTGCAGGTGGGAATTCTTGGTGTAACATATCCTTCATCCCCATAAACATCCTGGCCTCAACCTTTGCTAGTCCCTGTACCCCATCTGCCTCTGTCCCCTTCCCTGCTTCCACTTCAGCCTCACACATGCCTTCTGTCCCCCAGCTCACATGTATAGTCCTTTCCCTGTCTCTGCTTCTCTTTGTGCCCAAGTACAGCTCGTGTTGCTTCACCTAGCAGCCTGGTACCCTGTCACTGCTACATCTGTGCTCACACACATACAAGCAGCATTACAACATCTTCACCCACCTCTACCCTGCTATCCTTCCCATCTCCACCTCACACTGCTTCTGTACCCCCACTACCCATGACCACTGCTCGCTGAAGTGGCACCACAGCACCTGGAGAAACAGTGGCCATGTGTGTGTAAGTTGTGCTTGTGTTTGTCTCTCATCTGATGAAGGACTTCGTCCAAAAGCTGAGATTTTTCCAGATTTAGCTGTAAATGTGCCACTCTGCCTCTCAATGCATACCATGTGTGGTGAGTAGCAATCTGTCCAATTAATTTTGTTATTCCATTGTGGATATTCTATTGTTTGAGTTTTATAAGTTCAGTGTATAAAACAAGGAGCATGGTTTCTTTTTCTATTTGGCTACTGTAAATTGTTAAAACTGCATTAATGCAGTTGCTTATTTTACGAAACACACAGTGATAATTGTCTCCCCAGTATTTAAAGACTTTCAATATTCCACAGTTTTCATGCTCTGTTCTAGATAGTATAAAATGAAAACTTTTTCCTGTAGTGCAATCTCAGACTATTGGTAGAAGGCTCACTTCACCCATTATGTTAAATATTGCAATCCATTGCAAACATGCTTACCTGTGCTCATGGGAAATTGAAATGGAGATAGCTGCTGAGTAGGAGCGAGAGCATTTCTGTTGCCATGTTGTATGGTACTTGCCATCAATATGACACTTGGTGCTGGGTGAGGCAGAGGGACAATATCATCACATTTGATTACGCCTAGGTCATGGGTTCCCACAGCATAGGCTTTCAGTCTTGGAGAACACTCAGGCATTGGGCTTTTAACATTTCACTGTGCCAAGGGTGTACCGTGAGTACCTTGATCCTGTAGGAAACTGTCATATCAAGGCTTTGATGCTGCAGGACCAGTGTGCTGATAACAAGGGCTGCCACTATCACTTATTGTAGTAGCAAATAAATGTGCTACACTGTGCTCACCCGACTAATGTTGGACAACAACAACATCTGCTGCTGCTGCTGCTGCTGCTGCTGCTACTACCACTACCACCACCACCACCACCACCACCACTACTACTACTACTACTACTACTACTACTACTACTACTACTCCCCCACAAGTGTACTTATACTCTCAACTGTTGAGTGTCTTCAATTCAAATGCTCAAGAGTTTATATTGATACTTTGTCTCTTTCAGTCTCTTGCAGGACTTGGAAACAGATTTTTGTGTTGCACAGTTTTTGCTTTTTGGAAAGGCTTTGATAGAATACCACTAACAGATGAATTATGTTCTCACAAAATTATCATCTCTGTGCAAGAGCAGGATAAGAATCTTGTTGCTGATGCATCTAGTACTTCAGTGTAAATGGTCATCAGAAGTACCTTAACATTGTGTGTTCATGAGGGAGTTGTGACAAGACAGTACTATTCTTTGTGCAGAAAACACTGACATGTTTGGTGTAGTGCCAGCTCAATAAGCCCTGCATAATCTGAAAGGCTCTGCAGTAACTTAAAAATCATTTAGAAATTATGTAAAGGTAATTCACTTCAGACAGGTAATTGAAATTCCTCAATTTTGTTTGATTACAAAATCATCAGGTAACTGTAGAGTCAATGCATAACTTCAAATATATGGGCAAGAAATTTTGGAGCAGTCTCAGATGGAATAAAAGTGTGAAATAAATAGATGGAGATGTAGTTCACAAATTGAACTTGATTTGAAACTTCTGTGGAAATGTAATTTGTGTCCATTATTAAGGTAAATGAAGAAACTCTTCCATGAAGTATTCTCGATTATTGAGTAAACAGTTTTTCATGTTGATAACTAGGGCAACGTTTTCCCTGATATACACCACAGATTGGGGGATGTCCTCACTTTGTGGAGGAAAGATGCCCAGATTTTCAAGTAGCTCTTTACAATCAGCCGGATTACTACTTCTAGCTGTTATTCTTATGGCCCTTTTCTGCAGTTTAAAAATTGTCCATATTGTGTGTCTTTGATCTATAGAAAAGAATTTCATAGCTCAGAACTGAGTGCATGCAGATCTTGCATGCAGTCCCCACAAGACATCAGCTGTTACAAACTGAAGGTAAAATCATAAGAGCATAACATGCTGATGACATTCTTCTTGCCAGTATCTTTGTGTGCTCATTCCTTGTTGGCTGCTAGTGTTCATCCCTAAAAGCTTTGTGCTTGCTACACAATCTATAGGGTTATCATCTATGCCTCATGTGACAGTGTTGTCCCCTGCTGAAGTGCACCCTGTATGTTTTTCCTATGCTTAACATTAATTTATTACGTACTGTCCAATTGTAAACATCCTTGAGGGTTTTATTTTCTTTCTGTAATAGGAATTCTGATGTTTTATCTGTGACTATGGTGTTGCTGTCATCTGTATAGAGAACTTGGCCGTGTCTTACATGGCCTTGCACATTGATATGACAATAGCATTACATGTTATAATTCATCATCTCTACACCAGTGCTCTGTAATACGTACTACAAAGCTGCTCAAAGACTGTAACTCAGCTTCAAGTTGTGTACTTTATTTTTAATGGACTGCACATTTTGATGAAAAATAGAACATTCTAAGCAAATTTGCTTGGTGTTTGTGCACTCCAATATGGTACTTTCTAATTTTTGCCTATGTGTTGAAGAAATCTCTAAGCAGATTGAGATACTTTTAAGAGAGGAAACTGTTGTCATGGTTTATTCTAAAAAATGCCTAGTTATCATACTCATGACAAGTTATTTGACTATGAGTGACCCCACATACACCTGCTTTACTCTCACTAATCAACTCCACCAACCGACCTTCGCAGCCCTGTTGAGGTGCAGATCGTGCCTATGGTAGCCTAATGTCCTGATAGTCACTGCTGACTCCAGTGCAATGTGCATCCAATTAGCAGTCATCAGTGCCATCTCCGCATTGACTCACCATACAGCACTACCAAGACAGGCCGATCTTGCACCAGAAAAGCTTTACCATGTTGACATTGGTACTACCAGTTAGGGAAGCTATCTTATTCGGGGCACCACCTATGTTGTATGCCCTGTCTTTGTACAAGCTTTCCCTGCCCCACCCTTTATCACCACCTGATCATCATTTGTGAAATCCTTACACAAAAGCATTAAACCCTCAGTCATCTGATTTAGCTCAGCACTTGGCTTAAAAAAGCTGGTGACCTGATACTCCCCCCATAACTTCTCTTGTAATCAATGGCCTGCACCTCTGCTATGACTGCTGCCTTGCAGCAGTACTTACTTCTTCCCAACATTGGTGGTTTTCCTATCCTTCCTACTTGCAGGCAGAGACTACTGGACATTACATTTTCCTACACCATCCTGAGGCTACTGTCCCCTCAACTCTGGTATCTGGAACCTGTTGCTGGTAGACACAACAAAACTATGACATCACATTCTCCTCCTGCTAGCCCTCCTACCAGCTGCCAGTTCCCAACCACCCCCTCACCACTGCCTTCCCTCATTCTCACAAGCTCTCTCCTAACTTTATCCATCTGTGCCTAAATGGCACAGATCATACTTTCTTGCACCTCTTTTAACCTATTTCTGTTGCATATTTTGAAATTCTATGAGAGTCGACTCAGTGATCTGCCCAGAGTCCTCCCAATGACATTTCTCCTAGCGAAACCATTTACTACAGCACCCAGAATGCATCCCACTACTTTATTCAGGGAACTCCCACAGTTTCCACTTACGGTCAAATAAAAAGTCTTTCTACAGCAAATGGAAAAACTAAAATATGTAGAACTAATGGAACATTATAAGGTATATTATGTGTGTTTCACTATAAAAAAAGAATGTAACTTCCAATAATATGGTAAGTTAATTACTAGTGTATTTACAAGGGCATGCTGACAAGTAACACCTCAGAATTTACGCGAAACCTCTTAAAGCTTTTCAATTAAAACAAACTTTATTAACATTCTACATCTTTATTCTTCATGTCTACATATTTATTTCTTAACATAATCACCTTGGTAGTGAACACATTTCGCCCAATGAGAGGCCAATTTATTGTTATCATCACTGTAGAAGGTTTACTTTGTTGATGGAGCCACAGCCTCACCTCTGCTTTCACTGCTTCATTGCTATCAAAGTGAAATCCTCGAAGCTGTTGTTTAAGTTTTGGAAACAGATAAAAATTGCATGAGGCTAAGTCGGGACTGTATAGAGGATGATCGATGACAGTGAACCCAAGGCATCTGATTGTTGCAGATGTTGCAGCACTCGTGTCTGGTCTTCCATTGTTATGCTGAAGAAGAGATTGCTCCATGTGTGAATGAAGTCTTTTGAATTCATGCTTTCTGTTTTCTAATCACTCAGTACCATGCAGAGTTTATGGTGGTGCCTTCAGGCATGAATTCCAAATGCTCCACACCTTGAATATCCCAGAACACACTGAGCGTGACTGCCTGCTGATGGCATGATCTTCAACTTATTTGGCATTGGTTATCCTTTGTGGTGGAACTCCAATGATGCTGTTATGTTTTTGGGGTAAAAATGGTGAACTCCGCTTTCATCAGCTGTCACAGTGTTGTTAAGGAACCCATAATCCTTACATTGAAAGCACAAAAGAAATTGTTGGCAGATGACCAGTCTCCTCTGTTTCATATCAGGAGTGAGCATTTGAGGCACCCACAGTCCACACAGTTTTCTGTACTGTAGTTCTGCAATGATGACCTGTACACACTCTTATGATATGCCACACTTATCTGAGAGTTGTGTCTGTGCTATCCAATGATTTTCTCTGATGACTTTATCAACCCGGTTCTGATGAGTCTCGTTGCTTGCTGTACTTGGGCATCCACTCTGGTCTCTGTCACACATGTTGAGGTTAGCATCACCGTATCCTTTGTCATGAGCACAAACAACCCAACATTGCACATTAATTCTGTCCATACAATCATCAACACGATTTCAATTGGAGGCACCATTTCTGAGATTAGAAACATGATTACAGTATGCTGTTTCTCATGTACCAACATGCTTATGTTACACACCACAATGGTACACCCTACAATTTGGTGCAGCTTGAGTCAGCAAAGCAGGAAAGTCAATCAAGTAATATGCACGCCATATAATACCTCAACTGATATTGAAAACAGAATAAAAACTTCAGAGCAATTACTTTTCAGCATGCCCTCATAAACAAACGCCAAACAGAAGTTGCACCTAACAGCATTCAAAACAAGAATGTGACAAGAATTAGGCAGTTTGGATTCTATTGTGTTGATAAAAACTTCTGAATAATTATAACATTGATTTATTTTGTGTTAATGCGTTTTTGCTACAAATTTTTTTTTATTATTGCTGGTTTTGTAATTTTTTGTTACTGCCATGCTGGAAGAACATTGGTTCTGATTTGTGTTTTCATAAAACAAACTAACTACTATTTTGAAGGTTTTCTTAAACATGTGTAATGTCACAAAATTGTTAGTAATGGTGCGAGAAACATGTTTTTCATTGTATGAATGTTTATCGTAGCTGTTACAAAAAATTTAACTTTTAAAATTAATGTTTTCTATTTTAATGATTTACAGTGTCCTGTTAAAATTTCTCATTTACTGAATGATGGCTTTTTTCCCATCACGTTTCAAATTTTTAGCTTCTGAATAATTTAATGTAAATGTAACTGTGACTTACCAGTTTTCTATTGATCATGTGAAACAGAACAGTAATACCTCTTACTGAGTATTGTGCTTGATATATATGAAACAAGTATTGGCACTGATTTTGTGATAATTTGTTCACAGTGATAGAACATCTTCCCCAAGAACTGAGGGATCGTTTCACTGAAATGCGTGAGATGGACTTGACGGTCCAGAGTGAGTAATCGTTGAGAAAATATTAAAATTCTTTATGGTTCTTTTCTTCTTTATAAGTTGTTGAAAATATGCAAACTTTATCAAAGATTGGTTCATTGCCTTTCGTTTTCGTTTTGGTCTTCCATTGTCTGCCATTAGCTTTCTAATCTTTCCCATATTGCATTTAATCCACTTACATTTTTGATAAAATGGTGGCCGAATAATAATCTTTCGGAGTTTATGTTGTGTGTGGGTGGTAAAGAGTTGGAGAGGAGTAAAACTATCTATTAGAGTAACTTTCACGTATTATGTTTTTGGTTTTGATAGCCAATGATAAAATTGCTACCGCTGCTGAGGTGTGTCGTAAGATCTAATGCTTATTTTCACTGTCTAATCATCCCTTGTATGTAATCCCAGGCCACTATAAAATGTGAGGTCTGTTTAGAGATGCTATTCAGAAACACCATGATATTTTGGTTATTACTTCACTTTCAGCTAAATGTCTTGGTAATAAAGCAAACTGATTAATTTTAATGGAAGTGTTGATGATGTCAAGAGTCTACTGCCTTTAAGACATTGTGGTTGCTACAACAGGTTTATTAATCTCATGCAGAATGAAATGTGTCTCTTGTCTATACTCATTCATTAAGAAATGAGGGAGACAGGTTCAGATAAATGAAGATTTTCACTAAGTAAACAAAAAATAGTGTTTGAAATTTACTCTAACTGTCGCTTCTAAGACAGTGTGGATACTATTGCAATGATACAGCCATGAAACATTGGCAGAATGACATGAAGTTTAAAGAGATCTTTTACAGTTTTTAATTTGTGTATATGGATACTTATCAGTTTCAACAATTCGCTTTTAAGAAACAACTTCTACATTGTCTTCACCTTCTAACCTATTTCTAATTGATTATTCTCATTCCATTACCTCTAACTTCCATCTGAAACATTTTATTCATATTTCTAACACTTGTCTTGGCTACGTATCTTACCATTTTAATTTCTTAACGTGTTTTTATATATTGTCCCTGCACTGGTCTTTCAGCATCTCTGGTTCACGTGCTTCATTTTGCCCCTTCATCATTTTTGTCCTGTATAAGCTAGTGTCTCGTATACGTATACTTTTTTGGGATGTTTATCATACTTTCAAATTATGCTTCATTGCATAGCTTGTACTCATTTAATTGTTTACCATCCTATCATGCCAGTCCATAACAGTTCCAATGTGCATCATATTACCTACCCTTTTCGGAAGCGAGCAGGGTTTACCATTTGAGTCCTCTTGGATTTTCATCGTTGGCACTTGGATCTTAGAACCTGGAGCTTCCATAACTTATTATTGGAACAGTTCCATCCTAGTCAAAAATTTCGTGTGTGTGTGTGAGAGAGAGAGAGAGAGAGAGAGAGAGAGAGAGAGAGAGAGAGAGAAAGAAGTGAATGACTTGTTCAGTTATACTGTAGTGCGCCCATGCTCAATTCCTTGAAAAGTTCAATGCAGAGTGTAAATGTTGTGTGCCACACTCTTCTGTCTCCCGAATACAGAATATCTGACAGACTTAACCTATGGAACAGATTATGTCATTGCTGTTGATTAAACTAGGTTTGTTTAATGCTTCAGTTGATTAGCTTCTCTCCAATACCCAAGCCTTCCCAATCACCAAGTACTCCCCCCCACATACGAAGGTTTTTTTTTTCCAACTGGGCAAATTAAGTAATTCCTTTCTGTTAGATTGCATAAGAATTTGAAGAGTGTCTGTGTTTGGAAGAGTTTTGAAATCTGGCATTTGTCTTAAAAAATTGAGAGAAATTCACTAACCTAGTGTATTAAAATTTATCTGTATGTATATGTGAAAAGGATAGATTGCTATTCACCGTAAAGGTGACACTTTGAGATGCAGGCAGGCACAATAAAAAGTCTGTTGGACACTGAGCTTTTGGGCAAAGCCTTCTTCAGAAAAGAAAGTAAAACACACACACACACACACACACACACACACACACACACACACACAACCGCCATCTCTGAACGCTCTAGCTGATAACTGAACTGCAACTGTCGTGTTGGATGAAAGCAACAATGTGTAGTAGAGGCAGGGAAGGAGGAAGGTTAGCAGGGTGCCGTTGGGGGGGGGGGGGAGGGGGGAGGAGAGAACAACATGCAGGGACTGAAGGCTTCCAGGTGCAATGTCGGGATGCTGTGGGGAACGTGGGGGGGAGTGGAAAAGGAGAGGAGCAGAGAGGGGAAAAGACTAGTGGGTGCATTGGCAGAGCACAGTGCACAGTGAGGGTGAGGGATGTGAATTGGGAGGAGGTGGTAGGACAGAAGGGGCAGAAACTGTTGGGTGGAGGGTGTGGGGACATTGGTTATCGTAGGTTGAGACTGGGATAATTTTGGGGGTAGAGAATGCATTGTAAGGGTAACTCCCATCTGTGCAGTTCAGAGAAGCTGGTGGTGGAGGATCCAGATGACTCAGTTGTGAAGCAGCCAACTACTGCTCCTTTGAAGGGAAGGTATACAAATAAATTTGTGGCACAGCCATGGGCACCTGCATATCTCTGTCCTGTGCCAACCCGTTTATGGACCATCTAGACAAAATCTTCCTAGACTGCCAAAACCCGAAACCCCTAGTCTAGTTCAGGTTCATTGATGATATCTTCGTGATCTGCATTCAGGGCCAAGACATCCTATCCTCATTCCTTCACAACCTCAACAGCTTCTCTCCCATCCACTTCACCTGGTCCTCCCCAACCCAGCATACCACCTCCCTGTACACTGATTTGCTCCCATCTGATAGCTCCATCCACACCTCTGTCCACATTAAACCCACCAACCTCCAACACTACCTGCAATTCAACAGCTGCCATCCCTTCCACACAAAAAGTCCCTCCCATACAGCCTGGCCACCCGAGGAAGGCATTCTGCAGTAACAAGTATTCGCGTGCCCAATATGCTGAACGTCTCATCCTATGTATTTTCCGTCACCCTCCCAACCTTTACAATATCCTAATCCATCCCTATTCTACTCCTAATCCCCGCCCTTGCCACAGGGATCATATCCCTGTGGAAAAGCCAGGTGCGAGACATGCCCAATCCAACCAGCCAGTGCTTGCTATTCCAGTCCTGTCGCAGGCTTATCCTACCATTCCAGTCCTGTCACAGATTTATCCTATGCCATCAGAGGCCTGGCCACATATGAAAGCAGCCACATCATATACCAGCTCTGCTGCAATCATTGCATAGCTTTTTTTGCTGGTGTCACTACCAACTAGCTGTCCACCAAGATGAATAACCACCACCAAACTGTGGCCAAGAGCAAAGAGAAGTGGACCACCCTGTGGCACAACATGCTGCTGAACATAACATGCTTGATTTCAGCGGCCATTTCACAACCCGAGCCATCTGGATCCTCCCCTCCACCACCAGCTTTTCTGGACTGTGCACGTGGGAGTTATCCTTAAAACATGTTCTGCATTCTTGAAATAATTCTGGCATCAGTCTGCGATAACCAATGTCTCCATGCCTTCCACCCAACAGATTCTGCTCCCTCTGTCTTATTGCCTACATCTATTTCATGTCCCCTCACCCTCATTGTGAGCCACTTCCTGCAACGCACCCACTGGTCTCGTCCCCTTCTCTGATCCTCTCCTTTACTGTCCTCCCAGCCCTTTCCCCACAGCCTCCCAATGCTCTGTATGGCAGCCTTGTCCTGTCTCCTTCTAGTCTCTTCCCGCTCCATTGGACAGTGCCCTTCTCACACACACACACACACACACACACACACACACACACATACTGTGCTATCCCTCCACCTTTCCTGGCCCACTCTGTGTTGCCGCTTTCATCCAATGTGACCATTGCAGTCTGGCTACAGGGTGTATATGACCCGGCACAGCCAGGAGATCTGGGAAAAACCCGGGAATTTTTTCATCTGGGAGAAAACTGGGAAAAACCCCGGAATTTTACATTGTTTTAGTTTTCAGTTAAATTTTTGTGATTTTGACTGCTAAGAACCAATACTCTAACAAAGGATATTATTGTATCCCACTTCTGCAGAATAATACTGCAGCAACAAAACATGTACAAGAGGAGGAAAAAAAAAAAACGAAAATAAAACTTAAGCCATAAAGGAAATACGCCATATACAACAATAAAACACAGTGCTCATACAAGCGTCTGCCAACAGCAAAGTGTGTCAAAGTCTTTAGGAAGACTATGCAATGCTTCCTAACAACAAATTTCCTCCGATGAGTGTGATGTGACAGCTGTTTACATTATATTCATTTGAGCAGTTGCGGGCGGGCTCTTGTGTGTGTGCAGTTGGGTCACATATGAGTAGTACCTTCTCCCACTTCTGGTTACAGATGTGTGGCTGGGCGCCACTACCTAGTATTGCCCCAATTCGGAAATACTGTAGATCTGGGCTGATGCCAAGAGCAGTCTGAGTTGCAGTGAGGAGTCTCCACATGACCCATGTTTACGTTTAGTGATTTTGCTGTTTCCTCTTCATTTATTGCTCCCACATTAAATGAAAACAAAACGGATTTCTGTGGCTGGGAGCTATCAGATGAATTAAAATACGTTCGCATAATTACGGAAGGCAAAAAAATGTTATTAGTTTCGCAGAACAATGAAGTTATTTTTGTCGGTTTGCTAAAGAGATTTGGCTTTTATTAATCTTTTGCACTGAGGCAGTCAATTTATTTGAAATGAAGTGTTTGATTCCACACTGTTGGCTAGTTTCAACTGTGCACATTTTCCATCTTCTAGCTCGTATGGCATTATGCCATAATAAAGAACCAAACATGAGATAATACAGTACTGGTAAAAAAGTGTACATCCGATTCTGGATATATGAATGTGCACTTTAAGCCAAATTATGCATTTCAGTATGGTTCATGAAATTACGATGCTCTTGAAGTATCCTCTGATGTCTCGTTTCTTTCATGACATAATACAAGGTCTTTTAATATTTTACACGTACGAACATGCGGGCTTCCTGCGTCATCATAGCTACGCAAGGGCAGTGACGCCTGATCCCTGGCGCTCTCTGTTAACTGCTGAAACGAACCAATTTCTAATAGGTCATGGGAAGATATTGAGAATGGTGGTTTGAAAAGTGTTACTTTCAAAGTAAATTTCCTTTTATGCAAGATGAACTATGTATGAGAATGTACGATGAAGTTCGTAAATCACAGAGTGTTTGACTCTCATTTAAAAATGAAGTCTTTGAGTACGACCATCTAGAAGAATTTTGAGCCTAGATGATCAGACATGTACGTCGTTATTAAAAATTTTACTGGCACATTTGTGTGATGTATCTTAAAGTGTAACATGTGCAAAAAAGATCAACATTATATGTGGAAGCTTAGCTTCTCTTGCAGCTTATTAATCTTAGAGACTAATATTATATGTGAAAGCTTGGTTTTTCTTGTAGCAACACTATGTATATTAATTTAAACCATTAACTTTTCTTATTTGTGTGTTCGCGCTACTTATTTGCTATTGGCTGTGTTCTTGCTATTGGCTGACTACATCAGGTGTCCTATGTTGTCATCAGCTTGTGAGATCACGTGACATGAGCTATGACTGTCTTACAAAAGTGCGTCGTAATCTCGATTTCTATGCTTCAGAAAGTAACATGTGGTGTTTGGTGGAATTAGAATTTATATCTTCGTAACATGAAAATATGCAGCGTACATGTTGTGGCACATCAAACAAAACATTTGTTTTTTTCCCCCTGAGTTTTGTTTTCTAAAGTGCGGGGAACTTCAATGTCTATGTATAAAACCATAAACATTCAAAGGATTGATAAGTTTTACAGTGCCGAGGAAAAGTTACTGTCACTTAACACGGAAAATGCGTATTTTCACCCAGGAGAAAGTGTATTTTCAACCGGGAAATCTGGGAAAAATCCACGAATTTTTTTTCCTTGTCCCTGTAAACACCCTGGGCTAGAGCAGCCAGAAATAGCCATCATGTGTGTGATGAGTGTCTGCGTGTGTGAATGTGTGTACATTTTCATTTCTTTTCTGAAGAAGGGTTTGGCCGAAAACTCTGTGTGTAACAGTCTTTTCGTTGCGCCTGCCTCCAACTCAATCTGTTATTTTTATGCTGAGTAGCAATCTATCCTTTTCATAATATTGTTGATAGTCTAACCTGGACTTTCCATTGTTTGAAAGAGTAAAATTGTTGACTTGCTCAGCTATATTCTAAAGTACTTGTGCTAAATTTGCGATTTTTGAAATCGGCAGGGTACGCTATGGTAGAACTCAGCAGTTCTCGTCAGCAAGACCCCCATGCTACTCAGTTTTTACGGGGGGTGGGGGGGTGGGAGGGGGGTTGGGGGGGAAGGGGGGGGAAGAGGATATAGTTCAATTGTGAAAATTTGTGCGCATATTTTTGTACATTGTTGTTGTTGTTGTTGTTGTTGTTGTTGTGGTCTTCAGTCCTGAGACTGGTTTGATGCAGCTCTCCATGCTACTCTATCCTGTGCAAGCTTCTTCATCTCCCAGTACCTACTGCAGCCTACATCCTTCTGAATCTGCTTAGTGTATTCATCTCTTGGTCTCCCTCTATGATTTTTACCCTCCACGCTGCCCTCCAATACTAAATTGGTGATCCCTCAATGTCTCGGAACGTGTCCTACCAACCGATCCCTTCTTCTAGTCAAGTTGTGCCACAAACTTCTCCCCAATTCTATTCAATACCACCTCATTGGTTATGTGATCTACCCATCTAATATTCAGCATTCTTCTGTAGAACCACATTTCGAAAGCTTCCATTCTCTCCTTGTTTAAACTATTTATTGTCCACGTTTCACTTCCATACGTGGCTACACTCCATACAAATACTTTCAGAAACGACTTCCTGACATTTAAATCTATACTCGATGTTAACAAATTTTTCTTCTTTAGAAACGCTTTCCTTGCCATTGCCAGTCTACATTTTATATCCTCTCTACTTCGACCATCATCAGTTATTTTGCTCCCCAAATAGCAAAACATATTGTACATATTTTATAGATATATTTTTTATATATATAAGGTCAAAGTTTTCGACTTTCTGAACTGTGCTACATGGAATTTAACCTCAGTCTCCTTTCCATGTTTATTACACACTATTGTCCATCTGTTAGTGGACCTTAGAAGCCCAAAAAGAAATAAATGCATGGTACACCATAATGGGTACTGACAAAATTGTGACATGTGACACAGTGCCAAAGATTCGAGATACGTTGATAATGGGTTGTGGAGAATTCTGCCATCTGTATGTGGTGCCCTACTCTGGGGGCATATAGCATGTCATAGAGTGTATGATGTCCTTGAATTGCAATGTTTATTTCACATCGGGCTGACCATTGTACCTTACAGTAATACCCATCCTGCTGGGGTCCTCATGCACATAACAACAAAGAGGGTGTGTATAGAGTGTAAGTATCCTTACATTACAATGTTCTTCAGACAGGCACGCGTATCTGAAGGATTTTGTAATGTAGAGGTACCACTGTATAAGCGCAGATATTGTAACGATCCGTGATGCTATGTACATGAGTGCACAATTCTGACTTTCAACAGTTGTGGAACTGTTAGTCGGGTAAGTGCAACCACCACGGCAAGATCATACCACATCAGATAAAAAAAATCAGGTTTTAATTTTCCTGTGGCGTAAAACAACAAAAAAGGTACAATGACATAGGTTTTTAAATGTCCTGAAGACAAATACAACAAAAAACAACAGTGAAATCAGTTTTTAATTGCCTTGAGATGGGCACAAGACATGTTCATTATGCTGTCTACTGTTCTCTGCTGCAAACTGAAATTGAGAAACAGTGTGTTTCACAACAGATTGGAGTGTCTCAGGGGTCATATTCAGAATGTGTTGTGCAATGGGTGCCTTCAGTTCAGCTACATTTGTAATCGGAGTATGGAACACTGCATCTTTCAGATACATCCACAGCCAGAAGTCAAACGGATTAAGATCATGTGATCTGGATGGCCATACTGAAGGGAACTGACAGTTGATAATTCTAGCGTTTCCAGAATGCCTCTACAGTAGCAGCTTCACTGGCTGTTCAATGTGCATAGGAGTGCCTTCTCACACAAAAATGATCCTACTCACACACCCACACTGTTGAATGGTTGGAATGATATTGGTGCGTAGAACACTTTCATAGCATTTACCAGTGACTTCACTTTTCTACATCACCACCTGCCCCTTCTGCAATGCTGTAGCCATACCTTCTACTGATGTCAGATCAGTTGTTTTCCTCCCTCTACCACGTTGCCCTTCAAAAGAAACTGTCTTCTCAAACTTCATAATAATTTTCTCTTGACCCATGGCAGACATCAGACCAATGCCTTTTTTCACACCCTTGAGGGTCCAGAACTTGTGTAGGGTTACTGGTGCACAGTCACCATTGTTGTAAAAGCAGCACATGATCCTACACTGAGACAGGCAGACCGAGTGTCTCAGACGGCTGTGGAGCCCATGTCTTTTACTTTGAATATTGCGCCACTTAACAGTGCCAGCTAGTGGTGAAACTTTTGGAACTTCTTCCCCCCCGCCCCCCTCCAATAACATTTTTTCCTTCTTCGATAATACTATGTTGAAATTCAACATCATTCTGAGCAATTTGTTTTTACAGCATTTTGAAACTGAAACTGTAATTATAAACACTTTGTAGATAATATTAAAATGAATGTTATTTACTCATAATGTTAATAGCATTTGGTGATATTAAAGTAGCACATCACTTCCCATAAGTGAGTGTCTTAGTTTGCAGTTTGCTGAAGGCAGAAAAAACAAAAGTAGCTAGGACAGCTACGGAAGAGGCGAGCTACCCAAATAATATTCCCTGCTCTTTATTTATAATGTTTGAGTTGCAGTTGGTGCATCTGGATACTATTCATAACTACCCTTCACTCACAAATCATAGTTATAGAGATTCGAATAACATTCATTGGCCTATACTTGGTAGGTCTGCTTCCAGTCAGTGTGTTGGCAGCAGGTGCCACCATGCCTTTGAAATGTCAGCTTTCCCACTGCTAACTAGCTCAAGCAACACACAAGCTGAACAGATGTATTCTGTCTATTACTATTCTGATGGAGAACTGGCAACGCTTTAGAATACATTTGTCAACTGTGTGGCCATTGATTTACTTCCTGAGAAATTTACTCAATTTTTTTCTTGTCATTAGATTAAATATTCTGAATGATTCTCATTTAAGGGATGATGTAGAGATATAAAATGTACGTTTTTGAGTTCAGGAAGGTTGTATCAACAGAAACTGCAGCTTACTTCCCCATATACACTGGGAAAGATCCATCTTAGCCATCACTGGAACAACAAGGGAGTGATGTCTGTTACAGCTGTACAATAGCTTAGTGGTAAAGTGTTTGTCATTTGACAGGGAGACTGCATTTGTTTTTGGCTTTAGTCTTGCTGGAGTAAATATTTTTACCTCTTCTGTGGTAGAGCCACTAGCAGGCACACTGATGATCAGTAAAGAAATCTTAAGGCAAATTCTCCCCCATAAGTTTTGTTGCTACCTTGATTCTGTACCTCTAGAGTTGTATAGATGAAAAACTTGCATGACTGCACTTGTTAATGCCTGTTTTTTTTTGTCCATTGCATTGACTTAATTGTGCCACTCAATGAATTGTTAAGTGAATTTCGTTATGTATATACTCCTTCTGCTACATTTTGCATACTTCTGTGGTAGTCGTTCCTGTAACACCACTTCAATACAGTAGTGAACTGAACAAACACAGACCTGTTTTAAATACACCGAAAGTGCATATTATCCCGCCAATTTGTGACAATTTGGGATTCTCTGTTCGATTAAAAAAATTTTTTTTATTAAAAATATTATGATGATAAGTTGTAATTCATTGGTATTAGTACAGTGCATACTATATGGCATTTTTCATAAGTTTATTAAATACAACAGATAAAACATTAGAGATAAATTCATCAACAACAATATAGTTTCTCAGATTATCTAAAACAGTCTGACAAGGCTCAAATAGTTTTTCAACTCCAGGCGTGCAGACAGTATGTTGGTAGCACTTCATCTCCTTGCATCTTATGCTGTGGAAGAGACAATAAAGCTGTGCAGTTGGACATAATAATTGGGTCAAGGGGCCTCACGAATTCTGTCTTCGACTGTGCTTGGGAACAACTATTCTATTCAAATTTAAAAGTACTGCAGTCAAGAATAGCTTGTCAGTGCTGTATGTAATTGCCTGTGTGTTACATTATTATTCTACTACCCACTGATAATCAGTAACTGAAATAAAATTAAGAAGTAGTATTACTAAAAACCAGTTACAGTTTAAAAACATTTTGAAATAGGACCTAGTGACAACTAACAAAAATGTGCGTTTTCAAGACAAGGAAAGTTAAGACCTTAAAGAAACTCAGTTTATTTACGAACACCATGTATTCCCCTAGTTGAAGACTGTTTTCCATTTCAAGGTACAAAATTGTGTAGACAGATGAAGTATGACTTGATCATTCACACACTACAAACTAGTTTTAAAAATATACAGAATTTACTCACTATAAATCTCTGTATCTGAAGAATTAAAAATGTCCCCCAATATATTGCACAGAACTTAAATATATAGAACTCAAAGTATTTGCAAGTGCTGCACAAAACCTACTCTCATGTCTCACAATAACAACACAGTAGAAAATGCAAAAAAAACTGTTTATGGTGGAGTCTAGTGCACATTTCTTCATGTGATTTTAAAATCGGTCAGTAAATTGAAACAGGGACCATTAATCATCATGTATTCCTAGGTACCTCAACGTATGACACTCTCACCTACACATTTCTTATTTTACATTTAACACAGATCGTTGGTGGAAGACAGTGAAGCTGACACACCTCACCTTTGGAACAGACACTGTGTGTACTTTTGATGTAGTGCTCAAATCTCTTGCCTAATGTGATGATGTTAAATGATGCTATGACAACTAGTTTTCTTATTACTACTTCTTTATCTGTTTCCATCTGTCTAATGTTGACACACTGGAACCACTTATATTTAATAACAGGACAGTACTATCTAGTAAAAAATATGTGAACCTATATATACTGAGTGTGTCTCCTAAGAGTTGTCAGGTGAATTTTCTCATGTGTTTTGGTACATATCTACAGTTTCATTTTTGCATTGTTTAGCTGGAGTCAGCCCAAATATTTTCTGCTCATTGCATCTCCCATGAGACACCCAGTGTCAACATAAAGCGTTTGGCTTGTTTCAGACAAAATGATTTTTAGATTGAGATTTTATATGCCCATTCAATAGGGTGCTCCCAAATTAGTCTAGTCCAGTATTCATTTTATCAATAGGTATTAACAGGACAGAAAACATGAAGAATAAACAGCAATTCAGTAGCGACTCTGTATTGCTGCGTGCTTGATGGTAGCAGTTAATGCAGGCCAAGGGGATGCTGTCGCTGCTGGAGTATCGGTTATTCTTCAGGTTTTACTGTCACTATTAATACATACTGATAAAACAAATATTGCACTAGATTAATCTATCAAATGGGCATGTTAAATTCTGCATTAAAAATAATTTAATTTGTAATGGGGAAACGAACAGACACTTTATGCCGACACTGGGCATTGCGTGAAAGACTTGATCAGCATTATTTGTTTGCACTGACTCCAACTACGAAAAGATATTGTAAATAACTGCTGAAGCAACAGAGGAAATGTGCCTGCCGACTCTTAGGGCACACCCCCCTTGTGTGTGTGTGTGTGTGTGGTGTAATGCATGTCATGTATATTGCATTTCCATGCAAATTTGCCTTTTAGGGAGGTTATATAAAATCTGAATACAGGGAATCTGACACATCTCAACTTTAGAATAATGCCTTTCTTTCTATTCATAGGGTGTCTTGCTATCTTGTTTCAGCTGAAAATTTTGAATGAGGAAATGTCAGACCACTTGTGTTACTGTGACAAATTCTGTGTCCTGAATTACCTGTCTGAGTTAACAATACATGAAACCAAGCCACTAACTTCATTGCTCAGGCAAACCAATAGGGGGATGAACAACAATTGGCTTTCAGACTTTGATTCTGTGCACAGCCATGTAACAAAATTTGATTCATTAGCTTACAGGTTCCTGAAATGACAAAGTAAATACTGACTGAGTATAGTGGTGCTGTGATTCAGACACTGTATTTGCATTTAGGAAAAGCATGGCTCATATCATTGTCCAGTCTTTCTGCTTTAGGTTTCCCATAGTTTTTTTCTGATTTTGGATGGTTTCTGTGAAAAGGACACACCAGATTTCTTTCCCCACTTTTATCCTGTCCTAACTTGGCTCCGCCTCTAATGATCTTTTCTTAAGTGGGGTGCTAAATTTCCAATTTTCCTTCCTTCTTCCTTCAGTGGACTCCATGTTCTGTGACGCAATGGGAAGTGAAACCACCAGTCAAATTTGTCCAGACTTGTTTGTATTCAATTTACATAGACAGTCACATTCTTTTGGGTTTCAATGCCTGAATCTAAATGCATTATTAGAGAAATAAGTAATTATTAATGGCAAGATATCAGCCATTTAACTGAATCTTCCATACTAAATTAAACAATTTGGAGGTTACAGAAAATAATTAATTATAATCTGGAAAATCTAATGACACTCTGGAGCCTACATGAACCAGGAATCCATTAAGGAGGGTGAAATGAAATCAGGATCATTCAGTAGTGATTTTTACAGCTTCCTCACTGGAAGCTGGTTGTTTGAGAGTGTACCATCTATTGCCTGAAATGCACTACTAGCATCAGCAGAGGTATCAGACAGTATTGGATCTGAATTCCACAGCACTTGAGTACCTTTTTGTTTTATGTTACAGTCTTCCATTTAATGGACATTACCAGTGTTAACTGAGCAGAGCCATGACTAATTTGAATAAAAGAAAGACACACATTAGCCCAGCTTATTTTTCATCATAATAATCAACCATTCAACATCTACTACTGGATAAGGGCCTGCTCTAGACTCATCATCATCATCATCATAATATTCAGATATACCAGTTGAAGTTGCTCCTGCTTGTTTTCTACTGTCATCTCCCCACCTCAAATTAGATCATGCTCTTGGTCTTTCCTTATATCTTGCAATCAGCAAAGAACTTCCTTGGTCCATCTACCAGCAGTTCAACTCACTACATGTCACACCCAACTCTGTTTTCCTGTTTCTTTCCTGATCCATTTGATTGTTTCCTTGTAACTTCTAGTAATTCCTAACATTCATATCTCGATTGTTCACTGAACTACCATCAGTTTTTCAAGATTTTTCTGTTAAAAGTCCATATTTCATTGCCACAATTCAAAATTGATATTTGCACCATCTGTAAAGGAACTTATCCATCCATTTGGTGTCCAAACAGTGGGGAGAAGGGCAATCACCACATACATACACAAGCATGTACTTTGAACTGTAGTGTCAACTTGAAGATCAGCTGACTGTCACTCTCTTTCACCTACTTGTTCTAGCGTCAGTGCAGGGATACGCTTGAAGTGTACTTCTTTTCAGTGTAATTCAGCAGAATTGCAAGGGGGAGGAAGGGTTTGAGGATGGTTTACCCTTGAAATTACTTTGACACTATCTGCAAGAACATCTTTATTTTAAATTTTATTACCGTCAGTCTACTGGTGATGCTTCCTGTATATTGTGTCCCCTTTTTGCTGTACTTGTACGTAACATCACTGTAGTCATAAAAATGTATTGGAATAAGTTTGGCGTTGTCAGTGTCAGTGACTCTCAGTAAAATGTACCCAATTTTTTGCTCTTGCTGCTGCCACATGGGAATTATATAAATGTAGCATTAAATTGCTGTACTAGTTGTCCTCTTGCTTGGTAATAAGTTGCAACCAATGGACTTTTTCGGTTGATGTGAGTTGCTGTATGTGAATACATTTAGC
Organism: Schistocerca nitens; assembly: GCF_023898315.1. NCBI lineage: Eukaryota > Metazoa > Arthropoda > Insecta > Orthoptera > Acrididae > Schistocerca > Schistocerca nitens. Next base: position 262,545,085 of record NC_064616.1, read on the forward strand.
TGCAGCTTATATAAATGCTTGCACTGATGGTGTGAAAGCCAAGAATGTCTGTACAGTGACCCTCACATGCTTATTGCTCCTGGACAGTTGGGGTAGGATTGTCACAAATTCTTGGCGAGGAATGCTATGTTGGCATTGCCACACAAGAATCATTAAGGCTGTGGGGGCACTCCTACTTAATGGTTTGCCTTGTCCTTTGTTTAGGAACACTTTTTTAAATCTTCCTCTTCTGATGGCAGAAACGACTATAACAATGCTGCCCCAGATGCTGATGCATTCGCCTCCAAAGCTGCCAACACATACCCTGGGACGTGAACTGCATAGGGGATGTCTCGTAGAGGAAGGGGTTATGAATCTTCCATGTGCCCCCAGCAGCTCATTTTGTCAATGCACCTGACTATAGCAATATGCCTGATCGACAACATATTGTACCTGTTGGACACAATGAACTGTCCATACACTTGGCCGGCCACGGTGGTCTCGCGGTTCTAGGCGCGCAGTCCGGAACCGTGCGACTGCTACGGTCGCAGGTTCGAATCCTGCCTTGGGCATGGATGTGTGTGATGTCCTTAGGTTAGTTAGGTTTAAGTAGTTCTAAGTTCTAGGGGACTGATGACCACAGCAGTTAAGTCCCATAGTGCTCAGAGCCATTTGTCCATACACTTGTTGACTTTTTGATTAACCAATGATGTTAAATTTAGTTATCACCCCAGAGAAAATAGTATCACTGTATTGACTGATAATATCATTATAAATATTGGTGAAATGTCAGGAGGCATAGTGACACAGCGCTTCAGAGAGCACTTACAGAATATCATTAATAACTTTCCTCATAATACTGTTGTAATAGGGGGTGACTTCAACTTGCAAGGTACAGATTGGGGGAGACACATGATCAAAACTGGTATCAGAGACAGGTATTCGTGTGAAAATATTGTGTATGTCTTGTCCGAATATTAATTCATGTACATAATTAGTAAACCAACTCAAGACCTGCTACCAACAAACAGACCTAAACTTATACAATCAGTTAATGTAGGGGAAAGTATCAGTGATTATAAAGCTGTGATGGCAACTATGACTATAGGTATTACAAAGAATGTTAGAAAATGGAGGAAAATATTTTTGCTTGGCAAGAGTTACAGGATTTAATTTGCAGACTATTTGAGTTGTCAACATCAAATATTCAGCCCTGAGGAAGAAAACGCGCAGCATAAATGGGAAAAATTCAATAACATTGTACAATATACCTTAGACAAATAGATTCCAAGCAAGGTATTGAGGGTTGGGATTGACCCACAGTGGTTCAGTAGCTTTGTTAGAAAACTGCTATATAAACAAAGAGTTTCATCAAAGATTCAAGAGAAGTCAAAAACTAATGGAAAAACAAAAGCTGAACAGAGCAAAAATAGACATAAGGAGAGGAACGAGAGAAGCACTGAATGGATCTGAAAGTAAAATTTTGTAAACCAATTTAACTAAAAATCCTACAAGGTTTCGGTATTATGTAAAATTAGTAAGGAATTCAAAATCATCTACGCAGTCACTAAGTGACCATACAGGCACCGAAATGGAAGATAACAGAGGGAAGACTGAAATACTGAATTCGATCTTCCAAAATTGTTCCACTGCAGAAGTTGGTAATACAGTCCCTCCTTTCAATCATCATATGAACATCAAACTGGCAGATACTGACATAATAAATTGTAGAACAGAAAAGCAACTACAATTGGTTAGCTGGGGAAAGGCATCAGGACCAGATGAAATACACGTAAAATTCTAAAAAGATTATGCGAAAGAAGTTTCTCCCTTTCTAGTAGTGGTTTATCTTAGTTCACTTGAGCAATGGAGGATACAAAGTGACTAGAAACGATTGCAGGTAATTCTCGTTTTCAGGAAGAGTCATAGGACAGATGCACAAAATTGTAAGCATATATCATTGATGTCAGTCTGTTGTAGAATTATGGAACACGTTTTATGCTAAGAATTATGAAATTTTTGGAGGATGAAAATCTCCTCTGTGAAATCAACATGGGTTTCACAAGCAGATTTTGCAAAACTCAGTTCGTCTGTTCCTCCATGAGATCATCAACAGGTAGGACTGATAGAAGAGATAGAGAAGACTAACTGATACAGCACGAAGAGTAGCGTATTTCATCACAGGATCATTTAGTCAGTGCAAGAACTTTACAGAGGTGCCCAACAAAACTCCAGTGGCAGATGCTACAAAGGAGGTGTGCATCACAGAGAGCTTTACTACTGAAATTTCGTGAGAATGATTTCCAGGAAGAGTCGGACAACATATTACTTCCTCCCAGCTACATCTCACAAAATGACCACAAAGAGAAAATTTGATAAATCGGAGCTAATACAGAGGCTTGCTGATAGTGAGTCTTCCCACGCGCCAACTGCAGGTGGAACAGGGAAGCGGAGGGGATCAGTTAGCAGTACCAGAAGTACCCTCCACCACACACTGTCAGTGGCTTGCGAAGTATTAATGTAAATGCAAAATATAAAGGAACATTTCATGGCAATAGGCACACAGCAAGGCTGTTTTGGCTGATGTGGAACCATGACACCATCACTTCTAGAATGCTCTTCATCAGGGATACTTTTGATGAGATGAAGGCTCAGTGTAGAAAATGTTAGAGAATACCCCACTTGGAAGAACTGACTTGACCCTAAGGGCAGATCAGGAGTGGGCAAGAAAATAGTGCACACCTTTAAAATGTATTTTGAGTTTTATTTTCATAAGAAACATTGCTGGAAGCAGCTGTCGGATGTCAGGCCACTGTGTTTGCATAGCGTTTTCTGAACTAGATCCAGGGATTGTTCCCGAGCCTTGCTGAGATTATAGCCTCAGTCCCGGTCGATAAAGTTGTCCCTGGTGTGAATTGCGGTGGCTTCTCTAGTGACACTGCCCTATTATTTTGAAGTCTGTGTTAAAATCCTGCTATCCATTGCATAATACTGTGACAAACAATGCTCTGTGACTGCCGACTTGTTGGGGTATCTTAGTCGAAAGTGCCACTGGTATTCTCGGGATTGATCTTTGATGGTGCGCTTTGTTTGTCCAATATATCTCTTGCCACATTGGCACAGAATCTGATAGACCACAGCGTTTCGCAATCTCAGATAATTTTTTATGCCCTTGTTTTATGCACTTGTTTTATTGGGCGGGTAAAAGACATTTCTTATTCAGTACATTTTCAGTGTGTGCCCAACTTTTCCCAATAGCACGCCATTGTACAGCATACAGGCTGTGGCTGCCTTTTCCTCCATGACTTTTACCATCTCCAAAGGTTGTACTGCAGTGGTAGGGTGAAGAACGTCCGTAATCTGCTGTAGTGTATTACCATTTTTTTCAGAACACGGTTTTGAAGTGTTCCAGTTCCTGTGGCACACTCTGTGTGTCTGAGGTGGGACGTACCCTGTGTAATAGTGTTTTTAGTTCCCTGTTCCTCTGCACAGGGCGGTGGCAGCTGTCTGCAGGCAAATACAGTTCGGTGTGCATTTTCTTCAGATACACACCATGCCCCATGCTGCTATCAGCTCTTCTCTTGACCATCCAGGAATATTATCTTCTTTCTTCTTCGGTCTCCATAATGAATTTGGCGTTGGGATGTATGGCGTTCAGTTGTGCAAGTAAGTCAAGGAGTTTGTTCCTTCTGTGGGGTCAGATAATGAATATGACATGCACGTGCATTAGGATGATGTCAAGACTTTTTCCTTGATGTGCTCTATTGACAGATTTGCAGCCACTGCTGAAAGTGGGCTGTCCATTGCAACTCCCTCCATTAGTTCGTAATACTCCCCATTAAGTAGAAAAAACTTGGAGTTTATGACATGCCTGAAAAGATCAAAACTTATGACCAATAAGCTCTAGTGTTCTCATAGAGGCATCCTGGTGAATAATGAGGTGGTGTCAAAGCTCACTATGATATCAGAGTGCTTCAGCCTGAAGTTACTTAGGCATTTCACAAAATCTGCAAAATTATCAGTGTGATGCAGGCATTTACCCACATAAGGGTTTAGAATTTCTATCAGGTATTTTGCCAGCAAATATATTGGAGTCCTGACATTGCTGACATTGGGGTGTAACGGCACCACATCTTTGTGGGCCTTGGACGTGCACAATGTCTTGACAGTACAGGTCCTTGTGGTAATAATTTCTTCATGACTCCCTATTGTAACGCTGAGTCCTTCAGAAGCACCCTGATATTGTTCTCCACCTTCTTGATAGGGCCACCGTTGATCTGTTGCCTTTGTTAGCAGATAAGAAAACAGTCTCAGGGCACACTCTCGGGTCCCAAATGGCCACCCTCTCTATGCTGCTAATGCTTGAATTGGTAGTCTCAGTTCTCTTCAGAGCACAAGAAGTTTCATGATATACTTCTTCTTCAGCTGCTTCAAGCTCATGGTCTAGTGGTTAGCGTTGCTGCCTCTGGAGCACATGGTCCTGGGTTCGATTCCCAGCATGGTCGGGGATTTTCTCCACCTGGGGACTGGGTGTTTCTGTTGTTCTCATCATTTGATCATCATTCAGGAAAATGGCGAGAATGGAAAGTGAAAAGATTGGGAATTTGTGTAGGTGCTGATAACCATACCATTGAGCACCCAACAACCCAAAATCATCATCACCATCACCACATTATGCTGCTTCAGGAGGTAGTCGCACCACCACCTGTTCAACTTCACTGATGATTTCCACAACCTGTGTCAACTTAGGACTGAGAGCAGAGTTAAGTCCCCTCCAGTCAGATTAATATGTCAGGCATGGGGCCTCCAGTGATGATTTGTCATTGAAACATAAAATTTTTAATGTTTAAAGACTTGTAGCCTTCCTGTGGGCAGTATCAGATGCCACCTAAGTAGCTCCATGTGTCCACTCTCAGGTCCAGAAGTTAAAATGATGGCAAGTTGAAAATGTAGTTTAAAAAGTTCATGGGAGATGTACTCAAGACTCTACTGGGTAAAGTGTATTCTGTCATGTACCAAGGCAAGGCTGCTTGATTTTCCTGGCTACTGCAGAATCAATGTGATATATAGCCCGAGTAAAGTTTGGCACAGCATGCTTGACTTGACATCTCTTCAGAAATGCAAGAGCACTGAGCAAACACCATCTGTGGTGGTGAAGCTTTCTGAATTTCTTCAGGCTGCAATACATCTCCTGCTCATAAATGTGTGTGATGTGGTTCTACAGTTTCTCCCAGCGTATTTGTTGATTGAAAAGTTTCCCTGATAATGTGCCATTATATGGTTTAAAGGCTGTGGCTACCTCTCCCTGCATGACATCTTCTGTTTGAACAGGTTGTACTGTAGTGGTGGGGTGAAGAGGGCACTTAATCTGTCAGTCTGAGTAGTCAATTTTTGGAACATAGTTTTGAGATGTTTCAGTTCCTGGGGCAGACACTCTGTGTCTGAGATGGTCATGCCTTCTGTAATAGTGTTTTTAGTACTCTGTTACTCTACACAGGTTAGTGGCAGCTGTCTGCACAAGCCGTGGCCCATGGTGCCATCAGCTTTTCTCTTGACCATGGCAGGACTGATGACATTGCTGGTTAGTCCCAAACTCCCCCCTCCCCTCCCTCCCCCTCCCCTCCTATATCCTCCCCCTCCTCCCCTCCCCCTCCCCATTCCCTCCCCCTCCCCTCCCATCTCATCCCCTCCCCTCCCCTCCCCTCGCCACCGCTTCCCCCTCCCCCTGCCCTTTGCCTCTTTCCCCCTGCCCTTCCTCCTCCCTGCTCAGTCTTGACCATGACATCCTGTAATGATAGTCTTCCTTCTTCTTTGGCCTCAATATTGAATTTGATGTTGGGACGTATGGAGTTCAGATATGCAAGGAAGTCAAAGAGTTTGACCCTTCCATGGGGCCAGAGAATGAACGATGAAGAAGCACCCTGGTGAACAATGAGACAATGTCAAAGCCTCACTAGTGCACAGGGCATGTTCCATCTCAGATATAGAGAGTCTGACCTAGGAACTAGAACACTTTCAATCTCTCTTCTGAAAAAAAAACTTTACTCAGAATGGCAGATTAAGCCCAGTCTGTGCCCCACCACAACAGCACAACCTGTGGAAAGGGAAGAAGTCACGGAGGAAGAGGTAGTCCCAGCCTTTATGCATGCTGTCAGGCAAAGGTGAATATGTACTGAAAATTCACTGAGTAAGAATAAAACAAGGGCATACGGCCATTATTAGGGAACGTCAGAGATAACCTCAGTTCGCGAAAGGCCAGTGTTTGTAAGATTCCATGAAAGTGTGACAAGACATATATTGGACAAACAGTACACATCAATGTCGAGAACACCAGCAGCACACTCAACCAATGTATCCCAACAAGTAGTAGATTGCAGAGCACTGTTCATCAGAGAGCTGTGTGGTGGAATATGAACAAATCAGGATTTTAGGACAGACTTCAAAATACTGGGACAATGTCATTAGAGAAGCCATTGAAATTTGCACCAGAGACGATCTTACCAACCTGGACTGTGGCTATAATCTCATGAGGCGATGCCACGATGTTGGGATCACAGATTTACTTCAGACTTTTTACACCTTTAGTAGGCAATTAAAACAATATAGTATGCAAGAGAAGATTTGCACATATGTTTTGTGGCATATATATTTGTGCATAGTGCCAGATGTTTCCGTTCAGGGTGGTCAAGTGATTAGCGTTCAAACTTCCATAAGACAAATGTGTATGAGGCGATGGTTTGACTCTCGCTCATACATGATTTTTAATCTACAGTTTTTCTCATCACTGGTCAAATAAGGTTTGCAACCAAACTGTTGGAAGAAAGAGAAATTTTGCAAAGTGTGAACTAGGTGTGTTTTCTCATAGAAACTATGAGCATTTCCTGTAAATGTGGGAAAGCTGCATTCGTTCAATATAGTAGATGCCATATCAGTTTATGTTTCCCATGTCTGTATGACAAATATGATCCTGCAACGTATGATGTTGAGAGCACATGTGACGAGTGACTGTACATTACTCTAGTGGTCTGGCACATTGTGACTTACTGAGTAATGTCATTTGCATCATTATTTATCAAGGCCTGACTTGGGCTTTCCAAGCCTGTTCCTCATCCTTGAAAATTTAATAAAAAATAGTAAATAGTAAAATGGTAAATGAAATTCACTACAACTTCAAGAAAATACACATTTTTTTTCTTCATTATATTACCTCTCAAATGACTTATAAGTTAAATAATATGACCAGTGATGAAAAAACGTTGATTAAAAAATAAATGTTAGCAGGATTCGAACTGTTACCTCATTCTCGACCCTCTTACTAAGTGCGAACGCTAACCACATCACCACATTGACTTCTTAAGGGGGGCACCTTTACACAGATACATATGCCACATAATAGACGCATACAACTTCGTTGCGATTTTCTTGGAATTTCCAGAGCAGTGCTCCTTACTACTTGCACATTATGTTGTTTGTAATGCCCTGCTAAAGGTGTACAAAGTTTGAAGTAAATCCGTGATCCTAATGTTGTGGCCTCCCGTCGTCAGCAAGGATTGGAAATATACATTGGTTCTAATTAAGAAGGCACTCAGCAAACAAAATGATCAAGTGGACAGGGCAGACAGAGCAACTGCAACAACGCTGCCCCAAACTCCAACGCAATCGTTTCTGTGGCCACCGACATGAGCCTTAGGGTTCAGAAAGCTGAGGGAACAACTTGTGTGAAAGGGTTATAAGTCTTCAGTGCACCCCAAGCAGGTCACTTCATCAGTGCACCTGACAGTAGTGACGTATATGATCACCGAAATCTTGTGCCTGCTGGACTCTACGAACTGGCAGTAGTGCATCCATGGACTTCTCAATCAACAAATATACTGAGAGAAACTGAAGAATTACATCACTGGTTAAGTTGAAGAACACGGTCTGAAAGACTTAACTCGTACTATAATCAAAACAATGTAAAACCCAGAACTGAATGTGACAATATTATCGAAAGGAAAGTTACTGTTCACCACGTAACAGAGATTCTGAGTCGTAGATGGTCTGCTTGGAGACTGGGTGTGTGGAGTGGTGCTGGATTGTGCTTATTCAGCTCTGGTTGAACAATAGGTACCTCTGTTCGACAGAGAGTGTGATCCTATTTCTGCAGATTCCTTCAAAACAATGTGGTAGCCTTCTCTGTGAAACCAGTTTGTGGTTTGTGCTTTCGTAAATCACTTAAGCAAAATATTCTATCTAATCAGGCGCCTGATGGGGTGAAAACACAACAGAATCATCAGAATGGCTAAACAATAGAGTGACATTGAAAGTAATATTACAATTACCCTCCTAAGACTTAAGATATGTTCTTAACACACAAACTGTAAAATGTATGGAGGGGGGGGACTTCAATTGAACAAATGGAAACTAGTCATCTGCTGTGTAAATGTTATAGTGCACATTGGCTTCTGTTCTAAACGGTTCATTCAGTCTTTTTGGATCCATTACAGGAGATGGTATATCGCAACCTTTATACTTGGTTAAGTGATTAAAATGAATTACAATTTTCCAATCTGAAAGCTTTAATTGACAGGTGATGTGAAACACGATACATGAACTGATCCACCTTAGGGGCTCATAAATTTCTTGGTTCTGCCCAGTTTTGTGGTTATTTGTTGTAATATCACAATATCTCGCACTTGGTACAGCGCCCTCTTAGCATTCTTTTAACTACAGGACTGTTGCTTCCATGCCACAGCTGCACTGCTCTGCTGAGCTCTCTTCCAAATAAAGTTTAATTTTTAGCCAGATCCTTCGCTTTTCTGGTGTTTATTCCAGGTGGCAGCGTATTAATCTTCAGTGGTGAGTGCTTTTTGTGATCATAGACTACCTCAAAGGGACTCAACCCTGTTGTTTCATGTACCTTGGTATTATACAACAAAGTTACTAATTAGGCAATAGATGGCCCCAGTCTGAGTGCAAGCTGTTCACATAATAAGACAACATTTTAACTACTCTCTTATATATGTGTTCAACCCTGCCATTAGTATTATGATGAAATGGCATAGATCTCCAATTCTTTATTTTACTCTAGAATGGTCGGGTGAAATATAGTTTTAAGCACAGTCGGGCTGGGTCTGTGGGACCCAACAAACAGTGTATTTACATCAAATAATGAATTTTTGTTGTGTTCAAGCAGTACTAAATGCTATAGAGACATTATTTTAACTTCCTGAACTATACAATAATTGGAAGAAAAACTTAAAACATACTTCTCTGTAGTACTAAATGTAAGTAAACTGGAAATACAAGTAAATTTGTTTGAAATACGAATATAATTGGGAATAAGTTGTAGAACTAAGAAGCAAAAATGTTGAATTTTCATTATATAAATAGAAATTGGCAATATAATGAATAGTTTGTGAGATATCTTCCTCTAAAATCATCATTTTTCAAAACAGTCACTGCAAACCATTTCAGATGTGCCAAGCATAACCACACCTTACAAACTTTGCAAAAGTATTTAGTTTTACTGTCCTTGCATTTGTAGCATCTTCCCCTTTTCCCTGGCTGTGTGTTGTTGACTGTTCTTTGTTTTTGGGTGCTGAATTGATTAGATGCAAGCCTGCGAATTTAGCACAGGAGGTCTTGCTAGGTTACACCCATTGTCAAATATGAGGTGGAATGCAAAATTTTTGGGACTGGTGCTGACATCTGGAAAGTAGGCGTAGTAGATCTTTGCACCGAAAGGTGGCGAGAGCTACATATCCGATGAGTCAGTGTGCGAAGTGGCATTCAGCTGGGAGGATGTGTTGTGTGTCCACAGTGATTTCCGTAATACTCTTGTGTTTGGTGTGCGGCGATTTTACGATGGGTCCGCGAACAAAACAGCACATGTTGAAGTGTGACCGACCTTTGTCAGACCGCATCTGATGATCCGACCTTCTTGTCATGGGTTATCACCGGTGATGAGAGCTGGATTTACGGTTATGACCCAGAGACAAAGCAACAATCGTCCCAGTGGAAGACCCCAGACTCCCCAAGACACAAAAAAGTGGGATAGGTGAGGAGCAAAGTGAAGAGCACGATTATTATTTACTTTGATACCAAGGGAATTGTGCACAAAGAATTTGTCCCACCCAACCAAACAGTGAATTCTGTGTACTACTGTGACGTTTTGCGACGATTCCGTAAAACGTGCGGCGATGACAGCGCGAACTTTGGTGTCGTGCTATATACATCATGATCGGTCAGAGTGCCCCCAGCGTTGGGCCGTTTGTCGCAAATGTAATAAAAAAAGACACATTGCTAAAGTTTGCCGCTCAGCCTCAAAAGAATCGAAGGAAGCAGGTACAGAGGACATGGACGTTGACATTCAGGGAGTTTCATCGGGCCAGGCTCCCGATGCATCGGCACACAAACTCTTTATCGAGCTGTCGGTTCGGTCGCGCCGATTAAAACTGCAAGTAGATACGGGCGCGGCAGTTTCTTTGTTGAATGCACAAACTTACTCCGACCTTGACTCGCCGCCGTTGGCGCCAGTTTACCGGTGTCTACGCGGTTATGGTAAACAGTTCATTCCCCTACTGGGTCAATTCACTACCGACGTGACTTACACATCAGTCAATTGGCCTATTACTTTTATTGTTGTCAGTGATGCGAGCTCCGCTAACCTTTTTGGCTTGGATGCCTTTCAAGCTTTCGGTTTTTCTATCACTGACACCATGCAGTTGGTCTCCGAAGACGTTCCCTATCAATCATTGGAATCTTTGATCTCTGACTTTCCGGATATCTTTGAGGAGGGCCTGGGTCGTGTTTCAGACTTTGAAGCTCACTTAACGTTGAAGGCGTCGGCTCGCCCGCGTTTTCTACGTGCGAGGCAGATCCCCTTGTCTCTCCGCCCTCACGTAAAAGAAGAGCTAGACCGGCTGACAGCCCTCGGGGTCGTTCTTCCCATTTCTTCTAGTGAGTGGGCTTTGCCCCTCGTTATTGTCAGGAGACCCTCGGGAAAATTACGTCTTTGTGGTGATTTTAAGGCCACCATTAATTCCCAATTGGTGGTGGACACCTATCCTTTGCCTCGTGCTGATGAATTGTTCTCCGCCGTGGCAGGAGGCCAATATTTTTCGAAAATCGATCTTTCGGAGACTTATCATCAGATACCACTTGATGAGGACTCCAAATGGCTGGCGGTCGTCAACACCCCGTTTGGCCTTTACCAATACCAGCGGTTGGCCTTCGGAATATCCAGTGCCCCGGCGACATTCCAGCGTTATCTTGAGCACGTCATGTCGACAATCCCATCATCATCGCCAATTGTGTAGTAACACGGTTCACGTTTTCCGTCGCACTTCACGTAGCGTAGACCGGGAACTGTCTCCTAGGCATGCCCGATGTGAACTGACTGGGCACGGCCCATGCTACCTGAGTTGTTGTTGTTGTTGTTGTTGTTGTTGTTGTTCCGCCGGCAGAGGTCGCGGCCGAATTCTTGTTTGCCCTCTGGTGGACAGGACTCTACTTGCAGCAACTACCGTCCGTGACGCGCCGTGCCGATGTGCGCCTCCCGCGATCTTTCTGGTGGCTACTGCAGATATAAATAACTCGTGTTCCAGGCTTGAGGGCACCTTGTACACAATAACAGAGACTGTTGCAGTAAGAGGAGCACTTTTTTAGCATGAGTACTGCTTACATAACCAAGTTAGATAATACACACTGATTGTAAACTTTACTTTCCAGGCACTTTCTAAACTTGATTTTAAAAATCATGTTTTGTGTACCAAAAGCACTCCAGCCCTTATTTAATCGTCTGTTTTCATTTTTTATTTACTGTCAAACAAGTCACCACCAACTGCTACTCTCAATACAAAAATTCATCAGGTTCTATGGCTTTATTCTTAATGTGTACTTCTTTCATTTTGATGTCCACCTGCTTATCTGGGTGGTAACGTGCTCACCTCCCATGCAAGTGGGCCCTGGTTCAATTCCCAGCCGGGTTGGAGATTTTCTTCGATTGGGGACTGGGTGTTGTGTTGTCCTCATCATCATTTCATCCTCATCACCAGCGCGCAAGTCGCCCAATGTGACGTTGACTGAAATAAGACTTGCACTTGGTGGCCGAACTTCCCTGGATGGGGCCTCCCAGCCAACAATGCCATACGCTCATTTCATTTCATTTCATTTCGATATGTTATATACCCATTATTATAAATGAGTTACAGGCTTACGTTCAGTATTGTTCTATTTACTGTTCAAATTCAATCTGTACCAGATGCAAACAGTTCAGCGCCATCCACAAAGTGAAGGATGTTCATATATGTTCCTGTGTATTCCTTCTTCATTTTTCCAATTTCAGAATTTGAAAATGTGCTCTTGGATTGCTGAGAATAATCTTAAACAATGGAAACTCCAGATTGGAACATCAACAATGTAAGGAAACGATAGATTGCTACTTACTGTCAAGATGACACATTATAAGTCACAGACAGGCACACAGGCACAATGAAGACCTATACACATTAGGTTTCAGCCACAGTCTTCATCAGAAAAAGAAAGAGAAACACACACCATTCATTTACACAAGCAAGCACACCTCATGCATGCATGACCACAGTTGGTCGTCATGTGCATGTGAGGTGTTCTTGCTTGTGTAAATGAATGATGTGTGTTTCCCTTTCTTTTTCTGATAAAGGCTGTGGCCCAGAGTTAATGTGTAAATGTCTTTTAATTGTGCCTGTATGCAACGTAACATGTCATATTTATGGTAAGTAGCAATCTCTCTTTTCCTTACATTGTTGAGAATAGTTTTAGTGATATGGAGTCGCCTTGTTATTTATTTATTTATTTACACGTCAAGTTCTGTAGGACCAAATTGAGGAGCAAATCTCCAAGGTCATGGAAGGTGTCAGTACATGAACTTACAACATAAAAGTAATAACAGATAAAAATAAATGTTCATGAACCTGAAAAAATGTCAGTCCATAAGTTTAAGTAAAAGCCATCAGCAATACAATAAGAATCAGCTTAATTTTTCAAGGAACTCCTCGACAGAATAGAAGGAGTAACCCATGAGGAAACTCTTCAGTTTTGATTTGAAAGCGTGTTGCTTACTGCTAAGATTTTTGAATTCGAGTGGCATCTTATTGAAAATGGATGCAGCAGTATACTTATCCTTCAATTTTGAGTTTCCCAGCGTCATGTTGTAGTCTGAGGGAAGAGGTAACATTAACTTACATATTTTTCAGTGTACTGACATTGATAGAACAGATACATTGTTTTTTATTGGTTCATAGTATGAAACCTTTCTCAAAATCTGTGACACTCAAAGGTGAAATTCACATTTATTGCCGTGTTCTGTAATTTTTTTGATGACTTGTAAAGGGGTTAATTCTGCTATATCCATTTCTAAAGCCAACTTATTTCCTCACTTCATTAAAAGCTAATGTTTTTAATGTGGTTGGTTGTAACTATTCTAAATGTTTGTACTTTATGGAGAGGAGACCAATAGGTCTATAATTTTTGTTTGTCCCCTTTGTTGTGAAGTAGAACAGTTACAATATTGTTCCATTTATAAGGAACTGTCTTCCTCCCCAGACAGTTTGTAAACAGTTTTCCAAGTTTCTTTAATATTACTTCACTTGCACCCTCAACCATTCCTATTGAAACACAATCATCTCTTGCTTTTCTTCTCTTCACACCATCAAATGGTTTTATAAATCTGAAATGGCATTACATCTGGAATATCATTATCTTCATTATTAACTATGTGTGTTCCAGATAGATGGTAGCTATTGTGTCATCAGTGATCTTAATTGATGAAGTTTGTTGTGTCTTCTTCATACTCTTACTTTTTTTCAGTTGTTTCACTTACTGTGCTTTCATTTTATCTTCTCGTGTCCTGTTAATCCTTTGGCTGCTGTAGATGTTTTTGCTATGTGCTGAGCTCAACACTGCATCATTATCGCCAACAGTGAACACACTAAGGCTGAGAAGTGCAATATAGAGCAGCCTGAAACAGCAGTGTCTTTGTAGTTAAGTGTTGTGTAGAACTTTGGATAAGATACCAAAAATGGCAGTTGTCATAAATTAGTAAAAACTGCCAAGAAGAACATGTTTAACCCTAACAGTTTCTTCCAGAAAAAAAGGGAAGTAGACTTATCAAGGACTACTTTGAGATAAAATTAAAATTACCTATAGTTTATCAAACAATTAAGAAAGTGTGCAGGATGTAACAATCATAAAGCACTTTAGTTTTTAGTGAATGTAAACTCTTAAGACTAGGAGGAATGTGTTGCGAAGGAGCCATTGAAGTCGAGTGTGTTGTGCTTAGAAGCATGTCCTGGCACTCTGCTTTTCGCCACAGTTTGACTGTAGCCTTTATTCGGGTGGACAGCTGGTTGGTAGTCATGTCCACATAAAAGGCTGCACAGAAATTAAAGCAGTGCTAATATGCACTGAAGTGCCAAAGAAGCTGGTATAGGCATATGTATTCAAATACAGAGAGATGTAAACAGACAGAATGCAGCACTGTGGTTGGCAACACCTATATAAGAGAACAAGTGTCTGGTGCAGTTGTTAGATCGGTTACTGCTGCTACAATGGCAGGTTATCAAGATTTGAGTGAGTTTGAACGTGGTTTTATAGTCGGCGCTTCGAGTGATGGGACACAGCATTTCCAAGGTAGCGATGAAATGGGGATTTTCCCGTATGACCATTTCACGAGTGTGCCGTGAATATCAGCAATCCAGTAAAACATTAAATCTCCGACATCGCTGTGACCAGAAAAAGACCCTGCAAGAATGGGACCAACGCTGACTGAATAGAATCATTCAGTGTACAGAAGTACAATCTTTCCACAAATTGCTGCAGATATCAGTGCTGGGTCGTCAGCAAGTGTCAGCATGTGAGCCATTCAACAAAACACCATTGATATGGACTTTTGGAACCAAAGGCCCACTTGTGTACCCTTGATGACTGCACGTCACAAAGCTTATTCCTTGCCTTGGCCCGTCAACTTCAACATAGGGCTGTTGGTGACTGGAAACATGTTGCCTGGTCAGACGAGTCTCATTTCAAATTGTATCGAGCGGATGGCCGTGTACGGGTATGGAGACAACTTCATGAATCCGTGGACACCGCATGTCAGCAGGAGACTGTTCAAGCTGGTAGAGACTGTGTAATGGTGTGGGGCATGTGCAGTTGGAGTGATACGGGACCCGTGATACGTTTCGATACGCCTCTAACAGGTGACACGCACGTGAGCGTCCTGTCTGATCACCTGCATCCATTCATGTCCATTCCAATTGACTAGGGCAATTCCACTGGGACAGTGCAACACCCCACACATCCAGTATTACTACAGAGTGGCTCCAGGAACACTTTTCTGAGTTTAAACACTTCCACTGGCCACCAAACACCCCAGAAATGAACATTATTTAGCAAATCTGGGATGCCTTGCAACATGCTGAACAGAAGAGATCTCCACCCCCTCGTACTCTTACAGATTTATGGACAGCCCTCCAGGATTCATGGTGTCAGTTCCCTCCAGCACTACTTTAGACATTAGTCGAGTCCATGCCATGTCGTGTTGCAGCACTTCTGTGTGCTCATGGGGGCCCTACACGATACTAGGCAGGTCTACCAGTTTCTTTATCTCTTCAGTGTATGATATGGCCACTTTCACAGGTGACCTTGACTCTCAAAGGATAGGTTATGCCTGTAATGGGACTGGACAAGGATCTGCTGGGTGCATGCATGAGATGGGTCCTGTACTTGGTTCTTCCACAGGGGCATAACTCGTGTGGCAACTGATTGTGAGTAGATGTGGTGATAGAAAACTAAGTAGTTTTGTTGATTGGGTGGGTGGTGGAATGCTGCTTTTGGATTGTTTGGAAGGATAATGGGTAGGATGTGCTTTTTTTACGGGTACGTTAAGTAGTCAAGGCCCTGGTGAGTGATTTGATTAAGTTGTTCTCGTGTGTGGTGGTGCAGGATGATGAACTGTTCTGCTAGTTTACAGGTGGGGTTAGAGGGTTAGGGCATGTGTGGATATGACACGAGAAAAATCTGTTTGGGGTGGGGGTGTAATGCCTTTCTGTGAAAGGCAGAATAAAGCTGTCTTCTCATGAGATGAGAAAATGCGTGTGGACAAGGAGCTGGTGACATCACAGTGCGGAATTCCACCATCCACTGCACTGCGAAACATAAAATGAAGACTCTGGCATGTCAAATTTTTGTCTCATGGAGAGAAATGTGACTAGTGGGATGTGACATCATTTTTACATCACAATCAGAACTTAGGAGCCACCATATTGTATGGAGCTAAACTCCATATTTTGTGTATGGATATAAGATGTTTCGGAGCATCAGAAAATTTAGGATTTCTCGAAAATGCGTCTTTTTAGTACGATTTGTTATAATAAAATGACAAGAATTGGCAGTTAAAGGCTTCCCATTCTAATGCTTTTAGTGTTGCAACTGGTGTGCTATGAAAGTACACTGTTTCAGCGCTATGGCGCGATGATAATCTATCAAAAGTGTATCATTTTGGTACAATTTGTCATAGTTAAATATCAAACAGTGATATTTGTAGATGGCCATAAGCAGTGAATATCATGTATAGAGGAGCAGGTGCTGTGTCCAAGCCGCAGCTTAGTTGATATAATCGTGAGCTGTAAAGAGAAAGGTAGCAGGCCCGTGTCCAGCTCCTTCCAGATTTTGTTTTTTCACCTTTTGTTTTCTGAAATATTCTGGGTCTTTCGTATTAAATAATAGAAGTATTATCTGCAATAGTCATTGTTATTTATTATGAATAATGTATATGTCGCAATTCTGGTTGTATAGGGCAGTGACTGGAATGTTTCCCCAGTGGTCAGGAATCTTAAAATGACCGCCAGTCTTTGTTGGAAAGTAAACGCAAGTTACGTACCAGAAGTTTTTGCTATTACAAAACTGTGTGTAAAATATATATACCTATCTCTTGATTTTATGGACTGCCTCATTTTTGTAGCTTGCTGGTAAATACCATTTTTAATTATGGCAAGCAACTTTGGGAAAAATCTACTCTTTTGCTTAAATGAAATTGCAAAATGAATCTCGATCTTTAAATATATGTGATGAAGCATATTACTTCAGAGTGATGGTAGTGAATGCAACATTGAGAATACGGATATTATGCATGTGCAATTTGGCATTAGACGCCATACTTTAACAATATTTAGTTTAAAACTGAAAATTGGATGAAGATTCAATTGAACTGATTAATAAGTTCTAGTAGTATGTATTTCAGATTGTTGTACAGGATTATGTAGCATTCCTCTACCAGCAATTCACTATTTAAGTCATTGAAAAGTCCAGAATTTTCTTCACATTTTTTCCACTCTTCTTCAACACTCGTTAACAGAGTTAACATAGATGTTTTATGTGTGTCCATTTTCATAAAGAAACTGTGTGAT
This sequence comes from Schistocerca nitens, assembly GCF_023898315.1. Classification (NCBI taxonomy): domain Eukaryota; kingdom Metazoa; phylum Arthropoda; class Insecta; order Orthoptera; family Acrididae; genus Schistocerca; species Schistocerca nitens. The sequence goes on from NC_064616.1 coordinate 262,562,490, forward strand.
TTATGCAGCAGGTGCAGCTGGAAACTATCACTGGAGGTTGCTGTTGTCACATATATGATGAGAAGAACATTCAGTGAGACGTAGCAGATCATGTCAGAGCATACAGTATGCGCAATGGACACCACATGTGGTGTGCTTTGCAATGAGAAACATACCCCATGTAAGGATGGCTTAAGGCCTTCTGCATGCTGGGTATAGGATTGCTCGTCACTGCAGATACACTGTCCACCAACACAGTTGGCCCGACTATGTGGGAAAATTTTTGTGCTGTGAGAAGGATTGCAGTTATCGAAGTGTAGGTACTGTTGATGATGGTTAGTGGGTTTGACATGGCCAGAAGTGGAGGTGAAGGGCCAGGTAGGTGGTACACTGGGCTGAGGTCCTGGTGAAACAGTTGGAAAAGATGTTGAAGCTATGGAGGAATGAGGATAGAGAATTTTGACTCTGAGCCAGGTTCAAGTCATTAAGATATTATCAATGAAACTGAACCAGACAAGGGGGATTAGGATGCTGGATTGTTATTAAGTTTTCCTCTAGATGGCTCATCAACAAGTTGGCTTGGAGGGTACCATGTGGGTGCCCACGGCCATGTTGCGGACTTGTGTGTGTATATCTGCCCTTCAAAGAAAAAATAATTATGGGCGAGGATGTAATCACACAGGACAAAAACTTCATCACCCTCTGGCAACATCATCCTAATACCATGTAACACTGCCTGTAACCTTAATAATGACTTAAACTGAGTGAGGAAGTGTGCCCCCAAGTTTCTTCAGGTATGCCATACCCAGCTGAAGCCACTCATTGAAGCTTAGATCTTGTAGAGCTACCAAATTGTAGGAATTTTGATTGCTGTGTTTCAGCCTCTGTTTCAAGTAGTTCCAGCCATTTTATGTGGGATTACAATTAGATGTTTTAATGGGATACTTTCAGTATAATAGGGCTCCTGAGTGTTAACCAAACCAGGAATTTATGCGTGCAGTGAGTCCTCAGACATTGCTGCTGTCACCTTGGAAATTCTGAGTGTCCGCAGCATATTCATCATGAAGAAGTAGAAGACAGGGCAACACCTGTCACCAACAACATTGATATAAACCTCCTGGCGTATGTTTGTAATAACCTGAATGAGTGGCCCAAGTCATAGCATGAAAGTCCTCCGCAAAACATCACAGGATCGCCTCAAGCCTGAACTACACGCTGCACGCACAGAGGGTTAAACATATTATTGAGCCATTGGTGCATGATTTGAAAAGAGGTGAAGTTGCTGCTTGTTGAGCCACATACATGCCTTCAGTCAGCTCCTGTCCAAGTCCTGTGTTGTTCAGCCCATTGAATAGTTGCATCTTTATGTGCTGTTATGAGCAATGGCCTTTTGTAAGATACCCTATTCCAGATGTCGTTGCATGCAGTTCTCTTTGTAATGTTCAGTCTGAAACTGGTTAAGATGAACCTGCACTCAGTTACAGGTACAATTCCTGTTGAGTTTGAAACTGATTATCATTAACAAGGTATGATACCCTTCTTTGACGTCTGTCGGCGAGGATCTGTTCACTACCACTATTATTTCACAGTGATACGTGGCTGCAAGTGGTGCACCATTCATTGTAGACGCATTGGACAATCAGCATTGATAAACTGACAAATTGAGCAATTTTATTCACAGCATGGTCATGGGCACATACAAATGTGGTAACTCTTGTCTGCCATTCCATCATATCTCCACATTGACTACACTGATTCCATGCAGCTGACTGCCATATACATATCACTTCACTACCATCACATTTTTTCATCAGTGATGGTCCATATAACTGCCTCATAACAGTTCTCCACAATCTACTGTACTCCAGAATGACTACTGTGCTTATTTAAAAGGCTTAGTTTGTCAGGTGTATAAGTAATGAGATAGTGGGTTTGGAGTCAATAGGGCATTATGAGAGGTAGTGTTCAGTAGCGGCAAGGCCATGGGCATAGGGTATATTAGTGTGTAGGGAGGAGACATCATCAGTGATGAGTAGGAATCCTTAGTGCTAATGGAGTGGATGTGGTTGGCGGATGGTGGAGGAAGTGGTTTGTGTCTTTGATGTGGGAAGGTAGGTTGCGGGCAATGAGCTAGAGATGTTCAAAAAAGTTTAAATTCTTTCTATAGGAACACAGTGTGGTTAGGTTTTTGAATTTTGGGGCATATGTACATGCTGGCTGTGCAGGTAGTGGTGGGTGGAGGGTCCAAGGATTTGTGTAGGGACTGATGTTTATGCCAGTCTTCTGAGCAAGGATCACTATGGAAGGGTTTGTAGGTGGAGTCAGTTAGTTATTGGATACCTCCTGTCAGGTAAACACTGCATTTAATCGTGACAAGTGGTGGAGCCTTTGTCAACAGGGAGGGTGAGTAAAGTAGGGTGTGGCTTAAGGCTGTCAATGGCTGTTCTCTCCTCTGCTGAGAAGTTTATGTTTTTGGGAAAGCAACTAAGAAAGGATGGTGAGGCCAGGTTAGAGGTAAGGAATTTCTGGAATGTAACATGGGTATGGTTATGTGAGAGTGGGGGAGGGTCATGGATGGATGAAGGAACTGGGAGAGGGAAGGTTCAGTGTTGCTCCTTTTGGTTTTGGTCAGAGGGATTGGTAATAAAAAAGTATTTCCATTTAGGGATCAGGATGAGGAGAGTGGGTCTTCAATGAGTCCAGCATAACTGAATTTCAGTGTAGCACTAAATGTGTGGCCTTTGGATAGGACCTGGAACTTCTGTGGGATTGAAGGTTTTGGTAAATAATTTGAAAACAATGTTTTTGGTTTGTTTGGTTTCTGGGTGTTGGGATGAAGTTTTGATGGATGGGTAAGATCAGGAAGGTAGAATCTGGATGCTACGAGGATTTAACTAGGTGTTTATTTGGGATGGGGTAAGCACCGTTGAGCAATGGTGGGTGTCATCATCATTAGTTTTATACTGTATTAGCAGTCCTTTGCCTTTCCATTTCCTGTGATCCATTGCTTCCTTCTTAATGCTGCTGTATGTTCTGCCGTCCATCACATCATCCAGTATCTGAAATCTCTTCCTGCCTCGCATTCTCTTTTCTTCCACATACTTCTCTGAGGAAATTTTTATAACCCACGCCAACTTATTTCTTAATAGATGTCTAATCCAGTTTTGTTTTCTTCTTCTTCTTCCTTTTTTTTACATCCAGCAATTGTCTCTGTTCTTCCACTCTTCCTTGTATCTCATCATTTTTCAATCTATCCATCCACCTTATTCTTCCCATCATCTACCATGTCCATATTTTAGAAGCCTCCATCCTAGCTCTGTTTCTCTTCCTCAGTATCCACATTTCAGCACCAGACAAGGAGACACACCATACAAAACATTTTATTAATATTTCCCTGAAATCTTTGTCCATATAGCTGTGGAAAATTCTCCTTTTCTTACAAAAGGCCTCTTTCGCCAGTGATATTCTGGTTTTAATTTCTGTTCTGTTTTTCCAGTCAGTTTCCATCCTGATTATGAGATATGTAAAGCTTTGCACATGTTGTAACATTTCTCCATTCTCTGGTATCAGGTTCCATGGAAGTTGAATTCCTGCCAGAGGAAATGGACCTAGATGATCATTAGAGGGCATAGTATCGGCACAGCGTTGTGCTTGCGTAGCACATGTGCGCCACCCTTCTCAGCATGTGAATATGTCGACCAATAGTGTACCTCACGGCCAGTATAGATACGATCACCCAGCAAATGGTCAGTCAGTTCTATACTCACATATGATATTGTCAGTTACTATCATTGTTGTACAATGGACTATTCAATAACAACCTCACTTGTCAGTTGATTCTTCTCTCTGGTTGCATTTCGTATTGTGTCTCTCTGTGTTGGCCTGTTGCAGCATTGTGGTGACTGTTTTCACTTTGCACCTCATTGTTGCATAGGTTGCTTTGGACTTGTTCTGGTTTGTCTCGTCCGCCGGTCTTAGCTCGACTACCACTTGGTATCGTGTTCTCCACCACAGTCATCTTCCTCCCCTGGGTTTTGATGCATACACTGCTATCTGGTTACTCGCAGATATAGCATATTCAGCATTATCTTTGCCCTTTTATTTTCTTCTACTTTACTTTTGTTTTCTTTGCATTGATTTTCATTCCATAAATCTTTCCTTTAGCTTCAGTGTTACCCAGTGTATCCTGTGACTCCTTTTCATCTGTTGCTGGAAGGTCTGTGTCATCTGCAAACCTCAAACAACATATTATTTTTCCTCCAATTTTTACCCCTATTTTATCTAGTGGGCTGCAATCAATCATATTTCGTAAGTGTAGATTTAAAAGTTAGGTGACAGACAGCAGCCTTGTCATGCTGCTTTTCCTAGTTCTATCCAGTTAGTACTATCTTCTCTTGCTTTCACTGACTTTTTGATTTATATTAATGAGTTTACAAGTTGTCTGCTTTCACATTTCGCTCTCTCTTCCCTCATTATATGAGTTGCAAACTTGTACCAAGCCATATTATCAAATGCCTATTCTAGGTCAATAAAACACACATATAGGTCTCTTCTCTTTCCAATAAACCTCTCCCAAAATTTGCAAAACTCCTATTGCGTCTAAAACTAAATTGACCTTCAGCCAGATTTTCTGCCATTGCCTTTTCCAGTGTTTTGTCAGTGATTCTTAATGTAACTTTGCCTGCATGTGAAATTATGTTGACTGTCCTGTGCTCACTGCATTTCCTGGTTCCTTGTTTCTTTGGGACTGGAGTCAGTACTGTTGTCAAAGTCGTGTGGCCATTCACCACTGTCCTATATTTTGTTAAATAACCTCAAGTTTTCTGTTACTCCTTCTTGGTTCAAACATTTTAGCGTTCCACCAGCTATTTTATCTGTACCTACTGCTTTCCCATTTTTCATGACAGCTGTTGCACTCTTTACTTCTTCCAATATGATTGTTGATCCTTTCTCAGAATCATTAACATTCTTCAAGGGTTTAGGTACTGGTGTTCTTGGTTTGTGACCTATCAAGATCTTTGTACACTACATTTCTGTCTTTACTGAGAATTTTCGTAGTAGCACTGCCTTGTTTGTTTTGATCCCATGTTGTAGTCTTTACTGTGTTGTACAGTGAGTACGTATTCCCTTGCTCTATGGCTCATCGATTGCATCACACTACTCTTTTAGCCATTTTTCGTAGCCTGTTCTATTTATGTGTCCTTGTACATTTTTGCCCTGCTTGTATGACATCTTCTTTCAGCATATTCCAGTGCTTGTTGACATTGTCAGGTGGTTCTTTGTCTCGTAATGTGTTAGTAAGTTCAAGTGATAGCATTTCTGTAATCCTTTCTTTCCTGGATCTTATCATCTGTACTTCTTCTCCATGGCAGCTTTCTTCAGCTTTTTAATTTTTATTTCTATTTCTGCCATAAGTAAATTATGGGCACTATTAATATCTGCATTTGGGAATGTGTGCACTTTCTTGATACCATTTCTGTGTATTTCTACCATTGTATAAATCAGTTTTGTCTCCATATTTATCCCATGATGATTTGTAAGTTTAGATTCTCCTCCTGGGAGTTCCAAACCATGTATCAATCCTCCTTCCAAGGCTATGATTGCCTACTATGTTTCTCTCCTTTTCTTTTCCCACAATGGCATTCCAGTCACCCATTACTATTTTGTAGCATCCTTGGTCATTATCCATTATTTTCTCTTATATGTTGTAGGTTTCCTCTATGAGCTGGTTATCATGTTCTGAAGTTGTCATATATTTGTCGATAATCAATATACATTTTTATATGCCAGTAACCCTGTCACTTGCATAGTCTACATGCATCATGCACTTAGCCATTCCCTTTGGCATAATCACTCCTATTCCATTCCTTCCTTCCTTCTTTCCATCACATCCCATCTTACCTCAGCAACTTCCACCAGCTTTGTATAATTCTCTTCCATTTCTCTTTTAATGTTGCCTAGTTTCTGTACTTGCGACAGTGGTCTGACATTCCAGGTACCAATTCTTGTTTTGATTTGATATTGTGTCTCCTTTCAAGTTGTGTCATGCCCCCCCCCCCTCCCTCCCCCCCTCCCCCCATTTTCCCTCTCTGAAATGGGGCTATTTTACCTCCAGATATTGATTTAACATGAGGAGCAGTGTTGCATAGAGACTGTGTTATATAGGCAAAATAATTTGCAGTGGTATTATGTTGCCTTCTGCAGTTCTGGAGGCCACGTTTAACATGGGATACAGATGCCTTTTGCAGCCACCACCTATGGGTCAGATGATGCATTGCCTGCTGGTGCACAGGAGGTGTTTCATTTGCCTCCTACCACCCATATCTGGGGAGCATTGCTCTATCCACCACCTGCATATGCACTCTGTTGAGATAACAGGGTCTCCCGAGGAATAGTGGAAATATGACAATGGTAAATTGTGAAGCTTGTGGAGGTGGTGTCTGGGGTGCATTTTCAGATGTTGGTGGGCAAGAGTTCCAGTTTGACAGATAGGATGAAGGTAGCTGGGGTTGTACAGTAACATTATCTTATGGAAGTAAGTAGAGTTGTTTAGGGATGCCTTTGTCATTGCGATTTGTTTCTCTAGTATTAGTGTAGTGAGGGATATGGATTGGCTGAATCTGAAGATTTGAAGGTCATTGTGAAAGAGAGTTGCCACCCACAGGGTGTAATTATTATATGTAGGCTGTTGGAGGGTGGTGGGGATTCCGTGGGTCAGGCAGTATTTAAGGAACAGGATGTGGAACTAGATTTTGGTTACAGATATGGACACTGTTATGAAATGGTGTAGGTAGATGGAACAAGTATAAATTTGAAATAGGTTTTCGCTATAGGAAGCGAAAAATGATGGCAGCGAGTGATAAGTCCGAGTGTTGACTGAAAGGTAGTACCTGTATCTTCGTAACTCGTTAACAGTTGGCAGCATTGGTATGTGGCAGGTACTGTCTTGTTCCATAGCCTCTTGTCTACATCTCCAGTTGGCGGGAAGTCTCAGCATTGAACGGTTATGTTGTTACAGTGTGAAGTATGGAACCCTGCGCAGACGGTCGGTCAATGCGATTTAAGCAATGTGCAGTCATTGAATTCTTGATAGCAGGAGGTGTCACCCCAAAGGACAATCATCAGAGAATGACAGCAGTTTACAGTGATTGTATTGATGTGAGTACTGTGCGTTGTTGGGTGAGTACATTTAAAGACGTTGAGTTGGGGAACATCTGACCTGTGTGACAAACAAAGAGGTTGACATCCTGTAACAGCAACCACCGAGCTTCGATAGCAACCACTGAGCTTCATAAGCAAAATGTTGACAGATTGATTTAGGACGATCATCGTATCACTCAGAGAGAAACTGAAAGCACAATCGGCATTTCAGAAGAATGTGTGGGTCACATTATTGCTTTGGTTGGCTATTGGAAGATCTGTGCATGATGGGTACCCCGGATGCTGTCTCCTGAAATGAAAATGCACAGACTTGAAATTTGCCAGGAACTCCTCTTGCGTGACAAGAATGAAGGTGATGCCTTTCTCCATTTAGTTGTGACAGGAGACAAAATGTGGGTACACCATTACATCCCCGAAATGAAACGTCAGTTTATGGAATATCGACACAAAGACTCTCCCCAGAAAAAGAAATTCAAGACGCAGCCCCCAGCTGGAAAAATCATGGCCACAGTGTTGTGGGAGGCAAATGGTATTATCCATGTTGATTTCCTTGATCGTGGAACAACAATAAATTCAGTGTGTTATATCACTATGCTGCGAACTCTGAAATGTCGGCTAACAAGGGTCCTCAAGGAAAAGGGAAATGTTTTCCTGCAGCATGACAATGCCAAACCACACAATTCATGTGCCACCACAGCAGAACTTCAGAGACTGAATCTCACCACCATATGGCATCCTCCATACAGTCCTTATTTAGCACTGTCTGACTTCCATCTGTTCCCTATAATGAAAGATGATCTGCGGGGGACATCATTATGCTTCTGATGAAGATGTGGAGAGAACTGTGAGAATGTGGTTGCGAAAACAGTGTGTCGACTTCTCCCATGACGTCTTCAGAAAACTTGTTCATCATTGGCAGAAATGTATCCAGTTGGCTGGTGATTATGTGGAAAAGTGAATATTGATAATTAAAAATCACATTCTAGGGATTATTTCTGCATTTGATTTAGTAAAATATTCCCATCCAAACCCAGTTAACGAAGGTGGAGGCATTACTTTTCATTCAGCCCTCATATGAGTGAACACTTGCGGGAGTACTGGAGATGAAACTGGATGATGAATGCTAGAGGGAGAAATGGAAAAATGGGAGGTAAACATGTGAAGTCGGTGTGTGAAATGAGAAAAATGACCATGTGAGGTGCCTGTTCCTGTGTCCTGTACTCCCTCTGCAAGGCATTACTACTATGTAATCCCAACTATCTACATATGATCACCAAAGCTGAAACCCTTGCCTTCCAGCATCTTGGAGAGCAGTTGAGTTTACAAGTTCTGTGTTGCTATCTGCACTGTTATGCAAAACTTAAGGATGAAAATAACTTCCTCATGATATCTCATTGCTGAGTAACTTAACTTAATGAAACATAGACCATACATAGAAAGAACTACTACAATATGGTGTGGATGGTAACTTAAAGAAATGCTCAATGAGACAAATGGCAGTGACACTTTTATTCAAAGAAACTAATTACACCAAAGCCATCAAGATTTGTGATGGTCCCCTGGACATTACAAAATGGGATCATGGTTTTTAATAGGGAGTGTGATCACTACGGATGGCACTGCATGCTCTGGAACGTCCTCCCATACCGATCACAAGATTGGTAAGGAGTTCTTATGGTAGACCATTCCACTCCTCCACCACCATATTTGTCAACTGTTCAATGATTGTTAGAGCATGTGGACGTGTTGCAATATGTCTCCCCAAAACATCCCACACCTGATTGATGGGATGTAAGTCAGAGGAACAGGCAGGCTAGCCCATTCACCGAATATGCTCTCATTTCCAGAGCTACTCCACCTACCCAGTTCAAAACTGTCATACATTGTCATTCATAAAAATAAAGTCAGGGCTGAATGCACTCCTGAAAAAAATACACATGGGGAAGAAGTAGTGTCAAAAGTAATATTGATTGGTGATGCTCAAAGATTTGAAGGTCAGAACACCCACGCAACATTATGCCTCCCCACACCATAACATCTGGATGACCAAAACAGTCATGTTTGACAGTGTAACTGGATGTATTGTATGTTCCCACCTCTCACCTTATGAGGGTGCGTCCAGAACCCCTTATTCACACTGAATCTGCTCCCATCCAAGAAGAGCATGCGATCCCACCCCTCATTGGTCCAGTTCTTTATGCTCTTAGTATTACAATAAATCTTTGGACATGGTATACTCGCCAGTCAGCATTACTGTCATGCCGTGCTGCTTCCCCATGTGCATCTTTTCAGGGGTGGATTCACTCTCGACGTCATTTTTATGGATGACAAAGAATGAACACATCGAACTGTCCAGGTGTAGGAGCTCTTGGAATGTGAGGATTTTCTGCAAATGGATTAGCCTGCCAGCTTCCATGACTTAAATCCCTTCGAGGAATTGTAGGATGTGTTGGGGATGTATTGCGGCACAACCACATACACCTATGACCATTCAGCAGCTGTGAACTGCGCTGGTGGAGGAATGTAATGCCACACCACAAGAACTCTTTACGAACCATGTGGCTTGTATGGCAGCATGTTGCAATGTCGCAGAGTATGTATTGACATCTGTGGGGATCACACATCGTACTGTGAACATGTCCTGCCATTTGTAATGCCCAGGGGGCCACCATGAATTGTGGTGACTTCAGTGTGATCATTATCATTGAATAAAAGTGTAATTAATACTGTATTTAAATTTGTCATATTTGCTTGTAATTTATACTGATGACTAGTTACGAATGTAGCTGTTCATTTTCAAACCAGACCTGCATTAATTGTACTTATCAAAGCAAACTTCCACTGTGACATACAAGGGTAATGTCCACACAACACATGTGCAGATCTGATTTGCAAACGAACTGCTATACTCGAAACCACACACCATTGTAAATTACACACAACTGTGTCAGAAACTTAAATAAAGAATTGTGAAATCTAAGTTGCTGGTCTCTCCCCAACAAAATGTTGAAACTATATAAAAGTTCAATTTATGTTTGTGCCATTGCATATTTCTTTCAGTTTCCTTCTGTACTATACTGTAGCAATTCCTTCTATGTAGGGTCCAAGTTTCATCAACCTATGTTATTTGGCAGAGACACATCATGCAAAACATTTTTTAGTTCTTAAGTTTTGCACACCAGCCTATTTAACCATACTTCAGATAGCAAGGTGCAGTCACAGAAGCAGTTGCAACATTTCCACATTTTGTAGCAACATATTCCTTCACATAGGCTAGAATATGAATGTCCCAGAACTCTCACATGGCAGTAGGGCATTGACAACCCTACTCATGGTTTACAAGCCTCTAAAAGTCCTAAGAGTTTGAGAGTCGCATGAACAGGGCTACATTTCAGCGGAGCTGTGCTTGTAGCAGTCTCAGCCATGGGATCAATATGCCCAATTCACATGCTGACAACATGCCAGCTCAGAGTCCTTAAGTCAATAAATCAGCATTGTTATTGGCCAGAAAGTTGATCTGTTACTGATAATACATTTTATCCAATAGGGTAACAGACTTTTGACTTACCATGCTGTCTGCTGGGTGGATTGTTGAGCATCCCATCTGTGGTTTTTTTCCCCATAAAGTGATCCATCAAGAGTGTTTATTTGGAGATCTACCCTTAATAATAATAATAATAATCATCATCATCATCATCATCTTCTTCTTCTTCTTCTTATTCTTCAGTTTGTAGCCCCTTTCTGGGTTTGTTTGGAGCATAAGCCTCACCATCTTTTCCTGACATCCCACCACATGCCTTTCTCCACTCTGTGCCAGTCTTCTCCTCTCTTCATCACATAGTCCATCACTCCCACTATCCATCCGTTTCTGTCTCTTGCCATTTCAAGGCAATGTCTTGGTATCCTACCAACTGCCACTCTTGTAACATGCCCCTGCTGCCTTAATCTGGTCTCTTGCATGTGTTTGTCTTTAACTATATTTCTCATTGTCTCATTCTTTACTGTATCTTTTCTGCTTTGACGTATCATCTCACAAGCCTGTATCCTGCTCACCTGCTTTTGCTTCATTACCCAAATTTCTGATGTATATGTGAGGAATGAAGCATAATATGCTCTCTGTAACACTTGCTTGCATTTTGGTGGTACAGCCTTGCCCTAGACCAGGCTTCTTACACTCTGCATGAAACCACAGGCTTTACTTCCTCTCTCACTAATCTCCACATCATTCCTCCCACTGTCTTTGGGTATGCTCCTCAGGTGCTTGCAACTTTCCACTTTGCTTAGTACTTGTGATATAATACTTATATACATTGCTGCTTTCCTCTTATTCCTCATTGTCACCATACCTCCACACGTCTTTACATTAAAGTTCAATCCATACTGTCGCACCACTTCCTCCCACATAATTAGCCTTTCATATAGCTCTCCTCATCCGTTTCCCCACACCATTATATCATCTGCAAACAACATAGCTTTCATATTTTCACCCCCTATTCGCACTTCACTCCTGTCATTATCACATCCATAATAGCGATGGAAAGCAAAGAGGATAGTATATTTCTATGCTTCAGCACATTTTTCTTTTCAAACCAGCGGGTCTTCTCTTCTCCTACTTTTGCACTACTCAAACTTCTGTGATACATTTTCTCTATTCTTGTAATAGTCAGCCTTCCAATTCCCCTTTTCTGAAGATTTCCCAGATGTTCCTCCTTTTCACACTACCATACACCTTCTCAGTGTCGAGGAACACCATTAGTAAATACTTACCGTATTCGTAGGCTCTCTCTTGGAGCTACCTTACACTAAAAACCAAATCCGCTGACAACTTTCTTGGTCCAAACCCATATTGTTCCTCTCACGGTCCTCCTCCTATTATCTTCTGTACTCTCTTTACGCTGATAGGTACCCTAAATACTCACTAAGATGTAATAAAGTGCTGCCCACCCAGTTCATTGTAGAATCACCTTTTGCAGCCCAGCTAATTACCCTAATGTATTCCTCATCAGGTGAATATTGTAGAATGTGGTCAACATATGCATAGTGTGAATTATAAAATTCAACAAACCTTCCAGTGTAATCAGGAGATGTCATGTTACTTGTATTGACCATATGTTCTTGGCATGGTAGTAAAGGGAACTTCTAATTGTAGATGATACCATGTATTTGCCTTTGTTTGTCCTGCAAGGAAAAAGCAACATGGTAGCCCTGCCATTTTTTTTTTTCATTACTGTACTTTGGATTTGCTTGTTCGGTGTTTTTTTTTTTTTATTCTCTAGTTGGGTGTTTGATGTACAAATGATATGCAGTTATGAGGACACTGTAACAGATGAGTCTTCTGTGATATTTAGATTGATTGCAAACCTGATTCAGGTGTCTGATGTCACTAATATGGGAACTGTAATTTGTTACTATGCAGATGTTAACTTGTCAAAAGGTAATCTATCACATTTCAATGATACCACTGTCTTGGACTATCCAAAATAATTGAAAAGACGTTGTCATAAAGTGGTTATACTTACTGTGTACACTGTTACATGTTAACGTAACCACCACATGCAGCTACACAAGCACATAATAGCAACCAGGTGGTCTCCAGGATTGCTGCTTCAATTTCCTTTGGTAACTAATAGAAAGAAACATGAGCAAGGATTCCAGAGGGAATCAAGAACTACAGTTGATGGTTAAATAATGATCATTCCCTGTGATTGTGCCAGGCTTCCCCTTTACTTTTTTATATCAACTCCTGCGTGAATGCATGATAGACAGATATACTTCTCTAGTACGATTGTCAATCACACTTAAGGTTGAAATGGCATTCGTTTGCATTGACATTGTACACACTGTTTTGATTATATGTGACATGTAAAATACTGCCTGAAAAAAAGGGGATAGCTGGTGGAGCACCCAGAAGGAGAGGAGAAAATGCAATTAAAGTTCGTGATTGAGAGGGTACATGATTTTACTTCAGAGATACCAAATAAAGTCAAATTTATGAAGAAATTGGCCACATGAACCCACTTACCAGCACGACATCACCTGGATGCATGCACTGATTTTGTTGGGAAGGGTGGCATAAAACCATTGTAGCTTATCCTGAGGCAAGCTGACCCACAATTGTTTTCAGACATATTCTATAGGGGACAGATTTGGGGATCTTGCTGGCCACAGGAGTACCTCAACAACATACAGACATCTGTTGGGAAGCCATTGCACAACTGTATCACAAGTCAGTGTGATTATTACACGCCATTTGTCATAAAAATGTGTGTTTTATTTATTACAACATGTTTCAGAACTACATTATACCCATTACCAAGTTCTGTCAGGCAAGGTAACACAAATCATTACACTTTACGTTAATACAGTTATAAACATATATGTAAGGTAAATCTATCCATATTGACCAGCATTACATGCCTTAAGATTAGTATGTCATTAGGAACAGTCAAAAATAATCAGCAGGCAAGCACTAAATCTACATTGTCAAGAATATGTGTCATCCTTGTACATCTGTTGGTGGTGCATAACTCTCTCGCAGAGCTCTGTTTGCTAACTAAAGTCAACTGCCAATCACCTACCGAAGATTGTACTATCTTGTTATGCAGATATCATAGCCACCAATGATGGAGCTGTCAACAGTAAAATATTTGAATGTTTGTGTTATGTCACAGCAGACCTGAAAACAATCTTACACCTACGTTGCATTGTTGGTATCTGTTGAGAATTACCAACAGGAAACATTAAAACTTGATGGCTACTAAGGAGATTAGGTTGGTGGCTGCTTTTCACAAGAACATTGCTAAAGTGAGTCCAGAAATGCCCATTGAACACTTCTGTCTGTTTGTATAACATTTTTACATGTTCATCTCTTGAGGTACAAAATGTCTCTAATCCCTTTAAATTTGACAGCAAGTAGCCTTTTTCTTCTAAATGCAGTACATTGGAGCTGTTTGTGAACTTCATAATAAATTTTATTGAGAGCACTTTCTGCTGTGTGATTTGATAAATTATGTAAATATATAAGTGTTTTAGTTCTTAAAGGAAAAAGAGACTATAGTCAAGTCACATGAAAAGAAAATACTAGATTTTATAAAAAAGAAAGGGGTGTTAAAAATGAAGTTTGTATGTGTGATGTGAGCAAAAAAAAAAAACAACTTTATTCTAAGGGCTACAAACTATACTAACTTAGAATCCTCCAATTAGGTAGTTGCTGTTTTACACAAAGGCTTGAAATACAATGTTCCGTCCATACCAACAACGAAAAACCTCCATAAGCTAGTGACAACAACCAAAATTATTGCAAATATTTTTAAAATGTCAAGAGAGGAGCAGTGTAATTATCATATAAGGCAAATAAAGTAATTGAAAATGGATTATCAATTGGGAAAAAGAGCAGAGATGCAAAAGTGTTAAAACAAGTTAATCTGAAGCTGCAAGAAGTGTTGGTGGTGAAAACTGACAAAGGAAGCACAGTCATCATTACAAAACACAAAGATTATGTTGGTAAAGTAAATTAGATTGTAGAAGGAGAATGTGACTGTACTAGTCAGTTTCAAGTTGGTCTAAAGTAATGTCTAAAAGAAACTCTATTTTTTTTACTAAAAAAGAAATAGAAAACCTTACTGTAATTAACCCAGAAGCTCCATATCTGGACATTGGATAAAGACACAGTTAGAGGGAGGGTACAAAGTTAGCTTCATTAGACATGACTGATTTTTATACATTTGTGCTGGTTGAGAAAACATTATAATTAGCAACATGCATGAGCATAGAAAAGTATCTGATGTAGAAATAGATATATTTATAAGATGTAAAAATAGATATATTTATAGGATTTGGAAATAGATGTATTCATAGGACTGTTAAAGTTTGTCTTACTGGTCAATTATTTTAAGTTCAGTAGTAAGTTTTACATACAAGAAAATGGTTTAGCAATGGGATGTGCATTATCAGGGCAGATGCAGGTGTGTTTTTGAATGCATATGAGGCAACATTCTTTAAAGAAAATTTGAAGTACAGCAATAAACTGTGCATGTACACAAGATATGTTGAAGATATACTAAGAGTGTTCCCAGGCTCTGAGTAGGAAATAAGTGAATTGGCAAGTGATCTTAACAAGATGTTTGAATACTGTATTTACAGTAGAGTATTAGCAATAGAAAATTTTAAATTATCGTGTTTTCATTAAAGAGATTCGAGCCCACATGAAGGCTTATTGGCAATCATTCTTCCTGCAACCATTCGCGACTAGAACAGGAAAGGGGGGAAGTGACAGCGGTATGCAAAGTACCCTCTGCCACAAACTGCAAAGTTTGTTGCGAATTACAGGTATAGATGTAGATGTAGAACAAGAAAAAGGCCAAAAATAATAAGCTAAAGACAGGAATATAAAGGTAACCCACATTTGTCGGTGTAGTAATTGATAACCGTTCATGCCACCTCGTAAACATAAAATTGCATTCTTTAAAATTGCAGTGCATAGGGCTAATGTCATTCCATTAAGCTCTAAGAACAAAGATGAGATAATGAGAACCCATAGATAAATAGTAGGAGAAAATGGTTGTAACACAGGTTTAATAGATAGAATTAGTGCAACGACAGAACACAGAAACCAACAAAATGAGAGAAATCCACAGGATTATAGTCATGCCATATTGGGGAATAATCTCATAAACTGGTGAGGTTATTCAACAAGGAAGAAGTTAAAATTGCATTCCAGATGGATAAAAAATGCAGCAAAAGCTGAAACGTAAGATTAGCGTTAGTGAAAACTGGATGGTGAAAGTGAGAGTTTATGAAATAAAAATTAAGATTGTGAGATGAAATACATAGGACAGTCAGGAAGAAACTTTAAAGTAGGGGTTCAAGAACACAATGAAATGAATGGTTCATTGGCAGTAGCAAGGCACCTTACGAATGAGCAGCATTCATTAGGAAGCACCACGAACCGCTTGAATGTACTGCATTTGGTTGCAGTCAAATTTAGAAGATACGGAGATATTCTTTCCCTTTATAAGATGAACATGTCAAAATGGTAAACAAAAAGATAGAAGTGTTCAATGAGCATTTCTGGGCTCACTTTAGCAACGTTCCTGTAAAAAGCAGCCCCCAACCTAATTGCATTAGTAGTCATTAATTTTTAATGTTTGCTGTTGGTAATTTTCAACAGATGCAAACATTGCAACATAGATATACAATTATTTTTATGATTTGCTATGACAGAACACGCAAACATTCAAATATTTTACTGTTGGTGGCTATAATATCTGCATAACAAGATAGTACAATCTTAGGCAAGTGATTGGCAGTTGACTTTTGTTAATAAAACAGAACTCCATGAGAGTGTTATGCATGCCAAGAGATGTACAAGAAAGACACATATGTTTAACTATGCATGTTTAGTGCCTGCTTATTATTTTTGACTGTGTCCAATGACATACGAATTGAAGTATGTAAAACTACAGGACAATATAGATAGCTTTACAGGGTGTCCAGTTTCAAAATGCTGTAGAAAGAGATTTACTGCTCAGAATGATGTCAAATTTGAACACCATATTATTGACATGGGGGAAAATTCAAGGAACAGAAACAATTTAACAAAAATATTAGCAATAGACGGCCCTGTTAGCAGTCTTAATGTAAATGGGGTCAGATACAAATGACAGTTGAATCACAGCAAGATGACTGTGGTTTGAGTTGCGCATTACACCATCTGCACTGTTCAGTGTGCCTGACTGCACAAGTGCGGCAGATAACAGTTGGGACAATGTTAGTTGGATAGCCCATCCACCATGACAAGTTCAAACAAGCAAGTTTGACCATTGCACAGAGTCCCATATGGATACTATGGCATTGGCCCCTTACTTAGCTTGCTTTTATTGCGAATCTCTCAGCCAGCGCAAAGTCCCAAGCGACTGGAAAAAAGCGCAGGTGATTCGTGTGTATAAGAAGAGTAAAAAACAGACCCTCAAAAGTACAGACCAGTATCCTTAACAGTTTGCTGCAGAATTCTAGAACATATTCTGAGTTCAGATACAATAAATTTCATGGAGGTGAATAGCTTATGTCTGCAAATCAGCACGGTTTTAGAAATCATCGTTCATGTGAATATCAGCTTGCTCTTTCATCACATGGTATACTGCAAACTATGGATGAAGGGCAACAGACAGTTCCATATTTTTAGATTTCCAAAAAGCATTTTACATGGTACCTCTGCAGACTGCTAACAGAGGTACGAGCATACGGAATAGATTACCAGATATGTGAGTGGCTCGAGGACTTCTTACATAATAGAATCCAGTATGTTGCCCACTACGAGGAGTGTTGACCAGAGACTAGTGTATTGTCAGCAGTGCCCCAGGGAAATGCTATAGGACTGCTATTATTTTCTGTATAAATAAATGATCTGACGGAGGGGGAGGGGGGAGGGGGGGGTCAGCATTCTGCAGTTATTTGCTGATGGTGCTATGGTGTACAGGAAAGTGTCAAAGATGAGAGACTGTAGGATGACACAAGATGACTTGGACAAAATTTCTTGTTCGCATAATGAATGGCAGCTAGCTCTAAATCTAGAAAAATGTAAGTTAATGCTGGGGAGTAGGAAAAACAAACCCGTAATATTCAGATACAGCATTAGTAGTGTTCTGCGTGACACAGCCACATTGTTTAAATCTCTGGTTATAATGTTGCAGAGAGATACGAAATGGAATGAGCATGTGAGGATTGTGGTAGGGAAGATGAATGGTCGACTTCAGTTTATTGGGAACATTTTAGGAAAGTGTGGTTCTTCTTTAAAGGAGACCACTTACAGGATGCTAGTGTGACCTGTTACTGAGTATTGCTCGAGTGTTTGGGATCCACACCAGATCGGCTTAAAGGAAGACATCGAAGCAATTCAGAGGTGGGCTGCTAGATTTGTTAGCAGTAGATTCAAGCAAAATGCAAGTGTTGCAGAGATGCTTCAGGAACTCCAACGGGAATCCCTGGAGGAAAGACGACATTCTTTTTGAGGAACACGGTTGAGAAAATGTAGATAACTGGCATTTGAAGCTGGCTGCAGAACAGTCCTACTGCTGCTAACATACATTTCATATGACGACAATGAAGATAAAATACAAGAAATTATGGCATGTACGAGGCATGTAGGCAATCTTTTCCCTTCACTTTATTTGTGAGTGGAACAGGAAAGGAGATGACTAGTAGTGGTACAGGGTACCCTCAACTACGTACCATACGGTGACTTGCGTGGTATGTATGTAGATGTAGATGTACCACACAGGATGGGAAAAATCAGTTTCTAAATATCATGAGACCGAAAATCTCATAACAAGCAAAAGGACATAAGTTTCATTGTTCTGACATGTTCAATTTGCTGTCCACTGTTTCCTGCCACAAGTTGAAATCGAGAAACAGCTTGTTCCACTACAGATCGGAGTGTATTTAGGGTCACATTCAGATTGCGTTGCACAATGCATGCCTTTGTTTCACCTGCATCCGTAATTTGAGCACTAAATGCATAGTCTTTCAGGTAACACCACGTCAGAAGTCACCTGGATGAAGATCAGGTGATTTGGACAGCCAGGCTGTAGGGAAATGATGGCTGATAATTCTAGCATTTCCGAAGTGCCTCTGCAGCAGCCACTTCACTGGTTGTGTAATGTGCAGAGGAGTGCCATCTTGCATAAAAATTATGCTACATTCACATTGTTGAAGGGTTGGAATGACATCCATGTGCAAAAGACTCACAATACGTTTACCAATGATGGTAAACATAACAGGACCGTAGGACTCGTCTAAAAAAAATGTAGCTCTTACAATATACAATGACATCAGCTCGCACCACACAGTCGCCTTTGCAGAATGAAGTGTTACTAGTTGTTAGGCGTGCAGATTTTTGGTTGCCCATATTCTGCAATTCTGTGTATTGCCATGTCATTGGAGATGGAAATGGTCTTTTGTTTATCCACAGAATGTTCCATGGCCATTCATTATCCCCTTCCATGCAAGCAAGAAATTCCAGAGAGAATGTTTGTCTTGCCAGTAAGCCAGCAGGATGCAACTCCTGAACATGGGTGATTTTAAAAGGGTAGCAATGCAGGATGTTTCATAGGGGAAATGCAGGATGTTTCATAGGGTTTTATGCTCAGTTTTCAAGGCGTGTCCAACATTCGGGTGCTTCTCCATGTACTGCATGTTTGCACAGCACCACTCAACCCCTCCTGAAAAGCTGTGGCCACATCTTCAACAGATGTTGGATCAGCTACTTTCTTTCCTGTTCCACATTGCACTTCAAAAGAACCATCTTTTGGAATTTTGTAATCATTTTCTCCAGACCCTTAGCACACATTGGACCAATGCCTTTTTTTCATACCCTTGAGTGTCCGTAACTTCTGCAGGGTTACTGGCACACTGTCAGTATTTGTGTGAAAGAGCTATACCAGTGCATGATCTTTCATTGAGACAGTTATGTTGGGCATCTCAGATGCAAACTGAGGAACAGCTGTGTGTTGCGTGCATATTTTGGTGCATACAGTGCCATCTGCCGCTCAAATTGTCATCCCCCCCCCCTCTCCCTCCCCCCCCCCCCCCCCCCCCATACAGCATTAACATGCTTTTCAAATTTGGTGTCATTCTGAGCAGTAGTTTACTTTTTACAGCATTTTGAAACTGGAACTTTAATTATGGACATATTTATGTTACATATATGTTGGTAAGTGTAGTAATGCAAAGTAATGATTTGTTTCCTTGTTTTACAGAGTTTGATAATGGGATAATGTAGTCCTGAAACGTGTCTTATTATAAATCACACATTTTTGGCAACTGGTGTGTAATAATCTCTGTACTGATCATAGGGACTCTTGTTGTGTGTGGACGAGCAGTGTCCTGTTGGAAAATGGTACCACAATATTTCCACATGAAAGGTAACACATGAGGGCGCATTATGTTCGTAACATACTGTTGTCCTGTCGGTATCCCTTCAATCACTACCAGCAGTGACATTGTCATACCTGATGGCTCCACACATCATTACACCAGGAGTAACACCACTGTGCCACTCCTAAAACATACTCACTGACAATAGTCAAGCTCTGCGATCCATCAGCATTTCATTCTTCCTGATCATGGTGCCATTTCAAATGCAGTCATTTGTCAACTTCTTATAATTGGGGTTCATATTCCTATAAGACATTTTAGAAGATATCATAATCACCACTGATTGTAGACCAGACACAAAGCTGGTCTGAAATTTTGTAAACTTGTATTTTATTCACTATTGAGTCTCGTTGATGAGCAATGTGAGTTGATTTTCAGAAGATTGCTGTTAGCAGAAGCCATACATGCAGACCATTTTCTCTGAAGAGAATTTGAAATGTATGTTGGCTGCTTATATTTTTGGTTTCTCCCGTGTGAACAGTAACAAGTGAACAGCGCTCATTTTGTCACCTTTCTATCAGTGAGGTCTTCATTTCCAGAAAGGGAGGGGACTGTCTATAACAGTAATATCTCAGCATTGCTAATCAGCACCTTTTTCTTTTGTTTCTCAATGTATTCAACTGTGAAATCATTCTGCTACACTTAATGAGATTATGTCTAAGACAAAAGTTTTCTTTGGTGTTGGAGAAAGATGTCCTCTGGGATTTCACTGGAGCAATTTCAGTAGTCACTTAAATCAAGTAGGATCGTGGTTGGAACCACGTTTACTTTGATTAAAAGTTTCCTGTTTATTGACAAGTCAAATCAAGTGACTGTGTGCTTTCAATATCACTTGGATTCTTGAGGTCAGTGTGAAGTTACTGGTGATATTGGCAACTCCATGTTTTGCTACCGTATAATACTCCACTACGACAGCATGAAATAAATCACTTTGTTATTAAGTTAAAGTGATTTTTTTTGCATCTATACTATCTTCTGAAAATCATATTTCCAGGCAGCATCACATCTCATGGCAAGTTTATCTGACAGATCTTTCCTTTTCCTTCCTATGTATCATCCTTTTAACACTTTAAGCTATTCTGCATTTCTACAGTACTTTCAATTCATTATGAGAGAAAAAAATACAATAAAATCAAATAAAATGAAAAGGTCAACTTTTTTATGCCCTGTAAAATTGGACACACGATCACTGGCACAGAATTTTCTGCAAAGCAATTTGAGAGATTAGCAAACTAGATTTGTGTAGTAAAGTATCATATCACTGTGATACCTAGAAATAGCTGCTTTGTTCAAAGAAGACCAGATTCATGGTAGAGACGATGACCACCACCACCACCACCATTTATCATCCACTGCCGGGTAATGAGCTTTTCCACACTTCTCCAGTCTTCAGCTTTGTGCATTCATGTTTGCCCTGCTCGTTTCATTAGAGATCACCAATCCTTATTCCATTAGTTTGTCATGTGTATACATTCTTGTCACAAGGAGTCCAACACAGAATCTCCTTCATACATCTCCCATTATTTCACTTCTCTCGACTTCAGATTTGTTACAGTAATTGTCATATCTGGAATTCCTGTCTATTTTCTTACCCGTTTTTTAGTTTTTCTGTCCCTTCTTGTTATGCATCACATATTTCCATTACTTGTTGGGCAACACTCAGAATAAGAAAATAGGAATTTGGGTAAGCTATTATGAGAGCATAGTGAGTACATAATCATAGCCAATATAGACACAAAGCCATCACCAACCACCATACTGCAAGTTTATAGGCCAACTAGTTGTGCGTATGATGAAGATATTGAGAGAATATATTCTGAGATAAAAGAAATTGTTCAAATAGTTAAGGGAGATGAACATTTCATTGTGACAGGTGACTGGAATTCGATTGTAGGAAAAGGAAGAAAAGTGTAAATAGCTGGAGAATATGCACTGGGGAAAAGGAATGAAAGAGGAATCTACATGGTAGAATTTTGAAGAGCCTCAATTGAATCATCACTGACACTTAGTTTAAGAATCACGAAAGAAGGTTATATATGTGGAAGAGACCTGGAGATACAGGGAATTTTCAGGTTGATTACATAATGCTAAGAAAGAGATTTCAGACCTAGATTTTAAACTGTAAGATATTTCCAGTGGCAGATGTTGACTCTGACTATAATTTATGGGTTATTAACTGTAGATTGCAACTGAAGAATTTGCAAAAGGGTAGGGAATTAAGGAGGTAGGACCTGGATAAATTGAAGGAACTATGGGTTGTTGAGAGTTTTAATGGGAGCATTAGGCAATGACTGACTGAAACAGGGTAATATAATATGGGGAGCTTTGAGAAATGAAATAGAGAAGGCAGCAGATGATCAAGTAGTTAGAGAGATACAGGCTAATAGAAATCCTTTTATATCACTGGTGATATTGAATTTAACTGATGAAAGGAGTAAATATAAAAATGCATCAAATGAAGCAGGTGAAAGGGAATACAGCAGTCTAAAAAATGACATTGACAGAGAGTGCAAAATGGCTGAACAGGAATGACTAGAAGACACATGCAAGTCTGTAGAAGCATGTATAACTGGGGAAAGATAGCTAGTGCTTATAGGAAAATTGAAGAGGCATTTGGAGAAACGAGAAGCAGCTATATGGATATCAACAGCTTGGATGGAAAACCAATATTAAGTAAAGAAGGGAAAAATGGAAGGTGGAAGGAATGTATAGAGTGTCTGTACAAGGAGGAGGTGTACTTGAAGGCAATGTAATGGAAAAGGAAGAGGACATAAACAAATATGAAATGGGAGATACATAGTGCAAGAAGTCTTACACAGAGGACTCAAAGAGCAAAGCCGAAACAAGGCCCTTGTAGTTGACGATACTCCCTCAGAACTGCTGATATCCTTCAGAGAGTTAGCCGTGAAAAAAACATTCCATCTGGTATGCAAGATATTTGAGACAGGGGAAATACCCTCAGACTTCAAGAACAATGTAATAATTCCAATCACAAGGAAAGCATTTGTTGGTGGATTTGATAGGTACAAATTGCAGGGAGGGGGACCAAGAGACGAGTACAGTAAGCAGGTTCAAATGAATGTGGGTTGCAGTAGTTATTCAAAGATGAGACTTGCATAGGATAGAATGGTGTGGAGAGCAGCATCAAGCCAGTCTTTGTACTGAAGATCCCAACAACATGTTATTTCAACCTTGTGACTTGCTGCCTTACCAACGATGTGAGTTGGAACATGGAACATTTTAGTTATAAATAAGTTATCTACACTCAGAGGTACTAGTCTTAAGCTTTGTGCTTCATTTACAACATATGCAACACATTTATTGTTAAAGTTTTTTGATATCCAAACAGCCAACGAATGTATGTGGTGGATTATTGCATATATTGTAATTCCTTATCTGTTTAGTTTCTGCATTATCTTTAACTGATAGGTGATGTATCTAATATTGTCCTTGCAAAAAGCTTGTTAATAGGGCACTTGAAAATGACCATGACCAAATGTTTGAAATAGTGCATAAATAAACTAAAAATTAAAGCTAAAAGTGGCTTGGGATCACATAAGGTTTCTCATAGTTTATAAACCCCATACCAAATGTCAACTGATGTTTGATCCTTCTTTCTGTAGTCTTGTGCTGTACTCACTTATAAAGCCAGCTAGTTATTTTCCCTGATTTAAGTGTAAGTTTTCTTGTAGACAATTAGTATTTTGGTAAAAATCTTGCATAACACTGACGAAAGGCAAATGGGCCTGTTGTCCTTCACATCATCTCTGTTCTCCTTCTTTTGGATTACAATAAATACAGTGTGTTCCAACTGTCTGGTATCACTCTCTTAAACAAATGTGATGTGAATAACTATGTCAGCTTGACTTTCATCACCTCTTGCCATGCTTCTATCATTTCTTCTGTTAGCCCACTGTTGCCAAACACTTTTCCTCGGCTCATGTACTGAATTGGATTCCCTACTTCCTCAGGTTGTCCTTCTGCTGTGTACTCATCCTCACAGAGTATTATCTGAGTGGTCTCTTTTCCTTAGGTGCCCTAAATAAATTTTTTCAAGAACTCCTCAGACACTTTTAGCATGGTCTCCCAGAATGTCATAACAGTGCCATCTGACATCTTGACAGATGGGATATCATGTCTACCAAGCACAAGTGCCTACTTGTTTTCTTCATGCTTTGATTTTACTCAGTTGTCTCAGTTATAATCTTCTCATTATACTTTCTGACTTTTTCTTATTAATGTTTGGATTATTTGTATTTAAGTTAGCTATTTACTTTTAATCCTTCTCTGTTCTTAAACAGCTATCTTGTGTCCTCTAAAATTCTGTTTTGTTTCTCTTTGCTGATGCAACATCTCTCCCTGTTCCCAATGCAATATTTGTGAAAGGACCATTTCTCTTATTTATCTGTACAATTGCTTTTTTCTCTAGAGCTTTAAAACTGTTCGTATTCTTCTTCTCTTATAATTAATTTATTTAAGCAGTTAAACTGGATTTATGTTTAATGAGTAATGTTTCTTTGTAACTTAGTGTCCAGTGCGATTCTGCGTCTTAGTACTGACACATCTTGTGCAATTTGTGTGTTGCTCGACAGCACATTGTCAGTCTCATTTTAAATTCCATTTGGTCCTTACCATGTCCATTTCCTGCTTGAACCCAGTATGTTGTCCTCAATGGTGAGTGCTCATCGGAGGTGACAGTATCATCTGGAGTGCCCCAGGGAAGTGTGGTAGGTCCGCTGTTGTTTTCTATCTACATAAATGATCTATTGGATAGGGTGGATAGCAATGTGCGGCTGTTTGCTGATGATGCTGTGGTGGACGGGAAGGTGTCGCTGTTGAGTGACTGTACGAGGATACAAGATGACTTGGACAGGATTTGTGATTGGTGTAAAGAATGGCAGCTAAATCTAAATATAGATAAATGTAAATGAATGCAGATGAATAGGAAAAAGAATCCCATAATGTTTGAATACTCCATTAGTAGTGTGGCACTTGACACACTCATGCCGATTAAATATTTGGGCGTAACATTGCAGAGTGGGACAAGCATGTAATGGCAGTTGTGGGGAAGGCGGATAGTCATCTTCGGTTCATTGGTAGAATTTTGGGAAGATGTGGTTCATCTGTAAAGGAGACTGCTTATAAAACACTAATACGGCCTATTCTTGAGTACTGCTCAAGCGTTTGGGATCCCTATCGGGTCGGATTGAGGGAGGACATAGAAGCAATTCAGAGGCAGGCTGCTAGATTTGTTACTGGTAGGTTTGATCATCACGCGAGTGTTACGGAAATGCTTCAGGAACTCGGGTGGGAGTCTCTGGAGGAAAGGAGGCATTCTTTTCGCGAATCGCTACTGAGGAAATTTAGAGAACCATCATTTGAGGCTGACTGCAGTACAATTTTACTGCCGCCAACTTATATTTCGCGGAAAGACCACAAAGAGAAGATAAGAAAGATTAGGGCTCGTGCAGAGGCATATAGGCAGTCATTTTTCCCTCGTTCTGTTTGGGAGTGGAACAGAGAGAGAAGATGCTAGTTGTGGTACAAAGTACTCTCCACCACGCACTGTATGGTGGATTGCGGAGTATGTGTGTAGGTGTAGATGTAGAAGTTTTCTTGAAAAATGTGTTTCAGATGTACATGGGCTTCTTTTCAGCAAAATTTCATCAGCATCTGTCTTCTATTGTTCATGGTATCGAATCAGAAGTTCTGTATTGAAGAATAATTTTTCTGTCTTCTTCTCACTTTTACTTTAAAGTCACCTGTTGTCTTACAGTATGAATCGCTATTGTTTAACA
The DNA here is from genome assembly GCF_023898315.1 of Schistocerca nitens. Taxonomy (NCBI): domain Eukaryota; kingdom Metazoa; phylum Arthropoda; class Insecta; order Orthoptera; family Acrididae; genus Schistocerca; species Schistocerca nitens. Next base: position 262,588,361 of record NC_064616.1, read on the forward strand.
GTTCTTGTAACTCCTCATAAAGATATAAATCTTCATCAGTGTGTGAGGTCTTGGAACTTAGATTTTTCTATTTACAATGAGTTTCTTGTATTTTTAATGCTATTCGTGCTGTACTGTCAGAATTGTTTCAGTGTCAACCATTCAAACTTTCGAATTTCTTGCCAATGGTAGAGCCTACTATTGAGGTCTTATTTGATCCTCTTCCTTTCTTATACCTTTGTTATCCCAATGATACCCCACTCGATGTCACTTATTTCACTCCAGTTCCAATAGCTTATCTTCTGTTGTAAATGCTCTTCAGGTTTTTGTCTGTAGTGTGGTAGAGGCAGTTTACTTATTATGAGTCATGATATTTAATTGTAACTAAACTTTGCATAGCAAGGTGTGGGTGCAAAAGTTGTTGGAATTCCCTGTGTTATGAATATACTGCTAGAGTTCCTTCAGTCCACCACTTCTGATACACTTTAAACCAGATTGAGACACCAACATCTCAGGAACTCAGACATAACAATAGGGCCTTTGACAGCCCTATCTATGGTACATTAGTCTGCAAGACCCCCAGAATTTAGTGAAACAAATGTCAAGTTTTAAACCTTCGCAAAACATATCTATCAGCAGTTTCAGACAATTTTAAATTGCTTTTAATTATCGGTGATAGATATCCACATGACCAGTTTGTGTGATAAACAGATGTCAGCAAATTGTTCTACAGTGTGGTTAGTCAATGCTAGTCATTTAGACACTCCAGTTTTTACTGCAGAAATAATGTGACCTGTATGTAAAGTTTCAGACATCTTGTCCTGATGTTGTCTCTGATTCATGTTGGGGAGCTGCCTTTCTATGTATGGTCACCAAACTGAAGTTTAGGTCACTGTCACATAGGGCTGTGCTGTTAAGGGTTAATATGAATAGGATGTGGTGTGATGGTGATGGAATGTTGTGACACACACTTTGTGTGGTTCTGCAGGGACCTATGTGGCTTGTGAGGCCCTACCAGTTGTTGTGCCACTGCTGGCATGACACCCAGATGCTTGTGAACATTTAATCCTTTCTGGTCACAAGGTCAGTTCTGCGATAATGTGGCACCCCATGGAGAGATCATAACCATTGAAAATGGCACTCAGTAAAAAATTGGGGTGGGTCAAGTTTGGTAATCATATGCCTTTATAGACCACTTGCATAACGAGCTGTAGGGCACAGTGCGTCAGAAGTAACTTAGAGAATATCACGAGTAAGGTTCCTGATCATGCTATTGTGATAGGGAGGGGCTTCAATTTGCCATCTATAGAAAGGGAGACCAACGCAATTAAAACTGATACCAGAGAAATGGGTTCATGTTAGATTGTTCTGAATGTCTTTACTGAAAATACTTCAAGCAAACAGTTAAAGAATCAATGCAAGAAGGCAATCTCTTAGATCTCTTAGCAATTAACAAACTCAAACTTTTCAAATCAGTTACATTGAGAAGATAATTGCTGATCATAAGGCTGTGAGAGCTTCAGAGACTATGGTTATTACAAGATATGTTAAAAAAAAGATAGGAAAACAGTTATGGGTAACAAGAGTGACAAGAGAAATAACAGAGTAAGTAAGTACTCATCATCAGATATTCAGCTTTGAGGACGAAGATGTGGAGCACAAATGGGTAGAACAGAAAAGCAGTGTACAATATGCCATAGACAAGTATGTGCTGAGCAAGGCTATGAGGGATGGAAAGGACCAACTGTAGATAAATAGCCATGTTAAAAAGTTGCTTCAAAAGCAAAGAGAATGTCATCTCCGATTGAAGTGAAGTCAAAGCCTGGTAGACAAACAGAAACTGAATGAAATCAAAATGAGTGTGAGTAGATTGTTGTGAGATGCATTCAATGAAACTGAAAGTAAAATTTTTCCACATGATCAGTCTAAAAAATCCAAGAAGTTTTCTCTTTTTTAAAATCAGTAAGCAGATCAAAATCATCTATTCAATCTGTCTGACCATATTGGTACCACAACAGAAGATGACAGAGAGAGAGAATCTGCCATATTAATCCTACTTAGTGAGGATCGCAGACATGAGAAATAGCCAAATGAGTTGTCCATGATTAACTTGCTCATGTGACTGTTGTTACGTTCCAGTTCAAAGTAGCGCATGTTGATACCTCGTAGTGCAGGCATGGAAAATGATTGTGGAAAATGCTTTTGAGGGCAGCTGGAACAGGTTGCTATTAGCATCATTGAATTTATTGATATTGAGGAGGAGAAAACAGTGACATTGCTGATGGAAAAGATGACAAAATGTGGAAGCAAAATGTTGAGTAAGTCAGTGGTGTGCAAATTACAGCAAGAGGCAATGATGCCGAGCAGTGTTGTTGGATTTAAGTAATTACTCAAAGAGGAAAGAGCAAAGTCACATAGTAAAGATTTCACTGGCAGTATGGAAAAATATATTACTAGGCAGCAAGTTCTGCAGTGTTTTGAACTATATAAGGAAATACACTGTTCAAAAGAATTAGGGGAACATATGAATCAGTGTCCAGTAGGTTAAATCTATTTTGATGCAGTCAGTACCTGTGGTCTTAATGATTGGCTTGAGATGTTTGCTTTCAATGTGTACAATTGAAAATCATTCACCACCTATTGACTGTGTCGCGCGTAACAGTGTCAGGTGACCCCTCAGAAGGAACCGAGTACTGGTGTCCCGGTGTTTTCTTTCTTGTAAGGTACACAGATGACAGTTGTCATTTGTGGCCATTGTATTCAACCAAGCACATGGAGTGCAACATATTAATGCAATGCAGGTTGCAAGAGTAGTCGGTTTGATCCAAAAAAGATATACTTTCCTTTGTACTGCTGCAGATTCCAATGTTCGTCCGTCATTTGTAGTTTGTGGATACACTACAGGGAAACATGCCAGTGCACTAGGTGAGTTGGACAAGGTCGCTGTACAACGTAACGTGAAGACCGTTATGTGGCCATCTTTGCATAGTGGCATCATATGGGTACTGCCAGAGCACTGCAAGACGATCTCAGAAGGGCCACTGGAGCCATTCAGACTGTAATGAACAGGTTACAAGAAAGAGCCATATGACCCAGGCATCCTGTTCTAGTACCTTGCTTGACATGACTACATCGTGCAGCGTGCCTTCAGTTCTGCTGTTCGCATGCCACCTGGCAATTTTGTCACTGGCAAAATGTGTTATTCAAAGAAGAGTCCAGATATCCTCTGACGCAAAGTGATGTCCGTGTTCGTGTGTGCTGAGCAATACCTTCCAGATGTTTTCCAGGAAATCAACAGATTTCCAAGGTTCTGTGATACTGTGTGGAGGCATCAGTGTTGACAGCCATAGGGATCTTGTCATTGTCAATGGTCACTAACCAGTAAATTGAACAATCCTCTTTGACCATGTGGTGGATGCTGCATACAGTGGCTGGCCTGAATTCCTTCTGATGCCAGGGCCCATATGGCAGGCATCAGCAGAGGTGTCTTGCGAAGCCTGGACATTGAAGTAATGGAGTGGCCAGAGGTGAACCCTGACCTAAACCCCATCATGCATATGTAGGACATGCTCGACAAATCTGTTTGTAGTTGTCCTATTCCACCACGGACTCTTCAAGAACTCTTTTGGGTTCTCATTGAAGAATGGGAATGGATACCACAGGATGACCTACGTAGACTTAAATGAAGCATGTCACGTAGGTGTCAGGCAGTGATAAATGCTCATGGAGGGAATAAATGTTATTGAAGCTCTCAAAGTCCAGTGAAAAGTACCCAGGATGACTGGATGAATGATTGTTTCCACTTTGTTTTTGACACCTGTTGGACATTTCAGTTCTTTTTATGTAAATGATCAAGGATTTAATGATGTTTTGTTGTGTACTTAATTTGTGAAAGATAAAGGTTTAATGTGGTAAAAGACCAAGTTCTCACTTATTGCTCAATGGAGCATGGCAGGAACCCAGACCAGAGTCATATTCCCATAATTCTTTTAAGCAGTGTATGAACTTTGTGAAAACATCACATTTCTATTACACAGAACTGGACTCCTCCAAGAGAAATTCTTCTGTCTATGCGATTTGGTTTTAATAGGTGCTGGAAGAAATGAGTCATCATGCGAAAATGAGGCATCATAGTTTCAGAAAAGGCAAAACTACATTAGGTTTCTAGAGAGAGAGAGAGAGAGAGAGAGAGAGAGAGAGAGAGAGAGAGAGAGAGAGAAGCATCAGAATTAAAGTGGCTGCTGGTTTATTCAGACAAAACATCGATTTGTAATTCATTCAATGCAAATAAAATTTGTCACAGTGATAGTGTGTGAGAAGTATTGTCATACTCTGTTACTGCCTCTACTTCTCGTTTCTTGGGAGTGAACATGGAGGTGCTGCCAACCTGGCCAAGTCTTCAGTTTACTTCGCCAGGTAATGCTTGCCTTAAGAATTAATTAAATTTCCTGAAGATTCTTGGAATGAATAACTGTCTGTCTTTTGCTTTTCCTACAAATTGTTTTACATGTACAGTTAAACCAACATGGGTAATGTATTATTTGATTTATGTCTAGTTCCAGTTGTCAGATGTGAGCATATTCAGATTTTCATTGCCCTGATGACAACATGTTAAAGACTTAAAGTATTGTTCAACACCATTATCAGTGTAAAGACTTTGTGTTGTTGATGATACAGAGTGATGCTTTAAACCTTTAATATTTTACCACCAGAGTAATGGATATTTGATGATACTCGCAGCTGTTGAGTGAGGGAAACTGTTTGTAAATCAAACAGTACGGGAACTGTGGTGGTTTATCTGTTTATTAATTACAACTGTCACAATGTCCCCTATAGGCCTGTGTTGTTAATACTATATTTTCTGTGGTGATTCCAAATTCAATATAGTTTCCACTGATTGAGCACTAATTGTTTACTATTCAGTAATGGTTATTTATGTGTATGTACATGTCATACAATAACTTTCTGTACATAGAGGATCAAATGCCACATTCAGTATCTAGTTTTGAGCATTCTAGCGTTTCCTTTACTGCTATTATCTCACTTTTTCACTATGTTACTACTTGACCGAATTTGTTATATTAAACGTGAACATTATATCAAAAAACTCTGAACTCGTATTCAGGAGAGCAGGTGTTCAAATCCCTGCCCAACTACCTATATTTATTTTCATAAATCACTGAAGATGAATTCTGAGATTGATTCTTTGTAAAGATCATAGTAGATTTGCTGTGCTGTGTTTGCCTGCTACAAGCCTGTGCTCATTTTCCTGTAATTTGATCTTTGACAAGGCATTATACTGTAATATTCTCTCCTGTGTGCTAATTTTCTTGTCTATCAGAACCTCCCAGTTGATTGCTTCTTGTGCCAAGTACCACAAAATCTCTCGTAGATTTATTCTTTTAGTCTGTTATTTTCCTGTAAGTCTACATAACTGCAGGAACTCCAGAATCTATTCTAGTGTGCATCTCCTAAGTTTGTTATACAGTGTCTTTCTTCCCTGTGTTTCAACTTTTCATATATTATCATCATTTCTGTGAAGTTCTTCCTGCAGTTCTGCAGGGTTGTTCAATATTGTGTACCATTTGTTAAAGCTAAGGTGATCTGTCATTGCAGCCATAGTTTGTTCTCCTGAATTACCATGGTTTTATTTATTTCAAGAACCATCTCGTGGTGCTCTTTGAACAACACACGTACACTGCGAGCTGTGTGACCCCTTGTATTGTCCTGTTGGTATATGCCATCATGCCAAGGAGAAACTAACTACATGTAGGAATGGACATAGTCCCCTAGGAAAGATGCATAATTGTGTTGATCCTTTGTACCTTACAAAATGACAAGATCACCCAGGGAATGCCACGTAAACATTCCCCAGGCCATAACCCTCTCTCCTCTGGCCTTGACCCTTCTGAAAGTTGTTGCAGGGTGTTTACTTTTGGGTGTTTCGCGCTGTACGTGCCAACGGCTATCAGTCATCTGAAAAGGTCACCCTGTTGCCATTCAATGGACATCTAGTTTGCAATGCTCTGGGAATTATATCAGCAAAATTTATATAGTACTTGTAATGTCTCATATCCTGTTTGTGCAGCAAAACAACTGACAAATGGCAGAATTAAAGGAGATATAAAATACACATAGAGAGAAATAAGTTTCCTGCATTGGTTGTTATCATTTACATTTTATTTCTATTTTGCGTACTATGAAGTTACAGCCATGTAGCCTCTCTTCGGTAAAATGTTGTAGTATGCAAAATAAAGTTAAAATCAAAATGAATAACACCCAATGCTGGAAACATACTTCTTTCAAGAAGTTATCATGGCTGGGGATGGTGTTGCAACTAAATATAAAATACAGACTGGCACTAGCAAACAAAAGTGTTTATGAAATAGAGAAATGTTTTAACAACCTAATAAAAACTAAAGTGTTAGGAAGTGTTTTGTGAAAGTGTTGTGTGGAGTGTAACCAGATATGGATATGAAATGTAGGTGATAAACAGTACAAGCCTAAAAAATATTCAAGCTTTTAAAATGAGGTAGTATGTAAGAATGCTGAAGATACGATGAATATATATGATCACCAATGAAGAAGCATGATATTGAATTGGGGGAGAAAAAACATGAGTGAAAGAAGGGATTGTTCAGTAGGTCACATCCTGAGGCATCAAGGAGTACTAATTAACTATGGGAAGTGTGAGGAGGATGAAAACTGTAGACAGAGACAAAGGCAGAACTACAGGAAGTAGGTGCAAATGAATATAGGTTGCAGTTGTTGTGCAGGATTCAGTGGCATAGAGAGCTGCATCAAACCAGCCTTTGCACTGGGAACCACAACTACTATTAATAATTTAGCTGTTGTGTGCTCTAATCTCAAAACATCTAACCATATTTGCCAACTATAAGACAGCCATTTGGTTTTAAGTGGGAAGTTTTTGCCCCTGCCCCCCACCCCCCTTCCCCTTTCAACCCACACCCACCAAGTTGTTTTTGGTGACAATGAGACTAATGTGCTGTACATCTTAAAAGCACTTTTTAAGAGATTTAAATGCATTGTAGTGACTGGTATATGAATGTCAATTTATTACATGACCAGCTATATATCTGTAGTACTAAATTGCTAACCTGGTGCATAGTCACATAATCCCCATCGCAGGTTGCCAACCTGATGACTTTCAGGGGCAACAAAAATTTGATTTTTAGTGTTTCATACAGTTAATGACTGAATTCACAAATTCAAAATGTGGCCATAATCTACTCATTAAGAGCTATAATATTGTATTAAAGATTCAACACAATAAGTCAAGTATTACAGTTAAAAATTGTAAATATGTCTTGAAGCAACATAACACACGGCACACAAATTACCCAGTATACAGAGTGTGATTCAGAAGTTTCATGACTGATTCATTTCTGAGTAGGGGAGCACGCGTGGACCAGTTCCGCTGGGTCGGGGAAGTAGTGGGGGGTCTCAGGGAACGAACTGACGCTGCGGCATTGCCTCCGGAATTCTGGAGAGTGCACATCGCTTGCAGTGTGTGTGTGTGTCATTGACTCGATCGAAAAGTGGGAAAGTTTGTTTGATGGCAAAGGAGTGATTGACAAGGAGTTTGTTGCTCGTGGACAGACTGTCACAGGTGACTTTTATGCTGGAGTGCTCTGCCGCTTGAGGGATCAATTTCACCGTGTCCGCCCGGCGATTGGATTCTCCACCATGACAACGTGTCCGCTCACACGTCGCGTGCCACTGCCGAAGTTTTGGTCAAGTTCAACGTGACAACACTGCCACAGCCACCGTACAGCTCTGACTTGGCTCCAAGTGACTTTTTCCTCTTCCCCCGAATCAAGACAGGCCTAAAAGGGAAGCAATTCGACTCCATCGATGCCATCCATCAGGCTTCGAAGAGAGCCCTTGACACCATGATGTCCGATGCCTTCCAGAAGGGCTACGAACCGTGCAAGATGCACTGGGAGCGTCGTGTTGATGCTGAAGGATCATATTTTGAAAAATTTTAGTCCGCTGTATTTAAATGCCCAATAAATTTCTAGTTCTGAGTTAAGTCTTGAAACTTCTGAATCACACCCTGTATATTCATCTACTCTTTGAGAATGAGATCACGTAGTGACTTCCAACAAACTTTACACATAATTTATTACCATTACATGACTCTTTTTTGCTGACATAAAAAAAGGAAGAAATTTAAAAAGTTTATTGCTTGCTACATTTTCACTGTTCATGCAGTAAAACTTCAGCATCAGGCATGATGTTTTAATGTATTACTTCTTTACTACTAATTCTGTTCACAACATACTTTGCCAACAGTATCCACATATACCACTGCATGTTCCTGCCAGATTATACTATTGTACAACATATAGTTCAGGAAGTATGATGTCATAAACATTGAGATGCATGAAAAACTAGCTGTTGCTTAAAACAGAATACAAATTACCCAGACTGTAATCATCCAGTGTTTGATAATGGGAGCACAGAGCAACTTGCAAGAAACTTTAAACCAACTTTACACCTGATTTCAGGTCTTTTCCAAACTTTTTGTCACTTACATGTTTAACATATAATATTTAATACATTAACTAATTTGCAAAGTAATCAGACGTTTGAAGCTGTTTTATACATGATAGTACAAAAGTGTGTCCAAATTTATGTATGCAGACTGTGCTCACACATGAAAGATTTTCATGTTTTGCCTTCCTAAAATGTTAGCTTTTAACCTCAATGACAGTATCAATCTGGAAAACAGTTGTAAATAACATTACAACAAATTTGCTCTCAACATAATAGCATTATTTGGTATGATCATTCATATGCCCTTCACATATTAGATGCTACATGAGAGGTATGAGAATTTCATTGTATAAGTCAAACCAGTTGCAGGATAGCATTCCACCACTAGATGTTTCGAGGAACTGCAGCACAATGTTGTATCATCTTTGGTGCATACAGGTGTGAGCTGTAGTGGTGCATGTCAGAACATGTTTCAGTACTTCTGCAAATTGTGAAATGGATAATGTGTAGGAGCAACAGATTTGTATCAAATTTCAAGTTTAATGGAACTGCAGCTGAAATGCACAACATGCTGACAGAGGCATTTGGTGAAAGTGCACTGAATCAAGCTAGAACATTTTGAGTGGGTCAAGCATTTCAAGGAAAGTCGAGAATCTGTGGAAGATATCAAACATCTTGGTCAACCGTCAGCATCCACAAAATTGTAACAAATTTGGGCTTTTGTACTGTGCATGTCAATGAATTGTAGCTGATGAACTAAACAAGATGAATTGGAGCAAAGTTTATCCCTTGCCTTCTCAGCATCGACCAACGAAACCTCAGGATTTAGACTTGCACTCAGCTGTGCAACAAAAGAGTTAGACAGTGTCCAAAATTCTTATCCAGAGCTGTAACTGGTGGTGAATCTTGGGTCTATGGTTATGACCCTGAAACAAAGCAGCATTCATCACAACAGAAAACGTCGTCATCTCCAAGGCTGAAAAAAGCCCAACAAGTTTACAGCAACATGAAGTCAATGCTGATCATTTTTTTCAACATTCAGAGAATAGTGCATAAGGAGTTTGTTGCACCTCATCAGACTGCAAACGGGCAGTTATGTTGTGGTGTTTTGAGGTTACTGAGGGAAAATTTTCAGTGCGAATCTTCAGAGTTGTGTAAGGAGGACTGGTTTGTGCACCATGACAATACTCCCGCAAACACCTCTCTCATTGTGAAGGAATTCCTGGCCAGGAACAACATGGCAAGAGTCCTCCATTCTCTTTACTTGCCAGACGTAACCGCATATGATTTCTATGCGTTCCCAAAGATGAAAATCGTACCAAAAGGGTGGCATTTTGACTGAATTGAAGACATCCAGACAGAATCGCAGTGGGTCCTGAACACCCTTCACCCTGCAGTCTTCGAGGAATGCTTTCAGAAATGGGAACAACATTGAGATCATTTCATACATGCCTGAGGTGACTACTTTGAAGCTGACTGAGAATGTTAGGATGTAAGTATAGTTTTCTGATTTTTACAATGAAATTCTTGGATGTTTTGGGTAGCATCTTGTATATCTCAACTTGTATCACAAACTATGGCTTTTTATTATTATTGTAGGGTTATTCCAAGACAGTTGAAAGTTCTGTTAAATCTGTAACACTTCCTGTTCCTTTGTGTATTGACAGACGAACACAGCTCAGCTCATCAAATCTTCATGGTGTATAGTGTCATATTCAGGTCTACCTGTGTTCTTTTTTTTTTCTTTTTTCATGTTAATACTTCAGTGTAAATTGTACAAATGTTATGTTCCATAACCATAAAATGGCCCTATGTATTTTTTGTTATGCAAAGTACAGTAATATGCTATTGGTTATGTCAAAGTCACAACATTTATGGCGTAGTTGAAATAACTTGCAACTTTTGACAATTCTTTGTGGAGCACGTAGAGGGGGGCATTGTTGTCTGAACATTTCGTGCCATACTTACAGTTGGCGTGTGGTCATTAACTGCCTGTCAGAAAGCATTGTTAACTACTAAAGAAATGACAGTACAGAACAGGATATTTGTGTCAATATACAGGGTGATTCAAAAAGAATACCACAACTTTAAAAATGTGTATTTAATGAAAGAAACATAATATAACCTTCTGTTATACATCATTACAAAGAGTATTTAAAAAGGTTTTTTTTTTCACTCAAAAACAAGTTCAGAGATGTTCAATATGGCCCCCTCCAGACACTCGAGCAATATCAACCCGATACTCCAACTCGTTCCACACTCTCTGTAGCATATCAGGCGTAACAGTTTGGATAGCTGCTGTTATTTCTCGTTTCAAATCATCAATGGTGGCTGGTAGAGGTGGCCGAAACACCATATCCTTAACATACCCCCATAAGAAAAAATCGCAGGGGGTAAGATCAGGGCTTCTTGGAGGCCAGTGATGAAGTGCTCTGTCACGGGCTGCCTGGCGGCCGATCCATCGCCTCATGAATTGTTGTGCTTCTTGTTCGAGCTGAGGGAACAGCCAATTCTCTAACATCTCCAGATACTGTAGTCCAGTTACAGTAGCACCTTCGAAGAAAAAGGGACCAAAAACTTTATTGGCTGAAATGGCACAGAAAACGTTCACCTTAGGCGAGTCACGTTCATACTGAGTTGTTTCCCGCGGATTCTCAGTGCCCCATATACAGACATTGTGATGGTTGACTTTCCCGTTAGTGTGGAAAGTTGCTTCATCACTAAACACAATCTTTGAAACGAAAGATTCATCTGTTTCCATTTGAGCAAGGATAAAATCACAGAAATCGATTCTTTTAATCTTATCAGCTGCAGACAGTGCTTGAACCAATTTCAGACGATAAGGTTTCATAACTAACCTTTTTCGTAGGACTCTCCATACAGTTGATTGTGGAATTTGCAGCTCTCTGCTAGCTCTGCGAGTCAATTTTCCTGGACTGCGAACAAATGCTTGCTGGATGCGTGCTACATTTTCATCACTCGTTCTCGGCCGTCCAGAACTTTTCCCTTTGCACAAACACCCATTCTCTGTAAACTGTTTATACCAACGTTTAATACACCACCTATCAGGAGGTTTAACACCATACTTCGTTCGAAATGCACGCTGAACAACTGTCGTCAATTCACTTCTGCCGTACTCAATAACACAAAAAGCTTTCTGTTGAGCGGTCGCCATCTTAGCATCAACAGACGCTGACGCCTAGTCAACAGCGCCTCAAGCGAACAAATGTACAACTAAATGAAACTTTATAGCTCCCTTAATTCGCCGACAGATAGTGCTTAGCTCTGCCTTTTGTCGTTGCAGAGTTTTAAATTCCTAAAGTTGTGGTATTCTTTTTGAATCACCCTGTATTATAAACTGACACTCTTAAGTTTTTTATAAGTGTTCAGCGAGTTGTATTTCCATGTGCCTTTCTTTGAGCATCTCTGTCATTTTACTTATGTTTTAATCCCAGGTACAGTATCTGTCCTCCATTGTCTTTAGGTGTGTGGGATAGAGAGTGGTTGTGTGGGTCAATGCGAGTGAGGTGGGAGTGAGTGAATGGGTGTCATTTTTTAGGTTTGCTCCTCATTGTGTGACAACAATTTTAGCCCCCCCCCCCCCCCACACACACACACAAAATATATGACATGGCCCATAGTAGTGCTTTAGTGACTTTTCTGGTAGCCCCACATTCCGCACAGGCATAAAAATCCATACTAAGTCTCCCAGGCTGTATCTTGCTCCCCGATACTTGGTGTTCATGTGCTCTCGGTCTTTTTCCTGGGCTTCTAGAGTCTGTGTACGAGCTGTTGCTTCTTCAGTCCTGGCGAGGAGGTGTTTCATGTAGTCATACTGTCACTTAGTTGAAATGAGAGTAGTATCTCCACTGTCATTTCCATCTCACACCCATGCAGCAGGAAGAACGGTATAAACTGTGAAGTGTCTTGCTTTACTGTGTTGCATGCAAATGTCAAGATGAGGAGTATTGTATCCCAACCTCTCTGTTCGACATCTAAATATGTGATGAGCATATCCTCCATGAGGCCATTCGTCTGTGGATAGTAGGCAGCTGCCATCCTGTGGTTGATATCAAAGTTTGAAATTATGTCTGATACTAGTTTCTGCTGGAAAACTTTTCCACGATACAAGATCATTACACCGGGTGCCTCATGCTTAAAAATGCAGTCTTCTGAAAATAACTTGGCAATTTTTGGAGCTTTGACAGTTAGGACAACTTTGGTGACAGAATAGCGAGTGGGGTAGTCTCTGCCAATTCAACAAATACAAAAGTCAGTTGTCAGCTGCATAAGAAAACCTTGAGATATTCTGCGTTTTATATTTGTTGAGATATTCTGTGACTGCTGAACTACAGCTTTGAAAGAAACCACCATTGCTACTTTATCTATTGATTCCCATTTGTCAACTTTAGGAACCTGTCCCCTCACTCCTCTCCCCAAGAGTTTGTTTCCATTTTGATGGAATGGTGCAGCTGCAGGTTGGATTGATACCAGATGCTTTGGAGGAAATTCTGGCACACAGTTCCGTTGGTGGCATTCTTACAGTGACTAACATAGTGTGTTAACAGATCACCAGAGACCTTGCCAGTGATACCTAGATTCTTGACAAATGTTCCATGACTAGATGTTGGATCATTGTGGAAGTGCTTCACAATAGCTGGCCATAGATGAGCTGGGATGACAAGCAACCATTTGGATCATAGTTCCTGTTATGAAGTGCTCTGGTTTTTTAATTGAAATTCTCCTTGGGCCGGTTCCTCCTCCATAAAGGCTACTATGATTTCCAGCAATGCTGGATCTTCCCACTGTTCAGCAACAATATTAATGCAATGATGACTGAGATTTCATCTACGCTGTCACGTTCCACCAAAGGATTCCTGAGAGGCAGTAGGCATCCTTTCGTTTATGCTTGCCTTCTTGTACCACTGTGACTTTGTACTACTGAAGCTTCGAGGTCCATCCCACCAGTCGACCGTATGGGTCATTTTGGCTAGTCAGCTGGCATATAGAATGGCGGTCTGTCACAGTGGTGAATGTTTTGCCAAATAAATATGGTTAGAATTTGTTGATGGTCCAAACAACTGTGAGGTACTCATTTTTGGTTGTAGAATAGCTCATCTTCGACTTGGAGATTACTCTGCAAGCATAAGCTATCAGGTTTCCAGTACCTTCTGGAATTTGCTCTAGAATGGCACCTATCCCAGAACCCCTAGCGTTGGTGTGAAGTTGTGTTTCAGCTTTCTTGTCAACAGTACTAGGACTGGATAAGATGCTAACATCAGCTCAAGAACAAGGAAAGATCTTTCTTACAATTTGTTTGAAGAAAGTTTTTCTCCCTACAGTAGTTCTTGCAAGAGACACACCTTGGTACAGAAATCCTTTATGAATTTCCAGCAGTACGAGCACATTCTGAGAAAACTTCACACACACTATGAGTGTGCCAAGGAGTTGGAAAATCTGTAACTGCTTTTACTTTCCCTGAATTGGAACAGACTCAATCTCCAGGCCCCTGATGTCCTAAAACTTTTATTTCTTAAGCAGTAAAGAGGTCCATTTTTGGATCAGGTGGAGGCCTGCAGTCAGAACATATCACCATGATTGTCTGGCTGCCTAGATGTTCTTCAAATGCCTTTGAAAAAATAAAAATGTCATCAAGATTACAAAGACATGTTGTAAACTTTAGATGTCACAGCAGGTTGTCCATCATTCATTCAAAAGTGGCTGGAGTGTTACACAATCCAAAAGGAGTAACTTTGAACTTGTACAGGTCATAGTTATGAAGGCAGTATTTTCCTGGCCACCTTTGTCAACCTCAGTTTGCAGTAGCCTGTCTGCATATTCATAGTTGAGAAATAAATGCTCCTTTCAGGCGTTCTAGGATGTCATCAATGCGAGGCAATGCAGTTACATATTTTTTCTGTTTTTGTTCAGTCATCAATATTTAATGCAGAAACGCCATGTACCATCCTTCTTCCCGAGGACAGGAGAAGAGCATGTACTCTCTGAAGGTTCAGTGATGGCTTCTTGCAGCATCTTCTCAACTTCCTTCTGGATTATCCATCATTCAGCCTGTACACTCTACAGGGTGGTCCAAAAGTCCGGAAACACCCTGATAAAATCCAAATGAAGTAGCAAACAAGGAAACAGAGTTCCTACACACGAGGAACGGGAAGGGGGAAACTTTATAGGCTATGCCACCAACATGGCGGCCATCTTGAAAGCCGCCATCTTGGATTCAACACCAAAATTTCAAATGGGAATGTGCTCATGTGACATATCAAACAGATAGAGAATTTCACCAGAAAAACAATGCCGTTGTTATTTTAAACATAACTTTATTCATTCTCGCGTTATAGACAGTTACTTGCGGCAGCAGTGGGACGCTCGGCAGCATGAGTATTACGTACTGAGAAGTCATAAAATGGAGTCTGAAATGGTGCAAAGTGACTATAATATGCCTGATATGTTACATGTGTTTAACTGATAAGTATCATTTACTCATGCTAACATTTTAATCAACGGTTATCTGAGGTTATTGGATGAAGAAGTGTTTCCCTCATTGTTAACGGAGGACGGGACATTTCCGGAATTCTTCCATTATGATGGAGCCCCACCACATTATGGGCACAAATTGCGAGCATACCTGGATGTGCAGTTCCCTCAAAAGTGGATTGGTCAGAGGGAGTGGCCTCCACGTTCACCAGATTTGACTCCTTTGGATTTTTATCTTTGGGATCATGTCAAAGCAATGGTTTATTCTATGAAAATATGGGATTTGCATAATCTAAAGAAAAGCATTGTTGATGCGTGTGGTCACATTCAGCCAGATGTGTTGGTCAAAGTTCATCAGGATTGGGTTCGGAGGATAGCATTAACAATCCAACATAATGGATAACATATCGAGCCATTCCTATGACTGTTGGTTATCTCTCGGGACTGTGTAACATCGGCGTAATGTCTCTTCGGCACATAACACACATGCTGCCGAGCGTCCCACCGCTGCCACATGTAACTGGCTATAACGCAAGAATGAATAATGCTATGTTTAAAATAACAACGGCATTGTTTTTCTGGTGAAATTCTCTATCTGTTTGATATGTCACATGGCCATATTCCCATTTAAAATTTTGGAGTTGAATCCAAGATGGCGGCTTTCAAGATGGCCACCATGTTGGTGGCATAGCCTATAAAGTTTCCCCCTTCCCGTTCCTCGTGTGTAGGAACTCTGTTTCCTTGTTTGCTACTCCATTTGGATTTTATCAGGGTGTTTCCGGACTTTTGGATCACCCTGTATATGAGTGCTGGCTAATTGGTGGATGATACACAGTACTGATACCATGTTTTATTGTGGGCCATTGTGTATGTCTTTTCTCGACTCTGGATTAGAATTTATCCAAAAATTGACACAAATGGCTATCATTCGCTGATGGTTATTCCTTGCTTAGGCCAGTTCCTATGGACAGTTTGATAGTAACTTCTTCCCCAGCGTTGTGTGTAGTGGTAGTAGAGCATTGTTCTTTGTTGTTGACACTTTTGATCAGAATGAAATCCTTTGTTTCCACTTAGATGTTGAGGCAGAATGTACAGTGGAAGGGTTTCCTATTACGGGCTCCTGGATCACAGCTGTGTCACTACCGATCAGGTTCTTTGTCAAGTTGTTCACCTCATTCAGCGTGGTAGGGTGAACAGGCCTTCTGGCAGGGCCTCTGATCCTTTGAGTAACTATTTTGCACACTGTCACTACCTTTCAGTATATGATGGTGGTGTTCTCTTAGCTACAGGTGGGCTGTCACATAAATCATGACATTGTGCATCTTGTCGCAGCCTGCTCTCAGGGTGCTGCCCAACAGGCAGCAGTGCAGACAACATCCGCAGCATCTGTGGGAATGTGTCCATGTTGATTTTGCAGTATTCTTACTAAATTCTTACTGGTTATTTGTTGCAGATGCTTTTTCTGAATTTCCATATGTTATTCACTGACCTTCATCGTCAGCCGTGGCTATGATTCAGCCACTCTACAAAATTATTTTTATTCAAGGACTGTCTTACCTGCTTGTGACAGATGATGGTCCACGGTTTGTCTCTCGGGCCTCCCAAGATTTCGGCACCCATCAAGGCATTTGCCACGTGACTGTTCTTCCTTTTCATCCCCAATCTAATGCCAAGGCAGAAAGTCTCCTCTTAACATTCAAGGTTCAAATTGAGAAGTATGTTGCGGACCCCTCCACAGACTACGTGGGTATCAGAGTCCGGCTCAGATGCTACATGGTTGCCAGCCAAGAACCCTCCTGTATCTGCTCAATCCTTACCACCAACACTCATTGGCATGGTCCTTGCCGCGATTTGCTCTAGGCGCCTGGATTTGAGCTCACGGGTTCAGCAGCCAACCGAAGTGGATTCTGGCTATGATCCCCAGCTGCTGACGCCACCAATGTGTGGTGTGACCCAGTGATGGGTTGGTGGCACACCACCACGACTCTGCTGCCACCGCCTCCACTTCCTTCTTCAGCACTAGTTCCGGCCTTGTGGGGAATCCCTGCTGCAGGGGCAGACCCGTCGTCCTAATGGAAGCCACCACCTCCTGCCTCTACTACAGGTTCCAGCCACCCAGCCCCTGCTACTGGGCCTTCCTGCAATGCTTCGCTGCCAACCAGGATTCTGCTGCCTGCTGGGCCAGTGACTTCGTGTCATTCATAATAACACTTGCATCCCATGCTCCCTCAACCAAGCATCCAGCACCTCCACCATCAGCGCAGTCCCACCATGTCGAGGGACGGATGTCAAGATGCCACCAGTGCTCTTGTCACCAGTCCTCTCTTATTATTGTACTTCAAGGGGGAGCAGGTGCCACACTTGTTCACAGCCATGCCGCTTCTGCCCATAGTCACCTTTTCCAGTCTAGAACCCCCATTTCACATCTGCCATAGCATGCAGCATCTCCCACAGAGGCCATGGGTGTTATAACAGTCACCCCAATGCCTGCATCAGCTGAATGTCCTTACTCCAGTTGGGGAGGTGTGCTGTAACCCTGTACGTAATACTTGTATATGTGGGGCTGGCCCACTATCCTTTGAATATTCCGCGAATGGCATCTGCACTGGCCGGCCAGTAGAGGCCATCTGCGATGGGCCACAGGACTTGTGCACACAGCACAGCATCCACCATGCCATCTACCAGAGCCCTCCTCTACATACACTGGTGCTCAAAATTAAAGCAAAAAAATGAAAATTTTGCAAGGTAGCTTTTATTTTGCCACAAAAAAGTATAAACAGGTGATAGCAAAGTAAAAACAATGTAAAGAACACAGAATGTAAAAAACTGCAACGTACATAACAATAGACGAAAGCTTCCTTTGTTTTTTCCAACTTAATAGATTTGCACACAAATTCTGACTACTGGTTAATGTGCTCACTATTGGGTGTGACCACCTCTGGCTGCCGTACAGGCCTGACAGCAACTGAGCATGCTTTGAGTAACGTCATCAATG
The DNA here is from genome assembly GCF_023898315.1 of Schistocerca nitens. Lineage (NCBI taxonomy): Eukaryota > Metazoa > Arthropoda > Insecta > Orthoptera > Acrididae > Schistocerca > Schistocerca nitens. The sequence continues at coordinate 262,606,347 of NC_064616.1, forward strand.
TCATGCTGAGGCAATAATGCCCTTCCTACGGAGTTGCTCGCAAGCCTTGGAGAGTGGTTGGTGGATGTTGATGTGATGCGGCCTGTCTTCCTATGCATCCCAGGCATGCGCTATGGGATTCAAATTGGGAGAGGAAGCAGGCCAAGCCATGCGTGCGGTATCTTCGGTTTCCAAGAAAACATCAACCACTCGTGCTCTATGAGGTCAAGCATTATCATCCATCAATATGAAGTCTGGATGCACCGTACCTCGCAATAACCTTACATCACATCCCGAGTCCTCTTCATAATACCTGACAGCAGTTAAACCTTTCCGATTCACCCATATAGTTTCATGAAGAGCTGTTTGGTCAACATAATCCTGTCTACACTATTAGCGTTCTCCCTCGATATCGGTCTCTTTCCACAATGTTCAAGTGTCAAAATCATGTTCCACATTCACTTCAGATGCGAATCTGTCGAGAATCACTCTTCAGACCAAATTGGGACTCGTCTGTGAAAACAACATTTGCCCACTGTTCGACTCTCCAGGTGGCATGTTGTCGACTCCACTCTAGACATTCCCTGCTGTGAAAACGTCAGAGACACACATACAGAATGTCTCCGACAATAAAGGCCACTCTGTTGAAGCCTTCTCTACACCGTTTGCCTTGATACTACATGCACAGGGGATGCTGCGAGGTCAGATGCCAGTTGCAGTGCAGTAGTAAGGCGGTACCATTGTGCTCTTACAGCCAAATAATTGTCCTCTTTTTATGGTGTCACTCGTGGTTGGCCCTGCCCTGGTCTTCAGGATACAGTTTCGATCTCTTAAACTGTTGCCACATCCGAGAAACAACAAAATGGTTAACGTTAAGCCATCGAACCACATGAGTTTGGAACTGTCCCTGTTTCCATTCTTCCTATTGCCTTCCAACACAGAGAGTCTGGTGGATGTCTTTTCTGTGTCATACTGAACGCTTTGTGTTTATGTACACAGCGATTTTGGGTGTGGGACTACCCGGCAAACACTACTCTGTTTGATAGATACCCTGACGTCTTTGCTAGCATGTGTTGACAGTGTGTATGACTATATTGTGAATTAGACACAGGACGGGGAAATAGTGATTTGTTGCTTTAATTTTGGACACCAGGGTAATTGCAGTACAGTAGGCACTCACCCTCATATTGTGTTCATACTTACTGTCCATTATAATTATCCGGGCTGTTATGCCGTGGTCGGTTGATGAATCCTGTGTCAATTTCCAATGTTTCGTCCCCGTCTGCGGAGGACATCTTCAAGGGGGTCTGTAGCTCGATGGAAGGTCCAACACACCCACTGACTCGCTACCGACTGCTGCTGAATTCCATGTCAGTGCGTTCCCGCGCCGAGGATGATGTCACGTGTTTTGAAAACGTCAGTGCAATTGGTCGCTGTCCGCTGCCATCGATCGCCGTTGCTATCACCCAGTGGTGGACAGGTGGTACACATCTTAAACAACACGGGCATCCATATATCGATTAATTTCACACCCTCCTCCTTTAGATTGAAATTATTAGGGTGTTTGGCAATTTCGATTGCCTCCCTGTAGAGCCTTTTGTAATATCCGCTTGTAGCCACTAGTACTTACGTCTCCTCAAAATGAATATGGTTGTTACCTGGTTGGAAAGCATGCTCTGCAACAGCTGATTGTTAAGTTTATCCTCTTCGACAGTTGCCCTTGTGCTCTTCCAAACGTTTTGAAACAGTTCTTTTAGTGGTACCCACATAAACATCTCCACAGCTGCATGGGATCCTATACACTCTAGCTTTTTCCAACGGTTTGCGAGCATCCTTGGCAGGCTTAAGGTATTCCTGTATCTTCCTGGTGGGCTTGTAAATTACGGTAATATTCCGTTTCATCAAGATCCTCTCTATTCTTTCCGTAATTTACAAGCCCACCAGGAAGATACAGGAATACCTGAAGCCTGCCAAGGATGCTCGCAAACCGTTGGAAAAAACTAGAGTGTATAGGATCCCATGCAGCTGTGGAGATGTTTATGTGGGTACCATTAAAAGAACTGTTTCAAAATGTTTGGAAGAGCACAAGGGCAATTGTCGAAGAGGAGAAATGGAATGATCAGCTGTTGCAGAGCATGTTTTCCAACCAGGTAATCACCATATTCGTTTTGAGGAGACGCAAGTACTAGCGGCCACAAGCGGATATTACGAATGGCTCTACAGAGAGGCAATCAAAATCGCCAAACACCCTAATAATTTCAGTCGAAAGGAGGGGTGTGTGAAATTAAGCGATATATGGATGCCGGTGTTGAAGATGATGTGCACCACCTGTCAACCACTGGGTGATGGCAACGGCAATCGACTGCAGCGGACCGCAGCCAATTGCACTGACCTTTTCAAAACACGTGACGTCATGCCTCGGCACGGGAGCAGGAGGACACGGAATTTAGCGGCAGTCAGTAGTGAGCCAATGGGTGTGTTGGATATTCCATCGAGCTACAGACCCCCTTGAAGATGTCCTCCGCAGACGGGGAAGAAACGCTGGGAATTTATACAGGATTCATCAACCGACCATGGCATAACAGCCCGGATAATTATAATCGACATGACATTTCCGGCCGTGAAAGTCTGCATTTTAGTTTCATACTTACTGTCAGCAGTGCTTGTATCAATTATTGGATTGTTTCTGTGTTTGTGTCTGTGTTCTCAGCTGTTGTTTTCTTTAATGTGGAAGGAAAATAAACTTTGGCTCATTGTGGCCATGCTGTTGTTTGTGTCTTATAGTATAATACAATGGTCTTCTTTCACAACTGCCATATGGAGCACATTTGGGAGTTGGTCATATGTCTTTTGTCTGATTTCCCCTTCTTTTGCAGTCTGGCGATTAGCTGCGCATCAATTTAGAGTGGCGAGGTGTCAATTTTGTCCAGTGCGTCCACCGGGGTCCAAGCGATAAACAGGTTTCCACCAGTGCCTTAATCTTGGCCTTCGAGGGTGACACATTACCCAAGAAGGTCAAGGTGATGGTCTACCGCTGTGACATAAAGCCATATATCCCTACCTCGATGCGGTGCTTTAAGTGCTGGAAGTTCAGCCATATGTCTTCTCACTGTACTCCCAACGTCACCTGTTGGGATTGTGGACATCCTTCACATCGCAATACTCCCTGTGCCCTGCCTCCCATCTGTGTCAACTGCGGAGAGCACCATTTGCCTTGCTCACCGGACTGCAGGACTCTCCAGAAAGAAGGAAAAATAATGGAATACAAGACCCTAGACTGACTGACCTACACTGAGGCTAAGAGAAAATATGAGAGGCTACATCCTGTGCATATGATGTCAACCTACGCCACTGCTACAACAATGGTTCTACCATCTTCCATTCCACTGCGTGCAGTTGGCTCTCAGAGCCGTCAGACTCTACCTGCCCCTTTGATGGTGGGGGGCACTTCACTCTGTTGTTCCTGCACAACCTACTTCAGGAGCAACTCCCCCCCCCCCCCCCCCCCCCCCCAACCATCAGGGACATCAGTCCCCACTTCTCAGCTGGAGAAGCGTAAGTTTTCTTCAGCTCCTCTTGCCAGGAAAGCATCCCTTGGATCACCACCTTCCCATGTTCCTACCCATGGCAAAGCTGACACCTGCCAGTGGCTGAAGCAACCACAGGTTGCTGGTCGTAGGGCCTCACGGTCCTCCTCAGTCCCTGAGACTGAATCATTCAAGCCCTCCCAGCCGGACAAACCTAAGGAGCAGTGAGGCAAACCTAAAAAGAAAAAGACCCCCAAGAACCAAGGCACAGCGGTGGCACCCACACCACCACTACCTACAAGCTCTCTGTTCGAGGATGAGGTGGAGATTCTGGCGTCTGCTGACGACCTAGATCTCGCTGGGTCCTCAGACACATTGGATGTCAATCGCACAGGTACTCATCTGGTGGCAGCAGGTGACCCAGAGGCGTAGACTGTCTCATTGAGTGTTTCATGCCTTCCCAGTCTCACGATCACATAATCCTCCAGTGGAATTGTGGCGGTTTTTTCTGCCACCTGGCTGAGATAGGCAACTGTTAAGCTTTACACCTGCTTTCTGCATTGCCCTCCAGGAAACCTGCTTCCCAGCAATGCGTACCCCTGCCCTCCATGGCTATAAGGGATATTACAAAAACCGTAGTGACTATAGTAGTGTGTCAGGTAGAGTTTGCGTCTATGTCCTGAACTCACTGTGTAGTGAACCTCTGCCCCTTCAAACCCCACTTGAAGCTCTGGCTGTCAGGATAAGGACAGTGCAGGAAATAACTGTCTGCAATGTATATCTTTCTTCAGATGGTGCAGTACCCCTGAACATATTGGCTGCACTGATTGAACAACTCCCTAAAACTTTCCTACTTTTGGGAGTTTTTAACATGCATGACCCCTTGTGGGGTGGCGCCATGCTTACTGGCCGAGGTAGGGAGGTTGAAAATTTACTGTCGCATCTCGAGCTCTGCCTTTTAAATACAGGTGCCCCCACATATTTCAGTGTGGCACGTGGCACCTATTCAGCCATTGCTCTCTTGGTTTGCAGTCCTGGCCTTCTCCCATCTATCCACTGGATGACCTATGTGGTAGTGACCACTTCCACATCTTCCTGTCACTTCCCCAGTGTCATGCCCATGGACACCTACCCAGATGGGCTTTAAACAAGGCAGACTGGGAAGCCTTGACCTCTGCTGTCAGTGCTGAATCTCCCCCACATGGTGCCATCAATGTTGTCGTTGAGCAGGCAACTACAACGATCATTTCTGGGTCAGAAAACACAATCCCTGGTGTTTATGGTGCCCCCAGCAAAAGACAGTCCCTTGGTGGTCACTAGAAGTCGCTGAGGCAATTAAAGAGCATCGGCAAGCTCTACAGCGACATAAGGGCACCCTTCTCTATAGCACCTAATAGCCTTTAAGCAGCTCCGAGCCCATATTCACCAGTCTATAAAATGACGGAAACAGGACTGTTGGGAGAGGTACGTGTTGGCCATTGGGTGCCATATGTCACCTTCCTAAGTCAGGACGAAGATCAGACATCTTTTTGGGTACCAGACTCCAACAGGTGTCCCTGGCATTCACATCAATGGCGTGTTATCTACCGATGCAAATGCGATTGCTGAGCACTCCGCCGAGCATTTTGCTTGAGCCTCTGCATCAGAGAACTACCCCTCAGTCTTTCGCACCCTCAAATGGCGGATAGAAAGGAAACTCCTCTCATTCACTACACACCACAGTGAACCCTATAATGCCCATTTACAGAGTGGAAGCTCCTCAGCACCCTTGCACGTTGCCCGACACAGCTCCTGGGCCAGATCAGATCCACAGTCAGATGATTAAACGTCTCTCGTCTGACTACAAGCAACATCTCCTCATCATCTTCATCCAGGTCTGGTGCGATGGCGTCTTTCCGTTGCACTGGCGGGAGAGCACCATCATTCTGGTGCTCAAACCCAGTCAAAACCCGCTTGCTGTGGATAGCTACTAGCCCATCAGCCTCACCAACTTTCTTTGTAAGCTGCTGGAACGTATGGTGTGTCAGTGGTTGGGTTGGGTCCTGGAGTCACGTGGCCTACTGGCTCCATGTCAGGGCGGCGTCCGCCAAGGTCACTCTACCACTGATAATCTCATGTCCCTTGAGTCTGCCATCCGAACAGCCTTTTCCAGACATCAACATCTGATAACTGTCTTTTTTTGACTTACACAAAGCATATGACATGACCTGGTGACAACATATCCTTGCCACATTGTACGAGTGGGGTCTCCGGGACCCACTCCCGATTTTTATGCAAAACTTCCTGTCGCTCCGTACTTTCTGTGTCCAAGTCGGTGCCTCCCATAGTTCCCCCGTATTCAGGAGAACGGCATTCCACAGATCTCTGTATTGAGTGTGTGTCTATTTTTAGTGGCTATTAACGGTCTAGCAGCAGCTGTAGGGCCGTCGGTCTCTTCTTATCCGTATGCAGATGACTTCTTCGTACTGCTCCTGCAGTACAGGTGTTGCTGAGCGGCACCTACAGGGAACCCACGGCTTCCAGTTTTCAGCCACGAGGTCATGTGTCATGCATTTGTGTCAACGTCACACCATTCATCCAGAACCAGAACTTTACGTTAATCATAATCCACTCACTGTAGTGGAGACATATCGTTTCTTAGGACTGATTTTAGACACCCGATTGACTTGGCTACTTCACTTTCGTCAGCTTAAGCGGAAGTGCTGACAGCACCTCAATGCCCTCTGCTGACTGAGCAACACCAACTGGGGTGCAGATTGCTCTACGCTGCTGCAGCTCTACAGAGCCCTTGTTCAATCCCACCTTGACTATGGGAGTCTGGTTTACTGTTTGGCAGCGCCCTCAGCATTGCGTTTACTTGACCCAGTGCACTACTGTGGCATTCACCTTGCAACTGGAGCTTTTAGAACAAGTCTGGTGACCAGCGTCCTGGTGGAGGCCGCAGTCCCTCCATTGAAGGTTAGGCATGCACAACTGCTCGCCAGTTACGTTGTGCACGTTCATAGTTCTCCTGAATATCCGAATTACCATCACTTTTTCCCAACCACGGTGGTTCATCACCCGCAACGGCAGTCCAGGTCAGGGCTTATGATTGCGGTTCATGTCTGGTCCCTTCCATCTGAACTGGAGTCCTTCCTGTTACCACCTCTCTTTGAGGGCCATTCACATACGCCTCCATGGTGTGCACCTAGGCCGCAGATTCTTCTGGACCTTTCGCATGGCCCTAAGGACTCCGTTAACCCTGCGGCTCTCCACTATCACGTCCTTTCGATTCTCGACATGTACCGGGGCGATGAAGTGATTTACACCGATGGCTCGATGGCTGATGGTCATGTAGGCTTTGCCTATGTTCATGGAGGACATATTGCATAGCACTCCTTGCCAGATGGCTGCAGTGTTTTCACTGCAGAGCTGGTGGCCGTATCTCGTGCTCTTGAGCACATCCGCTCATGCCCTGGCGAGTCATTTCTCCTGTGTACTGACTCCGTAAGCAGCCTACAAGCTATTGACCAGTGTTACCCTCGCCATCCTTTGATAGCGTCCATTCAGGAGTCCATAAAAATGCCCTGGAACAGTCCCCGTCATTCAGTGGTGTTTGTGTGGACTCCAGGACACGTCGGAATTCCAGGCAACGAAGTTGCTGACAGGCTGGCCAAACAGACTACGTGGAAACCGCTTCTGGAGATGGACATCTCTGAAACTGACCTGCATTCTGTCTTATGCCACATGGTTTTTCAGCTTTGAGAGACAGAATGGCATAAAAGTATGCACAACAAACTGTGTGTCATTAAGGAGACTACGAATGTGTGGAAGTCTTCCATGTGGTCCTCTCACAAGGAATCGGTTGTCCTCTGCTGGCTCCACATTGGCCGTACGTGGCTAATGCATGGCTACTTCCTCCGTCGTGAGGACCCACCTCAGTGTTGCTGTGGCTCACGAATGACGGTCATTCACCTCTTGCTGGACTGCCCCTTTTTAGCCACTCTGCTGCGGACTTTCAACTTTCCCAGTGCTCTACCTTTGGTGTTGGGTGACAATGCCTCAACAGTGGTTTTAGTTCTAAATTTTACTCGTGAGAGTGCGTTTTTCCATTTTATCTAAGTTTTAGCGCATTTCCTTTGTCCTTCTGTATTCTCCACCCTAATTCTTTTAGGGTGGAGGTTTTAATGTGTTTCAGAGTGGCTGGCTTCTCCTTTTTATTCTCATGGTGAGCCAGCCATGGTAATCTGCTCTCTTGTTTTGATATCTTCTACATGTTCCTTGCATCTCTCTGTAGTTTTCTTGTCCAATTTTGTCAATTTTAGTGTTCGTTGCCCCTCTGTCATTCTTGTGGTTTTCTCTTTTCTTCCAGCTGTGTTTCGTATGTCTCGATTATTATACTCCCACTTTTGTGGAATTATTTTAATTGAAACGAGGGACCGATGACCTAGCAGTTTGATCCCTCCCCCCCTCTTTTAAACCAACCATCCAACCAACCTTTTTTTTCCCTGTTGCATTTCCTCATTGCACTGGCACGACTTGAACGATTCCTCAGTTCTTTACTATAAGAAATTGGTACATGTCTTCTGCAACTCCTTTCATCAGATGTAAGATTTTGCCAGCTTCTGTCATACTTCAGTTCACAATGTGGCATAGAGCCAAAACATTCTGTATGTATGACTGTGTCATTTCCCCAGACACTGGACCCTGTTCTTCAATTGTTCTTCCACTAAGAGGAAGTGCCTCTGATTACCACCCAACACTTTCTTCAGTTCTGCTTGGAATTTATCCCAGCTATTGAGATTCTCATAGTTGTTCTTGAATGACTGCTGGTTCTGTGGTGTCTAAGTAAAAATATGCATTTGCCAAACATGTGATGTCATTCCACCTATTGCATTTGGCAATGTGATTGAATTCTTTTAGCCATGTTGTTAGGTCCTGACCGGCATCTCTGTAGAACACTAAGGGGTGCTTGGTTTAAGTTGACTTAATGCTGGCTAGGAATACATTCCTATCCTGAATGTACGGACAGTGAGAACTTACTGCTTGTATCCCAAGTTCCTGTCCATGTAGGTGAATACTTTTACATTGCCTAATTGGAGCCACACTGATGTAGATGTTTTGATTCCTTGCATTTCCTATCGAACAGTGTCATGTTATAACCACACTAGAGTCCAAATCCAAAAGCAGCATTGTCAAAGAAGCACAACACTTAGAACTGAAAGTATACTTATTACAAACACCAACATGCAGCCAGAACTGAACTGACTTCCTGGACAGAGAGTGCAGCTATTTATATAAACATAGAATATTCCAGAATCCTGTTGGCTATACAAACACAGAGTATTCTAGAATACACAAACAGAAGAAACTACCAAAAAAAGGTTAACACTAAATAACAAATAATCGTCGTTGGTTGGGTTTGATCTGACGATCTGCAGCATGCCAGCCAGCAATGCTAACCACTTTGCTACGCTGCATGCACCACAGTTCGCAGCAATATGTGTTCAGTCAGATTGAAATGAGCATATGTGTGGATGAAGCCTGATTTATCTATTCTCTTTCATTGTAACCTGTTCATTGACATGGATGTGGGAGAGTTAACTAGTTTCATTAACTCTGCCTTATTACTGCCAGTTTTAATATCCTCTCATGGCTCATCTCTCTTTTCCCAAAACAAATTATCTACTTTCCTCCATAGCATTGTATGACTATTATCTAACACAGTGGCTTGGTGTGGAGAATTATCCTTTATCATTGATGAATTATGAGGAAAATTTTGGTTCACAAAATTAGAAAACCCCTCATTGAAACCTGTAGCAGTAATTTCTTTTCTTGAACAAAACAACTATAATTAGTTTGAAAAGAACCATGTGCCAACCGAGAATGAAGGATAATTATTCTGCCACCCTTGCCTGTCAGTGTTCTTGTTCCTTGGACTCTGCAGTTCTGTATCCCATTTGTAAGTGTGTGGCTTGTATTAATACGCTCCTTATAAAGCTACTCAGTGTTTTCAAACAAAATGCTCTTCAGATCACTATATCACTTTCATCAATGATAAAAGTCTGGAATGAATCCTTTTAATGCTAGAAACAAAATTTGTGATAACCATTGCAAAAAGATGACTTAATGCCATTGAATAACTCTGTTCCTTCAAGTCTAAAAAGAGTTTGTTATATTAGAACATTCCTTTCATTGGTAACAACCATTTACACATCTATGTATTGCATCCTGCTGCAGTGCATCCATATGACATAAATTCTTTTTGTACCTGGTGTTTCCATGGAAGAATGACCTGGTATTGATTCATTGTTCTTATCTTTCTTACTTTCCTTTTCCTTTCCAATTCTCAGCACCTTAAACTTACGAGTGTTGAAGGTGTAGGCTGTTCTGACACAACTCTTGTAACATGTCATCCACTGTTGGTCTCCATTCAAAGTACTCATGCACAGAGCACACACATTTGTGGCCGTGTCCATGGATTGGAATTTCCCTACCGACCCCTTTGGTGCAAATTTATTATTGGATGACCTCTTGTATGGCGACATATCACAATGTTACTGAAACAACACTAATACAAAAATAATAATTCACATCATTTGACAAATGCAGAACACTCCAGTGTTTGAAAACAATGCTTCACAATTATAGCTGAGGGACACAGAAGCCACTGATGTTTGACACCGTATGCCACTGTTTACTGATGATGTGGCAACAGGGTACATTTTACCGAAAGGCTTACTGGCGGAACCAAGAAGGGAACCTGGCTTCTTATGAATGTTACCTGGGCAACACCAACATGTCCCCTCTACTGGGCCGAGCTTTCAAAAGCCACAAGTTGATGTAATGCTGTACAGTTAGGAGATGTTTCTGTTGTGAACATCCAATCTATTGGTAGGATTACAGCACCATTAGCAGCTTCGTTTCAAAGTTTTCTTACCATGAAACTAGAAATTAGAGAGTTATGCCCTCTTAAGTTCCTCATTTCATTGTACAAACATTTCAGATTAAATGACAAGCATGATTACTTTGCTTTCATGAGAAACCTCATGTAGAATTGCCAAACTAGCTGGTGAGAATGGCCTCTTAAAATAATGAGTGACTTCCGCGAACGTGGCATGGCTAACACTAATTATCTATGTCTGGGGGATTTGTGTGGCATAACGGTAATGAATTATGTGTACAAACCTTCCTTGTGAATCATTCTACCTGTTAGTGAAACCTGTATCATAATCCCTACAGCAATCTCTGAAATTAGACAGAAAAATTTTGCAAGAACTTTAATTTATAATGTTTGATGATTATGATCTCTGTCATTCTCAAAGAGAAGTGTAATTTTGCTTTTGCAATACATGTCATAGAACTGTTACATGATAATCTATAAAAAAAGAGTTCTTACAATCGATATACATTGTGTAGCCACACAAGAGATCTGTGCAGAGAATCTAATTCACAGTAAGCCTAGCTGAATGCCATACCCTGTACTACCACAACACAATAGAAACAAGACTGCTTATATTATTAAGAAACAATTTTTATTGGCATCATGGTGCCTGATATTTTAATTTTGTGAACTGTGTCCTTGTATTATGACAAGTGTTGTAAGAACTGGTCAGATTGCTAACAGTCGACAAAGACATGTATATACAGTGAGTTAAGGAGACATTATGCATATGTGTGTTCTTACCCATTATGTTCAGTTAGGTTCAATTTAGCTCTACCTGTCTGTATTTATTTTTTCCATTACTCATAATATTTCTACATATCAAAGTGGTGATCAGGAGGGGTTTGTCTGTGGAGCACATGCTACAGGCCCCAGGCTTTCAGGGGCACAGCTGCATTGCCTAGATAAAAAAAAAAAAAAAAGGGGGGGAGAGAGAGAGAGAGAGAGAGAGAGAGAGAGAGAGAGAGAGAGAGAGAGAAGTAGCAAACTTGATTTGAAAGTAATAATACTGTACAGGTTTGTGTACCATCAAACGGGGTGATTTTGGATGGTTTTGTCATTGTTTTGATTGTAAGTTTCGTATATATTGTTAGATTCAGTTGATTGTTATGGGCCAGCCGCGGTGGTCTCGCGGTTCTAGACGCGCAGTCTGGAACCGCGCGACTGCTACGGTCGCAGGTTCGAATCCTGCCTCGGGCATGGATGTGTGTGATGTCCTTAGGTTAGTTAGGTTTAACTAGTTCTAAGTTCTAGGGGACTGATGACCACTGCAGTTAAGTCCCATAGTGCTCAGAGCCATTTGAACCCATTTGATTGTTATGGAAGTGGTAGGGTATATGTGTAACGAATAAAATACCCCAGAACCAGAAAGTGTATGTGTAGGTATATTTATCTGAGGCAGTTAAATAAAGTGTTCGAAGTCACCCCATGGATTTTGGTGATTTCGGACACGTGTTTTTTAAATCTCTGTCCGAAATTACAGTATATAGAGGGTGAATTCGGACAGTTACTGCCTTTTTTTAATCCTACATGCTTTTTATTTGATTTTGGTGACATTTTACACATTTTAAGGTAGCCCTTTGTTATGAATAAGTGATACGGAATGATGGTTTCATCATAGTTGAACATGTTGCTTGGTGGGAGATTTTCCAGCTTTGACTTGATATTGGAGAAAAACATCTTAACAGTCTCTTTGTTCACTTCTGCACGAGCTCGTTTAATATTTTTGCTCAAGTAAACGGAAAGATCTTCTGACTGTTGTTTGAGGAATAAATGCACCCATTCTTCTCCTGGCAAATTATTATGAAATTTCTGCCCATTTTGGCCAGATTTATCAAGGTAGCCTTTAACTAAATATCTAATACCCAATTTAGTGAAGGGAAATCCCCAATGTGCAGCCCTCAAGATACCTTGCTTCAACATTTCTTCTTCTTCTTTATTTAGCACTGGCTGTCCTCCCATTTTTTTCGGATGTGCTTCCTGCACTTTATTTTGTAGGGTTGATTTAGGTATACCATACAAATCACACGCTTGTATGTATGATAATTTACCACTCTGAATATCTCGAACAGCTTTACCTAAAAGTTCCGGGTCATAATTACACCGTACAATAGCACCTCTCCTGCTCTTACACATTCTTGGCATTGTCCGAAATCACCCCATACAGTACACAGTTTTACAAAAACCGTCATTATTTTATAACCTTGCACAAGAAACTCGACAAACTTGTACAGAAATTGTCTTGAAGCTGTTAGCTAGAGAGCGCGTCGACAATTACGGTTACAATAACTTCCCGCTCGACGCAACAATAGAAAGTTTCCACTTTACGATAATGCATGGATTTTTAACACTGAGACTGTTTGTCAGTTATTCACCTAGGGAAACAATTGACGCAAAATAAAAGTTTTGGAAACTGATAAATGCAATCTTGTGCTTAAAATAACTGGCACATGGATGTTAAAATAAGTAACTCTTTGTTTCTATGCAGTGGCAAAGAGCAAATAAGCCATACTGTCTGAATTCACCCTGGTGTCCGAAATCACCCTGTTTGACGGTACGCTTGATTATGCAACACCAGAAATAATTGATCATAGATGTAAAACCAGTGGAAAAATGCTGCTATCGGGACACAAAAAAGGTGAATATGCTCCTTTATATTAAAAAGCTGACTGAAAAGTGGGGTGCTAGCTGCCTCATTCGACCTTCCTCAGCACCTTTAAAAAATGTCTTGTGTTAACATATTCGTACTCTTTTTAACCTGCAGCTCACCTCTTATTCCCACAAGCTCCTCTAACTGTAATTCGCTCACACCCACTACTAGTCCATCACTGTAAGTTGCTCGTACCCATCCACTCTCTTTTGCCCATTCTCCATTCTCATTCTCTCATTCACCCCCCCCCCCCAACTCATTGTCTTTACCTCTTTGACTTTCTAACTGTCACTGTCTCCTGTCTCACAGCCACAGCCCACTTCGTTCTGTCTTATTACTGTTGCCTCTCACAGTCACTGTCTCCCTCTTGCTCTCGCTTATTGGTACCATCTCATTCATTCCTTCCCACTGCTGCTGTCTTTTCACACTGTCAGTATTTCTCTCTTCCTTGTTGTCATTGTCATAGGCTCTGTCTCTCATTATCACTGACTCTCCCCCACTTCCACTTCCTCTTCTCTTTATTCCCTGCGGCAGTGTATCCTTTACTCTGTCACTGTCAGCCATGTTCAACTGCCATTGTGTCCCTCTCTTTCTCTCTCACTGCCATTGTCTCCTTTGCTTTTTCTATACCACAGTGACTGTCTACTGTCTTCCAGTGTTTATTACTTTTCTGTCTCTTTCTCACTGGCACACTGTCCTTCTCTCAACAAAAAAAGTGTGAAATCTTCACATCCCAGAATTTATTTGGGGGGGGGGGGGGATTTTTGAAGATAGTTAGGAAGGTAGAAGAGGCAGTTGGTTCCCAACTGTTCAGTCAGTCTTTGAATTTAAACAGTAGAATACTCACCTTTTTGTGCACCATAGGAGCATTTTCCACTGGTTCCTTACTTATTCTGCAGGGCATGTCACATCACTCATACGAAAAGAACTTTATGGGTCAGTAAAATTTTGATAGTTTAGTTACATAAAATTGAAATGAGGCAAAACTAATTGTACACATCAGACTGGATTTTATGTGCACAAAAATTTTCAATGCTCTTCAGTACTACATGGTACTCCCAGAACCCTTTTATTGGTAACAGAGAAAGTTTATAGCATACTTCTTCAAGCTATGTCCCTTTATAAAATATGTTTCTGCCTCACACCGGATTTTGTGTGTGTATTTTGCATGTACAAGTAGCATGATTTTAACCTCTGTATCTCAGAAATGGTTAAGGATATCAAGAAAATTTTCACAGATGTTTGAGGTTGGGTTCTTGGAAATATTTTGTAAAAATTACAGCCATTTGCTGTGTGTAGCTGTCTTGAAACCCACAGCTCAGTTTTGTTACCCAGAAACCATGTTCTTGGGGTTTTTCTCAATAACTGATAAAGATTTTTAAAAATCGAAAGATGGCACTTCTAGATAAATGCCTAAAGAACATATTGTTAAAATTTGAGCAATTTGATGCAGTTACTTATTAAGATATTCACTGCTGACAGTTAACGAATGATGAAAAATGCTTTTTTCATTTTTTCTCAGGAACTGCCCATGAATTAAATGGTGCCTCCATAAGCCCCTTAAGGCACACCGTAGACCACATCTAATGCAAAAAGAACCAATTGATTTGCTCCATTTGCCTAAGCTGGAGAAAATGTGTAAGACTCAAAAATTGACACTGTACTGTAGGATAGTCTCAACAAGATGATCCTTGTGTTGGCTATACAGATGGTTCGTAGCCCAAGGGCTGTCCAAAACATTTGACCCTACCTTTGTATTACCGATATAACCTGTGGTGTGAGTCCTGGAAAAATCCTGTTTCTATACAAGGCGGTTTGGAGCATTTTGTTAGCACATGCTATAGCATATGTCTTTTCACTGTTTTAAATACATTCAACATAATTCTAATTTGTTAAACCATGTACTTGTTAAAAATTGACTTATGAGTTTTATTTGTGTGTTTTGCCTCACTTTGGTCTGCTGTGCATTATTATCAACTTCCGCCACCATATCATAGTGTTACACAACCTGGGGGTAATTATCACCTGAGGGATGAAATGAAATTTCCTGAGGGGTAAAAACTAAATGATTCAGTTCCATTTCAGTCATGAAACTTAATTATTTTCTAAAGATCATTAATATTATCATAATTTTGTAAGACTATAATATTGATTATATAAGTTATCAATAATATTTTTTCTCAGTCAGTTACGTTAATGTGGTGGAGGTACAGGCTCCTCACATAGTCCACCTGCTACACACGTATGTTGTGCTTTGTCCCGTAGATCGCTGATGAGAAAAGTGAGATGTATACGTAACAAATGCTAAATATCTCAAGAACATGTCTACCCCAAGTTGTAGACAGTACCTGCAGTTGCCAGAAATTACTTCTTTACTCACTTCAAAACAGATAAATGAATTAATTGACAGCACGGCACAGCAGTTTACACACACACACACACACACACACACACACACACACACACACACACACACACGCACTCGTGCTAAAGTTGGTGATAATGTGTGGGAGGGGGCCCAGACGGCACGGTGGAGGGGGGGGGGGAGAGGATACTACTAGCTAATGTCTAATTGCACTCAGGGGTAATGGTCTAAGAAAGCGTGGGAACCACTGCCTAAAAGTCATTTGTTGATCACAGTCACACATAACAACATAGGCCACTAAGTAAAATGGGGAGGGGGGCAGAATACTCCCAAAATATCACAACTATTCATTTGATTTAAAGTTAGTTATTATATACTCACAGCACTGTTTTTACAATCCTGTTTTGCATTCATCATGTTCTTCTTCTGTACTACAAGCCTTGATGGGCCTTGGACAGCTCAATAATCTTCCACTACACATCTCTGTTCTGCTTTTCTCTTCCATCCTTGTATCTGCGTCTGTGTAAGGCCAGTCAACACATTGTCTGGCTATCTAACTCTTGGTCAGCCCTTCCCTCTGGTGGAATACAATCTGCCTTTCATTTGATTGATTTGGGCATCCTATCATTGTCATCCTCTCCATGTGTCCAAATTAATGTATTTTCTGAGATTTAATATATTTCACTGTATCTTTGCCATATATAAGCTCTTGTACTTCATGGTTGTACCTTACTCTCCAACCTGTTACCCTTCTCATGGACCCAAAAATTTTTCAAGACACAAAGGAATTGTTGACATTATCTGCTAGTGACCATTGATTTACATCAATGGAGAAAGTTGAAAATTTGTGTCAGGCCGGGATTTGAACCCAGGTTTCCTGCTCACTAGGCAGATGCTCTGACCACGAAGCCATCTTGACACTGCTCATTGCAACTGCACGGAATACTGTAGCATGCCTCCCATCAGACCCAAATGCACACTACTGACATAGTGCCCGTGCCCTTTATCCTCATGACTCGTGGCGTTTTGCCATTCCCATAAGAGTTCGAGTGTGGTGTACATCTGCACTGAAGGGATCATTGGCCATGTTTGCCTTAATTATATATATGTGGTGTCTGTTCTTTAGGACATGGTCAGAATCATGTAATCAATTATGTACATTCAGAACATTCTATGTAATATCTTTTCTCGTAGATAGATTACTATCAGAACTGTAAGGGACAATTAGATGAAAACAATACAGACGGAAAAAAGTAAGCAAACTATTTCTTATTTCAAAGGTAATTGCCATAACTGTTAATAAATTTATCCCACTGTGACACAAGATAATCAATGTCTTCCAGGGACAAATGTTTGTGGTTGCCCACATAATCTTGATTATACCCAGATGTGAACCTCTTCGTCCGAAGGAAACCGATGGCCACAAATGTCTTTCTTCAGGGTTCCAAAAATATGGAAATCACATGATGAGAGATTGGGACTGTATGGAGCATGTGGAACACAATCCCAATTAAACTCCAGCAATGTTGTATGTTGCCAAGATTGTTTTGAGTATGCTGCAGAAGTTTCACTGGGAAGCCATTAAACATCCCCCATACAGTCCTGATCTCTCCCCATATGATTTCCATAATTTTAGAGCCCTGAAGGAAGATGTTTGTGGCCATTGATTTGCTTATGATGGAGAGGTGCACATCTGGATACAATCGCTGTTCCTTAGGCAACAGCAAACGTTTTTCCATGAAGGCATTGAATGTCTTGTCTCACAGTGGGATAAATATATTAACAGCCATGGCAATTACTTTTGAAATAATAAACAGTTTACTTACTCTTTTTCCATATGTCCTATTCTTATTTGACTCCCCCTTGTAAATCAATATTATACATTAACTGAATCAAAATTATAGGATGCTGGAAAGTCTCTGATTTATGTATTGCCGGCCGGAGTGGCCGTGCAGTTCTAGGCGCTACAGTCTGGAGCCGAGCCACCGCTACGGTCGCAGGTTCGAATCCTGCCTCGGGCATGGATATGTGTGATGTCCTTAGGTTAGTTAGGTTTAATTAGTTCTAAGTTCTAGGCGACTGATGACCTCAGAAGTTAAGTTGCATAGTGCTCAGAGCCATTTGAACCATTTATGTATTAGGCAATATGTCAACATGACAAAGCACAAGCCAAGTTTTAAGATTCTTTTGTTAGGATTTCTAGCAAGGGATGTACACATCCTCTCATGATCATGTTGAGGGATGGTGTCTTGGTGAGTATTTTTAGAGGCCACAGCAGACTATTTTTTTAACATCATCACCACAGTCAAATGAACTTCCATATTACACATCATTTACAGAACTATGAAGCTAGAAAATTTAAACTCCTTCAACAAAGAGGAAACATACCACTGTATGTTCTCCATGTGGGAGGTGAAAGCTACTATGTCTGTGTCATAAGAAATATGAGAACCATACCAAATTATTCCATTTTGTTATTTTCACTCAGTGCTGATGATTTGTATTTTGATTGTTTTAATAAAATCAGGTCTCATGGACAGTATCCTGACACTTAGAGACAAGCACTCTCTTTTAAAACATTTTATTATTATATATTACCAGTCAAACTAATTACCAGAGTGTCCCCTTCAACAGATGCATAGGAAAGACACTTTAGTGGATGGTCAATCTCCACCTTGTATGGGTTCTTGACTCCTGAGTTGCTTCCTGTCATGGTTTCAGTTCACTGTCAATAACTGATTGCTATGAGAGAGAGTCATATAAGGGTCTTTCTTGTGTTGAAATTATTTGGAAGGTGCACTTTTGACACTGAAAGACACATGGGATCCTTCACCAGCTTCCGGAACGGGTCTTATGAGAATGTCTGTTGATTCTGTTTTAGTCACTTCCTTGAGGAATGGGGAAACTTTCAAATTTTGATGAATCTCTTAGATTTGAATGTGTTCTCGTAGTGGACGGCTCTCTCTCAATCCCCCTTTTTACACGTGTCTAGATGCAATGGTTCTAGTACTTGTATTCAGTTTATCCCAATTATATTAATTTGTATTTTATGTCAAAAAATGGTTTATCAAGCAGAGTGGATCCCACACACTTAAAAGTTGTTATCCCCTATTTTAATATGTTGGGGAGTGACTTTTGAATGATGTAGGCTGATTTGTCCAATATAAACTAATACAGGTCCTAGTAACTTATCTTTTAGTTGCACTGATCATAAAACATATTGTTCACCTATTTTAGTAACAATTTTATGATAATTTTAAGTGTTATATAGTAACACATTCCCTCTAACAGTGCATCATCACCAATAACATCCTTCATCTCTCACTGTTAGATCCACAAATAATGAAAGGGAATACTGTAAAATAATCCCAATCTCTGACAGTTGTAGGTCATGCAGTGTCAATGTTGATAAGGATTGGAAGGTTGTCTCTCCCTGTGTGTATCTGGCATGAAGGTGGATTCTTCATTGCAACCCTAAACATTGGCATGACCAGATATTTACAAAGAAGGAAAACTTCTTTGTTTGGCTCAATAAATGTTCATGCTCATATTCAGCAACCACACCAATGATCTTGCAATTGAGTGCCATAACACCAAAATAATCCTCAATATTTGAACTGTGAGTAAGTGAACTGTATCTGTCCCATTTTAGGATGACATGTACTCCTCATGACGGCATGTACAGTTAAATAGAACATGAAATAGTTCATGGAATTAGGAGTAAAGGAGGCAACTCACTGAATAGTAGAAGCCTTGAGTCATCAAGAATGAAAACTTTGCTAGCTTTCAGATGAATCGTTTAATGAGCCAGAGTTCACACGGAGATACTATTGGTTAGAGGGACATTAAGCCCAAAAGGATTATGACAGCAAAGAATGTATTGCAAGGATAACTCCCATCTGTGTAGTTCAGAAAAGCTGGTGCTGGGGTGAAGTATCCAGATGATTGGTTAAGTTCAGCAACATGTACTGCCACTGAGTGTTTAATTCTGCTCTTGGCCACAGTTTGGTGGTGGCCATTCGTTCTGGTGGACAGTTGGTTGGTGGTCATGCCCATATAAAATACTGTGCAGATATTGCAACAGGGCTTGTATGTGACATGGCTGCTTTCACAGTTGTCCTTGCATCTGATGAGATGGGCAAGCCTGTGGCAGGACCAGAGCAGGATGTGCGGGATGGGTCTTTTACAGGGATAGGACCCTTGGTGGCGAGAGGTTGGGAGTGGGTGTGGAAGTGGCACAGGAGCAGACCAAGATGTTGTTTAGTTTGGGTGGGTAGCAGAATACACATTTAGGTGGTTTGGGAAAGATCATGAGTAGTATGTCTCTCATTTGTGGGCATGATGGTCGATAGTCAAAGTGCATGCAAAGGACGTTGTTCAGTTACTCCTGTCTAGGATGATACTGAGTGATAAAGGAGGTTCCTTTGCAGCTGCTTCTTGGGTGTGATGAAAGGTTTAAGGGTGTGCAAGGATGCGACTCAAGAAAACTGTTTGCAGACAAGTTTGGGGGATTGTGCCTTACTGTGAAAGCCTTTGTAAGACCTTCACCATAATCCTCCTGGCCTCAGTCTCTACTAACCCACCACACCCACACCCTCCACTAAGCATTCTCTTCTTCTGTTCTGTCACACTCTTCCAATCCACTCCTCCACATCATCATCATCATCATCATCATCATCATCCACAAACTCACTGGCCCTGGTGCCCGTCTGTTGCATTCCTATCCCATGCACCTGCTACCACTTCCTCTTTCCTAACCTGCACACCTGCTGTCTCCTTCAGGCCAAGCCATCAGGTACTCTTACCCAGCTCCTCCTCCCACTTCCCACCTCTTTCTACCTTTATCCACCTCACTTGACACATTCCCTCACACCAGTCAACCTGCCAAAATGCAGTTCTGGCATTGTGTGTTCAAAAAGTGTTTGTGTAGAGATAGTGCATACATATAATGGATATTTTTCAACATAATCACCAATGTGAGTGCGACATTTGTCATAGGCGTGTACCAACTTTCTTTTTATCTTCTGTCTGTCTGTCTGTCTGTCTGTTGAGGTGTGTTATATGGTGATCTGTGATAATTCATGTGAAGTGAAACATTCTCCTCTAAACCATTCTGTCATCTCTGGAAACAATGAAGGTCACTTGATACCAAATCCATACTCTATGGGGAAGGTCCATTTCCTCCCATTTTTGAATTTCTGCAGACCAAATCCTTTACATTCATAACTTTTTTCCAGGAAAGAAATGACAAACAAATTAATTGTTAATAAGCAACCATTTTAGATAATTAATTGCGTATGAATTTTGTGTGTGAGAAAACAAGAGCAATATCATAATGCTAAGGACAGTCATGCCCCAGTTACAGAATTTCACTACAGACAATGTTGCAGTGCTGAAGAATGTCATCAGATAGAATAAAACAATATCTTATGCCGGAAGAATAGGGAGATCTAGAAACAAAATTGTGTTGTAGTTGTAAAAGAATTATCAAGGGGAAGATCCCTTAACATACTACACCTTTCCTATGATACAGTGGATCTGATAGTGACCAGCCACCATTGTATTAAATATTTGGTAACTACTTTGTCAGTTGCTATGGAGTTAAATAAAAAATTTTGTTAGTAGAAGGAAAAGTTTTAAAGGCTGACCTTCTGAGGCAAATTGAGGACGTTGATCAATTATTAAATCACTGAAAGCTAAACTCATGTGGACATGATGAAATACCAAACAGGCTTGTGAAAATCAGTGCACTCTACATTGATGCTGTATTTCCATCTGTGCAATGTATCTTTCAGGGGCAATCACTTTCCAGGGAGATAAAAACACTAATTAGTAGAACAACTTCATATAATGGAATAAAGATTTCATGCAGGCAATTACAAGCTAATTTTCTTCCTGTCAGTATTTTTGAGAAGGCAATGTGGAAGAGAGAAAGTAATAACACCTTTCAGTACATGTATTTTGGTTTCAGAGTCACTGTTTGGCTTTCAGAAAAGGGCATCAACAAAATATGAATGTATTGTTTTATGTTTCAGATGCATGTAGGCCTAAATGATAAGTAGAAGACAGTAAATATCGTCTCTTCTTTGAAAAAAACATTTGATTATGGGGATGCATACTATATCTGTACTTTTGCACACAATTTGAAACAGTGCCAACAAACTGAGGACAAATTTGAATCTTACTGGGACACTGTTAAGTGGGGACGGGGTTTGCCACAGGTGTGTGTTCTGCGTCCACTGCTTTTTATAATATATATCACTGACTTGCTAGTAAGCATGACAGAGGACTGCTTTTTTTCTAGTTGAAAAACAAGAAATATAATATGAATAATTTACAAAGTGTGTTTGTAGGTAACATCGACTATGGCTTACAAATAACAGATTGTTGTTTAACTACAATAAAACACAGTGCAAACACTTTCTGACTTAGAGCTCTCATAAAAACAAAATTTTATCCTAGGATAATAAAGTAATCTTTGAAAGTGAAAACTCTAAATTCTGAGTACCTGAATTAGATGAAAAGCTTTATTGGAAGTATCTTGTTAAAGTTATTGTGCATAAACTAAATGACACTCTCTCTTCTATAAGAATAATCTTCAATGACTCCAAGACATAAGAACTTGTTTACTTTGGTTACTTTGACTCTGTTCACTCTTACAGTACTGTATTTTGGAGCAGTACTATGTACTCTGAAGGGATATTCATAGCTCAGAAAAGGACATTCAGTACAGTGTGCCATACTAGTTCAAGAACTGTGCCTGTCTAAAATCTGGCTCTGCCATCCCTGTAAATAATACTCTCTTATGCGATGTGTACTTAATTACATGGGGTCATTCACAGGAACATTCAGCATTGGGGGGGTGGGGGGGGGGGGGAGGGGGGGGGAGTTAACACTTCCTTAATGATTGTACAGGAACATGTGCACTAGTCTTCAGATTCAATTTTCAGTAGACTTCCAGCAGAACTGGAAAAAAAGTAAATCACGCACTGCCAAATTTAAGCTGTAAAACTCCATCGTACTTAGAGATGACAATGATATATTGAAAATATTAGTATTATACCTTCGAGGGGGGTAATGCAGTTCAGCTGAATAGGGGAATGATCTGTAAACACTGCCAGCACATTGTCAACTTCACTGCCAAGTAGTAAATACTAACACTATGCAAACTTAGCTGTCACTTTTCGTCGTGCAAGCGAATTGTTTAACCCATTAACAGCCAAATTTTTTTCTTCAATCTACATTTATTTCTTGGTTGCTGGATTGACATACACTGGGAGAAAGAATGTTAAGTAAAAACATGAAATAACCTTGAAATAAACAAATGGGGAACAGGGCACATGCCGCTCTCTTTTTACATTTACCTATATTGTTCATGCCAAGCAAAGCATTCCATATTGAATCCTACAGTACACACAGCGCACTACCTTCAGCCATTTTTCTTGAAAATTCCACATATTCTTTGTTCCCCAAATGTCATGTGTTCAATGACATGTCCAGTTGCAGAAGTCCTTAGTTCAGCTGGTGTACGTGAAGTAGATGCTTTTGGGTATGATGGATGTCCTGCCCTTTTTGGGGCAGAAGCAACAGATGATTGAGCAAGATATGTCCTTGCCACCATCCTTCTGAATTGAATTGGAGCATTGGAATATTTTCACTCGTGAGGCAGTAGATATGGGAACTTCACATGGCCCATTGTTTGATTCTGAATCTTGCTAGTTTCCTGCGAAACAAATGTTTTAGATAATAGTGCCCGTAAAATCGAACCATTTCCTCATCAGTGCTCGGGCAATCAGAAAAAAACCCTTGACATTTCATTAGATTCTTATTCAGCAAGTCCATCATGGGAAGAATTTTGGAAACTTGATCCTGTTCATCAGCTGGGATTGTGTTCAGGTGTGTGTTGTTATTGAAGTGAAGTTGGCACTTGATTTCAAGATATCTATTGTGGCTCATACACTGTAGAATGCACCTTGTATCAGTGTTCTCATCTTCATTCCAATATAACTGTTCCTTTGGGAGAGCGTGGTATCCAGTGAAGAGCAGTATACCAAAGAACTTTTTTATGTGCATTAATTGGATAACTCAAAGCTGTGATTATTCTTCTGTGTGGCATGTTGGACACTTTCACTAGCAGTCAAGTTCTGTACTTCATGAAAAAATTCTTCAAAGCAGTCAGTTGCAGACCTTCCTTTTAGCACTGCAGCCAAATTGCAGTTGCTCGGTTCATTTCCTGCTAGATCAGGGTAGGTTTTACTGTAAGTTATATCTTCTGTTGTCCAGTTATATGTGATATTAGCTTCAATTTTCTTCTTGCGAGGCCTGCATTTTGCTCATCCTCCCTTTTTTCCCTGGCACATCAGCTGGAAGAGTATCTTCCAATATATTTTTGCGTATATCATCACAGTCGGGTTTGTCATCTACGCTATCTGGACGGAGCTCGACAATGTCAGTGATCTCATTCACTTCACCCTGATCAGAGAAGCAGCCAAGATACTGGGATCATATACAATTGATGGCCACCGAGGACGCGGCCTGGCCTAGCCCTGAAACATTCATCGTTATGCCTTCAGCAGTCAACGTGTTGAGTGTGCAGACACTTTAGACATTATAAAATTTTACATACGTGGTGAATAAAACCATAAAAATCAACACATCATCTCTTTTGGAGTTATGGGCGTACTGCAAGCTGCTCGTGAAAAGTTTAAGAAAGGCTGTAGTTTTAATGGAGATGCAGAAGCAGCAACTAACAGCGGCAGACAGGAACTATTGTTTCAGTACATCTAAAATGTGTTAGCATGACATAAGACACACTCAACATCAGATAGTGGATGCGAAAGACACACTCAACTTCAGATAGTGGATGCGAAATCGTCTGAAAAAGAATCTGGAACTGGTAACCGGTAGAGTTTAATAAGTTTTTCAAAACATAAAACAGTTAGTGGGTGTTATCTCATTTCTTAAGTATTTTTATCACAGCTCTGCTGTAGGACTCCCAGCATGCATAAATTAATGAGAATGCTGATTTCTGTGCAGTGCAGTGTAAACACAGCAGGATAAATTTATTTGACTAGTATTTCCAGTCAGTGTTAGCAGGCGAATTCTGTTTTACACCTTGAAACAGATGGAGTTTTTTGTGAAATTGGTATCACATTATCATTTATTAACAAAATATGGTTGTATGGGGTATCAGATGTAATTCGAGACTGGCTTGAGGATTTCTTCATAGAGAGGATACGACATTTTATCTTGCATGGAGAGCCATCAACAAATACAGAAGTAACTTTAGACATACTCCATGAAAGTGTGTATAGAACTGTGCTTTGTGGGTTAAGGAAAGGCTGGGGGAAGATGAATCTGCAACCAAGTAATCTTTTGAGTATTAGTTACATATTTAATCTGGTGGATAATATTACTAGTAACCTCAGAGTTTTCGTAGATGATGCAGTTACAGTACATTGCTGTTACCCAAACTAATTGCGGGACATGGGTGTTTGGAAAACTGTTTTATTCGGATAATCAAACTGTATACTTTTATTTTCCAATAACAATATCGGACACTGGTCGCTTTGATCTTGAGCTTCAAATCATCGGAAGGCAGTATCTAAAGATGTAAATGCTTCAGAAACAGCTGGTATATTTTCATCCTCATTTTCTCTCTAGTTGATGAGATGGTGGTGGCATAAGCTTAGTCAGTGACGCAATTAACAGTTTCGCTGTCCTGTATGATTTTGTACCCTGAATCTGCATTGTCGACACTCATCCATTTTGCAACATCATATTCACCATATTCAAAACAGTTTAGCATTTCAGACATATCATCCTGTTTGTCATTGTCAATTAGACTTTCAGAACTTTCCATATATCCAAAATCTTATTGGAGGCACCATATCCAAAATCTTATTAGAGGCTTTTACACTATCCCATGCTGCTCCTGTCATGTAGGATGCATCTTTCAAATCAGTATTCTTATGATTTCTCAATGGATTTTCTTTTCCCTGCTCTTATCTTTCTAACAATAAATTACGTAATAATTCTTTGCTGTAAAGCATTTCAAAGTCTTAATAACGCCATTGATCCTTGGGCTGTAATAAGAAGATTATGTTAGATGGAAGAAACATCACTTTTATTAACTCATCCTTTCTGTTTAAGATATCACAGGGATGAGTTGGTGTGTAGTCAAGCAGTAGTAATGTTTTCTCCCTTTCGCCAATCTGTAACTGGTGAGCTTTTAGAGAGGGTACAAAAAACTCCTCCATAAACCATTCCATGAAAATCGTACTATCAGTCTAGATGCTCTTTTGTGAGGCATAGGAGACATTTTAACATGTTTGAAACAAGGCGGTTTCTTACTTTCATACCAATGATGAACACAGGCAATCGCCACTACCAGCAGCATTAGGAGAAGTTAAAGCAATTATACGATCCTTGCTTATTTTCGACCAGATTCTACTGAAAGAGTTTTTTTGTGTTAAAGCATTCCAGTTGAGCCCAGTTCAGACAACATTGTAAATGGAAGGAGGGGCACACTGCAGTCAGTCATAATCCAATTAGTTTTTATTTTTCTTGCAAATCTAGATTTTGGCTATAGACAGCCATCTTTAGTACATTTTCGTCTCAATTCAACAGACTCGCGGCAGTTCATGTCACCATATATTTTTACAGATGTATAGGCAGGAGGACACTGAAGTGCTTGTTTAAGATGGCTATTCATAGCTGAAATCTAGATTTGCAAGAATAATTAAAAGTAATGGGATTGCGACTGACTGCTGTGTGCCTCACCTTCCTTACAGTCTACAGTCGCTGTACCCAACGGTTCCTGATGGAATCAAAGTAGGTTAACCATTGTAAACATTTTCGAGAGCACAATCTTCTTCCTTCAATACGTCACTTAGTCTTACTGTCTGTTGAAGAATCAGCTGACAATTTTCTCCTTTCATTTAAAGCTGACGAGTGCCGTATCTTGACTTTAAGCATTTTAACCAGCCCATGCTTGCTTTAAAATTTAACGGCCCTCCAAGATTTTCATGAAATTGAATTCTGCTTGTGACGTTGCATTTTTTTTTTTTTTTTAAATATGTAAACAACATGTAAACAGCATCAAACAATGGAAAATTCAG
This sequence comes from Schistocerca nitens, assembly GCF_023898315.1. Lineage (NCBI taxonomy): Eukaryota > Metazoa > Arthropoda > Insecta > Orthoptera > Acrididae > Schistocerca > Schistocerca nitens. Next base: position 262,632,910 of record NC_064616.1, read on the forward strand.
GATGGAATGTAACAATACGAGAGAAGGAAAGTTGCTACTCACTGTATAGCGGAGATGCTGAGCCGTGATAGCCACAATAAAAATTGTAGTTTCAGCTCTCTGAGACTGCAGATGTGTGTGCAAATTGTGTGTGTGTGTGTGTGTGTGTGTGAGTGTGAGTGTGAGTGTGAGTGTGAGTGTGTGTGGGCGTGCACGTGTGTATGTGTGTGTGCTGCTGACAAAGGCCTTAATGGCTGAAAGCTATACTTGTGTGAATCTTTTTATTGTGCCTATCACGGCTCAGCATCTCCGGTATATGGTGAGTAGCAACTTTCCTTCTCTCGTATTGTAAACAGCATCATCTAGATTTGTGTTCATGCCGAGCTTCACAGTTTTACTACTTGTCGCTCCATTAGTAGACTCAAGCTTAGATGTAAAGTTTGTAACACACATCTTTTGTTTTTTAATGTCTGTAATTATCGACTTACCAACATTGTACTCATTAGATATCTTGGTTGCAGATTCACAGTCCCATAACCTTTTATTAATTTTGTATTTATCTCTGATAGAAAGGACAACATGTTTATGGTTAGGCATTTTATATTGCAGATTTACTTTATGCGGCAAAGTTGGCATAAGTATAAGAGTGTGCAAACGGTTACTGTTGTCAGCAACTCATCATTGCTTGCTTGGTTGAAGGGGGGGGGGGGTAAAAGCGTTTCCTGGGCAAGGGGAGAACGGCACGGAGCAAGTGAGAACAGGTCAGTCAAGTGGTCGTTCGGTTGACCAACGTTCGGATAATCGACCATCAGCTCTAACTACATTGAAACACTGTCTGAAGAAAGCTGTACAAATATCCAGTCAGGTTTTGGAAAGATTTTGGAGTTGTGCAAAGACTGACAACTTGTTTCAAATGTTGAGAAATGTAAGATTGTACACCTTACAAAACGTATCATATGACAACAACATCAATGATTCAGAACTGGAATCAGTCTACACGCACAAATACCTGCACAGAACAATTTGTAGTGATATAAATAAAATGGTCACATGGGCTAAATAGTAGGTAACACAGGTGGTAAACTTTGGTTCGTTTGGAGGATCCTGGGAAAATGCAGTCAGTCTGCAAAGAAGATTGTTTACAAATCACTTGTGTGTCCTATTTTAGAATAATATTATTTCTCAGCGGTGCAGGACCCGTACCAAGCATGATTAACTGCAGATTTTGAAAATCTGCAGAGAAGTCCGACACAAATGGCCACTGCTTTGTCTGACTCAGGGAGGGAGTCACGCTAATGTTGAAGAGCCTGAATTGGCAGATGCTTTACATTAGACACTAATCACCCCGCGAAAGCCTGCTTACAGTTTCAGGATGATGATGATGATGATGATGATGATGATGATGATTGGTTTGTGGGGCACTCAACTGCGTGATCATCAGTGCCGGTACAAAGTCCCAATTTTTTTTTTTTTTTTTTTTTTTTCACAGTCCAATTTTTTACGCAGTCCAAACTAACCACTGTCACGAATGATGATGGCGATGAAATGATGAGGATAACACAAACAACAAGTCCCCGGGCAGAGGAAATTCCCAACCTGGCTGGGAATCAAATCCTGGACCCTGTGATCCAGAGGTAGCAATGCCAGCCACTAGACCACAAGCTGCGGACTTTCAGTTTCAGGAACCAGTTTTAAGTAAACAATGTAGAGACATTCTTGAGACCCTTGTGTATCACTCCCGTAGGGACTGTGAAGGTGAGATTAAACTACTGTACATGGGGCTATCAAAAAGTTTCTGTTCGAATGCCACACTAACCCCTTACCTACATGTCGGTACTTGTATACTCGCTTCGGAGTCACACTGGGTTGCATATATGCTGCAGCAGTGCCCTTAAACAGTAACTTTTTGATCACCCCCTTATAATTACAGTATGCACACAGGCATTTAAACATTCATCCCGTGCTTTATATGTGAATAGAACAAGTGTGGTACCATGCTAAGTACCATATGCGATGCACTTCACAGTGATTTGCAGAGAATGTATGTAGCCATAGATTTAGAAAATACACAGGCAAAATATTCTAAAAATATTCAAAATGTGTACTCGCTTCACTGGCATTATCATATACATGTCTTCTCGTTCACTGTGAGATGTCCATCTGCTGGTGATCAAAGTCTTCCCGGAAATAGATGGAAACTTATGCGCTAGGCTATATGTCCAGTGTTGTTGGATATATCTACACCAAAGTGCAACACCCTTTAGCTATTTCACTCAATCGTCTAACAGGTCATGAAAGAATCTGAAAACAATATTATCGATCTTAGAACAATGCATTGTGTAGCTATAACCATTTCGTTGCAGTACTGTGTTTGCTGCCAAGTGACATTACGCCAATAAAATACTTACAGTGGGTCTCGTCACTTCACTGGACAAGGGAAAACCACTTGGAAGATACTCTGTCTTTGCACACAGGTAATACAGTAAGTGAACTTTGGTGGTTAACTGTTGGTGATTTTGTGCCAATGTAGTGCTCCGTACCTTGATTATTGAGTGTCATTCTACGGTACTTGCAGCTGTTGTAGTTTGTGTGTAGGATGATTTAGGTGCAAAACTTTCTCTCTATTGCTACAGCGATTGCACTGTATTCAAAGTATTTAGTGCCAATCTCAGAGTCTTTAAACACAAGTGAATATACACTGACGGGAAAAAAATCACAACACCAAGGAGGAGTTGTGCGACGTAAACAGTGGTTGGTAGGCGTGTTTCTGCATCTGAAATATTATGTCTATTCAAATTTTGCACCAGTCGCATAAGAACAGCCCTAGTAACACAACTATGAGGATGCAAATCAGGTTTGTTTTAAATACACGCCGTAACACTCGTTAGCATTAGTTATCTATTAGATTAGATGTGGTGAGTTGATTGTAGTCAAGAATGACTTTAATGCTCCAAAGACACCATTATCAATGCCTCATTGATTTTGGACAAGGTCGTGTAATAACACAAAAAGACTTGGTAGGAATTCAGCCATTGTACAGGATTGCTGGCAGTGGTGCTCACAAGGATGTATGTTCACAAGAAGACTGGGCTCTGTAGGGGCAGGGGGCACTACCGAGAGGGAAGACTATTGTGTTTGGTGTATGGCTATGGCACATCATACTGCATCTGCAGCCGCAATTTGAGCAACAGTTGGCGTCACAGTGACACAACTAACTGTTACAAATCCTTTACATTCAAGGACAGATCCAAACCAGACGTCCTGTAGCGTGTGTGCCACTCATCCCAAACCACCGCTATTTGCGACTTAAGTGGTGTTGAGGGAGAGTTCGGTGGAGGGCAGGGTGGAGATCTGTTGTGTTTTCTGATGAAAGCTGGTTCTGTCTCGGTGCCAATGATGGCCGTGTTTTGGTTAGGAGGAGGCCAGCTGAGGGTCTGCAACAAACCCGTGTGCGTGCTAGACACTCTAGGCCTGCGCCTGGGGTTATGGCCTGGGGTGTGATTCTGTATGACAGCAGGAACACTCTCATGGTTTTCCTGTGCACCCTGACTGCAAATTTGTACATCAACCTGAAGATTTGACCTATTGTGCTGCCATTAATGAACAGCATTCCAAGGGGTGTTTCCAACATGCTCTACAGTGTGTCAATATGTTGCCTTGGCCTGGTCGATCACTAGATCTATTCCATTCGAGCACATATGGGACGATATCGGACAACTCCATCGTCATCCACAAACAGCATTAACTGCCCTTTTATTGACTGACCGCATGCAACAAGCATGGAACTCCATCCCACAAACTTGAAATCCGGAACCTGTATGATACAATATATGGACATATGCATGCTTGCATGCAAACATTCTGGCGGTTACACTGGTTATTAATGTATGAGCAGTTCACATTTGCGATTGCTTATCTCGCAGTTACATTATCCTGTGACCTTGCAATGTTAATCACCTGTTTACGGAAACTGGCTTTGTGCAGGTCCAGTTAGTGTATATAAACTCGTGTTTCACGAATCTGAGATTGGCACTAAATACTTGGAATACAGTGCAATCACTGCGGCAGTAGAGAGAAAGTTTTGCACCTAAATCAGCCTACGCACAAACATAGTTACTGAGAACCTACAACAGCTGCAAGTACCGAAGAATGACACTCAATAATCAAGGTACAGAGCACTACATTGGCACAAAATCACCAACAAAAAATGGTTCAAATGGCTCTGAGCACTATGGGACTTAACATCTTAGGTCATCAGTCCCCTAGAACTTAGAACTACTTAAACCTAACTAACCTAAGGACATCACACACATCCATGTCCGAGGCAGGATTCGAACCTGCAACCGTAGCAGTCCCGCGGTTCCGGACTGCAGCACCTAGAACCGCACGGCCACCGCGGCCATCGAAAATCACCAACAGTTAACCACCAAAGTTCACTTACCGTATTACCCGTGGGCGAAGAAAGACAGAGTATCTTCCAAGTGGTTTTCCCTCATCCAGTCAGGTGACGAGACCCACTGCAAGTATTTCATTGGTGTAATGTCACTTGGCAGCAAACACAATATTGCAACGAAATGGTTATAGCAACACAATGCATTGTTCTAAGATCGATAATAGAGTTTCATACTAATCTGAAATCCCTTATTTCATCCATAGCCTTACCTAGACTAATGTATTCCCAAAATTTCATTACTTTACATAAAGTATTTTTTGGTGTTGCGATTTTTTTCTGTCAGTGTATTTGCATGTTTTGTAGTGCAACATTCAGTGGTAGCAGTAACTTGCAAAGGTATATTAATACCAAACCTCTGAATAAGGTCCTGAAATTTAGGTGTAATAATTGTGCTTATAACACTTCTAGACATGACAGTTTCAGGAGAGAGAATCTCAAACAATAAAAGGCATGTGAAGATAACATTTTGTGTCCACAAACTATCGTCATCAAAAGCTGTTGGTTAGTGACCAAATTGATGGTTACAGCCTAGCAAGCATAGACATTACGTGTCATTCAGCAGGTGGAATTACTGTTTCCTTTTGCAAGATACATGTCGGCCATTATTCGGAGCTAGACCACACAAAGGGAAGACAGAAAGGAAATTGCTAGAAAATTTAAATAAAAATCCCTTTTGATAACATCCGTGATTTCATGAGAGTCTGTGACAAACGACGTTCAATTCCTTTGCTGGAAAGCGTCACTCTTAGATTAAAATAGCTGATAAACAGAATTGTAGTAGTGCACTAACAGTAGATTGCATGATAACAAACATACTGTGTGTCCTGCGACAGCAGAATTTCCAAGTACATACATCTGCTGCCTTTGTTGCGCTACCCATTACACAAGGTATATTTTGCACATGTGGGCATTAAATTGTAAGAAAAATGGGCTTAAAACTGTTCAAGTGTATCGAAAACTGTGAAAAAAACCAGCTGGATGCTCCCGAGATAACTCGGAGGAGGCCAAAGCTGCTCCTCACTTCACTGCCTCAAGACACAAGTCTGCTCATGTGTAACACAATTGGCTTATGACTTCCATTGATGGAGCATCAGCAGATATCATGACACATCCTAATCGTACTTTGTAAAGTGATCTTCAGTTTTAGTTTCTCTGGGACAATTGTTCACAGATATGATTCACTGGACTCTGCAACTCATTTGGTATTCAGAAACAAACCAGGTCCTTTTGTGGTAACATCAAGTGCTAAAAGTGAAGAAAATACTAAATTCATTGTGTTTCCGTATTATATTCCTGTTCACAGAAACTGGCTTTGTACAGGTCCCGGAGTTTCATACTAATCTGAAATCCCTTATTTCATCCATTGCCTTGCCAAGATGTAATGTAAAAACTGTGATTTGCTGCTTAATTTCATGCGTGCTCATTCAAATGATGATGACTTTTCAATAGTAACTGGGAATTGTGGTACAAGCGATAATAACCGAGCAGGGTAGCGCAGTGGTCAGCACACTGGACTCATATTTGGAGGACAATGGTCCAACATCCGACTACCCTGATTTATGTTTTCTACGAGTTCCCTACTTTACTTAAGGCAAATACTGGGATAGTTCATTTGGAAGGTCACAGCCACTTTACTTCTCCATCCTTCCCTAATCTGAGCTCATGCTCCATCTCTAAAGAACTTGTTGTTGACGGGACGTTAGACGCTCCTCCTTCTCGAGCGATTAATGGTCGTGCCAATAAGCATACGCCCCAGGATTACTTTCCAAGTGCAAAGAAATGATGTACCATACTACAAATAACTTTCAGTGACAAGGAAAAGCCTGTAAATTTTTTGTTAAAAATGGGAAAAGCTGCCTAATTTAATCCGTGTAAAAAGCCAGTTCCGTTTTGTAGGATCAGAAGGTGAATTGTACGAGGGGAAGAAAGAATTATACAAAGATTCACAAGCAAAATGCACACTGGTTATTTCTGGGTTTCCTAGTGATGGTTAAGCAGATTGAAGAAATCGTACAAATAGGATGTTGTAAAATTATGAAGTTTATTTTAAGTTGAAGTATAGAAGAGTTGCCGTTGTAGGTGATACTGTTGAAAATTTCGTAACTGACATGAAGGTGAAGCTTGTGGTTATTCCAGTGACTGCTAAACAGTCAGATTCTCCCTTTCGCGGTGAAAAAAGAATGCAACAGCTGATTGTTATGACATTTTCGTATTGAATAACAATAGGTGATAAGCATCAATGAGATACTATTTTAACACCTTTATATCTGCATACAGGAACTTCGATGCAAAGTAAGACCTTTTTTTTTAAAAAAAAAAAAACCCTTGTTTACTGGAATAATGTAATCAATTTAGAAAAATTGGAAAAAAAGGGAAAACGTCATTTTAATTATTTCATTCGAAACTACTACTTATCAGTTGCAAAATTTTTTGGATTCTCATGACAATATTATTAGGAACTTGCTCGGCAATGTATTTTTCAATAGATCATTGTCATTTCAGATTTTTCATGTGAACTATATTATTTAAACTTAAGTCATTTTTGTATTATCAGTTTCCATACCCTCGTTTTGCAAACTTGAACTTGTATGCCTGGTATGCGGCACAATATGCAGAAGAACGGCCAGCGCCGTTTCTCACTCCATACAAATTTTGTCGAGATAAAACTGGTAATAACTATGAAGTTCCAATAAATGCATCAATTATTTTGTTAAGGTATGCCTGTTTGACAGTAAAGAATAAATGACAAACAGTTTCATCATGAGTAAAAAGTACAAAATTTAAAACAAAATTATATATATATATATATATATATATATATATATATATATATATATATATATATATATATATATAATAAGCTGTACTACATGAACTTTTATAACATGATGTACTTGTGTGTACTGTTCCATTTCAACAAGTGAAATTACCTATTGAAATGATGGGAAATGAATGTCATGTGATATCAAAACCTGCCATGAATTTTATTCTCGCTACATACATTTGGGAGAGTTACTGCTGCAAAAGTTTCACTGTTAGATTGAAGTAATCCAAAAACATTGTAATAAATAATACTTTTGATATGATTTCAGTGCTTAAATTCGCGTATGGTTTTCCCACATAATGTGAAAATGTTTTCTCTTGTCATGATTGCTTCTGCTCACTTGCTGATTCACATGCTAGGCAGGAAGACCTGTACAAACTGCAAGTATAATAGTTCAGCATGCAACAAAAATGAGTAACTTTCACAATTTTTTTAAAAATCCTTGCAGTCTGTCTCAGTTGTTAAAATTGTGACACTATGTTTCTTTTGGTGAATTTGTCCTATGTAATAAAGTTTAGGGCAGGTTTCCACCTGTCAAATTGCACCAGTCCCTTGTTAGTCTCACTTATAATTTAGTTTGTTCTAAGGTGTTAAAATACCTTATGTGACTTCATTTATGTCTGATCAAAAGGAAAATGAGTCAGGAATATACCAGAGGAAAAGAAATTTGTCTATAGTGCAGCATATTTGCCATGATATTGGTCACCAGACTGTGCTTGTCCTTGTAGTTAGGCTTACACCACAACTCTGCAGCCAATAGTAAGCTTTATTTCCAGGTTGGTCTTACCTGCAGCAGATAGCTCTTGATGGTATCCAACCATAGAGCATAAGTAAACAGTTTGCCAATTTGATAGGTGCTCAGTAGGAGCCTTCCGATTTTGGTGAGATTTCATGTATTTTGGACCCTGTAATAATCTGCTCTATTTACCTGGAACACTACTACTGCTACTACTACTACTACTACTACTACGACTACTACCACCACCACCACCACCACCACCACCACCACCACCACCACGCTCCTTAAAAAATTTGTGTTATGTCATAAGACCATAGTAAACCAACATTTATATATTTTTTGATATTAAAGGGACAAAAATAATAAATCAGTGTAGTACAGTTATTTTATTTAAGATGTAAAAACTTAACCAGCATGAAAAAGTTAAGTGTCATTTTATTATCAAAGAAAAGGGCAATGTTTTATTAGGTTTGCTGGTATGTCAGTGACTACACCAGGAACACATTTTGCTTAGACTCATTATCATCGGACAGTTCTGGCACTGAGAAAATGTCCCTTTCATTTAAGTGTTGTGAGGGGTTTGTACCTTGAAATATATCCTCCCATTTGTGAAGAAATATATCTTTGTTTACAGGTCATTTCTGTTTATCAAGAGATGCCATCATGGTATTTATGGTTGCACTATACAGTATGCATTAAAACTTTCAATAACACCTGAGTTAAGTTTATTGACATACTGTATAGCCATGAACACACCATTCTGCTTGCTGATTGGTTTCAGATTTTTTACAGTTTTGTTAGAGCCTCTCTATTCTCTGTAGATGCTACTAACATTCCCATTTGCTTTTGTCTGTATGATTCCCAGTCTTCATCTGAGCTTTCATCACTAATTTCTTCTTCTAATAGATGTTCATTCCTAGAATAATCAAGCACTATCTGGATTTTTCCTTCTTACATTGTTTACTAGTAACTAGCACTGGTTGAGAACCATTTTATGGTGTATGAAGCAAGTGCTCCATTCTTTATGGATTCCGGGAATTCTGTCAGATTTTCAGTGCTGTATCTGCATATCGGCAAGGTCCTAGCTTTCATTTACACTTGTACCGTACTATAACAGCATTATTCTCTAAACAGCTCTCATGTTTCGGTGTAAGAAGATTCATCCCAAGTTGAATGAGGTCTAAAACAAAGTAATGAAAATAGTGTGGAGCTATTTTATCCACTTTGTCTGTGGTGGAAAGTTGCACCAGTTTTCCCAGAAAATGATCTTCGTGGCTGCTTATGACCTTGCAGTGATAAATAATCTGCCAATTATAATTTTGTGGGTGTGGTTTGATAACTAATTTCCACACATACATGAATGACATTTGTCTCCTGTTAAGTAGTTTCCTGGCATCAAAATATTGCTTTCTCTAGACAAAAATTATTTAAAAAATACGGTAGTACATGTTTGATTAACAGGAAATAACCAAGATAAGCTGTCAGCTGTTGGACAGAACTGAAACTGTTTTGAAATGTTTATTAAGAGTATATTCTAGACAGGATTGGATCTTGTTTCAAAGTTGAAGCAAAGTTACCCCAGTAAGCACAAAGTGTCCCTGCTTTGCAGTACTGCTGCTACTACCACCTCCACTACAGATTTTCAACATCTATGACATATTTATGTTTCATTTATAACAGTGTAGCTTGAAGAGGGAATCAGTTTTATTCTACTTACATAATCTGTTAAGTTCCTACTTTCTAGCTATTCTCGCAGTTATGTGCCAGAATACAGGAAAATTTTTAATCACTTTTTGTGCAAATCCATTTTCTGTCATTGATCCCACAACCATGGCTACTGTTACTTTGGGATTGTGAATGCAAATGCAGGTATTAAACAAAAAAATAAGTCAGGAATACAAATATTTTATTACCACAATAGTAGATACCAGTGTAACAAGTTCAAAGGTACTATAAAATTTGACATTTGTTGAACAGAATCATATACATAAATTGCCTTGATTTGATTTTCTAATTAACACAACAGATGGTTCCCTTTTGGACTAAAGATACACTTATGTCCATGAGTAAGGGTTCTATGAGTTCCACAGAACAACATAAAGCATGCACAAAATTTGTGGCATCAGTGCAGAGTGTGATATCCTTGCATAGCAATTCAGGATATATAATTGTGTCCCATATTGTGGAACAGGTGTCCAGATTGGTTTGCAGTAATGTCTGCCATTGATGATAAAGTGCCCCTTTGAGCTCACCAAAGATCCATGGAGGCAATGTTAGGGTTGCATTCCTTCAGCCTAGTGTTCTGTGCATGTTCAGTTGGACCCAAGTCTGGCTATGACCACTTTCTCATGTTGCAGGTACTAGCTTCCCCCACAGCCACAGCTCCCCCCCTTCCCCCCTCCCCCCCTCCCCCTCACCCCCCTCACCCCCCCCCCTCCCCCAGCCGTCCACATGTAACACAGAAGAGTCCCCCATTTACTGTTGTGTAATGTTATTCCTATAGAACAGCTGTCACAGTACTCCTAGGTAACATGTGCTGGTGTACATGCTCTCAACATGATACCACCGCAGAGGCTTCAACAGTACTGTTGCCATGTTGGTTCTTTTCCACAACATTGATAGTGTTGTGAAGTGTTCCATAGTGAACCAAAAGGGCAGATGATAGGAATCATGTGCATAGGTAAACTTCAACCCTTTTTGTGTACAGGACACTACCCAACTGTTCCTGAGCTCGCTCACAGTGTGCAAGACATGCAAGATCTCTAGGTGGGCAGGTCATGTGTTGGCCTGATAGATATATTTGCATAATTAAGCAAGAAAATTCTCCTGGGTCTCTGCTGTAGCATGTAGTTGACCTTGACCATACTGCTGATTAATCTCTCTCCTGGAATCTTCTTCAGAGTCATGAAATCACATTGTAAATGACATTTACTTCCTAAAGCTCCTCCAGCAAACTGTTACTGACATCTGATCTGTCAGTTATCTGGCTACAACTAATGTCATCCAAATGGGTTTGATGTGCTATCTTGATTTGCTAGTATTTGAGTATGCACAAAGTGCACAGTCAGAACCATTATACCATAGACCACAGTCTTCATGGACCTTTGAAGGCACTCTAAGTTGCTCCAGAGTGGTTTACCATGCATATCATATTTCTGTGATGTCCTGTCACAGTTTAGTCTGCACCGTGTCACAGTACGTTTCTGTGGATGTCGAGGGTTCGTTGTATTGCTGCCATGGATGTATGATGACTAGTCTTGCCACCATGTGATGTGAAAATCCCCTTTACGTCATCAGTATTCATCAGTACCTAGCCTGTATTCCGTAATATGATACAATATTGCAGTTCCTGTGTTTTTATGAATTAAGATGCAATTCCATTATGATGCATCATAATTGAGAATAACACAGGCACTGCAGTATGTATTTATCTGCCGACACGAGGCTAGTGATTTCCAAGTAAAATGCAGATGTATGAGCACAGGTCGTAGATGTGTGGTTGACGACTTATGGAAGTTTAGGTCTGGCCATGAGTCGTGCACGGATAGCCAAATGGTAGGGTGACTGCTCACGATAAGCAGAAAATTCGGGTTTGAGTCCTGGGCTGGCACAAATTTTCATTGTCGTCATTCCACTCTACAGCTGATGGTTGTCCATATTTGCAGTTGCGAATATGCTACCTGTATTTCACATATTCGATGATCTTGAGTGCCAGTTTGCTAATTCAAATAAATGTGCCAAAAGTAAGAAGTATTTCTTGTCGTCATGTCCAAACTGCTTGCCTAAACCACAGGTATTTTTCCTGGTTGGTGATTTCACACATAAAGCCTGCTGGGTCTCTCTGTACGCCCAGGGATTCACTGCAAGGTAAGCCATATATACATGGAGGCTTCCACTGTTGCATAGTCCCAAAAGTGTCAGAAATAGTTTCACAGTGGGTAGCAACTTTATTCAGAGTTCATAAGATATACCAAGCAATCTAGGTGTTGCCTTGAATTAGAATGAAAATGAAGACATCAGTAAGGAATTGTAGCAGCAAATAAAACAGTTTCTATCCTTGTTATGATGTGAACCAGTAACTATTATGTTCCAAGGAGCCAAATGTTACGTCCTTGCTGCTAATGATAAATGGGTGGAAGGTGGCCGCAGGATTTGTCGCCTAAGGAATCATAAAAAGCGAGCAAAGGATTAGTTGACGCAAGTGCACTTTAAATAAATATAATTTACTCGGCTTGTGCAAAAGAACTGCCTCACTGTTGACAATTTGGGGCAGCTGTGGCTAGCTATAAACAGAGGCCCGACATGGGCATGCATCTAAGTCCACTGAATGTTTGATGGTAGAGCTAGCAATCAAGAACTCGGTTAACATTTGACACCAATTAGTGGCACACAGTTAATCTTGGCTAGAAACAATATTGAACTAGCTGACTGGTGCCCAGGTTTCTGTCACTTATAACACTGTCCTGGTAGTCTTCATTGGTTGGCGGGTTGGAGATAGTTCATTGGTGGTGATTTTTGATGTGCTGCTCCCTGCACCTGCAAGAATCTTTGAGGCACCAGCTCTGGCAGTACCAATAAGCTACAGTACTACATCCCCCCCCCCTCCTGAACCTCTTCACCATTGGCAGGCAGGGGAGGGGAGGGGTGAGTATGGCTGCAGGAAGTGGTGAGGAGACAGGAGCCGAAGCTGTGGCTGGAGTCAACGTCGTGTCTGCACCATGGAATTTGCCTTAAGACTGCCCAGGACACTAGCTGAGAAATGAGACTGAGGGCATGCGCCTGCATCCAGTGATGGTACAAGGTCTTCTGCTGATCAAACTGCAAATGTGTCTTGAAGAGGTGTGACGGTCCCCTGGATAGCTGCAGAGTGGAGGGGACCAACAACTGTGGCTGTCTGCTACTTCTTGACGACAGGATCATGCAATTTACAGCTGCAAAATTGACTCAGGGTGCCATTGCTGCAATCCTCCTGGACCCTGTATCAAAAATGTGCAATTGCTAAGCAACTTTATGATGTTGCCACATTCCCAGTGACAGGTGCCAGCTGCCGGTGTGGGTGCAGCACCTGGAGCAAGGTGTGGTGGTGCTGTCCATGGAGCAACACCACCAGTCATGCGCTGTTGTGATGCTGGGAGCAGTAGGATGACAAGAATAGCAGCAAAGCTTAGTCCCATGTGTGGTGGGTGTGTAGTTTATCCATCTGCTGTGTAAAAAGTGCGTCACAAATTGAGGTCCATTATTACTCACAAGCCACTCTGGTAAACTCTGAAGGCAAAATTGTGGATTGCAGAGCTTGATGTGTACACTGTGTTATTGTAGAGCACATGGGAACCACAAAAAGAAACTTGCTATGTGCATCGATGACAATTGGCTAACGAGTGTTCCAGCAGCATCCAGCAAAATCAAAATGCAGGCATTTCCAAGGTGTGTCAGGCTTCAGCTAATTAAAGGACTGTTGAGGAGGGGCTGCCTGGTATTTCGTGTGAGCATGGCACTGAGCCATAATCTACTCTATTTGTGAGTCCATGCCAAACCATGTGCAATGAAAATGAGCTAATAGTTTGGTGCAGACTATGCCCAGTGACCCTGATGAAGCAAACTAAAAGCATGTCTCTGGAGAACATTTGGAATCACAACACATGATTGTTCAGATTCAGTGAATAGAAATGTGACACCTTGTAGCACAGACAAGTCGTGCCGAAATGCAAAGTATTTTTGAACTACTGGGCTAACAGTATGTTTCATGGTCCGAGGCCAACCAGTGAAGACATAGTGCAACAGAATCTGCAAGTCTGTATCCAGTACTGTGGCATGGGCAATCTTCAGGTGATCTAATGGAAACTGATTCAGTGCGTCAGAGTCATTTGCATCAGTGTGGCAACAAGATGTTTCTGCTGCATCAAAGCCTGCATCTGGTCCCAAGGGAAGACATGAAAGTGTGTGTGCTTTGACATGCTTGGATGTGGGACTGTACATCATCTCGTATTGGTAGAATGATAAGTGTTGCAATTCCTGTGCAATGCAATTGAGGGCCGTGCTGAAAAGTGTCTGCAAAGTCTTGTGGTTGGTGACCAAGTAGAGCTTCCTTCTGTACAAATACTGATGAAATTTAGTGTATCCATAGATAATAGCAGGAGCCTCTTTCTCCATTTGAAAATAGTAGCTCTGAGCTCTGTTTAGCAATTTGGAGGTAAAGGCCATTGGTCTGTCAGCAGAACCAATCCTGTGCGAGAGTACAGCGTCACTGCTGTACAAAGAGGCATCCATGGCCAAGACTACAGGTTTGGAAGGAACAAAGTGAACTAGGCAACGATCGCTGCGAAAAGCTTCTTTGAGGCATCAAAAAGCAATATCACATTGCAGCAACCACACAAAAAGTACATTCTTGTGGTGAAGGTGGTGCAACAGTGCCGCAATTTGAGCTGCATTCTGAATGAAGTGGATGTTATATGTCAGCTTCTGTAGCACTGACTGTAATTCAGTAACATACCTTGGACGTTTGATGTCACGAATGGCCTGCTAGTGAGACTGCTTTGGATGAACACACTGATTATTAATTACATGCCCCAACTGCTCAGTCTCTGTTTTAAAGAACACACGTATGTTTGTGTTGGATTTAAGGCCTGACTTGGAACAGGGTGCACAAATTACTAAGGTTCTCATCTGCTGTGCCACCTGATACCACTATACCATCTAAATAATTTGTATACAAAGGCACAGATGCAGTTAATTCTTCCAAATAGCATGGGAAAATTGCTGGTGCAGGTGCACTTCCAAAAGGCAAACAAAGGAATTTGAAGAGTCCTCTTGTGTATTAATGACAAACACTTGCTGCGATTGTTCATCTAAAGGGATCTGGAGGTAGGCATCACATAAATCAGTCGTGGAGAAGTAACGATCAGCTCCCAAATGGTCCACAAGTTCATCGGGTAGAGGTAAAGGAAATGAATTGATCACTGTATGAGGGTTCACTGTTGCCTTGAAGTCTGCACAAATACCCAGTTTGCCTGAAGGATTCTTGATCAGTACTAATAGAGATACCTACTAACTGGCTGTGATGGTGTCGTAACGCCACTGTCCTGCTACTGTGAAAGTTCCTGAGCAACCTGTCCATGGAGCGCATGTGGCACAGTGTGAACCCTGAAGAAGTGTGGCTGTGCACTATCTTTTATGGTCACATGCGCAACGAAATGAGAAGATTTGGCTGCAAACAAGTCTTTGAATCCAGCCCACAAGTGAGCAACACTGTCCTTCGAATCAAAGGGAGTAACTGACAACACATTTTCTACCACAAGCACCCAAACAAATCAAGGCCAAATATACTTGCACTATTCTGTGAATACAATCTTTTGCAAATTCCGGTACACAGCAGGAAAGCTGCAAGAACTGAGCACTGGAATGTCTTGACAATCATTTGCTGTAAGCATAGTGTGTGACTTGTACAGCTTGGGCTTGCAAAGAAGATTATTAGTATTGTGACTGAGCAAAGAAACTGTGACACCCATATCTAATTGCAACTGAATAGTTTGACCAGGTATCACAAGGTCTACAAAGAGTTTGTTCGAGTGGCGATGAACTGAAGAAGAAGTTACTGATTTTTTGAATTGCACAGCTACCATATTTCTGATCCACACTAGAAGCACTGTTTTGTTAAGAATACACAACATGTACAACAAAGTTTGATTTCTGTGGGCATATAGTAGGAGAGGGAGCCTTCTTTTTCTGGAAGCATACTTCTTGAACATGTCCGTTCTTGCTACATGAAAAACAAGTTCCGTTTTGTGACAGGCATGTGTGATGCTTATGCACTGAGGAGCAGTGCGTGCAAGACTTCATGCCAGTACCTTGCTAACCTGGCTGTTTACTTGGCTGACTATGCTGAGCCACATAGGCTGCTGTATGCTCGACTTTTTAAGCGGTATGTTTACGTGGATGTGCAGTGCTATTGCTAGGAGTCACAGTGAAAATTTTAATTGAGAACTATCTACAACACTGTCACAACAGTCTTGATAGTCAATAATTTGCAAAACTTGCTGCAAAGCAGGGTTGGGATACTTGAGAGTGTTTTTCCTTATTCTATTATCACCCACATTCTGAGTAATAGTGTCACATATCATGAGGTCAAAATATATTTGCCATACTCATATTTAATGTTAAACTACCTAGTAAGCCCATGTAAGTCCGTCACTCACTTTCTATAATTTTGTCCTGACTGCTTCTTTAGTTTGAAAAACGTTAAACCATGCAACCACCATATGGGCTTTCTCATCATTGTATCTATTCAAAGCATAAATTAATTCTTTATATTGTATAAGATCTGGCCACAAAATGGGGACCAATTTGCAGCACGTTGTATACACTCACACTCTGGCCATTGATTAGAAAAGGGGTTGTTTAACAGTACCTAGTGTTTGGTGTGCAGATAGATGCGCTTCAAACTGGACCAAGTACTCTATCCAGCCCTCTTTGTCCTCCTCAGGTAGGTGAAATGGAGAGAGTAATAATGGCTGCCAAAGTTGTGGCCCTGCCTAGGTGGTGGTATCTGATAGTGATTCTCACTGGCTGCTGTCTGCATTTGAATGAAGGCCCTCATCATCTCAGTAAGCTGGGTCATTATTTAGCACCTGTAACTAAAGAAGCTGTGTTAGATCGAGCATTGGTGCCAATGGCAGTTGTGGCACAGCTAAGTGCGGGGCAAGCATACACGGAGCTGGGGGTTGAAGGTAGCTATAACAAAGCAAAAAATACTAAAGCTAAATCAATATGTGGCAGCAAGAACAACTTAACTGAAAGAAAATGGAAATCACAGATCTGAAACAGAAATATCCACTCACACAAATGGTAAAAGCGCTACAGAAATGTCCAGAAAGCAATGAAAAATTCAACAAAGTTTGTTACTAGATGTTATGATGTGGTATGGTGAATGTGAATGTGATGTTCTGAAGAGCCAAATCTTATGTCCTCACTGCTAATGATTCAAGAGTGCTTCTAGTTGAGATTACTTGCGTTTCACCAGTTGGTGTCGACAGTGTACTTAGGTGCACGCCCATTTGGGCCTCTGCTTATAGTAGCCACAGCTGCCACAAGTTGTCAACACTGTAGCAGTTCTTTTGCAAGAGTTGAGTACATTATATTTATTTAAAGTGCATTTGTGTCAACTAATCTTTCAAAGCACTGCTCGCGGCACCCACAATAATCTTAGAGGAACTGGCTCTGGCAGTATCTATAAACTATGATACTACAGGCTTGGTATTTAAATTATAACACAAGACCAAAAAATGACATGTTACAAAACTCAAAACAAGAAGTGGGAGTTAGCATGTTGGAAGTTAGACTGTCATATCAGATATCACAAGAGTATGCAGAAAAAATTATTCCATATTGACCATGTCTAATCAGTAGAAGACCTGATGATGTTATTTGAAGCAATGCAGATGAACTATAGCTGAGAGTGAAGGATTTCAAGCAGGGGAGCACAGTTTTGTAGCTCCACTGAGGAATTAACAGCCAGAAGAATGAAGTCACCCTACTTAGCAGGTGATATCTTGTTGCCCATTGATGATTAAAAGAAAATATGCTACAGATCCCCCTCCCCACTTCAAATTAGTTTGGGAATCCACTAAAATGACAAAATTAGCCATTGTTACATACAAATGCTGTTAAACATAAAGTGAATGTATAGATTAGCCACATCATTAAGACTAAATGACCACTAGAGATGTGTTACATGTACTGTTGCTAGAACAGCCTGTCAAAACTGGTTAATTGAACTGTGACTGATTACTGTTGAAATGAGTCACTTTTTTATGTAATCTTTAGATATGTAACCTTGTTGACATAGCTGTTTACTGAAAGTGGCAGTAGTCAGAACATAAGCTGCAAATGAAAATCTCTGGAAATGGAAATTAATGATTCATTGCTTTTGAAAAAAATATTTAGCTACATATATTTGATTCTTACTAATACCTGACTTTGTTATAGCTGTCCTTCTACTACTGCTGTGAATTGTGGAGGGCCTTCCTATAAAATAATTTACCATCATTCTTAGCAAGCTGAATAAATTATAAACAATTTAATTATATGCAATAATGTAGGAAAAATTCAAGTAAATACTGACATTTATATTGACTCTTAGTAAGTGGCAATCAATTTCCTGTATTAGGATAATATCAACAGAAACTATTAGCCATTGGTTTAGATATATTTGAAACTGTAAAGGATGCCTAATGCCTGCCATAATATTGAAAGCT
This sequence comes from Schistocerca nitens, assembly GCF_023898315.1. Classification (NCBI taxonomy): domain Eukaryota; kingdom Metazoa; phylum Arthropoda; class Insecta; order Orthoptera; family Acrididae; genus Schistocerca; species Schistocerca nitens. Next base: position 262,651,155 of record NC_064616.1, read on the forward strand.
GGTTTTATTTCTTTCAGATAACCTTGAAAGTCTTGAAAAACGGGTGAAGATCTTCTTTGCAGCAGCGCGGAGAATGAAAGCACATGAGAAAGACCGTGAATATCAGCTGATATGCCGAGACTATATTAGAACACTGGACTTTGCAGGTATGCAAATAGAAGTTATAGTTTGTCCTTTGTATTTATCATCAATATTTCTTTCTATTTAAATACTTGTTTCAGATGAAAAAGTGGCAATGGCTACCCAGATGCATGACTTGGTGGAAAGATACTTGAGAAAACTGGATCAGGAACTTCTCAAATTTAAATATGAACTTGAAGCAGATCATCGAGGAATTACAGAAATATTAGAAAAGAGTATGTTTTTCATTTGCAAATTCTAAAATATTGTATCCCAAGTAAAAAACAAAAAGGTTTCAGTAAATAATAATAGTTATGTTCTGAATCTCTGCACTTACACCTACCAACTTTCTGCTCCATCACCCCCTTCCCCCCCCCCCCCCCCCCCCCCCAAAAAAAAAAAGTTTTTGTCTCACTTGAAAAATATTATCTTAACTGTGTTGTGCAACATGGAACTTTCATGTTTATAACCAAATTTTATTGTCAGACTTCTTTCTCTTTATTTCATTTTACCTCACACTCAGTAAAAGAAATCAGTTTGTTTGAATATTGTTTGCGCCTCATAGTTTGTTCATGGTTTCTTAATTAATGCGGGTGAAAGCTGTTCCTCTTACATCAGTTTTAAGTATATTATTGCAGTGTTGTATGTACAGATGCATCAAAACTGATTTTGTGGAGAAATATGTGTTACTTGCTAAGGAGTCAGTTGTTATGAAATTTCTGTCTACAAAGCAACCAGAAGTTAAGAAAATCTTATCTTTTATTTTAACTGACAATATTACACTTTAGTGTGATTAATTATTTTGTGGCCTGTGACATATATTCGTTAATAGTTGTGAATACATAACATGGCCTTGGTTTCATGTTTATTTTGGTTACCGAGTACATCTGTTTCAGGATCTTTGGAAATGGACCAACCATCTGTCACAAAGCAACAGAAGGACCACTATAATTTCACAGTTCCAAGGGCTACGCATTATGGTATGTTGGAATCTCACTAGTTCCATTTTGTCTTATGGTTTTACTACTTTTAATTTACGGATCTTGAATTTTCAATAAAAAGGAATATTATTTTATCCATGCTGGATCTTGCGAACAATGTGACCATTAAGGATTGTTGAAGAATCAACCAAAGACAAATGTAGAGTAAAAGTCAAAATGGGCCAAGTGCCAAAAAATCTGATTCCGAGTTACGTAGTATTTGTTTAGTTATTTATTTATTTATTTATTGACAAAACTATTTTAATGAAAAAACCGGTACAATATTTTTTATTTATCACTACAGCAAGAGTCATACAACTATTGTGATTTTTTTGAAGTTCCCTTCCTTTGAAAATAAATATTTTATTCTTAGAAACACAGAACATGCTTAATGCTGTACACGTATCGGCAAAAACAAGATAAATACTGATGAAAGAAATCACAAGTGTTCATCAGTTTTATTTATAATAATCATTTTATTGATATATTTTGCAGAGATTAAACTGTGGTTAAATTATTTTTGATCCTTCATTTAATTTTGTAAAGGACAAAGAAATTTTAATTGATTAACTGTTTGAAAAATGTTCTGTTAGCTACTTTAAAAGACAGCAGCATTTGTTGAAGATCCTTTTTCTTTTCAGCTGACAATTTGTTTTTAAATTGTTGTGATGTTAAAATAAAATTCTTTATTTTGTCAGTGGTAACCCCTTCCTTGAAAATCTTGTAGGTGCTCCAGTCTTCAAGTTCATTAAACACTGTTCTCGTCTTGACAACACCAGGTGCAATTTTTTTCACTTGAATTCAACTACATTTGGAAATATTTATTCTTGTTGTGTTATTGTGTGTGTCGGCTACTTTTTTAAAATGAAAAAGTCCTGAGGCTGGAGCATAGTAACCACAAATGGATTGTTAGGTGTTTCATTCTCCATAAGTTTTACAAGATCCTTAGGTACTTGACACTCTGACATTCTTCCAGCCTCTTACATTTTTCAATCTGTGTCACCTGCTGTAGAAAATTACAAAGCTTTGTGGCATTTAACCTGATTTCAGCCTCAGCAGTAGGCCAGCACATAACAATCCTGCTATCTTTCGGGCCTTATCTGCACTACGAGAAATAATTGTAGTCCTTAGTTTGCTCTTCAGGTTGTTGGAATTGCCACTTAGCTTGATTTTTCAGGTCTAACAAAAAAATAATTTTTTACATGTAGTCCATTAATGATTTCCACTGTACAAATACTTTTAAAAGATCTTTCTTTAATCCCATAACTGATTTTGAGCTACCATACCCATCTTCAGATGGCTGACTTTTCAAATCATATTTAATGTTTTTGTTATCAGTATTTCATCAGCTCTTGCACTGGACAGGAATATTTGAATATTTAGTGCCGCTCTGTATGTTGTGTGGATGGCAAAAACATGCTAGTGTGCCCATATCTGAGTACGTAAAAACTGAAACAGATGCATGCGTTTACATATGTTTCAGTGGACAGCACTCGGTCATGCTTTGGTTTTTAGGCTTTTTCAGGGCAATGCACGAACTACTGGAGTGAAAACAGCGCACCCATTTTAAATAAATCTGTAAGGCACACAAACACTTCATATTCTTAATGTGAATTTCAGTCTGAGGCACGTGCTTTACTTTCTATGTTTTTGTTTACAATGCAAAGACCATCCAATAAGCAAAGATAATGCTTACTTCATATTAAAAAGAGACCTAAATTAATCAAAGAAAGTATGTGGGAGTTGCAGTATGTTAAGAACAGTAAGAACAGAAAAATACTTATATTCTAGGAGTGAACTTCTTATGTAAGGGCTATAGGACAGGTTGTTTTAAAAAGTTTTATTTATTTATTTATTTTAATTCGCTCCCCCCTTCCCCCCTCTCCCCCTCTGCCCCCCCCCCTCCCCTCCTAGTAACTAGCAGCAGGAATTTTAACAAAGCATATGCTTACACTCATTAGAAAGCCCATGCCCTAGAGTTAATGAAAAACCTTAGTTCAGCTCTATTTGTTATATGTGTGATTCCAGCTGTAAGTGATTTAAAAACAAAGAAACTAGTTTGTTCTGTTTTCATTTCACTGATAAGTTACACCATCAAATTGTTGGGAAATTCATCATACTGGGAAGATAATTTTAGAATACAGAAGCATGTTATAAGAATTATATCTGGTGATAGTTCTGAAACACTATTTTGAGGGTTGTTCAGAGAAATTTGTTAATGTACAGCAGTTCAAAATACACACTTCCATTGTTGTTCTGTGGTGTTGCCAGTTTTTTTCTGTTCTGTTTGTATATTTACTAGTATTGCACTCATAAATAATCATTACAAATACTATAGCAGACTCTGCTCTCATCATCAACCACAACATGCACTGTTCTTCCTTCCCTTTCTGTTATGTAATTTGTTTAATCATCGAAAGTGCACTGCAAGACGATGATGTGTGACAGGAAACCTCGTGATTGGCATCTTTGCTTGTAGTCCATCTACCAGTAAACAGTTCCTGATGCTCCTGGCTGACTATGTGATTCAGCTGCAATATTGGTCCACATCTATGCTGGTTGCAATGTGTGATCAGTATGGGGTGCTCATCTATTACAGTGTTTCGGGAGCAAATCAGTATGCTGCTGCTATTCAGAACTTGCCCATTGAATACATGCACCTTTGCTGCTTTTCGTTAATACACAGCTGCCTGACTCCTCGTTGTTGAACATGTTGGGCCATTCTTCAAAAGGGCCATCCAACATCACACAAGTCTGCAACAGAAGCTTACTTAAATTCAGTGAATTGCACAAATTGTGCTCAATCAGTGCTGTAGTCACGTTTACATTGTTTACTAAACTAACTTAAATTTCACAGCTTTGAATCATTGCCTTTCGTTCCCTCTATAAGTGAAGTGTGTAAATATAAACTTCGTGTGCCACATATTTATAGGTGCTTCTTTTTAGTTTTTTGTTACTGTAATTTTCCTTCACATTAGTAAATTCTGTGCCTTGGTAATTAACTCTCTAAGATAAATTGTGTGTTGTAATGGGAAATGTTCCAAAGTGTTAAAAACCATAACAATAAACTGTTTGAACACAAGGCTTGTAGTTCATGAGGACTTAACTGCAAGGGAAGTACAACTGCTTTTTACAGTTTGCTGCTAGTTTTGGTGTAGTCATACTGACAAATCAAATGAGTGGCCCAAATTGATGACAATAGCAGTGTTTGTGAAGACTACGAAAACAAGTAATGTTAATTGCATTCAAATGAGATAGTTGCTATACATTAGAAATGAAGAATTTCAACATTTGACAACCGGAGCTGAGGACAGAGATACAACATACAGAAACTTAATCAGTAGTCAGTTTGTAATATATAGAATTAAAGCTTGAGCATAAGTTACCGAAGTTGTGGTTTGCCTAGTGATAAAAGAGCTAATATGTGAGGTCATCATTGCTGTCCAGGCAAGAAATAACTGTCAAATTACTGGTGCACAGTCAAGTGAGTTGTATTGGTCTTGATGGCCCAGACATTAACACTCAGGTGGGCATGCCCCGGCATTTACGCCACAATTATGTCTTCACACTGTTTTTAGGCAAACCAAAGGGTAAAAACTGAAATGAAACCGCATGTCATTGCATTAATTATTTATTACAGATGAAAGAAAAAAAATCAGACAGAACAAACTTCCATCCGCTGGTCATTATCATCACGAGAGAAACATGTAACGTTCTGACGAGAATGCTTCTTGTTGACATTGTTTCCACAATTGCTGCTCAATGTCTTCGTCCCGGCATTTTTGTTTCGTCTACATATGTGACATATTTCAGGTTTAGGTTTGTCAGGAAATGGGACTCCTTTTCTGAATTTTTCAAGAAATATCTGTATATCTTTTGGAAGGTTCATTAGTTTTGCTCTTTGTCCTAGATGAGCATTCATAAGACTACGCGACAGGTTTTTTAGAAAAAGCTATCATCTGTCTTTATTCTCTGGGTAGCGGTTAAAGATGGCATTCGAATTTATTCCTGCAATATCAAGATGTTGACAGAATAAGGCCAGCGACCATCTCCTGGTTATTCTGGCTGTTGTATATGATGCACACGTCTGATCCACAGTATGATTTTAGATATGGCCCAGCGAACTGTTTTTCCCAATACACTTCGAAATTGATGATATAAAATGTTTTTGCGTCACTGAGGGCCTATATTTTGATACCATACTTCACAGGCTTATTTAGAATGTACTGTACAAAACCACAACAGCCTCTAAAGACCTGCAGCATTTCATCAGTTGTCACAAATTAACTGGCATTATAATGAGCAATATAGTTCTTTACAAATCCTTGGCGAAACTCATGAAGAGGTCCCAGTTTATCTGTAGACCTTCTTTCAATTCTTCTTTCTATATTGTCAAACCTAATTGCTCTAAGAATAAAATGGAAAGGTTTATAACTGAAAAGTGATCGTAAGATAGCCATAACAGTACCATCAGATGCTCACAGTTCACCGCAGTTGGCATAATGTCCTTTCTTTATGCCAATCATAAAAATTGCACTGAAAAGAGCATGAATTTCTTGTGCTGAAGTTGAAGTGTCTTTCCAATCACGAGCTCTAGAATGGTTTTTATCACTACATTTTTTTTCCTGGTCCATCTGTTGGTATGAACTACAATGTCTTCTATCATGTTTTAGTGATAAGATAAAATGCATCTAAAGGTGTAATTTTTTTTCTGGCAGTCCCTTTTGGGCCCGGTAAAGTTCTGGTAATGTTTCTAGCACTTGTTTTCCCTGCAGTTAGGGGCTGAGTAATCCAAAGAGTTTCACCATCTTCTCCAATATAAAATGTATAGTTACCTTTCGTAACATCATGTGCTGCTGTTTCTCCACTGTTATCTTCTTCCTGTGACTGTTCGGATTCACTACTGTGGTTGTCAGCTTCAATAATTTCCTCTTCCATATCAAAATCGATTTCAGATTCATCACATGTCAACTCATCTTCTGAAATTTCCGCTAGAATTCATAGGATCTCTTCTGGATCCCCTATAATATCACTTTCCCTGGAAATAAATATTGTGTACCCATAAAACAAAAAAATAACACTCTAAACAAGAATATGCATATAATGTTGAACAAATACTTGCATGACTAAGCGCGTGGTGGCAATCACACCGCGGAGGCAGAATTGGAGTTAACAGTGCTGTTGCAACAGAACAATGGCCAGGTTTGGTTTCAACCAAGGTTACACACATTCCATCTATGATGAAGACTGCATACTAGATTCCATGGAAACTGACAACTAGCACCAGCCAGTGGGCAATCAAAAGTGTTGTGGTGCGTATGCCGCGGCATGCCCACCAGAGGGTTAATAGTGAGGTAACGACTGAATGTCAAATCGTGGTCTTCCTTTTTCTAGTAATTAACTACAACCATGCAGGCATTACAGAACATGGTGTTGCTGGTAGTCATTTATGAAACTGAAGTCAAATAGAATATTTTATGAGTCATATTTCTGTTATAACAAAATACTGAGAATAGTGTGTTCCTTACCAATCCTTATTGTACTAAATCTTTCAAGATTTTTGTTAATATCTGTAGCCATGAAAATTGAGATTTTTCTTGTGTTGATAAGTCTGCAACTGCTTTTTGAACATTTCACTGCTACATGTGTGTTTGAACTAACATACAGCATTTTACAGATGCTACTATAGCTTCCTATGCTAACACAGTACATAACTGTAGTTCTCTAACACTATATGTAAAGATGATCATGCATGAAGTACTACTGTACATGCACTAAACTGAGACTACATTTTTCTGAATTGTATTGGTAATACATAGCACTTAATTATACAGCGTGTCCCAGGAGGAATGGTCAGTGTTTAGGGATATGACAGGAATGAGCATTTGAAGCAAAAAATTCAAGTGAATATGGGTTCTAAAACAGTACTTAAAGATCGCGTCCTATGTAAGTGACAGAAGTGACCGTTAGTGCGCAACAGCTTCAAATGACAAAACACTACCTCAGATATAGTTATGGAAGTGTCCTAGGTGAATAACATCCGTGGCACTGCCTGTCCTCTGCTGCAGCTTGCGACGTTTAAATTCAGACATGTTTGAACCTTGTCGCTGCAGACACGTGACAGTGAGAGTGACGGGTACGAGTCTTCTTGGCAAAGCACTGCAACGGATGTGCCGGCTGCTATGAGATACTTATCATCGGATTTTAAGCAAACTATGTGGTAAAAAAAAAGTTGATTCTTCCACACTTTATGGTTTGATATCTTCGCTTGATGAAGGACTGAATTTATTTTCATTATTTGTCATAGTTACTGTGCTGTATGAAACTAAGTAAATGACTGCACAAAATTTTTTATGAGTTTGTAGAGATAAAATCGCATTGCATAGACATTGCGTATAATTCATTTTAGACCATACATGATTTCATATGAAATGCAGCCAACATATCAAAATTGTATTTAAAGTTGAGAGCGGAATGATACCTGTTTCCATTCTTGAGATACTGGTTGTTAATACGCATCCAAGTAATTTCCTGCTCATTGGGAATCAAGTGGTTGTAAAAATCATCATATTTCATAAACAGTTCAAGATATCGGAACGAGGCTTTTTTTTTTTTTTTTCAAAATGACAGCATACAGAAAGGATGTATTTTGTTGTACGATTAACACTTGAAATGTTTTGCTCAAATATTTGAGTGGAACTGAAGTAAGACACCCCATAAATTCCACAGTGATTTTTCATCCGAATTTTCATAGCTAAATAAACAGTGAGGAATGGGCAAATGGTATTTCAAAATGACCAGTGTGCAGTCTAGTATTGCAAGTAAATAATTAATTGCTTGAAAGTAATCAGGGTAATTAAGGAAAGTTTAACTGCTGATTTGAGGTAAAATTGAAATATTTAATGAACAGCTGCTGCTGCTAGCTATGTAAACGAAGTGCCAAAAAAATTCATCTCTTCAAGGCCTAGCCACTTTGAACATAAAAAGATACTTTGGTGTGATATTTAACTGTCAAAAAGGCTTCCTTCAAATCTGTATGAGGAATTTCAGGAACAGAAGACACTAGGAAGGCAAATGAGGTGTCAACAAGATCATGCTTTGTGAATAAAACTTGAAAATAAAGAAAAGTGAAAGAAATTGGTCAAATATTTTGTGAAATGATTTGTCTAAAAGAAATAAAATAGAGCAGAGAAACATTTGACATGCCTTTGAATGATGCTTAAAATCATGGACAGAAAGCGACGTCCTTCAAATATTTCTCTATTTCTTATTTCTTACTTTTAGATAAATCATTTCACAAAACTTTTCACTTTTATCAGAACATTTTTATTCTTTACTTATGCAGATTATTTAGATTAATTGAAATACTTGGCCTTGACACTTATTTGGCAAGACCTAAAAAATATAATTTGAGATGCAGTGTTAACAATATAGATAAAACTTAGTATACAGAACTGGTGAGAGGATTGCAACTGAGTCAGTTAAAATATAAGAAGCAGCCAGCCCTGAACCCGGGACCAAACAATGATCCATATTCCTAGGCTGCGACACTACCATTACACCTTGTACACCTCCTGCAGATCAGAACTCTTTCATCTATATTTAACTAGCCAGCCGTTCTTCTGCATTATAGGCTGTTGAAAGTGTTTGGTCATGTAAAAAACATTTGTCTTTAATTTATTGATGAGATAGTCGGACATCTCTGTGCTCATCCATATAATTTCAAGGAATTTGTCGTGATCTTCGTAGATGATGATATAAATTGTCAAATTCTCCGTTAATATTCCTCCCTTTGTAAATTTCATGCACAGTGCTCCTTTATCGACTTATCTTCTTAAGTAAAGCTACTTTTGTTGCCTTACTCTTGAGTTAAAAGATTCTGTGGTTTAGGGGTATCATTTTATAGAAACAGCTGGTTGGCTCTGGTAGCCATCTTGTAGCGGGAGATAGTCGCTCACACACGACACACCAGAGTGTATTGCCCAATGCTGCCGCTTGTTGCTGGAGTGTCACGTATCCAGAGGTTGCTCACTGTCAGTCACTTCTGACACTTAACATAGGACGTGGCCCAAGAGCTATGATATTTGTTCCATAGAAGAGATGTGTTTCATGTAGCGAAGATGAACAAGTGCTAATAGCTCTTAAGGTATGCAAATTAGAGCCCACGTTTACTGAATATTTTTCCCTTTTTTTTGGTCAAGATACAAAAAACAAAGAGCTTGCAGTACAAGAGATTTGTTTCAGGTGAAGTAGTGCTCATAACTCTTAAGCCATGTATTTTAGAGCCCATGTTTACTAGACTTTTTTTGCTTTGAATGATCATTCCTGTCACATCCCTCAATATTAACCATTTCTCCTGGGAAGCGCTGTATTGTATGTTGACCTGACTTCAGTAATTTGTTTGCAGACTGGTTCACATTGTAATGAGTGATACTCCGTTTTATCCTTTCTTTCACTTTATTCTCATCATCCTCAACAGTATATCATATTATATGAAACAATAAAAAAATATTTCTGCATGTATGTTACAAATTTAAAAGATAAAATTGATATTCGCTTAACTTTCCACAGAAAAGAAACGTGAATCAGTGTCAACGGCACATGCAGCAGAGAAAAGAATGTGTGTTGAAAAATCGTTACCAGTTCCAGACCCACGTCAGTCAGCTACAGTTTCCGGAAGGGTGACTCCTTCTACTACTCCTGCAAATACATCAAATGTGGGATACAATTTAGGTCACATAGGAGCAGGTGGAAATGCTATTGCAGCTGCTGCTTCTCAGGCTATAGCTGCAACCCAACAGGTAGTAACGCGCGCGCGTTGCGTGCGTGCGTGCGTGCGTGCGTGCGTGCGTGCGCACCTTATATTTACATGATGAAAGTTAATGACCTTGATGTCCTTATCAGTTGGTAGCTATAACATTTTCATTTGAAATTGTGTTTGGACACAACCACCAACCAGCTCTTCTCCCAGATGAATGGCCACTACCAAACTGTGACTGAGAGCAGAGTTGACCATCCAGTGGCAGAAAACACTGCTGCCCACAGCATGCCTCACAAGCCATGGCATCTAGATCCATCTCCACAACAGCAGATTCTCTGAGTTGTGTAGATGGCAGTTGTTCTTGCAACATATCCTTGGATTTTATAGCCGTCCTGGCCTCACCCTCCACTACGCCATGCCCCACACCCACCTCCACCCACGGCCCATGACAGTAACTTCCCTCATCCTGCACTGATACTCTCTTCTACACACTCTCCATCTTCCTCTGATCTATCTCCCCGTCCCAATCCGCTTATCCAAGACATAGTGCTCCATGCACAACTTCCCTAGCCGCAGCCAGTTTGAGCTCATCTGTACAGCATTCCTGTCCCAGGCACTTGTTTCCTCTCCTTACTAGCTATCAGTCGCCCTTCCCCAACCCTTTCCATGGCAGGCATCACTAATCATCAGCAATCATTCTTATGTGATTTGGCATTTATTGTAATTTTAATTCTGTGACTGGATGCTGTACCTACGCCCACTAATGTAAATTATCCTATGGGAGGAAGATTGTGTGCACCATCTGTTTGTGAACTTTTTTCCTATTGGAATTCATATTTCAACTATTTGTGTCTCATGGTTTTTGAGATGGAGATAGGGAAGCAGCTCAACATTTGCCAGGAGATGTGTGGAAAACTGTCAAATCATCACACTTGGGGTGGCAACACTTGGGGTGGCAACTCTGCCAGACCAATAATAATCAGTTCATTCTACAGATTTGCTTAATGATTTCTGGCAGTATAAAAGTATAAAGTGTGGTTCATAATTCTTCTGTAATTTGGCTTCTGTATCTAAAAAATAATGTGTTTCACCCTCTCATGTTTTATTTTCTGTCACTAGGGCATAAACAGCGGATTACTATTATTATTATTATTATTGTTGTTTTAACATGAATTAGCCAGAGCATCAATGAATGCCACTTTGTTTTATTTATAATTTGGATGCAGTTTGAAAATCAGGAGAATTACCAAACTAAGTTTTTCCATCAGGACTAGAATATAAATCAATTTCTAATTTGTACAATGTTTTTGGAGGTCCTCCCCTTCCTCTTTTATTTCTTCTTCACTGGTGACTGTAATGCTTCATAACCCATAGACATAATAATTTTTCATAATGTCACTCTGTGCTTCAGGCTGGCTAGTAAGAAAATGCTTGCAGCAGAAACAAATTCTCTCTCCATGAGTGAGGTTTTTCAATACTTTGCATCACCTTTCAACAGTGTAATTACATTATTTAGTTTGATTGAACACATCCACTGTGATGTAGATCGCCTTCATCAGTCATGAAATTCTCTAGCAGAAAAACTCCTTTATTAGGATAAAGTGAACAATAGAATCTAATGGATGAGGGAAGATAGAGTAATTTAAATATGTTGTGTTCTGTTAATTATGTTTTAGATATTTTGTGTATTTGTGTGAAAGAATCATTTTAAGGTGATATTGTGCTTTTACCTGCAGATGCAGCAGGGACGCCGAACTGCAAGCCTGAAGGCTTCATATGAGGCCATAAACATAGGTGTCCATGCTCATGAATTCAGTATAGGCAAAGAGCTGGCTGGTGCGGCTCAGACTGCTATTGCAGCAATTCAGGAGACAACAAAGAAGCAAAAAAAGTAAGAGTCTGAGGGGTAATTTTTATTTTAACCTAGTAAGATTATGACAGTGAAGCTTTCACAGTATTCTGAGCAATCAGCCAGAACTACATATCATTAAGGTTTCTTTTCACATGTCTCCAATTACAACAAGAAGGACCTGACATGGAATCAGTTAACTAATAAGCACCAGTAGAAAATTTGTTTTCTCTGAATATTCAAGTTCTGTTGTTAAACATACATTTGATTCATGAAATATTTATACAGGTAATGGAAATTCTTGAATAGAATATAAATGCTTATAGAAAGAACAGACCACCATTCACACTGGATGGAATTACTGTGTGGCAGATAATGTCTCAAGACATTGTGAACGTACACTTGACAACACCAAAAGTGGTGACAGAAAATCATAGCCAGTGTCAACATCTGGTACAACACTGTTGTGAATAAAATTAAACATGCCATTTTTCCAGTTTACACCAAGAACATATGAAAGAGGAATTATTGCTTGAAATATTATGCAAAAATTTTCCTTTTTGTATTCTAGACACATTCCTAGAAGAAAATACTTTTCTGCAAATAGAATACACTGTTATTAGCTGTAGGACAACACACAGACTCTTGAATAGTGAAATTTTTTCTCATTTTTGTTGTAGTTGAATGGCTTTCTATTTAAAGGAGCTATGCAGTTAATTTTCTTCAGTAGGTATAAGTGTTTTTAGGTTGTAAATCAATGAGGAGTCACTTGAGGTGGCAAGTATGGTAAAACTGGTGGCAATGTTTACTGGTAGCCCTCATGTATGGGATGGTTCTGACTTCTGGAAAAAATTATCATAATAATAAATTAATTCCATTGTAGCCTAGAAGAAAGATGAAGATAGTCAAAAGTTGATTATTTTATAGAATTCTGATAGGAGGAGACTACACACAATAACCCACTGGTTCCAATGTGCTGTAACATATTTATTGGAGACCACTCAAAAGTAACTCTTGTAGAAGGATTCAGTTCATTGGGCTTTAATTCTTTAAAAAAAGTGATCATAAAACAAAGTGTTCCATATTACCATTCAGGCAGTCTCTTCCTGAACTTCCTCTTGACAGTGCATTGTAATAAATGTCATGAAAGCATTCAAAACAAAAATTTTCTACACCATGCATATTGAAAAGAAGACATTTGGGTGCATGCACATTCCTTTTTCATAATAGTCACTGGAAAAGAAACTTGGATTATATTCATGAAAATGCATCTTTGCTGAATTAGTTAATGGTAAGGAACTTTCTTAGTGATAATACAAAACAATATGTGTTATGATTATGTATGACCACATATTATATTATTCCTGTTTATATTTTTGTATTATCCTGTGACTGTTTTACAAAGTAAAGTAGCTCTCAAGTTTTATACCTATAGTAATTGACATGGAAAAAAAACCATAAGCACAGTGATTTTGTTGCACTACACTCCAGTCAGCAACTAAATGTTCTCATTACTGCGCCAACTTGTTGAAGTAGGAAAGAGCTCAAACGTGGTAACTGCTGGCCTCAGTTTTTCTGAAAACTCAGGTTTAGTGTCCTAAATACTGTGTGGACAAATTTGGTGAGATGAAACTGCTTGACTTCCTTGTAGGAGCACCTTAGCAGAAGGGGAAACTAATTGTTGAGTAATTTATCACATTAGATGTTATTCCCAAATTTTGTGACACCATTATGCTTCAGTAACTGACAGTCTAATGCACTCAGTTGCGTTTGTCAATGCACCATTCATTCTGTAATAGCCAGTGACAGTATATGACTCAAAGTCAGGTACCTGAATTACCTCACTCTGAGTCCAGCTGCTTTATTCAAGTGCTATGCTTCATCATCGGGCTATTCATGACTGCATCATTCTATTGTGGAGGACGTTGACCAGAAGGTATGAGAGCTGGTGCATGGCATGGTGTTCCTGAGCACACTGCAGAAATTTGCAGCTGACATCATAGAACTGTCTATAGCAATGTCAAAGAAATACATTGCATTATTTGCTGGTGTACCATATTAACTCCTGTATTGTATACTAAGTAATCAGTGATGGAAGGACATACAAACAAATGTATTAAAATTTTTGTACAGTACGTTGGAAGTAATTCATAAAATAACTACAAATTTCATAAAACAGTTAGAGAGATACATTTTATTAATTGCTGATGTACCAGTCTTAACTGATGTATTGTATAGTATGTAATGAGTAATGGGTGACTATGTATGCATGTACAAATGAACCTATTGAAATTTTATACAATAGAGTAATTCATATAAAATATATGATTTCATGAAGTATTCTAAGTGGTGAAAGTCCATACATTATTATTCATGTTGGCGTGATTCGACATACTTGTCATTTTGTAATTTGTTGTGATTATGTGGTCAGTTAATGTTTTATATCTACATAGTGATGCATGCAGTCAGTGTTAATTCTCTTCCATGTTGCTGTATTTCAGTTTCAGGTACTTGGAAATGACGTAAAGTTAAAATTAGCTAATCGCACAAATTAAATGAAATACATTAACATACAGCCTACAACAGACCATGTTTTCAACTGTGAAACATACCGTGTTTCATGGGTCTGTTGGCATGGTTCAATGTCAACTTCAGGAGGCTGGAATACAAAGCAAACACGCGGATCTCAAGGGGAAGCTTTGTGATGATCACCAACTCTCCCGATTAGTGTGTTCTGAGAAAAATATCTATTGTGACAAGCAGAAAATAAGTATCTTATGATGAATCAGTATTTTTTGTAGCAGATGATGGCCTAGTATGAATACATAGGTCACATGATGTCGTTTGTAATCCCAAATATATCTGCAAGTCATCTTATAGTGTCTGTGTGTCTGTGACAGTTTGAGGCTGAATGTGTTTCTGTAGATCAGGGATGCTTTACAGGATAGATGGCCAGTGCTATAATCCCATCACTGTGAAACTACTACACTCATGTTCAGAAAAAAACAGAACGCCTCGAACAACCAGAGATATTCACAGGACATGTACATTAGTATGTTCTGCAGAAATGATTAGCATTTTGAACCATGTTGGCCCACAGGTTCAAGATCAACATCAGTATCACTGCACATCATCACCCCCTCTTAAATTGTGTCTGCGGCACTTGTTGTTGATATAAACTTAAGGTAATGGAGCAGTATGACTTAAGCAGATGTGCAGGATGCCTCACAGACATATGCGTAAACTGTACTGCCAAATCAGTGAGTTAAACTGTACTGCCAAATCAGTGAGTTTGAAAGAGGTCACATTATTGGAATGAGAGAATGTGATGCATCCATGTAGGAAATTGCTGCTTGTGTAGGACAAAGTGTTTTGGCAGTGCAACGGGTGTGTGCAGAATGGTTCACGGAAGGTCGTAGAACATGACAGCATGGGTCAGATTGCACCAGCCAGACCATGGCCCGAAAAGATCAACACCTCATCCGAATGGCATTACAGGACAGATTTGCATCCTGCTAGGCTCTGATGCAACAGTGTAACACATCGTACACTATCAGGGGTGACAGTTTGTTGCCATTTATTATGGCATGGGTTACGTGTGCATCATCCACTTCTCTGCCTACCTTTGAGACGAATGTGCAGAAACATGCTAGATGACAATGGTTTGTGGAATGATGTAATTGGGACAGGAATGGCATCTGATAGCGTTTTTGGATGAATCTAGGTTCTGTTTGTTTGAAAATGATGGCCACATTTTGGTTCGCCACAGATAGGGGAGTGGCATCACACTGACTGCATTTGCACAAGACATACAGTACCAGCTCAAGCCTTATGGTGTGGGGTGCTATTAGGTGCAACCATAAATCACATGTGGTGTGTGTCCAAGGCACTCTGACCATTGTGACCTACATGAATGACATCCTGTGACCTGTAGCCATACTCTTTCTGCACAAAACCCCAGCCACCATTTTTCAGCATGGCAATGTATGACTACATGTTGCTGCATGAACACCTGCCTCCTCAGTGTCACAGGATGTGAGCCTTTTCCCCTGGCCCGCCAGATCACCAGACTTGTGGCCAATCGAAAATGTGTGGAATATGATGAAATGACATCTCAGTGCTGTGACTCAATGCCAACCACCACAGATGAACTTTGGGAGCTGGTGAATGCAGCGTGGATGGCTATACCACAGGACACCATTCATGCCTTATATGCGTTGATGCTATGACATATGGATCAAGTTATCAGGGCCTGTGGTGGACCCTGTGCCTTCTAGGTAACAGGACACGTGCTGAACCGAGGTGACTGAAATGCTAATCATTTCTGCAGAACATACTCGTGTACATTATTCTGTGTATATGAACGGCCTATCTCTAGTCATTCAGAGTATTCCGTATTTTTTGGAACATGAGTGTATGTTCTGTGATATTAATTTGTTTCTGGTAGAATCAATCTCCAATACTCAGGCCAGCTGTGGTGCACAAGTGGCCTGCAGAAAAGAATGAGATATCTTGACTGTTCTCCTCTTGCACTGTACCTCAGCCCCATTGAAAATTTATGGCAAGGATGAAATGGACACTGTCAGAAAACTGGCTATATCTCATGCCAAGAACCCGCAGTGATCTTCAGAATATCACCCTAGCTGCCTGGGAACAGGTAACAGAAAACAAGAGATTTATTACTCACCTTGTAGTCCATACAACATGAATAAATTTATGAAAAAACATGCTGTGCCTTTTTGAGCTCAGAAAATCATGCAGTAAAACAAATAATGATTGCTGTAAGTAGTATTTGATCCAAATGCTGCTGTTGTGCAGTTGCTTACCAGTCTGTCATTTACACCATCAACCAACAAAGTCATTACACAGAATCCTGTAATATTCAGGTATTGCCCACTGTTATTCCACCCTTGACTCCATGTCACGACTTCAGGTGCCTTTTCCATGACGGAAATCTTTTGAATGAGACAGAGCTATATTTCTTGTGTTGAAACTGACCCCAGGGATGGTGTGATGGCTTCAATGCAGGATGGAGGCTGGTGGAGAGTTATGGCTGGTTTGCAGGTTGACCCAGCAGAACATGGCTATCAAAATAAACACTTTATTTTACTCAAATATTTGTACTCTTCCAATTCCGGGAAGCAACCATGCCCCTCTCGGTATATGGCAGGGGCTGTATGGCCTGCAAGGTGATAGTTAGTGCCCAGTTGGCTGGTTGTGAAACACATGCCAAGGATTGCTGGCACCAGTGCCCAATATTCAGCATGTGACATGGTATGTATGAGCGTATGGCATTGGTGGCCGGGAGACCCCTCGCGAAGTGGTTCGGCCGCCGCTCCACAAGTTCTTGAAAGCTACTACAGCGACTTGCGAGTGAATGAGGATGAAATGATAATCAGCACAAAACATGTGTCTTAACTGTGAACACCAAAGGCTAGTGCTCTTCATTGCTTGCTAACAGTTGGCGCTGACCAGTGTGTGCAAAGTATTTCTTTTTGTTTTGTATGTTCGGAAAATCTAGAAACATTTCCAGCAAATGCAACTCCCTCACCCCTTGAAAAAATTTATATGTATCTTCTCTGTGTTACCTATGTCTGGTGTAGCAATTGTTGTTTCAGATTAGGATTTTTTCAAACTTTTGCTTGTATTTTCTCACCTGTGATTGTTGCCGAATCATTTTTGTTGTGGCACATCTGAATAAAATTGTTTAGTCTTGAGAGCTATTGTTATAATGGACGTAAAGTAACCTCTGCACATGAACCTTAATCATAGTTATTAAAAGTGTTGTAGTATTGACAGTTTTGGTTGTTGCATCTTTGTCCTTATCATCGTCATCAACAGCAGGAGTAGCAACAACCAGTTCAGTCACTTGGTTATGTGGCCTCTTTGAGCCAGCATGCAGAATAGGTTCCCAGCAGGTTATTCTGTTTCTGCTTATCTTGAGCTTCCTGTTGCTAGTTCAGTCCATCTGTATTTCTTAAGTCTTTGTCCCATATGTCTAGTGGTGATCTTTTTTGGTAAATAGGACTCCAATGTAGTTATTTGTTTTGACCATTGCCATCTTTTGTTCGAGCGATGTGACAGCTGTTTCATGATATTCATTCTTTCCATTATGTCGCTAACCTTGTTGTATATCTGATATCAACTGAACTGCTGTCTTTCTGCCTTTGGTTGCATATTGCTGTTTATTTTACAGAGAAAAAGAAATATTTATTTGGCTTAAGCTCGTAATTTTAGTAACACATATGTAGTAGTCAGCAGCTAAGGGCATTAATACACACTTAAGAAATGGTACTCAGCTTAAAGAAAGCTAGATTAAATCCTGATGGTGGAGAAAAGGTTGGCTAGCAGGGAAAATAGACATGATGTCGCATAGTTCCTGATCACCGGACTGTGCACCAATGCATTAAATTAAATCCGAATTCTCTCTTGAACATGTAAGGGAATGTGTCATTGTTAATGGAGACCTATCTTGTTGGGGGTATTAATCTCAGTAATGTTTGAAAGGAATGTTTATTGCCTGTGCTCTGTTTTGTCTTGTTCCTCTCTGATCACTGTAAATAACGTGAATGTAACACTACACTGTACACACACTTATTTATTAATTACTTTAGTCAAATTGTTACAAATTTGGAAGATGCCCATCGCCAACTCTACAAGACATTTAATTTTTCCAGGAAATCATCGCATGCTTCATCAAATCAAGGTACAAGTTCCAATGCATCGGCTGTTTCAAATTCTGCGCATCAAACAGTTGCTGTGGTTGAAGAACCGATAGCGACAAATGAAGTGACAGCAGTTGACAATTCTGATGGCAATGATTGGGCATATGATCCAAATGAACCAAGATACTGTATTTGCAATCAAGTTTCTTATGGCGACATGGTAGCATGTGATAATGAAGATGTACGTATTGTTATATTTCTCTTTGTAACACCCATGTAGTCAGTTTTATATTGTTACACGTATATGTTGTTAAGAACATGTCTATTTTACTTCTGAGAATCACCTTTGTTTCAGTGTCCATTTGAATGGTTTCATTATGCATGTGTGGATGTGAAAGCCCCACCTAAAGGAAAGTGGTATTGCCCACAGTGCACTTCAACAATGAGGCGGCGCGGTTCACGGAAGAATTAAATTAGTGACATATGATATTGTAGGAAACTGAAATCAGGAAAGAGAAATGGGTCATTACTTTCATGACAGCAAAAAATGCAAAAGTAATGAACCATCAATCATATTTTACTCTTTTTTTCTAATGAATTATAATTGTGAGATCGAAGTCTAGAAATTATGTGATAAATTTTTATTTCTATTTAATATTTTTTATAATTTCTTTTGTTCAATAGGGAAGTTCCATTTCACTTTCCTAAATTTCAACAGGTTGTTTCCTGATACTAGAAAAAAAAAATAAATAAAAAATAAAACATTGTGCCAAAAAATTATATATAATTATTGTGGTGTTTAAAATAAAATGAATTGAATTATTTTTTACATTTAGCCTTAATATTAAGATATTTGTAATCTCCAGAGCCAATTAATCTTTTATGTGTCATCCATAATCTAAGACATTTTAATTTGCTACACAAAGCGGAGGAGTTTGCACAAAAAATTTTATTGATTTTTGAGGATTTATGAGAGTTTGAAATAACAGAAAGTCATGATGAGACCCTAGGAAAGAAAAATTTGATGACTTGTGGTAAGACTTAGCTACATAATATATGAGAGCTGAACATAATTCCATAGTTAAAGAAATGTGTTGAGAGTCTGCAAATCCGTAATCAGTCTCAGCGGAACGAGTCTCTTCTAATCCAAGGGCCTGTGAGTCCTGACTGCTTTCAGCTGGTGGGCATGTAGCAGAGGCAGATGGATTGTGAATTTCTGTGATTGTAGCTCCAGCAAAATCCACTTCAGTAAACATTGCACTGTTGGTTAGTACTATACCACACCAGCAGGGGTAACTACTTAAAAACTCTCCCCAAGCAGGTGAAAAACTTGATACTGAGTTACTTGACTACCAAGGTTATTTTGCAAGCATCTCCCGATAGCCTGAATGTAAAAAGTGTTGAAAGTAGCCATAAAATATATGTCCAGCAGCTGCAGATTTTGGCTGCAATGTGGGAGGATGCAAATTACAATTGTTTGATTATTTGTAGCCTTTTCAATGAAGTCAACAGTCCTTGTGTGCGTAGCATGTCCATCAAGTATTAGTAATACAGGATCCTTTTTCTTCTACCGTTTAGTGCAAAAACTGTATCTGATTTAGATTGTACAGTCGAAAGTCCCATTTCACTTACTGTGTAAACCCAATGAGTTGGATATGAGCAACTTTCCTGGACATCCTCTAAAATATCAAAGAATTTCATAACATTTATTCTGGTAAATGCTTGGGCAGCTCTAGCTGCTGAAGACGCCTCTGGTTTTCTCAAAATGTTTCAGGAGGCGCTTTCTGAAGCCTCTAACCCAATCTTTCCAAACTAATTTTTTGTTTCAATTATTAGGGCTATTACTCTATTCTTCCAGTTGGTAAGCAAGGCTATGTACGCTCACAACTGTAATTCCATAAAAAAAAGTCCATATCAAAAAGATGTTGTACAAGCTGCTGTTCTTATTCTTCATTAAAAATAGCATGGTAGTGACCTAGACATTTTTTATTTCCAGTTGTGTGCTGATTTTTGTTTAGAACACAATGTTTTAGAATGTTCTGAGGTATACTAAAGGTTTTAGCAGCTGTTTGTCAGTGCACACCATGTTTTTTCACAGTGTAAATAGTTACATGCATTGCCTGAGAGTCCTAGATTTGCTGCTAGCTTTTCCTTGGGTAGTCAGACACCACAACTGCAGCTAAACAAACGTATAATGCTCATAAGTAATTCAAAGAGAAATGCTATCTTAGTTTAGCAAGGATGAAGCATTAATACCTAGTTTTAATAATTGGAAAAGTATTTAAATGCACAAAATGAGATTGGGCTTGGTCTCATAAAAATAATTTACACAAAAAGTACAATGTGTTTAGTGCCATTTAACACGCTTTGCCATTACAGAAACACGATTCTACAGTTTTAACAATTAACACTAGGTACTACTTTGAAACATGCTTTTAAAGGTTACACCACATGGATTTCAGTTATGACAGCCAAATCATATATATAAAGGCTTGTATTTAGTCATAACAGTTAATGTAGTACACTTAACTTACATCAGCAAGGTGAAAAATGTGAAAATCATGGATAACTTCTGAACAATTAATCAGAATACCTTCTACGATCAGCACAACACTAATGGCATACTAGCAGAGTAGTTGAGGCGTTCGCTCTTCAGTGGTAACAATATAAGGAGAAAAACCAGCCAGTGACAAGTATGCTCGCCGTGGTCACTATGCCCACTCTTACACTATTGTTGCCAGTCCAACTCCGATGTGTTTCAGTGAGTAAGGAATTTGTAATACTTAACTCAAAAAAAATTCAGTAACTAAGTAATTCTCTTCATGAACTATTTCCATAAGAAAGGTATTGAATTAACTTTTCCTTTTAACGGTGATAAGCATTTTACTGAGAGATCCTAATTAAAAAATAAATAAATAAAAAAAAATAAATAAATATCACTCGCTCAAATTCACATTTCCAAAAATATTCTAAATGGTTTTGAGTAAATCAACATCTAAATTAACCAAGGAAGTTAGTTTGGAACTCTTCTTCCTTTATGTAGCTATCGTGTAATCACAAATATCTGTATATCAACATACACTTATCAAACAATGAAATGTTAAAAACAGAGTAATCATCTTTGTTAAATTTTACTGTCAGAATCAAGTAATTTTTAGATTGTTACCCATTTATGAGTTAAAAAATAATTTACATCCACTAACTGACAGTGAAATTTCAGTAATCTCAGTCGGTAATTTTTTTTCAACATATCATAAATGCCTTCCAGTCTTTGTTAAGAAAATATGACCACTTTTCTTATATAATTAAGACACTAAGATAAATATTAGGAGTGGGACCAGGAACCTATCACAAGTAGTATGATTTGGGTCAATAACAGTCTGTAGGCACATATGAATTATACTATATTCATAAAAGGACACCCAATACATACTGGCCCATACTAAGGAAAACAGCGCTTTGCCTGGATGCTATGATACGAAGCACTGTGTTTCTGTAATTGAATATTATTTTATTTTTTATTTACTATTATTTTTATTATTATATTATTTATTATATATTTTTTATTATAATATTTTATCGTCAGTGTTTACGCAGCTCTTCTTGTAATGAACAAATGCTACTGAGCACAACTTAACCATTCTACATCTTCCCCAGCAGAGCCAATGAATGTCAGAAGCAGTAATTCAATGTAATTGATTATATATTAGCCTTTTATCTGAGCTAATATTTTGTCAATATGGTGGCCGAGTACTGATGTTTGCTTTGTCCTCCGCTAGCACAGAGATACTTCACTCCAGATTTTTGTATCCTATCGTTACGAATGGATCAGTAAATCTTACGATAGTAGGTAGATAATGGCTGTTCTGACACATGGCAGGTCACCAGTGCAGGCTTTCAAAAATAAAAATGAGGTGGTGGTGGCCCTCAACTACGTACCCTCAGACTCAGAGTCAAAATATTAATAGTTTTGCCTGAGATATGTAGTTGCTGCATTACAGACCAAATAGTGATGAGTCTACAGCATACAATATCAATATACACATGAATCGAATGGTTGTTGGGTCCTATCACTCCGCAATTGCGACTTTTGAATGCAACATAGAAATTTATAAATGAAACATTGCAATTAAATAAAATCTGCAGGTACTATTTTTAACGACTTTAAATGACGAGTATGAAAGCAGAAGTACCTGTAAGAATGCCTTTTATTACTGTAAAACACTTATTGGTGTCAATTATCCAGTAATTACATAAAATATAAGTTGAATAACAGGGAAACGATAGATACCTACTTCACGTAATTAGTTATGAACAACAACATAGCTCGCAAGATATTCACTTCTAAACGCATACTACGTCTTCGCTGCAGGAGCCATGGAAATCTCGCAAGTGCACAACTCGGCACTATGAAATATTTCTATCTCCCGCGACCATGTGCAAACCACTCCCCACTCCAAGTCTTTCCTGTGACCCGATGATCCTTCCCCATTTCCATACAGTCTCTCCATTCTTTGGTAGTCGCCTACCATGGTAACGAGTGCCATGATTGGCTAGAGTGCTCCCGCCATGTCTCCAAGCCAGCGCACACTCACAAACGTATTGAAACACATACAAAATACTGGATTTACATTTAAATAACTTGAAATTAAATAAATATTCCTACGGCTGGACCATAAACACGCTCTAACACACATTATTAAATATGTAAACAAATCAAATAAACATATATCAAAGGAATAGAAACAAAAGTAGGCCAGTAGCCTAATGTCTCTGTGCTTTCTAAAACACAGTAAATATTTAACCAATTTCTTCATGAATAGTATATATTGGGTATTAAACAAAGACATAGACGAATAAATACATTGATAAGCATGCTGCTACCATTTTTTCATGTAACTGTGGAGTACTTATGGCCTGACGTGATCAATAGTAATTGGCCAATTTGACCTCCAATAACTCATGTACTATTCAAGTTACATGTCTGTACTTCATACCAATTTAGGGTTACGCTAATAGCCTTTTAAAGACATGACGATCGACAAAATTGGATGAACCGTTTATATTTTGGAAATGCATTGCTGGGTGTTACTTGTATAATTTACAGTCATATACTAAACTTTAAACTAATAAAGATATTGAAAATCTGATTAAACCATAAGAATCATCGTGCAAATAATGGTAATGTACACCTTTCTTTTTAAGGTATCATGATTCCTCTGGCTATTATTAATTTCTACATGAACTGTGAAATGTCTGCTATTATGGTTTCACGAAGTCCACCATCTTTGGCACTCCCGGCATACAAATCTCCTTCATCGACACAAAGCACAGTCCTCGTCACAGCGTCAACATGGAGTTCCCAGCCACACAGTCGGCCTGGACCACGTGTTGGGGCTACCCCTATTGCTCCGGCCAATGCTCGGAACCATTTGGCTGCCAACGAGCCGCGGCTCACCGACAGGCCCCCGCACGGCCATGCCAACTCCGAACTTAGAATATTTTCAGGGCGCCACAACTCACTTGTTACCTCATACCAGTGACATGATCAACAAAGTCATCAGATTTCCCCAGCCCTCCCCCTCCGCCAGCCAACAAAGGTACATAAAATGACGGGAAACTTAAATTTTGGATGGCTTTCCTGCCACTCCTATGACAACACTGTGGAAGGAGGGTTGTTGCCCCAAGTATAAAAGGAGTTAAATGAAAAAATCCAATGGGGTGCATTGTCGTACTGGTAGCAGTAGGTCACGTGCGCTAAGTATAGAAATACTGGCATAGGCTCAATGATATCAGAAACCATGATGGCAGTCCAAGATGACATACCTGGAACAGTGGCTCTGACACTGGCACTGGCTCTATGACATCAGAATGCAACACTGGGAAGACTGGCACTTTGACATCAGATTACCCCCAAGCTAATAGTATTTCTGTTTTACCTGCAGGTCCAGGCCTGTCTGTCAGACAAAGGAGGTCAATCTGCTATTATTCACTCAGATACGTATGATAACTTACAGAATTCCTACATACTGCTTCTTCTAAATTTGTACCTTTCCACTTCATATCTTCCACACCATGATGACAGGGAAAGGGCACTCTGAGCTGCTCCATGCTGCCCACTCTGCTGCTGAATTCGGAAACTGCCCCATCTATGGCAGCCCACAAATAGCAGAGTCCAGTGCACCACTGCCACCACAAAAAGGTTATGCAGCACCAAGTTGTCAGCTGCCAAGGTCACCGTGTCATGTAAGACATACGAGGCCGGCAGCCGGGAACCAGCCCACTGTCCACCAGTGACAACTCTGCACACAGAGATGCTGCACGAGACTTTCAGTTCAGCTGCCTGATGCAAAGTGGAGACTAGAAGTTATGATCTCTACCAGTAGTATGCTGTTTGTGATAGTGCTGCAGCTACAGCCCACATGACTTGCGTTAAATTGATGGAAAACTTGAAAAATCGAGGCACACATTCATCGTCCTGAGGTGGAAAACTTGTATGATGGTTCTGAAGCCAAAAAAGTAGGTTCAGATACTATGCTCATAAAATTCACCACAAAAATTTATATGTAGAATGGACAGTGGCTATTTCTCTAGCAGTAACAAAGCCAACCATCACAGAGACATCAAACATGCAAACCTATATGTACCAGGCATGTAGCAGTAACATTTGAAAATGAAACACACTTATAGTTAGTTACAACTTTCACGGCCATTAAAACACAACAAATATACACAAACCAAAAAAGGTTTTGCATCACCTCTGTTCTGAGAATTCTGGACCTGTACAGAAAATTGGAATAGAGATCAACATAAACATCATTTCCGCCCTTTTTATTGCTCATGAAAACCACACATTGCATGTTGTACCACCATACTGCGAGACCTTCAGAAGTGTTGGTCCAGACTGCTGTACTCACCGGTACTGTCTAAGGCATTCAGCCTGACCGTGTTGTCTCCAAACATGTCCCCGACGATTGTCTGATTGAAGGCATATGCGACACTCATCCGTGAAGAGAAAGTGATGCCAATCCTGAGAGATCCAATCAGCATGTTGGGCCCATCTGTACGACGTTGCATGGTGTTGTGGTTGCAAAGATGGACATCTGCAGTGAAGGTGCGCATCATGAAGCCTATTGCCCACACTTTGAGTCATAACACAACATCCTGTGGCTGCACGAAAAGCGTTATTCAACATGGTGGCGTTGCTGTCAGGGTTCCTCCAAGCCACAATCTGTAGGTAGCGGTTATCCACTGCAGTAGTAGCCCTTGGGCGACCTGAGAGAGGCATGTCATCAACAGTTCCTGTCTCTCTGTATCTCCTCCATGTTCGAACAGCGCTTTGGTTCACTCCAAGACACCTGGACACTTCAATTTTCAGAGCTCTTACTGGCAGAAAGTAACAATGCGGATGTGATCAAATTGCAGTATTGACCGTCTAGGCTTGGTTGAACTACAGACAACACGAACCATGTATCTTCTTGCTAGTGGAATGACTGGAACTGGTCGGCTGTCGGACCTCCTCCGTCTAATGGTTGTTTACATCTTTGGGCAGGTTTAGTGACATCTCTGAATATTCGAAGGGACTGTGTCTGTGATACAGTATCCACAGTCAACGTCTGTCTTCAGGAGTTCTCGGAACCGGAGTGATGCAAAGTTTTTTTTTTTTTTTTTTCGTGTGTGTGTATGAATGGGAAGTATGATGCTTGCTATAAGAGTAGTGGTCAATAAGCTACTTGTACACCAGATTTCAGGACAAAAAACTAAACTGCCATCACCAACAGAACACCACTCCAATTTCTGGAGTAATACATAGTCAAAAGCTTCCAGATTGGATTAGATTAGTACTTGTTCCATAGATCGTGAATACAGCACTTCGTAATGATGTGGAACGTGTCAGGTTAATAAAAGGTGTCTATATGAGATATTACATTATACAAAATATTACATGACACTCAATATTTTTAAATTTTTTTTTATTTTTTATTTTTTTTTTTTTGTGGGGTTTGGGAAATTACCCACTTACTATATCCAAAAATTCATCTAATGAGTAGAAGGAGTTGCCATTAAGAAAGTCTTTTAATTTCCTTTTAAATGCTATATGGCTATCTGTCAGACTTTTGACACTATTAGGTAAGTGACCAAAGACTTTTGTGGCAGCATAATTTACCCCCTTCTGAGCTAAAGTTAGATTTAACCTTAAGTAGTGAAGATCATCCTTTCTTCTAGTGTTGTAGCCATGTACACTGCCATTACTTTTGAATTCGTTCGGATTGTTAACAACAAATTTCATAAGTGAATATACACTCCTGGAAATTGAAATAAGAACACTGTGAATTCATTGTCCCAGGAAGGGGAAACTTTATTGACACATTCCTGGGGTCAGATACATCACATGATCACACTGACAGAACCACAGGCACATAGACACAGGCAACAGAGCATGCACAATGTCGGCACTAGTACAGTGTATATCCACCTTTCGCAGCAATGCAGGCTGCTATTCTCCCATGGAGACGATCGTAGAGATGCTGGATGTAGTCCTGTGGAACGGCTTGCCATGCCATTTCCACCTGGCACCTCAGTTGGACCAGCGTTCGTGCTGGACGTGCAGACCGCGTGAGGCGACGCTTCATCCAGTCCCAAACATGCTCAATGGGGGACAGATCCGGAGATCTTGCTGGCCAGGGTAGTTGACTTACACCTTCTAGAGCACGTTGGGTGGCACGGGATACATGCGGACGTGCATTGTCCTGTTGGAACAGCAAGTTCCCTTGCCGGTCTAGGAATGGTAGAACGATGGGTTCGATGACGGTTTGGATGTACCGTGCACTATTCAGTGTCCCCTCGACGATCACCAGTGGTGTACGGCCAGTGTAGGAGATCGCTCCCCACACCATGATGCCGGGTGTGGGCCCTGTGTGCCTCGGTCGTATGCATCCGTGCGTCGCTGCGGTCCGGTCCCAGGTCGACGGGCACGTGCACCTTCCGCCGACCACTGGCGACAACATCGATGTACTGTGGAGACCTCACGCCCCACGTGTTGAGCAATTCGGCGGTACGTCCACCCGGCCTCCCGCATGCCCACTATACGCCCTCGCTCAAAGTCCGTCAACTGCACATACGGTTCATGTCCACGCTGTCGCGGCATGCTACCAGTGTTAAAGACTGCGATGGAGCTCCGTATGCCACGGCAAACTGGCTGACACTGACGGCGGCGGTGCACAAATGCTGCGCAGCTAGCGCCATTCGACGGCCAACACCGCGGTTCCTGGTGTGTCCGCTGTGCCGTGCGTGTGATCATTGCTTGTACAGCCCTCTCGCAGTGTCCGGAGCAAGTATGGTGGGTCTGACACACCGGTGTCAATGTGTTCTTTTTTCCATTTCCAGGAGTGTATATATATTGTGAGGCTACAGTGAAGATTTCTAGCTCTTTAAATAAGTGTCGGCAGGTTGATCTTGGATGAGCTCCAGGAATTATTCTGATTACATGCTTTTGTGCAATGAACACTCTTTTACTCAATGGTGAGTTACCCCAGAATATGATGCCATACGAAAGCAGAGAATGAAAATAGGCGTGGTAAGCTAATTTACTCAGATGTATATCGCCAAAATTTGCAATGACCCTAATAACATAAGTAGCTGAACTCAAACGTTTCAGCAGATCCTCAGTGTGTTTTTTTCCAGTTCAACCCCACATCAGTGCATACACCTAGAAATTTTGAATATTCTACCTTAGCTACCGATTTCTGATCGAAGTCTATATTTATTAATGGTGTCATTCCTTTTACTGTGTGGAACTGTATATACTGTGTTTTGTCAAAGTTGAATGAGAGCCCATTTGCAGAGAACCACTTAATGATTTTCTGAAAAACATCATTTACAATTTCACCAGTTAATTCTTGACTGTTGGGTGTGATAGCTATACTTTTATCATCAGCAAAAATTACCAGCTTTGCATCTTCGTGAATATAGACTGGCAAGTCATTAATATATATTAAGAACATTAGAGGACCCAAGACCGAACCTTGCGGCACCCCATTCTTGATTGTTCCCCAGTTTGAGAAATCACCAGTTTTTTGCATATTATGTGAACAGTTTATTTCAACTTTCTGCACTCTTCCAGTTAGGTATGATTTAAACCATTTGAGCACTTTTTTTAAAGGATGGGGCTCCTCCACGCCCACACCAACGTGGTGACCAAACCAAAAGTTCTACTGTCACCTCCGTAAACAAGTTAGTTTTTGAATTGGGCGTCACAGGATGCGGGCTGTGATGTTATCCATGCGTCTGGGTAAGATTACTCATTAACATGGTCCATCAAGAGATAGAAGTGGTCGAAATCGGTTGAAGGGTAGCGTTTGTAAGGGCAGAGGAAAAAAAGTGCCAAGGCCAGCGCCAAGGGAAAAAAAACCTCTGCGACAGTAGGACGGGTAGTAAGGGCAGTAGCGGCTTGCTAGCTGCGACAGAGCATGCAAGGTGAGGTAAGGTTAGTGTGAGGTATCGTGCAACGTTACCTATGTGCTGCGTGTTCGTTAACTGGGTCAGTCCGGGTGCTGCGGCTAGGCTCGCTTGTAGTCTCCTGGCCATCCGCAGTGGCTTCCTCCCTGTAACAAAAGAATTCGGCGCGGCAACGCATGTGTTGCTGTTAGGCCCTCTGCTGCACCTTGTCGTCAGTGACTTGGTACAGCTTCATCAGGCTGGTGCAGAACGGCGGCGATCGGCTACCGTTCAGCGTCCTCCTCTACTGCACAGCGCAGCCCTTCTGCATTGCAGCTTCTAGGGGCTCCGCTTGTTCAGAGAGCTGCGCCAATTCAGCGTCGGAGGAAGTCACGCCGTTCGCTTGCGCTTGTGCGATGAAGACTGCCCTTTGGCTTCTCGATCCCTTGCGGGGGCCGCTCCCGCAGCAGTCGGCGTTGCCACCGGTTCCGCTGGGGCGGCGGTTTTCTTCTTTGCACCTTTCACCTGCGGTGCTGCTGGGGCAGCCGCTGGGACAGGCGCGCGAACGTCCTTCTGCGAGGTCGCAGAAGTGTACGCAGGTACTGCTGCACTGAGGCCTTGGGCGAAGACTGCTCGCAGTTGCCTCAAGGCCTCTTCCTTCTCTGCAGCCACGGCGGCTGTGAAGGCAGCCCTCGCTGCCGCCATGACGGCTTTGAGGGCTGCAGTGGCCTCCTCCACGGCGGTGCCGAGTTCGAGGTCACATTTCTTCTCGGGACCGCTAGCTGCGTCCTGGCTGCCCGTTTACGAGCGGTCGTCCCTGCCCCTGGGAGGTGGAGCTGTTACTGCGCCGTCTCTCAGCTGCGCCGGGCTGTTCTGCGCCCTACGCCGTTTCCGACGTCTTCTCTTCTTCCGCTGCGTCGGTGCTGCCGCAGCCGCCTCACCGCCCTTGGCGGGGCTGCGGCTTGAGAAAGCCGCGCAACCGCGCCAACTGGCGACGTGCGGGCCGCCACACCGGACACGAGTCGGCAGAACGTTGCTGCCGCGGTCGCAGGCGCGGCTGTCGTGCTCGCCTGAGCACTTGACGCACCGCGCCGCGTTGCGGCAATACTTCGCAACATGGCCTTCGCCCTGGCACCTGAAGCACTGGGGCTGGGGGTCCTTGGGGGTCGGGAGAGCCTCTGTCGTAACCGGAAAGCCCAGCAACTTCCGCAAGTAGAAGATGCCGCTCCCGCTGTCGACCGTTTGTACGGTCACGGCATAGAGTGGCGCCCTCTTCCTGTTGGTCCGGTTGTGCAACCTTGCGGTTGCATTACCAAACCCGGCTCGCAGCAGCCCTTCCCGGACCGCTGCCTCATCACAGCACCGAGGTAACCCCCTGACGAGTGCCTCGGTCGTCTTCATCCTTCCTACGCAAGGTGCCTTCTCACGCGCCGGCGGCGCGTCGACGGCCACTGCGACCTTGATCGCCCTGTGGTCGGCCACGTTTGCAGCTCGAACGCCGATCAGCGAGTCTGTATCGACAGACTCGTAGACCTCCTCATTCCGAGCGCAATTCGTAATGGTGTCGAACAGCGCTGTCCACCCGCCTTTGCACTTGACGTACAAAGGGGGGACATGCCGCGACTCGTCTTCTCGGGAGTTCCTTGCATGGTCGGCAGACTCAGTGAGTTGCACAACCGAAGGACTCTTCGTAGCGGCAGGTTTCCTCTGCGCACTCTTCTTTCCCATGCTGCGAGGCGCGGAACACGACACGCGCTCGCCTCGCTAGCTCAGGCCGATCTAACATTTGAGCATTGTCCCATTCATACCACAGCACTTGAGCTTATCTAGAAGTATTCCATGATTTACACAATCAAAAGCGTTTGATAGATCACAAAAAATCCCAACGGGTGACTTCCGGTTACTCAGAGCATTTAATATTTCATTAGTGAAAGTATATATAGCATTTTCCGTTGAAAAACCCTTCTCGAAACCAAACTGACATTTTGTTAAAACTTTATTTTTACAAAAGTGTGAAGCTACTCTACAATACATTACTTTTTCAAGAATTTTGGATAAGGCAGTCAGAAGAGAGATTGGGCGGTATTTGTTGACATCAGACGTATCCCCTTTTTTATGCAGTGGTTTAACAATGGCATACTTCAGTCTATCTGCGAAAATACCCTGCTTCAGAGAGCTATTACATATGTGGCTAAGAATTCCACTTATTTCTTGGGAACAAGCTTTTATTATCGTGCTGGAAATGCCATCAATTCCATGTGAGCTTTTATTTTTGAGAGAGTTTATTATCTTCCTAATTTCAGAAGGAGAGGTGGGTGGAATTTCAATTGTATCAAATGGTGTGGGTAAGGCCTCTTCCATTAACTGCCTTGCTTCTTCTAATGAACATTTATATCCCATTTTGTCTACAACATTTAAAAAATGATTATTCAAAATATTTTCGACTTCCGGCTTGTTGTTTATCAAGTTTCCATTCTTTTTGATGGTGATGCCGTCATCCTGTACTCTTGGTTGCCCTGTCTCCCTTGTAATAATATTCCAAATTGTTTTGATTTTGTTATCAGAGGTATTAATCTCAGACATGATGCACATGCTTCTGGACTCTTTAATAACCTTTCTTAATGGCCATTTAACAGACCCATCATGCTACCAGCACAGTAGGAAGTGACATACTTCCATAAATGCTTTGCAGTATTTGATTCACAAGCTGTGGATGCAGTGCACTGTCAGCTGGTGACCAACAGCATGCATCCCTCTGGCTGCAGTCAGCTGTTGTTATGAATTGCACTTGTAAGCAAATCTTCTGCCATGTTACAGAACTTTTAATCTAAGTGTTTATGTTTCACTATGTGTTTTCCGCTGCAAATTTCACATCAGACTCTCCATCAATGAATTTTCACAGCAATGTTGTGGTGAAATCAACAAATAATACTAAATTTTGTGCTGAAAATGATAAATATCCACTGAACTTTCATGTTAAGGTGCACCCATTTTTTGTCAGTCATACACATTCTCAAAAAGTTCAAGAACGGAAATCAGTGGAATATATTTCTTGGAAAGCAACACAGTCAGCTGAACACATGGAAATTAATACATATAGTTCTAATGTAATTAATAAGTCGTCAGGTCCAAATGGAATCCCAATTCTGTTTTACAAAGAGTACTCCAGAGCATCGGCCCCCTAACTTAGTTTGCATTTATCTTGAATCTCTCACCCAACACAAAGTCCCAAGTGACTGGAAAAAGGGCAAGTGACTCCTGCATATAAGAAGGGTAAAAGACCGGACCTATAGAATTACAGACCAATATCCTTAACATCGGTTTGCTGCAGAATTCTAAAACATGTTCCGAGTTTGTATATAATAAATTTCTTAGAGACCAAGTAGCTTATGTCAATGAATCAGAACTGTTTTAGAAAGCATTTGTGTGAAACCTAGCTTGCCATTTTCTCATGTTATACTGCAATCTATGGATAAACAGGGTGTATACGATCCGGGAGATCCGAGAAAAACCCGGGAATGTTTTCATCCCGGATAAACCCTGGAATTTTTCGGAATTCCGGGAATTTATCATTGTGTTAGTTTTCAGTTAAATTTTTATGATTTTGACAGTTAAGTGCCAATACTCTAACAAAGGATATTACTGTATCCCGCTTCTGCAGAATAATACTGCAGCAACACAACATGAACGAGAAAAAATAATAATAATAAAACTTAAGTCGCAAAGGAAATACGGCAATACAACAATAAAACACAGTGCTCATACAAGCGTTTGCCAACTGCAAAATGTGTCAGAGGCTTTGGGAAGACTATGCAATGCTTCCTAACAACAAACTGCCTCCGATGAGCGTGACGTCACAACTGTTTACTTTAGATTCGAAACTTCCTGGCAGATTAAAACACACAGTTTTAATCTGCCAGGAAGTTTCATATCAGCGCACACTCCGCTGCAGAGTGAAAATCTCATTCTGGAAACATCCCCCAGGCTGCGGCTAAGCCATATCTCCGCAGTATCCTTTCTTTCAGGAGTGCTAGTTCTGCAAGGTTCGCAGGAGAGCTTCTGTAAAGTTTGGAAGGTAGGACACGAGATACTGGCAGAAGTAAAGCTGTGAGAACCGGGCGTGAGTCGTGCTTCGGTAGCTCAGGTGGTAGAGCACTTGCCCGCGAAAGGCAAAGGCCCCGAGTTCGAGTCTCGGTCGGGCACACAGTTTTAATCTGCCAGGAAGTTTCACATTAGCGCACACTCTGCTGCAGAGTGAAAATCTCATTCTGTTTACTTTAGATTCGTTTGAGCAGTTGCGTGCGGGCTCTTGTGCATGTGCAGTGGGGTCGCGTATGAGTAGTGCCTTCTCCCGCTACTGGCTACAGACGTGTTGTTGGGCGCCGCTATCTAATATTTCCCCGGTGTGAAATATCGGAGATCCGGGGCTGATCGACAGAGCAGTCTGAGTTGTAGTGGGGAGTTTCCACGTGACCCGTGTTTACGTTTAGTGATTTTACTGTTTCCTCTTCATTTATTGCTCACGCATTAAATGAAAACAAAACGGATATCTATGGCCGGGAGCTATAAAATGAATTAAAATACGTTCGCATAATTACGGAAGGCTAAAATATGTTATTAGTTTCAGGTTTTATCTCCTCCTTTCTGACAGACAAGCATTAATCGCCTTGCAAAACAATGAAGTTATTTTTATCTGTTTGTTAAAGAAATTTGGCTTTTATCAATCTTTTCCTCTGGGGTAGTCAATTTATTTGAAACGAAGTGTTTATTTCCATACTATGGGCTAGTGTCAACTGTTCGCTGCATTTCAAAAGTGAGTGTTTTCATGCTCTAGCACGTAAGGCATTATGCCATAATAAAGAACCAAACATGTGATAATACAGCACCGGTACTCAAGAAAATGTGCACTTTAAGCCGAATTACGCATTTTAGTATGGTTCACGAAATTCCGATGTTCTTGGAGTATCAAATGGTTCAAATGGCTCTGAGCACTATGGGACTCAACTGCTGAGGTCATTAGTCCCCTAGAACTTAGAACTAGTTAAACCTAACTAACCTAAGGACATCACAAACATCCATGCCCGAGGCAGGATTCGAACCTGCGACCGTAGCGGTCTTGCGGTTCCAGACTGCAGCGCCTTTAACCGCACGGCCACTTCGGCCGGCTCTTGGAGTATCCTCTGATGTCTTGTTTCTTTTATGAAACAGTGTAAGATCTTTTAATGTTTTACACCTACGAACATACGGGCTTCCAGCATCATCGTAGCTGCGCAAGCGCCGTGCGCCTATTTCTGGCGCTCTCTGGCAACTACTGAAACGAACCTATTTCTAACAGGTCACGGGAAAATATTGCGAATGCTAGTTCGAAAAGCGTTACTTTCAAAGCAAATTTCCTTTTATGCAAGATGAATTATGTGCGAAATGTACGATGAATTTCTTAAATCACAGAGCGTTTGACTCTCATTTAAAAATCAAGTCTTTGAGGAAGTACACTCTTTGACATAAAACTCGACCGGCGGCCGGCCGCTGCAGAGGCTAAGTCCGCGCCGATCGCGACATGGGACAAATAAACTGACCAGCCCGCTAATTCTCTCTAAGTCCGGCTATCTACACAATCTGGCAACACTGTAAACTGCGGCACTTCCTGGAGGAAGGCTTGTCCCATGTTAGAGAAAACATATACTGTTTATGCCCGTGGTCTAGCGGTAGCATGCGTTGTTCCTATCTACAATGTCTGTGGATCGAGACCAGCTGGCGCAGAAGATTTTTATAGCCTCTTCTGTCGGAATGCTTAAGACGTGAAATTAGTGGTAGCGCAGATTCAATCTATTTCACTTTCTGACACACCGATAACTTAATTTTACCCAGTAACCATTTTGCGGCAGATTTCTCGCAGACGGTCGTCCTCGGGACTCCGTATGCGGCAAAGCTCCGGGATTCACTTGCTGGCTACCGGCAACAGCTGTGGCGACAGAGGCGGCGCTGCACTCCCCCGTTCTTTATCGAAAGCGCCTACTACCGCTCATCGCTTTTAATAATTTAAAGCGCTTTATTATTATTAAATGTTGCTCCACAGAAAATTTCTACGATTTCCATTCGCGCTCGAAAGCAACGAAGATTACTGAATTACATTAATCGGCAAGAGCTGAGTATGGCCCGAAATTAATTTTATAGACTGGAACGAAATTAAACCACCTCACTACTTTCGATGAATTTATAAATGTTTCATACCTCGTTTCTTTTTCTTTTAAAGTAATTTATTTATGCAACTTTTGGCCAATATTCGGATGTTTTCGTCAAGGCAGAGTGAGCGTCTGTGGTGTAAAGTGTATTACAGTTTTTGTTTCATTCTTATGGTAAGTCTATGCGATAAACTGTGTGAATACCTTGCAATGCATGCTCTGTAGCAGTGCAGGAACACTGCACATTTGGAGTTGCATGTATGGATTCATGACATATTTAACGTTGATTGGAGGTGATAGTTAAGGTCATCAGATTTAAATCAGAAAAAGTTATCGTTTTTGAGGTTTCAGAGAACGGAAAGGAATTGCTAACGCCGGTGTCAGAAAACCTCTACAGTTAAATGCTATTGCAAAAATTTAGAGGAAAGGAACTATATTAATCAACACGTTCACTTAATAAACAATCTCCTGACATGTTAGACCTATATGACAAACAAAGCTCAAATTCGTACCGTTGACAGTCGGTTTGAATCTTTTCAGACACTAGTTTACAGTGGCACCTTCGCATTTGCAAAGCAGACATCCGTGATATTACCGTAATTTACTAAGTCGAAATTGCAGGAAGATTTATTTGTAAAGGCATTCTTCAGATTTCGTATAAGGAATTTTTACTTGCAGTTTGCAACTTCATCAATTAAAATGGAAAATAAAAGGTTGCATTCAGCGGCTTTTACCGAAATTGGAACTGCCATCTCATATAACACTATCATCGCAACGCATAATGGAACCACTGAGCTAACGATACACTGGCTGCAACAGGCGGACTATAGTCATTGCGATATTGCCTGAGCCTCAAAACGCAACATTAAACACACAAACAGGTGTTACTTATGTGAAGAACGCCTCTCTTGGAGTCCAGAAATTAAATACACTTTCTAAGTGTCTCATCTTACAGTGGATTATATCGTGGAATCTTCGATGTGAAAAACGAATGCCCAGTGAATTTAGCGAGGTAATGCCGTGCAACACCCGGAAGTAAATGCACTATCGCAGTGTTGACAAATACTTGCTACGACGCTGCCAATTCTCAGCTCTCTTACGAGGCAGCTCTTTAGCGCAATGCTTGTCGTGATTGTCCGGTACGGTTCTTCAGAGGGAAGACGCGCGTGCACGTTTACTTTTTATCCGGCGTTCTCCCATGATAGTTTCTGGCGTCGCCTTGTGGGCTATGTATACATTTGAGGCAATCAACTATCATTAATCCAGAATGTTACACGTTTCAGCTTCCGGCATGGAAGAAGGCTGTTGACGCCGACGTTATATAATCTCAACGTAGGGAAATCAAAACGGATGATTCAGTGTTTCTCATTCAGCATAAAGCATGTGAGATAATTTTCCGTAACGTTCATAATCAAAAACGGTTCAAATGTCTCTGAGCACTATGGGACTTAACTTCTGAGGTCATCAGTCCCCTAGAACGTAGAACTACTTAAACCTAACTAACCTAAGGACATCACACACATCCATGACCGAGGCAGGATTCGAAACTGTGACCGTAGCCACTTCGGCCGGCTGTTCACAATCATCTCAAATACTCACGAAGTAAAAATACATCGAAAGCTTATTTAAATTGAATATAATGTAAGATATCAAACGCTTTGCACCTCGATGTCGAATGTGTCCACGTGCAATCTTTTGCAGCATACATATAGAGTGTCATGATTACCACGAGAATGAAGAAATATGTTGGTAGGCATGGAAGCAAGAAGACACGCAGTCAACAAATATTCGATTCCTCATGGCGTTCACTTCATTTGCGATTTAAGAAGAGGTAAAGCGGGATATTACTTTCGTTAACACGAAAGATATGCCGCACATATGGATGACGAGGAAGTCTGCGTCTTCATACGTTTCCTCCTTGAAATCTGTATTCTCTATTATATACTAGGTAGCCTGATCATTGTTTCCGTAATGTTATCCTCTTGGCGGCTGGTCCCAGCGGAGGTTCGAGTCCTCCCTCGGGCATGGGTATGTTTGTTTGTCCTTAGGGGCCAAACAAGAGGATAGCAAAAAAAAAATGTTCAAATGTGTGTGAAATCTCATGGGACTTAACTGCTAAGGTCATCAGTCCCCGTGCCCG
Source organism: Schistocerca nitens (assembly GCF_023898315.1). Taxonomy (NCBI): domain Eukaryota; kingdom Metazoa; phylum Arthropoda; class Insecta; order Orthoptera; family Acrididae; genus Schistocerca; species Schistocerca nitens. The sequence continues at coordinate 262,688,289 of NC_064616.1, forward strand.
AGGGAGGACTCGAACCTCCGCTGGGACCAGCCGCCAAGAGGATAACATTACGGAAACAATGATCAGGCTACCTAGTATATAATAGAGAATACAGATTTCAAGGAGGAAACGTATGAAGACGCAGACTTCCTCGTCATCCATATGTGCGGCATATCTTTCGTGTTAACGAAAGTAATATCCCGCTTTACCTCTTCTTAAATCGCAAATGAAGTGAACGCCATGAGGAATCGAATATTTGTTGACTGCGCGTCTTCTTGCTTCCATGCCTACCAACATATTTCTTCATTCTCGTGGTAATCATGATACACTATATGTATGCTGCAAAAGATTGCACGTGGACACATTCGACATCGAGGTGCAAAGCGTTTGATATCTTACATTATATTCAATTTAAATAAGCTTTCGATGTATTTTTACTTCGTGAGTATTTGATATGATTGTGAACAGCCGGCCGAAGTGGCTACGGTCGCAGTTTCGAATCCTGCCTCGGTCATGGATGTGTGTGATGTCCTCAGGTTAGTTAGGTTTAAGTAGTTCTACGTTCTAGGGGACTGATGACCTCAGAAGTTAAGTCCCATAGTGCTCAGAGCCATTTGAACCGTTTTTGATTATGAACGTTACGGAAAATTATCTCACATGCTTTATGCTGAATGAGAAACACTGAATCATCCGTTTTGATTTCCCTACGTTGAGATTATATAACATCGGCGTCAACAGCCTTCTTCCATGCCTGAAGCTGAAACGTGTAACATTCTGGATTAATGATAGTTGATTGCCTCAAATGTACACATAGCCCACAAGGCGACGCCAGAAACTATCATGGGAGAACGCCGGATAAAAAGTAAACGTGCACGCGCGTCTTCCCTCTGAAGAACCGTACCGGACAATCACGACAAGCATTGCGCTAAAGAGCTGCCTCGTAAGAGAGCTGAGAATTGGCAGCGTCGTAGCAAGTATTTGTCAACACTGCGATAGTGCATTTACTTCCGGGTGTTGCCCGGCATTACCTCGCTAAATTCACTGGGCATTCGTTTTTCACATCGAAGATTCCGACGATATAATCCACTGTAAGATGAGACACTTAGAAAGTATATTTAATTTCTGGACTCCAAGAGAGGCGTTCTTCTCATAAGTAACACCTGTTTGTGTGTTTAATGTTGCGTTTTGAGGCTCAGGCAATATCGCGATGACTATAGTCCGCCTGTTGCAGCCAGTGTATCGTTAGCTCAGTGGTTCCATTATGCGTTGCGATGATAGTGCTATATGAGATGGCAGTTCCAATTTCGGTGAAAGCCGCTGAATGCAACCTTTTATTTTCCATTTTAATTGATGAAGTTGCAAACTGCAAGTAAAAATTCCTTATACGAAATCTGAAGAGGTTTTCTGACACCGGCGTTAGCAATTCCTTTCCGTTCTCTGAAACCTCAAAAACGATAACTTTTTCTGATTTAAATCTGATGACCTTAACTATCACCTCCGATCAACGTTAAATATGTCATGAATCCATACATGCAACTCCAAATGTGCAGTGTTCCTGCACTGCTACAGAGCATGCATTGCAAGGTATTCACACAGTTTATCGCATAGACTTACCATAAGAATGAAACAAAAACTGTAATACACTTTACCACCAGGCTGCTTGCTTGCAAAGCCCCATTAACATAGCAAGGTCCCTCCTGGGCTTGTCCTATATACCCCAGTTGAAGACGATAGTATGTTCCATTGCACACTTTGCGTGGTCGTTGCAGTCGTGACTCTCATGAGCCTGTGTGGCCCAACTCTGGAGCCGTAACCCACGATAGAAGTGAGAATACTATCGTGATGTAGTTTAATTAGATTTCCTGGGAGACAGAATCACATATGTCTGATTCCGATGAGATTATGAAGCACTTCCAGTGATCTCTGGGTCACGGTCTCGGTGTGTGTGGCGAAGTTCCACTTTTCATCAACAACAACTCTCAGGTATTGGGCCGCACGATACCAAAGAATTGGTGAGCCATCAATCCTTGTAGTTGGATTTCTGAGTATTGTCCCTTTAGTAACAGATTGGTAGATTTTTTTGGGAAATTTTTCATTTTGGCTTTTCAGCACCTTTCTAATAATAAATACATTGCCTGCTCTATCTTCGGCTCTAGATACTCGTGGCTACTGCCGCCAAACAGCAGGAGGTTGGCTGAGTAGGCTATCACCTATAGCACATTGTGGCTATGTTTTAGACTGTCCAGTAGTGGCTCCATATTAATGTCCCAAAAGATTGGCCCCAGGACAGAGCCCTGTGGACACCCCATCGCTATCCTTTACTAACACGCTCGCTAGGGGTGATAGCCAGACGTTTCTTCTCTCACAGTAGCTCCTCAGACAACCATGTAGTGGCCCTGGACACTCTTTCTCCCACAAGCAGGAGAAGACTGAAGGCCACCACAAGTGTTCAAAGGTACCACTGATATCCACAATGATGCCGACTATGTACTTGTGCGGAGCTGAGCTGCAGGCCTTGGCCGCCAGGGCAATAGCTTCAGACACGAATTGCCCTGGCTGAAAGCCAAATTGCCTGTCACTCACCTGCACAGCACTCTGTATGCTTCCAGTATGTCAGCCAGCAACTGTTTGAAAAGTTTCCCATGTATGTCTAATAAGCATATAGGTTTGTATGACTTTGCCTCTGTGTGGTCCTTGTCCGGACCTTTCTATATGATGACCACCTTGACCTTTTCGCAGATAGTCGCAAATCTCTGCAGCCTTAGACACTCGTTGTATAGCCTTGTAAGAGTTGCAACTAGCTGTGGGCGAGGAACTGCACCACCTCCGCTACAGTGTCGTCTGGCAGAGGGGCTTTACCTCTCTTTAGAGATGTTATTTGAACAGCCACTTCCTCCTCCAAAAAGGGTATACCTTAACATAATTTATATACTCAGCTCGGTCTTCCTCTCTGATATGACGCTGCTCATCTGTATCTATTCGTGCAACTTCGTCAGCCAACAAGGACCGGAACAGGACCTCAGCAGTCTCCCGCCAAGACTTCCTCATCCAGTCCCCGACCCTGATGATGGACAACACCATAGGCGATCTTATTTTCTCTCTTACTAATTTACATGGAACGCCACAGGAGTCAAGTGCCAGCTGGTCCAGCACATACTGCTCCCAGCTTCAGAGTCTGACAGCTCTCATCTCCTTCTGAAAGAGCTCCTTGGCTACCTGGTACTGCTGAAGCCAGTACTGTTTATCTTCCCAGACGACACTTCACTGGTAGTACCTCCTCAGCCTTTTGACAGATTGACACATTGTCCCAGTTCGGCAGACCATCGTGATTTAGAGGCCGCTTCGGCTCTCCTCCAGGTTGGTACGCCTGCTTTCACCGCCATGGTAGGTGCCCTTACCGGTTCCTCAGCGTATTCCTCCATGTTGTCGTCACCCTCTGGCAATGTTGGACTGTCACTACATCGTCAGACACTCCCAATCAATTCCATTGTAATTAAGCGGACCTTTCCATCCGAAGTCCCAGTGGCACACCCTGTCACTCAACATAAATGTTATCAAGTTGTGGTTACTTGGGTGGCCCTGTTGTGTACTACCCAGTTCTTTATGTTGTCTGTGGCACCTGGCGTCGCCAGAGAAGCGTCTATGTTTGTGCCATCATTTGGCTTGTTAGCCACCACAAGTTGCATGGCAATGATCGCGTTCTCTGGCTTGCCTCCATTGGCATCTCGAGAGCCACTGAACCAAAGGGGAGACTTCGCGTTAATGTCCGCCACCATGATGAATTTTCACCCCCGCAACGCTGTGATCCCGCTAGTGAACAAAGCCAGGTGCTCATCAAAGTTCCCAACGTAATGAAAATACATATTTACTATGTAGAGCACTCTCATTGAGCACGAAAGCTTTACGACGTTGCAGTGACTCTTTGACAATTGTGAGACGATCGTAGTTCTCAGCGCGTTATTGATGGCAACTAGCAGGGCCTTAGGCTCACCGCCAATACTTACGATTTACCATGTGGCGGCCGTGAAAGCAATTCGTCCAACAAGTGGGTATGCCTCCTGCAGACAGAGCATATCCAGCCCTCTCTCCTCCACCACTTTACGTAGCTCCTGCATCACGAATCTGCTGTTTTGCATCTTTAATTGCCCTACACTCACTTCCATATAATGGAAAGTAAGTGTGGACGTTGCAATCGAGACACGTCTTTTTCCAGTTGAGCGCAATGCATCCATTGGCCTAAACTGTCTGAACATAAGTTTCATCTAGACAAAAGTTCTCATTTCGTCTTTCGAAAACCTTCTTGATGAGATCCCTCAAAGCTACGAAGTCAGTGGGGAGATTCATCGACTTTAGTTGTATCCTATCTACAACCTCCCTTGATGAGACGGTGACTTTTCTCCCGTGTTTATGTCGTCCTGGACCACATTCTGCAAAGCAGTGGCCAGGACAGCCAGCTCCTATAGTTGCGCAAGTTGCATGGCGAATTCTAGGTGTGGATACAACCTTATGAGGTCTGTTCACATCCCTCTAATAGGGAGGGGCGAGAGGAGATTTGTACCGAAGTTGTTGAATTTGTACTGCTCACCATAGTGTCCTGAAGTTGGCCAATCTGTATTTTATTTCGTTTTGTGTGGGCTCCGAGGTCATACTTGGGTCATTCCAGCGACTGGCGGAGAAGGTTGAGAAGTCCAACATTGCACACAAAATTTGAACGAAGCTCACAGCTTGCAGCCTTGTTCCTGATTCCAACACAATAAACATGATAGCGGTATGCATGCCAGTGATCCACTCCCAATTTTCATAAGAACTCCCTCGTCCCTTGATGCTGAACAAAATCACAACTGCAGTTTACCGTTTGTCTGTGGAAAAAGAACACTGATAGCTTACTGATACTGCATTCAGTTTTACATGACAGAGCCATTGTTATACATTCAAAAGAATACAGCCATACTGTATTTTAGGCATGAACATCTGTACATCATCCTAAACAAGAGTCTGATCGGGAAAATACCACTCAGTTGCCACGGGAGATGCAGAGCGATCTGAGCCGTCTTGTCACAGTCCGCGCAGATTCCCCCGTTGGAGGTCCGACTCCTCCCTCAGGCATGGGTGTGTGTGTCGTTCTTAGCGTAAGTTAGTTTAAGTTAGATTAAGTAGTGTGTAAGCTTTAGGGACGCATGACCTCAGCAGTTTGTTCCCATAAGAGCTTACCACAAATTTCCAAATTTATCATTCAATACACCAGAAGAGATGGGAAAAACAGTGTGAAATTTGATGGTTAAAAACAATGCTTTCCTGGTGTGAGATCTCCTCAAAGTCTATGTGGAGACACAGCGCCAGTATTGGGACAACATCGATTCTGAGTCACTCTGCATCTCTGCACTGTTGCCAGATGTATCCTAGAGGGCTGCGATAACGTATCACAAGATGGGCGTGTGTAGACTTGGCAACAGCACATGACGTCATCGAAGCTGGCGGCTGTGACGTCATTCAAGATGGCGGATATTGGATGTAAGTTTGAATTTTGGCGGGAAAGTGCCATGCCCCCCTCCCCCCCTGAAAAATGGCATGAAGTTCAAATTCCAACAGGATAATGCACCACACCCCGGTTATCTCCACTAAGCAAAGAAAATCGTCAGAAGATAGCTCACTTGGGCTGATTCCACTAACCTAAGTCACCTGACCGCATCTCCTCCTACGGAGTGGTGCCAATTTTGAATTCCAACAGTATAGTGCATCACACCCTGGTTATCTCTACTATGCATAGCAAATCCTGCGGAGATAGATCACTTGGCTTACCTCGACTAACCTAAGTCACCCAAGCGCTACCTCTTCCTATGAACTGGCACTAAGTTTGAATTTTGGCAGCAAGCAAAGGTCACTTGCGATTTTGCTGCTAAGGTAAGAAAATGGCGTGAAAGAAAGGACACTTGTACTAATCTCAGTCGCCCGACCGTCAACTCCTCCTAAGGGTTCGTGGGAAAAAAGGACTTGAAGATAAGTCTTTATTATTTAACCAATTTCATGCAGATGTGCTTGCCACGATGTCCAGAGCCCAACTGCCTTAGTACACATCACTACCAGTGGAGGGCGCTGTCATCTGTGACTTAATCAAAGATGGCGGCACCCAATGTGTTCACCACAATGTCCAGAGCCCAACTGACTTAGTACACATCGCCACCACCAGAGGGCGCTACCGTGACGTCAGGTGATGATGCAAGTACCGCGATCCAAGATGGCGGCAAACAGTGTGTTCACCAAGAGATCCAGACTCCAACTGACTTAGTACACACTACAGGCACCAGAGGGCACTGTCATCATATGATGACGTGACTGCCATTATTCAAGGTGGCGACATACATTGTGTTCATCACGAGGCCTAGTACATATTGACACCACCAGAGAGCGCTACCGTGGACTTGGAATGAATTTTTGTGGATGGCACTCTCACCTGGACTTGGAAGGAAATAGTTAAAGTCTCCACCACGATCCTCAACCGACCGCCACGTCGCCTTACCGACCAATGCTGTCTGGCTAACGTACAGTAACGTGCACTAACGTGTACTAACATATACTAAAGCGTACTAACATGCACAGCGCATGACATCATCCAAGATGGTGGGGTGAAATGACAGGAAAACAACTCTGCCTATGATGGACATATGTCTATATTATTTTGCAAGCAATGTCTCCACCACGAGATCTAGACTCCAACTGACCTAGTACACATTACTGTCACCAGAGGGTACTGTCATCCCTCCTGTGACCTAATCGCAGATGGTGGCCTGTAGGGGAAAAATGGCGCGAAAATGACTCAGGCTTCTCTGGGCTGCCGTACAGAGTAAGGAAGAAGTGCACTCTATTTAGCTTGGAACATTTTATTTAGGGATTGAGTTTGTTTATTAAAAAAAAAGGTTCACATGGCTCTCAGCACTATGGGACATAACTTCTGAGGTTATCAGTCCCCTAGAACTTAGAACTACTTAAACCTAACTAACCTAAGGACATCACACACATCCATGCCTGAGGCAGGATTCGAAACTGCGACCGTAGCAGTTGCGCGGTTCCAGACTGTAGCGCCTAGAACCGCTCGGCCACACCGGCCGGCGTGTTTATTTATCACACTAAAACAAAACACTAGCCCTGATGTGCTTGGGGTCACAATTGTGCGCTCAATCTCACCTGAAGATGGCGGCCAGTTGGTCCGCCGAAATATCGTGCTGTCGTCAGGACGATGGAACCCGGCTGCAAACCCGTGAAAATCATCAGTATTTGATACGCCGGGAAAATCTACGCTATCACAACTCCTAGTTTTCAGAAATAATTTCAGTACAGACCTGTAAACTGCTCCTAAATAATCCAGTACACAGATGTGCAGACAGGAAATCAACTCGTAAACTGTCCAAATAGCTCATAGCACAGTCTACAGGCCCGCTCGCAAAATAATGCAACAAACACGCATTCAACGCGCGCCACAGTCCCTGCGAAGTCGCGTGGCCTCAGGTGTCAAAGCACACACAGACGTCCGTTAAGGACCGCACGCACCGTCACAGCCGTGACCCGCCACCAGACGCAGGCGAAAGTTGCCTGTCTCTATTTCCGAGTTTACAGTCACGGTTATACTGACCTCACAGAACTCGAAGGGGCGTTCACGTCTGTCTCATACTCGAGACACCTCAAGGCAGCACTTGTCTTTACCGCTGATGACAGAATAGCACAGGTTGCTTTCCCCTTAGCGTTTGTAACGGACTATGTGTGACGTGTTCAGCCGTGCATACATGCCCCAGCATGGCTTACACCTCGCCTCGCCGAGAAACGTCTGCATGGCGACTCGCCATCTAAAATGTTCTCAATGTTATTCTCAGGTCAGATGGCTTGGTAAAAATTAATAGCAAAGTCAACCTCTCAGGAATTGTATAGTGTCCCAATAATACACTCCTGGAAATTGAAATAAGAACACCGTGAATTCATTGTCCCCGGAAGGGGAAACTTTATTGACACATTCCTGGGGTCAGATACATCACATGATCACACTGACAGAACCACAGGCACATAGACACAGGCAACAGAGCATGCACAATGTCGGCACTAGTACAGTGTATATCCACCTTTCGCAGCAATGCAGGCTGCTATTCTCCCATGGAGACGATCGTAGAGATGCTGGATGTAGTCCTGTGGAACGGCTTGCCATGCCATTTCCACCTGGCGCCTCAGTTGGACCAGCGTTCGTGCCGGACGTGCAGACCGCGCGAGACGACGCTTCATCCAGTCCCAAACATGCTCAATGGGGGACAGATCCGGAGATCTTGCTGGCCAGGGTAGTTGACTTACACCTTCTAGAGCACGTTGGGTGGCACGGGATACATGCGGACGTGCATTGTCCTGTTGGAACAGCACGTTCCCTTGCCGGTCTAGGAATGGTAGAACGATGGGTTCGATGACGGTTTGGATGTACCGTGCACTATTCAGTGTCCCCTCGACGATCACGAGTGGTGTACGGCCAGTGTAGGAGATCGCTCCCCACACCATGATGCCGGGTGTTGGCCCTGTGTGCCTCGGTCGTATGCAGTCCTGATTGTGGCGCTCACCTGCACGGCGCCAAACACGCATACGACCATCATTGGCACCGAGGCAGAAGCGACTCTCATCGCTGAAGACGACACGTCTCCATTCGTCCCTCCATACACGCCTGTCGCGACACCACTGGAGGCGGGCTGCACGATGTTGGGGCGTGAGCGGAAGACGGCCTAACGGTGTGCGGGACCGTAGCCCAGCTTCATGGAGACGGTTGCGAATGGTCCTCGCCGATACCCCAGGAGCAACAGTGTCCCTAATTTGCTGGGAAGTGGCGGTGCGGTCCCCTACGGCACTGCGTAGGATCCTACGGTCTTGGCGTGCATCCGTGCGTCGCTGCGGTCCGGTCCCAGGTCGACGGGCACGTGCACCTTCCGCCGACCACTGGCGACAACATCGATGTACTGTGGAGACCTCACGCCCCACGTGTTGAGCAATTCGGCGGTACGTCCACCCGGCCTCCCGCATGCCCACTATACGCCCTCGCTCAAAGTCCGTCAACTGCACATACGGTTCACGTCCACGCTGTCGCGGCATGCTACCAGTGTTAAAGACTGCGATGGAGCTCCGTATGCCACGGCAAACTGGCTGTCACTGACGGCGGCGGTGCACAAATGCTGCGCAGCTAGCGCCATTCGACGGCCAACACCGCGGTTCCTGGTGTGTCCGCTGTGCCGTGCGTGTGATCATTGCTTGTACAGCCCTCTCGCAGTGTCCGGAGCAAGTATGGTGGGTCTGACACACCGGTGTCAATGTGTTCTTTTTTCCATTTCCAGGAGTGTAGTTAATGCTCGCTTTCTTTATGTCTCAGTTCTATGCACGCAAATTTTTACCCTAGCAGAACCTGTTTACGAAAATATCACGGAATGCAGTCTTCCCCGTAGACCTAATGTGATAGCCTCCCTGCTCTCAACATATGCAAATGTTATCACAGCTATGTAGAGGCTCCTATACACCAGCACAGAGGATGTGAATGAACCGAGAATTATGATTGGCTTTTATAGAAATTACGCGCCGAATTGCTGATACCGCTGATATCGGAGCAGTGTCGCCCTTTTTCCTTCTGCAGACGAGACTTTCAGTGGTTATTTTACACAGATCGCCCTTATTGCACTGACAATAAAATCATACAAACTACCATACACATCGTCAAATACGGAAATACTCTTACGATAGGACACACAGTCATCCTCTCTACTCATGCCGTAACATAAACGATATTAACTTTACAATGCAATATATACAAATTTTACACAACGTAAGCCACAGTAACTTTACAATACAATATATACACATTTTACACTAACAGTACAGTTATCTTTTATATCTGTACAGCACCTGAAATACACTACTGGCCATTAAAATTGCTACACCACGAAGATGACGTACTACAGACTCGAAATTTAACCGACACGAAGAAGATACTGTGACATGCAAATGATAAGCTTTTCGGAGCATTCACACAAGGTTGGCGCCGGTGGCGACACCTACAACATGCTGACATGAGGAAAGTTTCCAACCGATTTCTCATACACAAACAGAAGTTGATCCCCGTTGCCTGGTGAAACGTTGTTGTGATGCCTCGTGTAAGGAGGAGAAATGTGTACCATCACGTTTCCGACTTTGATAAAGGTCGGACTGTAGCCTATCGCGATTGCGGTATATCGTATCGCGACATTGCTGCTCTCGTTGGTCTAGATCCAATAACTGTTAGCAGAATAAGGGATCGGTGGGTTCAGGAGGATAATACGGAACGCCGTGCTGGATCCCAACGGCCTCGTATCACTAGCAGTCGAGATGACAGGTATCTTATCCGCATGGCTGTAACGGATCGTGCAGCCACGTCTCGATCCCTGAGTCAACAGATGGGGACGTTTGCAAGACAACAACCATCTGCACGAACAGTTCGACGACGTTTGCAGCAGCATGGACTATCATCTCGGAGACCGTGGCTGCGGTTACCCTTGACGCTGCATCACAGACAGGAGCGCCTGCGATGGTGTACTCAACGACGAACCTGGGTGCACGAATGGCAAAGCGTCATTTTTCGGACGAATCCAGGTTCTGTTTACAGCATCATGATGGTCGCATCCGTGTGTGGCGATGTCGCGGTCAACGCACAGTGGAAGCGTGTATTCGTCGTCGCCATACTGGTGTATCACCCGGCGTGATGATATGGGGTGCCATTGGTTACTCGTCTCGGTCACCTCTTGTTCGCACTAACTGCACTTTGAACAGTGGACGTTACATTTCAGATGTGTTACGACACGTGGCTCTACCCTTTACCGAGCGAGGTGGCGCAGTGGTTAGCACACTGGACTCGCATTCGGGAGGACGACGGTTCAATCCCGTCTCCGGCATTCCTGATTTAGGTTTTCCGTGATTTCCCTAAATCGTTTCAGGCAAATGCCGGGATGGTTCCTTTGAAAAGGGCACGGCCGATTTCCTTCCCAATCCTTCCCTAACCCGAGCTTGCGCTCCGTCTCTAATGACCTCGTTGTCGACGGGACGTTAAACACTAACCACCACCACCTCTACCCTTCATTCGATCCCTGCGAAACCCTACATTTCAGCAGGATAATGCACGACCGCATGTTGCAGGTCCTGTACGGGTCTTTCTGGATACAGAAAATGTTGGACTGCTGCCCTGGCCAGCACATTCTCCAGATCTCTCACCAATTGAAAACGTCTGGTCAATGGTGGCCGCGCAACTGGCTCGTCATAATACGCCAGTCACTACTCTTGATGAACTGTGGTTTCGTGTTGAACTTGCATGGGCAGCTGTACCTGTACACGCCATCCAAGCTCTGTTTGACTCAATGCCCAGGCATATCAAGGCCGTTATTACGGCGAGAGGTGGTTGTTCTGGGTACTGATTTCTCAGGATCTATGCACCCAAATTGCGTGAAAATGTAATCGCATGTCAGTTCTAGTATAATATATTTGTTCAATGAATACCCGTTTATCATCTGCATTTCTTGTTGGTGTAGCAATTTTAATGGCCAGTAGTGTATTATGGTATGCCTAAACTCACACAGGCTACATGTCACGATGCTGCACAGTCCTAGAGAAGCACTGTCAGCCTTTTCTTGCTTTCTACAGATGTGACATTCAGCGCCGTACAAAATCATTCCTTTTACTTCAGAGCACCCTCAGCGGACCAAAGCCGCTCTCAGAACTGTTCTACAAATTCGAGATCGTTTCCCATCAGCAGAAACGCGTTACTGTTTCTGTTCCGAACCTGCTCGCTTTTCTACAAACATCTCCAGACGAGGGGATTACAAGAATATACGTATTTTCACATGGTTCAGCATAATATTATACCATTTCCGCCGTACTTCTCGATATCAAGCTCTAGGCGGCCTCCTACCGATCGTTAGCGCAACGTAATTCCCAAGATATAGACTGTAAATTATTTCTCTACAAACTTTAGCTAGGTGCAGCGTGCTGTAAACCACTGAGTAACCAGAAACAAATAGAGCAAACTGAAATTTCCACTCTCGAATACCGAAGTCGGTCATCTAACATATTCCAAATCATCCCTATAATTTACAAGCCGACTAGGGTCTTTCCAATGTCTAGGGAACGGGCAAACGTGTCTTCCACACACCACAATCGATCTTCTCTCAACTAAAAAAAGGCGCGAAATGTGCAGAAAGCACTCAACCGAACAATTTACATGGAAGGGAATAAAGGTCCAGCGCAAACGCACCATCTTCTCAAATTTCCACTTAATCACCAAAGCCGCCCAACACATACTAAGTATTAGTTCGCTATTCGGTCGTCTAGAGGACGGGAAAGTTAACTCACATACATTCCTACACTCCACACGCCTCTGCATTCGGACGGCTGCTGCCGTTAAGGGGAAACGTGAATTTTTCCCGCCGAGCAGTTCTAGGCGCTACAGTCTGGAACTGCTCGACCGCTTCGGTCGCAGGTTCGAATCCTGCCTCGGACAGGGATGTGTGTGATGTCCTTAGGTTAGTCGGTTTAAGTAGTTCTAAGTTCTAGGGGACTGATGACCACAGAAGTTAAGTCCCATAGTGCTCAGAGCCATTTGAATCATTCCCACCACAGGCCATGCATACACGGAATTACTCCAGAAAACCGGTCACATATATCTTTTATCATTATACTTACAATTAAATGTTAGGATCGCGGTCACAATTGAACGACATTCGACAACGAGCGAAGAATCAGAAATACATCCTGCTGTCAGCAGTGGCTCTGGAAATAGAAATATCACTATCTTTCTTATGACTTGAAATACTCTTCCCTTTGCTATCACAGTGCTCCAAGTCAAATCCGTACCCTCCTTACGACTGGACATAGTCATTTCCGTTCCACAAACACATACTTTATAAACCTGATGCTCAAATGCGAACATATCACACACACACACACACACACACACACACACACACACACCACTATTACTAAGTATAATACTTCGTCAATAGCTGATTCCCTACGATACGAAATAATACTGACCGAAAATCAACGCCGGGTGGGCATGTCTCTTATGTTTTTCTTGCAAGTCCTACCACAGTGTCTTCGTAAGAGAGGTGTAATCGGCCAGATGTTAAAGAATAACCCGACCGCAGCAACTACCGTATGCTACTGTCACAAGCGATCTTGGTTCTACAGGTGCACACAAGTATCCAGGTTGAAAGCTATACCCGCTCCATGAATCTAAATGAGGTAATTTTTTTCTGGACAAATACCATGACGGTGATCATAGGAGTGTGTAAGCCCATGATACACCTTCGGGATAAAATTACCGCATTTTGAAAGTAATTCAGCTAAGGAACGTGGTATGTAAGCGGTATTTGCGACTCCCTCACAACATCCCAACTAGATAATTCTATAGTATTTCTAGCGCATTCTGTCTCGAGGCCATATAGAGGTTCTGCTATATATCCACTGAATTATAGGCGATGACTCGAATCAGGTCTCTCCATTCAAGCACACACCTGCATCGGATCACACCCACAAGTGAATCATATTTCTGCCACTCTCTTATCTCGAAACGAGTCACCTTCCTCGAACCTAGCTGCTATAGTAAAATTCCAACCTGGTTTTAGTCACCCCCTACACATTTGCGACTGCTCCCATTTCTACAGCTTTCCACATGTGATTGTTCCAATTTAAGTCGTAACTGAGCAGAAGTCGGAGAAAACCATACCCACCACCTTCTGCAACCCGTGTAGAAACAGAACGGCCTGAGTTAGTGCAACAGGAGCAGGTTTTGACCCCTTGCGGAAATGCACGCAATGTGGTACATCGCCAAATTAGATAAAAGTATTACAGATCCGCGTATATTCAAATCAATCAGCCCAACATGCTATCATCGTTATTCTCTAACCCCCAACATAGAAAAATTACGAACTATAAAAGCTCATCCGATTTAGAAGTCACCTAGGCACCGATGACGACGCAATGATGTAAAGCTGTGGTGCAGTCCAGCGCGGAGAATGACATTTCGCAATGCTTCCCAGAATACCACAGTGTGCAGCCATCCAAGCATTCCTAGCCAGGTGGGCACTACATCTTAAAGAGTATCACATTACCATAGGGTACAAAAGTGGAAGAAAACACCAAGATGCCGACTGTCTCTCAAGAAACCCTGTGTAATGCCATCAATACTTTGATGAAGATAAGTGACTGTCTCGCTGCACTCCAGGATCTCTCTGCTGAGCAGAAGAAGGACGCCAAGATATCTCAAATTATGCTTGCCTTAAATCTGTTAGATGACGTGAAAGGACAATTTAAGGTAGTTGATGGATTACTTTGCAAGAAAAACTTTGATCCGTTTGGAAAGAGGTGACGACCAGTGATTCCTAAACACATGCGCTTATATGTTCTACAGAAATTCCATGACACACCTGAGGCCCGACATTTATGATTTATTAAGACATACGATATGATCCGCAAGAGATTTTTCTGGGCATGTTTATTTAAGAGTGTCCATCACTGTGTGTCACACTATCGAGAGTGCCAGAGGAGAAAGGCAGTTCCTCAGAAACCACCTAGCCGACTCATACCGATTCCACCAGCCGAAACGCCTTTTGATCGTGTTGGGATTGACCTCGGACGATTCCAACGTCTGCTAGTGGCAGTAGATGGATTATTGTTTGCACTGATTATCCGACGCGCTATGCCATTACAAAAGCCGTGAAAACAGCTGAAGCATTCGAGGTAGCCAAATTCATCTTAGAAAACATAGTATTAAAACATGGTGCCCCAAGGTCGTTAATTACAGATCGAGTGAAAGGTTTTCAACCGAAACTTGTGACAGATAAACCGTCGGTGAAACATTACTCATCACATGACGACTGCACACCATCCGCAAACTAACGGGCTTACTGAACGCCTTCATATGACCTTGGCCGACATGCTATCAATGTTTGTCAGTGTTGAGCAGAGCAACTGGGATGAGGTGCTACCTTTCGTGACGTTTGCCTACAACCCCGCCAAACAAGACACCACAGGATTTACGGCATTTTTCCTGGTGCATGGGCATAAGACTACGACGACGATGGACACTGTGTTTCCGTTACATCCTGATGACGTGGACGACGACTACATCGGCCAGGTGTTAACCAGAGCTGAGGAAGCTCGGCAGTTAGCTCGACTCCGCACGCTGCAGGCTCAAGAAAACGATCGCCGAAGATATGACGCGAGCCACTGCCTTGTTGTCTAACAGCCTGGTAACCACGTCTGGATCTTCACTCCTGTTTGGAAGGTTGGTCTCTCTGAGAAGCTCCTCAGGCGCTACTTTGGACCTTATAAGGTTGTAAGATAGTTGTCTGATGTTGCTTATGAAGTTGAAGATTTCGACCCCAACACAAGACGACGAAATATCAGAGATACGGTCCAAGTCCTTAGAATGAAGCCCTATAAGGATCCTGCAAACTAGGGTAAATTCGAAGCTTCAGTGACATGCAACAAGCGGAAAGGTACCGAAGAACGTAACGGCAAGGGAAGTTCTAAGAAGATTACCGCCAGAGCGAACATCAGTCATCGGGAGTCGGAGTATGCAGGACTGATGACTCGTTCCCGGACTAGGAGGACGTAACACCAAGACGCTGTTCTCTTGAGGAGGGAGCAATGCCGCAGAAGAAGCCGAGTAGCGTAGTCGCCGTAGTGTAGTGATTATGATACGAGATTGTTGCATGGAGGGTCGTGAATTCAGAACTCACCTGAAGTGAAACCTTTTAATTTCTATATTTGGTTAGAGTATCCGCAAATGGCAAGAATCATTGTACTGGAATGTTCTGTAGCTGTATATATACCGTATGTGTTCTAGCCGGCGGAAGTTGGCTCCGCGCTCTTGTATGTGCAAATGCTGAATAAACCTTTGTTAGCTGAAGGTAGTGTTCGTCATTCATCTACTTACACTTTCCTCTACATGACAATATGTATGGTAGTTTGTATGATTTAATTGTCATTACAATGTCGCGATCTGTGTAAAATAACCACTGAAAGTCTCGTCTGCAGAAGGAATAAAGGCGGACATAGTTCTTCGATACGGCGGTATCAGTAAATCGGAGGGTAAATTCGATAAGAGCCAATCAGAATGCTAGATTCATTCACATCCTTTGTGCTGGGATATAGGAGCCTCTACATAGTGGTGAGAACATTTGAGTGTGTTGAGAGCAGGGAGGCTATCACGTTAGGTCCGCGAGGAAGACTGCATTCGATGTTATTTTCGTAAACAGGTTCTGTTAGGGTAACACTTTCGGCGCATACAATGAGACAAAAAGAAAGCGAGCGTTAACTATTTCTGGGACACTATACAGTCCCCGAGTGGTTGAGTTGGCTGTTATTTTTTACAAAGCCATCTGACCTAAGAATAACATTGAGAATATTTTGCCGGCCGGTGTGGCCGAGCGGTTCTAGGCGCTACAGTCTGGAACCGCGCGACCGCTACGGTCGCAGTTTCGAATCCTGCCTCGGGCATGGATGTGTGTGATGTCCTTAGGTTAGTTAGGTTTAACTAGTTTTAAGTTCTAGGGGACTGATGACCTCAGATGTTAAGTCCCATAGTGCTCAGAGCCATTCTAACCATTCATTCGAGAATATTTTAGATGGCGAATCGCCACGCGGACGTTTCGCGGCTAGGCGAGGTGTGAGCCACGGTGGGGTGGGTACACACGGCTGAACACGTCACGCATGGTCCGTTACAAACGCTAAGGGGAAAGCAGTCTGTGCTATTCTGTCATCAGCGGTAAAGACAAGTGCTGCCTTGAGGTGTCTCGAGTATGAGACAGACGTGAACGCCCCTTCGAGTTCTGTGACGTCGGTATAACCGTGACTATAAACTCAGAAATAGAGACAGGCAACGTTCACCTGCGTCTGGTGGCGGGTCACGGCTGTGACGTTGCGTGCGGTCCTTAACGGACGTCTGTGTGTGCTTTGACAGCTGAGGCCATGTCACTTCGCAGGGGCTGTGGCGTGAGTTGAATGCGTGTCTGTTGCATTGTTTTGCGAGCGGGCTTGTAGACTGTGCTATGAGCTATTTGGACTGTTTACGAGTTGATTTCGTGACTGCACATCTGTGTACTGCATTATTTAGGAGAGGTTTACAGGTCTGTACTGAAATTATTTCGGAAAACAGGATTTGTTTGCGTGTCTGCAGACTGTGTCATCTACGCGCCATTTTCCCCCTACAGGCTACCATCTGCGATTAGGTCACAGGAGGGATGACAGTACCCTCTGGTGACAGTAATGTGTACTAGGTCAGTGGAGTCTAGATCGCTTGTTGGAGACATTGCTTGCAAAATAATAAAGACTTATGTCCATCATGGGCAGAGTCGTTTTCCCACCATTTCGCCCAACCATCTTGGATGATGTCATGCACTGTGCACTTTAGTACACGTTAGTGCCGGCCGCGGTGGTCTAACGGTTCTAGGCGCTCAGTCCTGAACCGCGCGACTGCTACGGTCGCAGGTTCGAATCCTGCCTCAGGCATGGATGTGTGTGATGTCCTTAGGTTAGTTAGGTTTAAGTAGTTCTAAGTTCTAGGGGACTGATGACCACAGAAGTTAAGTCCCATAGTGCTCAGAGCCAAGCCAGTACACGTTAGTACACGTTAGTGCACGTTAGTGTACGTTAGCAAGACAACATTGGCCGGTAAGGGGACGTAGCGGTCGGTTGAGGATCGTGGTGGAGAGTTTAACTTTTTCCTTCCAAGTCCAGGTGGGAGTGGCATTCGCGAAAATTCATTCCAAGTCCACGGTAGCACTCTCTGGTGTATCAATATGTGCTAGGCCTTGTGGTGAACACAATGTATCCCACCACCTTGAATAATGGTAGTCGCGTCATCAGATGACGTTATGGATAACAGCGCCCTCTGGTGCCTGTAGTGTGTACTAAGTCAGTTGGAGTCTGGAGCTCTTGGTGAACACAATGTTTGCCGCCATCTTGGATAGCGGTACTTGCATCATCACCTGACATCACGGTAGCACCCTCTGTCTGATCCACAAGTAACTTGGTTCTCTTGTTTATCTACTCCTTTCTTATTGTTTTTCTTAGATTCATCTTTCTCTCCACTAGAAGTTCCTGCAGACGGTGAAGGAAGTTCCTCAAAATTCCCCTTGAAAGGCCTAATTCGGCTTACATGCACAATAGTGGGGCTAGTTGGAAGCTGTAATTTTACATTCACCGGCGATGACATCTCGATCACCTGGAAAGGACCTTGATAACAGGATAAAAATTTTTTCATTTTGCCTTTTGGCACATACGGATAAGTCATCATCACCCATTGTCCTACGTGATATTTGGGTAAAGCCGCCTTTCTATTGTGGACTTTGTCCTGTCTCTCTAACGCTTTAGTGTTCATTTTTTTCACCTGCCACCAGATTGGTTTCAACTTTGTGGATAAATCCTTAACAGCCGAAATATCGGTTGCTGGTGGTTTATTGAGCAATTCAAATGGAGATGGCATCTTCCGACCGAACAGTACTTCATACAGAGACGATACGCCATGGTTACAAACGCCAATAGGGTATTCCAATTGTTGTGTTGCGAATTTACATAATAACTTAACATCTTAGCTATTGTACGATGAACTCTCTCGGTCTGACCATTAGGCTGCGGGTGTAAGACACTCGTTCTCAATTTCTTTACATGCACAACTTGCATAACTGTTTCATCAAATCAGACATAAAGTTTGTCCCTTGATCTGTAATTATAGTTTCAGGTGTTCGAATTTCAATATCCATTGATATACCATGGCGTGAGCCACTGTTTTGGCTCGCTGGTCCGAAATGGCTGTCATAGACACATAGCGCGAAAAATGATCTATTATTGTTAAAACATAGCGATTACCAGCTGGTGTTTGAGCAAACGGTCCCAAGACGTCTAGGCCAAGTAATTGAAAAGGTCTATCCACTTCCCGTAGTCGTTGCAACACAATTTTCTGATGACTCAATTCCACCTGTTGAGCACACGGAATGCAATTCTTTATGTACTGATCAACATCTTGTCTATGCATTGACCACCAATAACTCTGTGCTACCCGAATGACCCAAATTACCAGAAAACATTGAATCATGTGCTTGCCTTAAAATTTCGCTTCGCAATTTTTCTGGTATGACTATGCATGGACTGTTCGTAGTTTCATGGTACAATATCCCGTCTTCCACGACGAACTGTTGCTGCGAGGTAAATCGTTGACAATCTGTGTCAGCGGTTTGTGCCTTCTCCCATTTGCTCTCATTTATTCCTGTGCGTTCCATGGTGCATACTTTACATCAAAAAAGGAGGTGGCTTACAAAACACTCATTCGACCTATACTTGACTATTGCTCATCAGTGTGGGATCAGTACCAGGTCGGGTTGACGGAGGAGATAGAGAAGACCCAAAGAAGAGCGGCGTGTTTCGTCACAGGGTTATTTGGTAAGCGTGGTAGCGTTATGGAGATGTTTAGCAAACTCAAGTGGCAGACTCTGCAAGAGAGGCGCTCTGCATCTCAGTGTAGCTTGCTGTCCAGGTTTAGAGAGAGTGCATTTCTGGATGAGGTATCGAATATATTGCTTCCCCCTACTTATACCTCCCGAGGAGATCACAGATGTAATATTAGAGAGATTCGAGCGAGCACGGACGCTTTCCGGCAGTCGTTCTTCCTGCGAACCACACACAACTGGAACAGGAAAGGGAGGTAATGACAGTGGCACGTAAAGTGCCCTCCGACACACACCGTTGGGTGGCTTGCGGAGTATAAATGTAGATGTAGAGCATAGAAATATGCAGGGGTTATCTGCCATTGTGTGCTGAGCAACAGTGTGTACTGAACAGCGTGGTATCATGTGCCATCGAAACCATGCCATGCAGTACACGTCTAGAAGTTGGTTGTAATACATACGGTTGCACTCCTTGACACAACCTTCTCTGCTTGCATGGCCAGTGCCAGTGCCACCATAGATCTAACTTAAAGGATGCTGCATCACTTTAGGCTATGCTCTGTTAGGAAATTCTGCCTGTGTATTCGAAGTGTTATCAGTAGCCTCTGTTGTTACTGTGTAAGACAAACCTGTCTAACTCAAGGACACACATTGGCTTGTATTGTGGATGTGCTGTTCCTCAAGTTAAGTAAAACGACGTTAGTAATGGGATAAAGACAGTTCTGCTGCAGTTTGATGTCAAACTGACATCAAATTAATGACGAAAATTAATTAATTGATCAATTAATTACGCCCAACCCTGATGACATCACATTTTTTCCTCAGCCGGCATGTGGGTCCCACTCAGGGAACTCCCAGCTCTCCTGTGATGTAATCCAAACTGGCGGCCTGGGGAAAAATGGTGGGAAATTCGCTCAGTTTGTATCGAGCTGCTGGACTGTGAGGACCTTATGATGCTAGACTAATATACCATGCATAAGGCATTGTTTAAACAATGTGTTTAAGAATATTGCTTATTTATTTCTGAAATCGCAGTACACCTCGAAATTGATGCTGGTGCTTAAACAATTTAGACAGTGTTAAACAACTACAGTATTTTTTTTATTCCGATAGCAAAAGCAACCACAGAATTTCACTGTCACAGATTGTGCTTAGTACAGGGTGATTCAAAAAGAATACCACAACTTTAAAAATTTGCATTTAATGAAAGAAACATAATATAACCTTCTGTTATACATCATTACAAAGAGTATTTAAAAAGGTTTTTTTTCACTCAAAAACAAGTTCAGAGATGTTCAATATGGCCCCCTCCAGACACTCGAGCAATATCAACCCGATACTCCAACTCGTTCCACACTCTCTGTAGCATATCAGGCGTAACAGTTTGGATAGCTGCTGTTATTTCTCGTTTCAAATCATCAATGGTGGCTGGGAGAGGTGGCCGAAACACCATATCCTTAACATACCCCCCATAACAAAAAATCGCAGGGGGAAAGATCAGGGCTTCTTGGAGGCCAGTGATGAAGTGCTCTGTCACGGGCTTTCCCTTTGCACAAACACCCATTCTCTGTAAACTGTTTATACCAACGTTTAATACACCACCTATCAGGAGGTTTAACACCATACTTCGTTCGAAATGCACGCTGAACAACTGTCGTCGATTCACTTCTGCCGTACTCAATAACACAAAAAGCTTTCTGTTGAGCGGTCGCCATCTTAGCATCAACTGACGCTGACGCCTAGTCAACAGCGCCTCAAGCGAACAAATGTACAACTAAATGAAACTTTATGGCTCCCTTAATTCGCCGAGAGATAGTGCTTAGCTCTGCCTTTTGTCGTTGCAGAGTTTTAAATTCCTAAAATTGTGGTATTCTTTTTGAATCACCCTGTATATCTGGTGATTGCGTCTCACTGTCCATCGTGATGCTCCATGCGTCGGCTGCTGGGCCGCTCCACATCGACCAGTGTCCGACGTGGCAGCCACAGGGCTGTGATAAGGACTTCCTGTCATGAGGGGAAATACCTCATACTTTTGCCTACCTGATGCAGTTTCTTTATGGCACACAGACCCCCCTGGAAATTGAACACAAACTGTTTGATAAGTTATTAAATCTCGTGTTTAAACTATGTGTGGAATATTGACATACACATATCTCGAAGATGTTTCAAAACTCTACAAATGTTTGTGCTTCAGAAGAGGTGCCACAGGATATATTAATTAAACAATTTGATTCACAAATTCAATATATCACAAAACTACTTGCACAGATTTGCACACAAATCTCTGTGAGAGCTATAGTGGGAGATGCGACCATCTTCACTCTGAAATTACATGAACACGTACTTCCTAAGAGTGAGTGAGAAATAATTCGTCAATCGTGAATTGATTTACCGATCCCAAAACCGATATCAGCTGCCATATCCGATTTTACACGCTAAATGACGACATTTGCAAGCTGAAATATATATCTCTGTAACTCTAAATTGGGCGCTCACCACTTTTCGAATTTTAGTAGCTTGTTTGAGGCAATGCCGTCCTACAACTGCTGTGGTGTTCATCGCTTCCTCGAAACGCTGAGTGGGCTTAGCTTATATTTGCTGTTGCAGTCAAGTATGTCAAATCTGTTATTTTTTATTTTCCCCAGTTTTCGAAACATACTAGCGTCAACGCACAAACAGGAAAATTAGAAAAATTACAGATCTAGAAGTTCATGATATATTTCGAATCCCATAGCAGATCATGAAAAAAAAAAATACAAACAGAATTCGAGGCACTGTCCTACAGATGAGAAAAATGACTGGAATTTCCGATGTCTAGCAACTGCTGGGCTAGAGATGCTGTAAAGCCACAATGGCAGGTGGGGGACAGCATCCCACCTCACACTCAAACAAAGAAGACATCACGTGACTCTCAGACATCATGGAAATTATCATAGATACCTTGCCCCTGGCTTCGTGCCGCTCCCCCCGTCGAAGGTTCGAGTCCTCCCTCGGGCATGGGTGTGCGTGTTGTCCTTAGCGTAAGTTAGTTTAAGTTAGATTAAGTAGTGCGTAAGCCTATCCACCGATGACCTCAGTAGTTTGGTCCTATAGTCCTTACCACAAATTTCCAAATTTTCCTTGCCCCTGTCTTGCCCAAACCAGTCTGTAGGGGCTCCTACTCCCCACACGAAGGATGCCAATGACTCTCTGACACCATGGAACTTCCTGTCAATGGTGCATTTTAATTATTTCTTATTGAATGTATCTGCCAAATTGCTGCAGTCGGTGTGAGAGCACTGTCCAACATTTTCTGCAGACAGACAAATCACGAGAATCTCAGTGGCAAAATATTTTGTACATATCAAAAAACAAACAACGGTCACATTGCACTAACAGTTACATCCTGCAAAAGTGGTCTACAGATCATAAAAATACGGATATTATCGCCAAAGACACTTAATTGCATTGTTCTACTGCTCTCGAGGAAAGCTCGAATTTTTCGCCGTGAAACTGATCCCCAAACGATTGTACCACCTCTCATATCGTGGTAGCAAACACAATACGTATCCTCCACCATACATCGCAATCACTTCTGCATCCTGCATATAGCTATCGACCACCAAACACTCATACATATACCGCGAAAACAGACAGATCCCAAAAACGTAAGCACTTGCACCGTATATAATCACAGCAGTAAATATTTCCGGCGAGGACGGTTGGTCATCCACCATGGCCAACGGTCAGACACTGGCCGGATGCGTGATCAGAACGCCCTCCACAGGCAGCGGTGACTCTCCAAACTGATGTACAAAGTCTGGGCTGGTTCCTCCCGGCGACAATGCGGAACTGTATCGAACGCCTTCCGGAGGTCAAGGAAAATGGCATCTTCCCGGGAGCCTGCATCTAATAATTTCTGGGTCTCATGAACAAATAAAGCGAGTTGGGTCTCACACGAGCGCTGTTTCCGGAATCCATGTTGATTCCTACAGAATAGATTTTGGGTTTCCAGAAATGACATGGCTGGGAGTAGTGGCGTACTCCTGTAATCCATGCGTCTGGGAGGCCGTTGTTGTGGGAGAGATCTGGGAACAACTACAGATTCGGCCGTTTCATGAGCTCAGGAACGACCGCGATGCTCTCATCGAGCTCTGCAGATTGACCCGATTGCAGTGCGGAATTTTCGGCTAGTGGTGGCTCGGGGTTAAGAGAAGTCGAGAGCTGTGAGCAAAACTACATCGGGAAACCGAAACAGATGACTAATAACGAAAAGATTGCGGAATGTACTGCGAAAGCAAAACTTCGAGAAGACGAACTCTGAAGCCGTCGGTGCCTTAACAATCATTCCGTGCAGCAACGATAATCTGGGAAGAGCGAGGGGTGGGTACCGCTCGACCACACAACAATGACCTAGTAGATAGTGTCAGAAGTTCCATGCGGCTTTTCGCGGATGATGCTGTAGTATACAGAGAAGTTGCAGCATTAGAAAATTGTAGCGAAATGCAGGAAGATAGGCACTTGGTGCAGGGAGTGGCAACTGTCCCTTAACATAGACAAATGTAATGTATTGCGAATACATAGAAAGAAGGGTCCTTTATTGTATGATTCTATGATAGCAGAACAAACACTGGTAGCAGTTACTTCTGTAAAATATCTGGGAGTATGCGTGCGGAACGATTTGAAGTGGAATGATCATATGAAATTAATTGTTGGTAAGGCGGGTACCAGGTTGAGATTCATTGGGAGAGTGCTTAGAAAATGTAGTCCATCAACAAAGGAGGTGGCTTACAAAACACTCGTTCGACCTATACTTGAGTATTGCTCATCAGTGTGGGATCCGTACCAGATCGGGTTGACGGAGGAGATAGAGAAGATCCAAAGAAGAGCGGCGCGTTTCGTCACAGGGTTATTTGGTAACCGTGATAGCATTACGGAGATGTTTAATAAACTCAAGTGGCAGACTCTGCAAGAGAGGCGCTCTGCATCGACGTGTAGCTTGCTCGCCAGGTTTCGAGAGGGTGCGTTTCTGGATGAGGTATCGAATATATTGCTTCCCCGTACTTATACCTCCCGAGGAGATCACGAATGTAAAATTAGAGAGATTAGAGCGCGCACGGAGGCTTTCAGACAGTCGTTCTTCCCGCGAACCATATGCGACTGGAACAGGAAAGGGAAGTAATGACAGTGGCACGTAAAGTGCCCTCCGCCACACACCGTAGGGCTTGCGGAGTATAAATGTAGATGTAGATGTAGATACCCGAGCAAAAAACATTTTCTAAAATTCTACAACAGATCGATGTCAGAGATATAGGCCTATAGTTTTGCACATTTGCTCGACGACCCTTCTTGAAAACTGGAACTACCTGTGCTTGAGCCAGCATCATCATCTGTACGATTTCTGTGGGCATCATATCATCAAGATTGGACCGTTGGTTATTGCAAACATATCACATGGTCAGATGAAACACGTTTCTCATTACAACAGCTCGATAGTGCCCAACAACCTGCCGCACTGCAGTAGTAGGTCAGTGTATGTTGTGGAGGAATTCATTGACACAACATCCATCAGCACTTTTTATATTATCACATTCCCAAAATCTTGACATCATCACGTCAATGCCCTGTGACAACCTCTCCCCTCACCACACCCCCCACTCGCGACCCCCCAGTGACCCCCCTCCCCCCACCGAACCTGCATCCGCCTTGGCTAACGGCATGCAAGTTCATCTCACCACCCTTCGAGCGGTTTTGAGTTTTATAGTTCCATTGTGTGTACACTATGCTGTCCAGCATGGAGTGGCTCGAGCAGCAGTGGACAACTGGGAAGGAGTAGATTGTTGGTATTAATTTAATATGGTCATTACTTGCAAAATGTAGCAGCAAACTTTATACTGCATCTTTTCACGAAAACATGTATTTTTCCGCAGGTAAATCAGTAACATCATAAAATTTTCTGTTTGTACTTAGGCGTTGTTGTTATTGTTACAGCCTCCAATCAACCTCACGATTTTATCTTTCTACAGACATCGGAATCCTCAAAACAGCAGAATTGGGTGCATGGCATGCCGGTAGAAGCATTTTACATCCATGTAAAGGATGTAACTGGAATTGTCAGATGGTCTGTACTCTTCCTCACTCAGTCATAGGTTATTCACCTTGGCCTACTTGTGGATGCACTGGCAAAGTCCTCTGTGGATACCATGTAAAAAAAATTACCTCAGTTATCCGTTCGATGTTGATACATGTCTTTTTTAACATTGCACCTGACAAAAGCCCTGGAGTGGTCTAATAGAATGCAGCGTCCAGAGTGCCTGTGCCCAATCATACACTCTGGTATTTCTCATAAACGTCTGTGAGCAAACGCACATGTTTCTCCATGTACAATTCAGCATATACCTCTAGATGGGAGATGCTGTCAGGAAGTAAAGGTCCAGTTTTCTTCTTCTGGTTTTCCAACATCATCATTGCAGGACCAGTCACTTACTACAAGAATCTTGTGGTGAAATTGTTTGTCAACTCGGTCATTTCGATAACAGTTCATTTACATTAGAATGAGGGTGGTTTGAGAGAGAAATGGATAGCACCTGTGTAGCGTACAAATGTTTTTGAAATGTATGGATACTTACTTATTGTTGTGTATACAAATGGACTTAAATAAGATTGTAGTTCTGTATCCACTCCTCACAAAGTTGATTCATGCATTTCCACCTCATTCTGTGTACAGAAGGTCATTATATTGCTGAAACATGAGCTCGGATTGCTAGCCTTTTGTTACCAGTATGTTGAGAAATACTTTGATTGCATCACAGATGAAGTTTTATCATACACATTTAACCTTGTGAGATTATGTAATATGTACCATCACAAGTTAAAGCTTACTGATCATAATTTTGGAAGTTCGCTTCAACAGTCTGAAGCAGTACTGAGGCGCAGAGCCATAAAGTAGTACTTATGCCATCCTGGCAGGAATGCCTACTCCTCCTCCTCCTCCCCCCCCCCCCCCCCCCCACACACACACAGAAGAAATGTGTGTTTTTGCAATTTATTCTATGCAGATTTAACAACAGGTCTAATAAAAATGAAACATTACTGAAAAACCTTATTTAAAAGAATTATATTGATGAAGAGTGTTTCACACAAAATTTAAATTCCTGAAAAACTTTTTATCCTATTGCTTATTGCATATCCTGTACCCTGATTTTAGTGTAACATGTAATAAAGAAGAGATTTGATTTGTTCTTTGTAAGTTATTAAATCTGTGTCAATAATTAACTAGAAATAAGGGAAAAAGAGTTATTCTTAAGAACTGAGAAAATATTCCTTTCCAGAAATTGTATGTTAATTGTGTGAGTAATTTAACTTTGTATTTCGATAGTTTGAATGAAGCACTCATTGATTGTGTCAGTTAAGTCATGCATGGTAACTCTGTCATATTCTATGGAGAAGATAGCTTAATTAGTTTTTATTATATTTAATTTGCTGAAACTACATTGATAAGATGCTGCAGTTCGAGGTCGTGGTGCTCGGAGTCACTCGGCGGATCCGACGGGAGCCGAGGCGGCGAAGTGTCCCAGAAGTCAATGTGACAAGATGGCCACTGGCCCGAAGCAGTGGCACTGTGATCGGGTGAGTTCAGTAGAGCTCGTGAAGCATTAGTGAGTCCATTGCCCGAGGGCGCGGCCTGTGGCAGCATGGTCGCGGGCGAAGTGCTAGGCGTGAGTGCACTGTTTGTGTTGTCAGTGGCGGTCGCATGGTGGTGCGCAGGAGCCAAAGTTGCATAGTTTGAGGGGCTGTCCGCGAGGGGAGGGGTAGGAACTGTCAGTTCGGGAACACGTGACGCTCGTCGCGCATGCACACTCGTGTCTGGCCGAGTGTCAAATGCTGCTGTGTTAGGGGGGTGTGGTCCTGTGGAACTGTCAGTACACATTAAGGTAGACTTGATAGCACAGTTGCGAGGGGTAGTGGGAGGTAAGCACACAGAGGCTCGATTGCTGGGACTACAAGCAGATTTGACACACTTACTGACCTTGCTTTGTCTTTGCTGCAGTGTCTGTAATTCCTTTGCTGCATCAGATAGCTGGAGCTGAGTTTCGTGGAGCCAGAGGGAGAGCTCGAAGTTTTCCTTGCGTAGGCGAGCAACGCTTTCAAGCTCGACAAGGCAATTGTGTGTTGTTTCTTGTAATGTCGTCGACAGAGCCGAGCACGTACAGATGAGATGAGCCCGGACCGACGTGTCACGGGGGGTTTGCTCGACAGAGCACTGGGGAAGTGAGTTTTGGACGGGTGATGAAACACGGTGTTTCGCACTAGGTCCAGTGAAAGTTTGTGGTGTCACAAGAAGTCAATGCCTAGTATAGGTTCCTCAATATTGCACACTAAAAACGTCCACTCGAGTTTGCAGTTTACTGAGAGTGAGACGATGTGGGAGGTTGAACCCGAGCACTGTAGTTTAGTAGAATTCACAGCTTACAGTGAATAATGATGAGGGCGGATGTTCGATGACACTAGCGACGTAGGCAGCAGCGAAACGTAGGCGCCTGTGTCCACTAGGAAAAAGTGTCTCGACGAAATGTTGTCCGTGATTATCCGATTGTTCCTGGACAGAATGGAGCACTGGGAGGTGCCTGTCATGTTGTGCGCAGGAGGCGGCACCCAGACCTCCCTGCGATTGGCGTTTGGGAAGCAGCAGGGTGGTCTGCAGTTCCATGCCGCCTCACCAAACCGTGTGTGGAAGTAACAGTGTGGGTAGGGCGGTTGCATTTCCTGCAGAAAGTTCGTTGCCAGAGGCGGTGGTTGAGGTTCGGTGGCCGCAGCCGGTTTGGTTGCAGGAGGGGGCGTGACCGAGGGCAGAGCCGATGATGTCCCAGTTGCTTGTTTACTGCATCCCGAAGCGAGCGGAACAGTCGGTACAGTGCAGCCCCTGCTGTGTCCGGCCGTGGGATGAGGAGCCTGAACCTGGGACTTGCCAGGTAGGCAGTGGCTGGCGAAATAGAGCAGTGAAGCATCATGTAGTTTGTCAGCAATTGTCATTCGTTGCTTGAGACCTCTGAGCCAGAGCAAAGCGGATGTGAGGAGGTAGTTTATCTGACCAGATGGCGAGGAGAGCTGTGTCAGAGAGTAGATCGTCGTTGACCAGGGCCCGCAGCCGTCTCCAGAGTTGTGAAGGTTTGTCATTGCCTAGTTGCTCGACATGGAGCACTTGCCGTATTGCTGTCTCAGTTGAGTGCGCAAGCCGACGTAGAATTGTCTTTTTGGCTAGAGTGTACTGGGTAGCAGAGTTCGGGGCATCGACCAGGTCATCAATCAAGTCCTCCTGGACGTGCAGGTGGGTGATAAGGCACAGAAATCTGGTTTATTCGTCGAGTTTGAAATGGTTGAACACTTTGGCCACAATTTTGAACCAGAGTGTTGCCCTGTCGGGATTGGATGGCGGCAGCGTCGGTAAGCGTTGTAGAACGTTCGGAAGAACAGGTTGAGTTGAATTCGTCAGGGCGCTGCCTGAAACGAGCTGTTGTTGCTGCAGTATTCCAGGAGAGTGTCTCTCCAGGGTATGTGGCGATGACGGCTGGTCGGGTGGCAGCGTGAAGGTGGCGCATTGTGTTTGAGCGCGATCCATCATGACGCGGTAGGCCGATGCAGGTGAGACACCGTAATGTATCAACTGCGGTTGTAGAAGTTTGACTGGAGCTGGTGTGGGGGCGACAGGTGAGAAAAAGGTCAAAGTTTGAAAACGCGTGCCGATCTGCGGAAAACTACGTGCAATCAGAGTCAGAGCCATCTGTGTTGCAGGGAGGCTGCAGAGCTGCGGGCTGTCTCGAAGCACAGTGAGGAAAATGATGTCGAACGTTGGGTGGAATGTGTGAATGTTCACTGTTCATAGTCACTTCACTCAAAACGGTGTGTGGGTAAGGTGAATGTCATGGCACAAAGCACTGAGGCGTAGCAGTAGGACGGAGATGGAGGTCAGGCACAGATAACAAGCTATTGCTCCTGTTGCAGGCCGAGGTATTGAAGCAGGAAGGCAAGTGCTGATGCTGAACCGAGGCTGGTACGGGCGTGGTCGGATGCTGAGTAGGTGGACCTGTGAACAAAGCAGTTCCGGCCACGTGGCAGGAATCTGCATGGTACTGCACGGATTGCGGTGTGGCAAACTGATGTCCTGGCGGTGGTAGGTTATCCAATGAAGCATTTGCAGAAATCGGCATTGGTCCCGCACTGCATGGAGATCCGTAAGAGGTAACTGCGCCGTCGATGAGGGAGGTCACATGTAGCGGGAACAAAGGCATCTGATAGCTGGAGTCATGCACACTCCTAACCTCACTTATTGTTGCAGGCACGAAAATGTCCGGCGAAATTGGCGTAATCGATGAGTGAGAGGCATCGTATTGCAGTCCTGGTGGGTGTACATTGCCCGCAACATGATGCATGTCGATCACAAAATCCGGCATTCGGCGTTGGGCTGAAGCCATTGTTTGAATGTTGTGTTGATGTAATACACGCGAAAATAACCAACGTGGAGGCCGCAGACACAGTAAAACAGCGAAAACGGAAGACGTTACAACATAAAAGATAATGTTTTGCTCAGTTCAAAGATGATGCTCAGATCGATACTTGTGTCGATCTCATTGGCGCCACAAGTCATTATGAAGTGGAAACTCATGTAACATAATTAAATCAATTAATTCTGATTTATCTAATCTGCTGTACCTTTTAATACCATTATTTTTTGGTAGTTGTAAATTTAATATAAATTTATTGTTTCACAGCTAGATACAGATGTACCTTTTTATATATACTATAATTATTAAGAAATTTTAGTATCTGGTGAGAACTGTGAATTAATGATTTTACATGTTGTTTGAGTATACACCTGACCATACATTTACAAAATTCATATGTACTCTTTTCTAGAACTTTATCTTTATAAACTTCATAATATCTCACAGTACAATAACATGCATTTTCATTACATATATTTTGTTGTCCCTCTTTTTGATAATTATCAATATGTAATTCTAAATGCCTTTATTGTATCACACTGAGTGCACGTTTTGCTAGTATCCATTTATTATAAATAAAAACCCTATTTTCATATTCATTACACATGTAACTATTTCGCGTATTGTGCCTCATGTTCCAGTAGATGCGATTTATCAACCACATTTATGTATACAACAATCCAACCGATCATAGCTCCATCCTATCATGAGAACTTTTAACATTGCAGAGCATCAGCAATCATGAATAATTTAATGATTATAAAGAATCCACCTCGATTGCAAATTGAAACCAGATGTTGACCTAGGTTTTTGCGCAGATAACCACGCCTTCTTCAGAACATACTAAAAGTATAAACTGCCTAAACAGGCATGCTCCAACATTAATACAGAACGCCCAAAAGAGCAAAAGACTCGCATAAAATGTAAAATAAATGGTATGTGTGTACCATGTCAATAGCTGTACTTTGCTCATACGTCGGAAGCATGCTTTCTCACCCCGACCAACATTCGGTGGGCCGCGGGCTCTCAGGTAAATTTAATATAAATTTATTGGGAGTTTGCGTATCTATTTGGTAATACATTTTTTCATCATCATTGAGCTCTAGAAATGTTTTATAGTAAAATTTTTTATCAATAATATCTATATTTGTAATATAATACACATTGTCTATTTCAGTATCACACAATTTTTTCCATGGTGTCTTTTTATTGACACTATTAAGCTTAGCTGCTAAATTCATTTATATAGCAGTAAAATTTTCAAGCTTTTATAATATATTTTAGTGCAATTATCACGTCTGGTAGTAATGAAGATGGTTAAATACGATCAATAACAAACACTGATAAATCAGTCAACCCACCCCTTATTACCTTTTCGTGAATTCATTATGCTCATAAAATGTACTGTCTTTGAAAAAAATACAACATCAAATTAATGTACCTTAATGCCTTTCTTTATATTTTAAATTAAACTCAACCAACTCAATACAGAGAAAAAACATTAAGAAATAGAAATGTACTACCTGAATACATGTTGACTACCCCATTTAATACTGAATGTTGATGACATCCTGTACTAGATAGTGGCTTTGGATATCTTGTTTGTAAATGTCGTGTATATATATGTTCTAATATTTCAGCAACATCGCCCAAACTCTTTGCCTTTACATATGTCTGCTTCTGTCTGTATCTGTGCGGATGGATATGTGTGTGTGTGTGTGTGTGTGTGCGAGTGTATACCTGTCCCTTTTTCCCCCTAAGGTAAGTCTTTCCGCTCCCGGGATTGGAATGACTCCTTACCCTCTCCCTTAAAACCCACATCCTTTCGTCTTTCCCTCTCCTTCCCTCTTTCCTGATGAAGCAATCGTGGGTTGCGAAAGCTTGATATTTGTGTGTGTGTTTGTGTGTTTTTTATTGTGTCTATCTACCAGCGCTTTCCCGTTTGGTAAGTCACAGCATCTTTTTTAATATATTTTTCCCATGTGGAATGTTTCTTTCCATTATATATATATATATATATATATATATATATATATATATATATATATATATATATATATATATATATATATATATATATATATAATAGAGGGAAACATTCCACGTATGTGTGGATGGATATGTGTGTGTGTGCGAGTGTATACCCGTCCTTTTTTCCCCCTAAGGTAAGTCTTTCCGCTCCCGGGATTGGAATGACTCCTTACCCTCTCCCTTAAAACCCACATCCTTTCGTCTTTCCCTCTCCTTCCCTCTTTCCTGATGAGGCAACAGTTTGTTGCGAAAGCTTGAATTTTGTGTGTATGTTTGTGTGTCTATCGACGTGCCAGCGCTTTCGTTTGGTAAGTCACATCATCTTTATATATATATATATATATATATATATATATATATATATATATAACACAGATGATGTGACTTACCGAACGAAAGTGCTGGCAGGTCGATATATATAAGGATGTTGCAGAAATATTAGAACATATATATTGCATTACAGTCAAAGTTGTACCATCAATTAGAAAATACGTTGAATATGATGTTCAATGAAATGGATATATATAATAGAGGGAAACTTCCATGTGTGTATGTTTGTGTTTGTTTGTTGCTGATATATTAGAACATATATATTGTGTTACAGACAAAGTTGTACCATCAATTAGAAAATACGTTGAATATGATGTTCAATGAAATGGAGATGAGTTACAAAATAAACTAACAGATAAAGATAAAGAATGTTTACACCTAAAAAAATTATATCTAATGTTGCTGAAATGAAAGAAAGATTAGATTATATACATTGCTTAATGTAAAATATATACTAGAACAAATTACTTTAAAGTTGGAGATATAATATCTACACACTCAATAGATTAAAAATAAAGAAATATATTAAATAGACTTTTATGATTCCATATAGAAGCAAAATTTATAGAAGTGTTCTAACTGTACCACCTAGTCATCTACATCTGCATATCTGCATCTACACTGATACTCTGCAACTCACACCTAAGTCCCTGGCAGAGGGTTCACCGAAACACCTTCACACTAATTCTCTGATATTTCAATCTCGAACAGCATGCAGAAAAACAATCACCTGTATCTTTCTGTGTGAGCTCTAATTTCGCTTATTTTAGTATGATGATTATTTCATCCTATGTAGGTCGGTGTCAAGAAAAAAGTTAATGACTGACATTTCATGACAAGATTTCACTGCAGCAAAATCATCTTCGTTTCAATTATGTCCACCCCAAGTTCTCTATCATGTCTCCCCTATTCCTTTATAATAGAAAAGTGTTGCTCTTCTTTGAACTTTCTTGATGTACTCTGTTAATCCTATCTGGTAAGGATCAAGACTAGGCAGCAGTACTCCAAAAGAGGACAGACAAGTGTAGTGTAAGCAGTCTCTTTAGTAGATCTGTTACATTTTCTAAGTGCTCTACTAATAAAACACAGTCTTTGGTTTGCCTTCCCCACAACATTTTGTATGTGCTCCTTCCAGGTATTTAGTTGGATTTATGGCCTTTAGATTTGACTGATTTTTCATGTAACTGAAGGTTAATGGATTCCTTTTACCACTCATGTGGATGACCTCACACTTTTTGTTACTAAGGGTCAGTTGCCAATTTTCACACTATACAGATATCTTTTCTAAATCATTTTGGAATTTATTTTGATCTTATAATGACTTTACTAGACAATAAATGACAGCATCCTCTGCAAACAATCTAAGGTGCCTGCTCAGATTGTCTCTTAAATCATTTATGTAGATAAGGAGCAATAGAAGGCCTATAACACTACTTTGGGGAATGCCAGAAATCACTTCTGTTTTAATAGATGACATTCCATCAGTTACTATGAACTGTGAACTCTCTGACAGGAAATCACAAATCCAGTTGCATAACTGAGACAATAGTCCATAAGCATACAATTTCTCTTCAAGCCACTTTTGTGGCACAGTATTAAAAGCCTTCTGGAAATCTAGAAATACAGAATCAATATGAAATCCTTTGCAAGTAACACTCAACCCTTTTTGTGACTAAGGGGCTGATTGTGTGATAAGATGAAATTTGTGACTATAGGAAAAATGGAAAATTTATGGTCACAAAAGATGATGGCCAAAGCTTCTTTTATGACCTGTGAATAATGTTCTTGAGCTGGAGTAAGCCTCTTTGACATAAATACACTTCACCTCTCTGTACTACCCTCTAACTTATGAGAGAGAACAGCAGTGATGCTGTGTCAGGATGCATCTGTTGCCAACATCAATGGCAAGTGTGGCTGGCTGGTTGCAAAGCAGCATGCTGACTGGGTGGCCAATTTTAACTTCTGAAAAGCCAGATGACGCTCGTCTGTCCACTGAGAGAAGACTCCCTTTTAACAGAGATCTTCTAGTGGATGGACTATGGAGGCTGCCTGGGGAATAAGCTGCGCATAGTAATTCATTTTTTCTAGAAATGCTTGAAGGTCCTTAATGGATTTAGACACAGACATGTTCTAGAAAATGGAAATGAACATACAGCATTGTGGACCGGGAGCCACCATTCAGGGGAAGTTTGGCCACCAAGGGCAAGTAGTTATTGCATTCAGTGCCACACTGGGTGACTTGCACTTGGGAAATGGGGATGAAATGATGATGAGGGCAACACAACATCCAGCCCCTTAGAGGAGAAAATCTCCTGCTCCAGCATGGAATTAAACCCGGGCCCCTTGGCGTGGAATTCCGCAGCGCTGACAACTCAGCTAATGGGGCTGGACACTACATATTTTTCGGTGAATGAAAGCCCTCTTCACTGAGGATATATCCTAAATAAGTGACCACTGGTTGAAACAAGGTGCATTTGGAAAAGTTACACTTAAGGTCTTTCAGTGCAAGGATTGCAGAAACTAGGAACAGATTGTGCAGATGTTTTTCTGGCATGCAAACAGTGACCAGAATATCATTACATTAAATCATATAATATGGAACCCCTGCAGTGGTCTGCTCAAGAAACCTCTGGCTTATAGCAGGGGCACTAGTTACGCCAAATTATATTGATACAGTCTGAACAGTGCATTCATTGGCTTGCCAATGCACCTTTTTAGAAAAGAGTTTCCCTCCTGAAAGTTTCAAAACAGTTAATAGTTAATTTGGATGAGGTAAGGGATAAGAATCAATGTCTGATTGAGCATTAATGATTTACTTAAAGTCTCCACAGAATCAAAGAGAGTCCTCAGGTTTAATAACCACCATAAACAACAAGGCCCATTGACTGTAGGAAACAGGGGCAAAACTTGTTGTTCTAGTCTGTTTGGTTCAATGTTAACTTTATCCTTAATCAACAATGGAATTTGGTGAGCTTATCAAGATCTTGAACTTGCTTTTGGTTTTAAAACAGTGTGGTACTGAAAGTTAATCACCTTCCCCAAATTTTGGTCAAACAGTAACACAAACCGCGTACAGAGTGTATCTGTGGCTTCACAGGGTATTAACAAGCCAATGGAGTTCACTTCATGAATTAATGAAAATCCAAAGACAGAATTATGTTGAGACCATAAATGTTCTCAACAGACTGATCTTCCACAACAAAAAAACTCTACATTCAAGTCATGTGATTGTAAGTGCCAGTCATTTGCACACCACATAAGACTGGTTCTTCATGGCACCTATATCCCCACAACTTTGACTGCACGTTATTGAGTGAGAGAATGCCCAGACTACAATATGTAGACTGGTTAATGAGTGAGACCAGTGTAAAGGTGCTGAAAAGAAAAGTCACTGAAATGTCTTACACTGTTGCACGTAACAAAATTTTACTTGGTACCTACACTTATTAACTGCCTGAAATTTTATTACAAGGGTAATCCTAAAAGTAATGTCTCGTATTTTTTTATACATACATTGACTTGTTTATTTCTACAGTGGTTTACACCAGTTTACAGCTTGAACATTTAGCTATTTTTTGACCTACCTAT
Organism: Schistocerca nitens; assembly: GCF_023898315.1. NCBI lineage: Eukaryota > Metazoa > Arthropoda > Insecta > Orthoptera > Acrididae > Schistocerca > Schistocerca nitens. The sequence continues at coordinate 262,724,179 of NC_064616.1, forward strand.
CTATGCATTTTTGTTGATGCTGTGGCAGTTTTTGTATGCCCCTGTCATACCAGCATACCAGCTCATCCCCATGCTGTTCAGGAAGTTATGAACTGGCATGATTGTTGCTTGATATCAGGTGTAAAGTGGTATGCCCAGGTTTCCTCAGCCATGACAACTGAGTCCAGAAAGTTGTCCTGTTCGGCTGCTAGGCAGTGAAGAAATGCATGGGGAGCATCAACTCGTTGCCGCATGCATGGCACCCGTCTTGTGCACACCTTCCGGTTGTTCAGTGTTTCTGTTAAAATTCTGTTAGCGGTGCTTTGGGAAATCTCAGGAACTAACATGCAGAGATCATCCAGGGTGATCCGCCAATCTTCAGGCATGCTTTGCTCAACCTTCAACACTGTCTCTTTAGAAATTGATGGTCTCCTGCTCCTTTGTTCATTGTGAATTTCAGTCTGACCAGCTGCAAACTCTCTACACCACTTCTGAATATTTTTGACAACCATGCATGACTCACCATACACTTCCATCAATTGACGATGGATTTCAATTAATGCAGTGCCCTTTGCATTAAAAAAATGAATAACTGCGCGCAATTGGCACTTGGCGGTAACATCCAACGGGAGCGCAATTCTCAATGGCTGCCAAACCAAGACTGAGCACATCAGTGCGGCATGCACAAGTTTACACACAGTGTGTGAAGCACCCTTCATAACAGTGTGACCAACTTCCACACAAACAGAGTTCTGTACTTATAAAAAAATAGGAGAACTTACTTTTGGGATTACCACTGTTGTTATCCTGTGTCTGCACAGACTGAGGCTAACTGCCACTGAAGAAAACTTATTTACGATTTTAGAGCATTTTTACAGAAACCTACTGCACTGTACCACTGCAGTTGTGAGCCAAACACAGAATTTCAAAGTCAATTCAAAAAGTTTGTTGAGTGGTTTGTGATATTTCAAAAATGCATACAATATGCAGCATTTCAGCTAGAGTGTGGTCAGTTTGTCTTTGGGCTTCTGTGCAGACCTCTTTATCTACGTGTGAACAAATCACTACATCACAGTTGGACTCTCCATGTATGATTGACCAAACACGGACTCAGCCACTACAAATCTTGAATCCAGGATGCATAACTTACAGTGTCTGCCTTGTGATATTGTCCGAACTCTACCCTTGCCGCTGTCATATGTGTTTTGTTGGAAAAATGGTCTAGTAATAAAAGGAATATGTCAGACTATGGGAACATAGATGGACTAGACAATAAGTCCAACTTTCAAATCAAGTAATGTAACTGAATTTATAAGCATAGAAAATACCCACTGACAATCCCAACATTTGTCATCACTTGCCTGAATGTGCAGTATGATATGGTTTTGATATACTTGGCAGTCTTCTTCAGTTTTATTGAATGGCTGCAATTCTGGGATGGACCATAGCACCTGTGACTGCTGAAGTGTGGAACTAGTTAAGTGCTTGACCAATATCTTATGCTGGTTTAGCTGTTGCTGACAAAGCTTGAGAAATTTTGCATCCATATTTGTGAAGCAAACTAGGAAACTTTTTGTTGTCAGTATTGTTACCCTCACTTTAGAGCTGACCACATTTATTGAACTGATTTAAGTTGTCTATTAGTCCAAGAAATCAAACTATAACATTTCTTGATGAAAATTAATATAAACCATTGTTTCTGATAGAAACCAACATGCAGTAGTTCCTGACTGAATTTGATAGAAGTCCAAGTGCTACAACTTTGTTATGCACATGCACTGAAATTACAATATCAGGTAAAGTTCCACTTAAGCCTGGCAGTAGTGGAAATCCAGTCACCAGTTGAAGTGATGTAGAAAAAGATATAAATCATTTCAAGTAAACAGTGGCGATGTTCATGCTTTACATCTAGAGGCTAAGTCAGATAACAGCAACTGAGAGCAAGTTAGCTACCAGACAGCTGTATATTTGCCCCTAATACATAAGTTCACGTGACTGTTCTGTGATATCATCAGCTTTGCCATTGCAGGTTTTTTTTAAGAATGTTGTGGTGCATAGCAGTAAATTATATATAGTAGGAGACAGTGCACAACAACACAGTTCCTCAGCTCTTTGCATGGAGAACAATTCTTTGTATACAGTTAATTCAGCACAATCTTCCTTTTCAGTTCTTTGTACACACTTCTTTGCATGGAGTCAGACTACAATGTCTTAAACTTTTTTTACATTATAAACAAATACATCAGTACTGATTGCTTAAAATGTTGAAGTTTCAATAGATGTGTTGTTGCAATATTTGACTTTGTAATGGAAACTAAATTGTATGAATTTATGAGAAAAGTTTAGTCAAAGCATGAAGACCAATAAATCCCGAGCATATGACAAGTGTTCTTATTCATGAAGTTAAAAAACTCAGCACCTTTGAACAAAGAAGAATTTATACAGACATCAACAAGAAGCATGAGTATTATCAATTGTTTTATATTCTTTTCTGAGCACTTACCTCCACAGTGAAAATATCAGGCATGACTTGGACTTGCTAGAAAAATACTGTCATCAACTGAGAGACAAGCAATATTTAAGTTTCATGGACTGTCTCTTTGCATGATTTTTAGGTGTGGTGGAATTAATGGTTAATAGTAAATGTGAGTCTTTCAGCACCTCTGGTGGAATTTCATGTCACTGTATAGCTTACTGTACCCACTAGATGAAGTTTAAATGTACATCCTTTGATTGCAGTCAAAACTGCATTTTGGAGATTTGCTCTGAGAGTGTATTGTAGTGACAGAGTGTAATCAATAATATGAATACTATAAATATATACTCTTAATGCCCGCCCAAAATCCTGAATAAAAAAAAGAAGCTGAGAAATGGCTGGTGTATCAGAAGATTTCAGCTCTGAGTACATAGCAAGAGACATGGTAATGCAACAGCTGAGGTGTAGCCACCTAGTCTTGCACATCACAGTCAGTGGATTAAACTTGTTTTAGTGGTACCAGTCAGTGTCATTAAGGGAACAGAATAGCTGGTGCAACATTGCTGTTGGCTACTGTGTCAACAATACTCATCAAGGGTCTCTTCTGATAGGACAAAGCCAAAACCTGGCTAATAAGTTGTCCCAGAGCCAGTCTGAGTCAGCTGTGATAGCATCTGTGGAGAGTGTGCCATCAATTTGTCTCAGATGCTAATATCAAGGACTCTGTTTGTCATAGGTGGGACTTTAATATGGTGTGAAGTGGATTTTGCTTTGAGATATTTTTTGGACTTAAGTTAGCTTGCACTGTTTGCATGGAGCATTGTAAATAAACCAGAGTGAGTCCTCACTAGCTCACATGTGACTCTTCTTTACAGAAGTGTTGACAACCCTGGACCTCTGATGGGTGAAAATGAGACTGTGAACATTTTTGTAATTAGGTGAGAGTGTGGTTTTCCAAGCACGGAACTCTTGCAGCAAGTACTAATGCAAACCATGCTAGGTTATCAGGAACTAACAACAGCTATATTAGAGGCAATGCAAGCATTACTGAGTGTAGCAGGTATGTCTTTCATGCCACTCGAGCTATAGCTATTCCACCATATAACAATGAAAGTAAGCTGTGGGAATCTCACAGGTGACAACTGCAGTTACACTTTATTGCTTACCAAATTTCTGACATAGAAAGCCAGAAGGCCATGTTCTTGTTTTGTATCTGTATCATCTAATACAGAAACTAGAGCCATTGATGAATCCAGCAAAATTTGAGTTGTCTAGAATATTTTCTTTAAAGCAAGAACATTTTTCAATGAAGAAACATATTATTTCTGCCAGGTTAGAATTTTGGGTTCCAGTCAATTAGACTGGACCACCAACATACATGCATTAAGTAGGAATTGCAATTTCAGATGTTTGTGTTGGCAGTATTATGCAGACTCTCTAATCCTTGAAGTTATAGAGTATCTTAGCTCTGACTGGGAAATGTGGAACCACATACTGCAAATGAATCTTTCTCTAGAGAAGTAATGTGAGTAGCTCAACCTTATGAAACTGTCTGCACAACTCAGAGTTTGATTGTAATGGAAGAAGAATTCATGGCAGGCAGCTCTCTGGTACCAGCTATGTACACTACTGGCCATTTAAATTGCTACAGCAAGAAGAAATGCAGATGTTAAACGGGTATTCATTGGACAAATATATTATACTAGAACTGACATGTGATTACATTTTCACGCAATTTGGAAGCATAGATCCTGTGATATTAGTACCCAGAACAACCATCTCTGGCTGTAATAACGGCCTTGATACGCCTGGGCATTGAGTCAAACAGAGCTTGGATGGTGTGTACAGGTACAGCTGCCCATGCAAGTTCAACATGAAACCACAGTTCATCAATAGTAGTGACTGGCGTATTATGACGAGCCAGTTGTGCGGCCACCATTGACCACACGTTTTCAATTGGTGAGAGATCTGGAGAATGTGCTGGCCAGGGCAGCAATCGAACATTTTCTGTATCCAGAAAGACCCGTACAGGACCTGCAACATGCGGTCGTGCATTATCCTGCTGAAATGTAGGGTTTCGCAGGGATCGAATGAAGGGTAGAGCCACGGGTCGTAACACATCTGAAATGTAACGTCCACTGTTTAAAGTGCAGTCAGTGCGAACAAGAGGTGACCGAGACGAGTAACCAATGGCACCCCATACCATCACGCCGGGTGATACGCCAGTATGGCGACGACGAATACACGCTTCCACTGTGCGTTGACCGCGACATTGCCACACACGGATGCGACCATCATGATGCTGTAAACAGAACCTGGATTCATCCGAAAAAATGACGTTTTGCCATTCGTGCACCCAGGTTCGTCGTTGAGTACACCATCACAGGCGCTCCTGTCTGTGATGCAGCGTCAAGGGTAACTGCAGCCATGGTCTCCGAGCTGATAGTCCATGCTGCTGCAAACGTCATCGAACTGTTCGTGCAGATGGTTGTTGTCTTGCAAACGTCCCCATCTGTTGACTCAGGGATCAAGATGTGGCTGCACGATCCGTTACAGCCATGTGGATAAGATGCATGTCATCTCGACTGCTAGTGATACGAGGCCATTGGGACCCAGTACGGCGTTCCATATTACCCTCCTGAACCCACTGATTCCATATTCTGCTAACAGTCACTGGATCTCGACCAACACGAGCAGAAATGTCCCGATATGATAAACCACAATCGCGATAGGCTACAATCCAACCTTTACCAAAGTCGGAAACGTAATGGTATGCATTTCTCCTCCTTACACGAGGCATCGCAACAACATTTCAGCAGGCAACATTGGTCAACTGATGTTTGTGTATGAGAAATCAGTTGGAAACCTTGCTCATGTCAGCATGTTGTAGGTGTCACCACAAACGCCAACCTTGTGTGAATGCTCTGAAAAGCTAATCATTTGCATATCACAGCATCTTCTTCCTGTCGGTTAAATTTCATGTCTGTAGCACGTCATGGTGTAGCATTTTTAATGGCCAGTAGTGTAGGAAGTTGTGCCACCTCCAGTGGGACATTCACTTGGTCCAGAGCTTGGATGACCTTATAAACAACTACACCAGTGGCAAAAAGCCATGTGAGCATCAGCACTGAGCCCCAGCTGTAAACATTTCTTCCTTTGCCATGCCCCCAGTGGTGTGCAGCATCCCATAGGAAAGGCAAAAAGAGCGAATTGCAAGAGGTATGTTGTAGCAACTCTGATGCAGATACGTCCAAACCTATGGACGTGTAAAATGCGAGTGATTACTTTATAGAAGTACAGAATTCTCAAGGCACAAACTAGCAGATGTTCTTAGGATTATTCATAGATAAACACTCCATCCACTTACTCCTAATGACGGGTGCTTCTGTGTCCTTATTAGACCAAACTACTTACTTAAGTTTAGGATTGCCACCTTTGCAGCTGAAACAAATCTATGGGCCTATGAATGTCATCATGTGCCCTTCCCAGGGAAGTTTCCAGTTTTAGTTATGTATGACCAAGTCACTTGTCCAGTGAATTCTGTGGTGGTAGCTGACCCCAAAGTGGACAACATCTTTCAGACAGACTGTTTCCATACTTTTGGGTTTATGGTTCATGTAACATCAAAAGAACTCAAATGCAATCTGCACAAGTGTTGTTTCAAGCAACCATCTTTGACACATTTGGGGTTCAGATCTCTGGGCAATAGACTTGCATCAACAAATAACCATGTAATGGCCATCATCTGTAAGGAAATGTTATCTAATACTGCATCTAACACCCTCTATGGTTTTCTAGCAATTTACAGGGCCACCTCAGCTGCAGGCCACAGTGGAGCCAATAGGCTCTTCATTTTCACTGGGTGACCTTAGTCTGAGCATTGAGTTCACATGCCACCCAACCTGGACTGGGGGGATGATCTCTGTCCATAGATCCATGATGTATACTGTGGCCCCCACTCATGAACTTCTGCAGTGCCTCAAATCAACTACACCTCCAGCATCCTGGTCAGCAGCTTCCTGTTTCTCCTCAACTAGCAGACTGTCTGGCCCTATGCTGACTCATGCATATTCCATCAAGCCTCATCTTGCTTCAGGCTCCTGCAAAGGTGCCCCTGGACATTGTCCCTACCTTTTCCAGTAGTGGCTCCTCCATACCATGCACCGACTGTGTCTTCTGCTCTGGTGGTCGCTGCTGTGCTGAGGGAGAGGGGAGGGGGAGAGAATGTAGTGACAACACCCAGTGTCACTATGGAAACTAAATAACTGGTGTAACATTACTGTCAGCCACTGTGGTGCCACTACCCAAAGACTGCTAGTCATCAGGAGTGCCCTCTGACAGAACCACTCCAGAATCTGAATATAAGACAGCTCAGTTTGAATACAATCTGTGGATTGTGTGGCAAGAGTGTTACCAGTTTGGCTCAGATGCTAATATTATGGACTCTGTTTGTCATAGGCGGAACTTTGATATGGCACCGACTGGACTTTGCTTCAGGATATGGACTTAAATCAGCTATGTGAATAATGAAATGTATGTTCGACCTAGATCAGAATCTACTTCCTGCAATGATTATGATTGTTTTCTGTTTGTAATGGCTGTATTTCAACATTGTCACAAAATTCTGAAAGAAAAGAAATGGAACACTTTTAATTTTTGTAGCAGTTTATTGAATTACTTCATGCTGCTTGAAATCTCTTTTTGGACAATGAAGTTGTAATATTTATTGGAATTTTCAATACAGTTTCCTGTATCATCTGTTACTGATGGCCTACAATGGGCAGTTCGGGGAATGACTGTTTCATCTGATGTGTTAAGCCTTGATGAGGATAAATTGTTTATTCACTGAACCCAGGAGAATATTATGTTATTTCATGGAATACAGCCTACACTTTGTGTCATCACACTTTGTGTACTTCCATAACTCAAATTTATCCTTGAGTGTGAAGTGGCAAAACGCCAATGATGTTTAGAGAGTTTGATGCCTGACATTTTGTCTACCATGCAACCACAATATTGTCTGCTAATGGAAACAGGGGGTGGGACTGGGGGTATCCAGTGGTGAGAACATCATGAGTCTACAGAGCACAATTGAACTACTTAGTCAACGAGTAACTCACATGAGTGTTAGTAGTGTTGATACAAAGCAGAGCAATGGTAACAATAAACATTGCATTATATTACAACAGCAGTTGCTGAACAAATTATCCAATTTTTAAGTAAGGAATTTGTTTTCAGCTTTGATCAATCACAATTCGAAGAGGAAATGCATATGAAAGGAACCCCAGAAATTAAAGGTACCAAGACTGTTGTATCAAGATCAGCTAGCATCAATGCCTTGAGGCATTCGTACTCAATTATGCTGACTGTTAATTTGGATGGTAAATTGGCTGGAAAGTTATTTATTGTGGTACAAGAAGTTGGAGGTGCTCTGCCCCCTAAGATTCTTTCTCATGAGAAGGATCTTGCAAGGGCAGTAGGGAATATTTACATCACAGCAAGTGCAAAAGTGGGAAAATGGGTATAAGATAACTACAACTATGGTACACTATATGATCAAATTATCTGGACACCCCCAAAAACATACATTTTTCGTATTAGGTGCATTTTGCTGCCACCTTCTGCCAGGTACTCCGTATCACCAACCTCAGTAGTCATTAGACATCATGAGAGAGCAGAATGGTGTACTCCATGGAACTCACTTTGAACATGGTCAGGTGATTGGGTGTCACTTGTATCATATGTCTCCATGCAAGATTTCCACGCTCCTAAACATCCCTAGGTCCACTGGTTCCAATGTGATAGTGAAGTGGAAACATGAAGGGACACATACAGCACAAAAGCATACAAGCCAACCTTGTCTGTTGACTGACAGACATTGCCAAAGTTGAAGATGGTCGTAATGTGTAATAGGCTAACATAAATCAGACCATTACACAGGAATTCCAGACTGCATCAGGATCCACTGCAAGTACTATGACAGTTAGGCAGGAAGTGAGAAAACTTGGATTTCGTGGTCGAGTGGTTGCTCATAAGCCACACGTCAAGCTGGTAAATGCCAAACGAAGCCTCACTTGGTGGCGATTGAACAGTGGAGAAATGTTGTGTGGAGTGACAAATCATGATACACAATGTGGCAATCCGATGGCAGGGTGTGGTTAGGGCAAATGCCCGATGAATGTCATCTGCCAGCATGTGTAGTTCCAACAGTAAAATTCGGAGGTAGTGGTGTTATGGTTTGGTCACGTTTTTCATGGAGGGGGCTTGCACCCCTTGTTGTTTTGCATGGCACTATCACAGCACAGGCCTACATTGATGTTTTAAGCACCTTCTTGCTTCCCACTGTCGAAGAGCAATTCGGGGATGGTGATTGCATCTTTCAACATGATCGAGCACCTGTTCACAATGCACGGCCTGTGGCAGACTGGTTACACAACAATAATATCCCTGTAATGGACTGGCCTGCACAGAGTCCTGACCTGAATCCTATAGAACACCTTTGGGATGGTTTGGAAAGCTGACTTCGTGCCAGGCCTCACAAACCGACATCGATACCTCTCCTCAGTGCAGCACTCCGTAAAGAATGGGCTGCCATTCCCCAAGAAACTTTCCAGCACCTGATTCAATGTATGCCTGTGAGAGTGGAATCTGTCATCAAGGCTAAGGGTGGGCCAACACCATAATGAATTTCAACATTACCAATGGAGAGTGCCACAAATTTTTAAGCCATTTTCAGCCAGGTGTCCAGATACTTTTGATCACATAGTGTATGAGCACTGCTTTTGGCCAATATCTGGTCAAAATAACTTGATTTTGATTGATTCCTGGTCTGTATATAAAAATCATACTCCTTTAGATCAAACTACCCCTCCTGAAAAGTGTGTGACATTGCAGTTCATATCAACTGGAACCAATGGATAAATTCTGTCTGTGGATGTTTGTTTTTTCTGTGCATATAAAATCTATTATCACGCTGTCTGCAGCTATGCCTTAAAGAACAGCCAGTTTCATGAGAAGCTCCACAACAGACAGTTTCACATTTGGTTGCACGCCGTCAAATCCTATCTATTCTTATCACCTCATTACGTCAATATGATTCTATAAGCATTCTTTAGGAGTGGATACTGAGATGAATTTTTTGCATGGTTGGTAACTCCCAATGAGTTTCCTTCAATCTTGATGGTGTGAACCTTTGTGATCATTGTGGCATGCCATTTTTCATTAAGTGTTCACGGTGCAAGTTAATGGTTTGTTTTGAACATTTCTTGACTGTCAACAATGTCCATTTTGTGAAGTGTAATACATGCCATATAAGGTTGATCTCTGCACATCCCTGACACCCATTTTCTGTAACCCCCCTGATGCACATGGTGAGTCATTAGCAGCTAATATTTTTCCTGTCATAATTGTTAACACAACACTTTCAAATGAACCTTACTAAATATTGAACTTTCGACACTGCACTCAAGAGGTTCCTTGTCAGAACTCGTTATTCTCTAACACAATACTAAACATAATCTGTATTTTCTACCTGAGTTGTCATTTAATTCTGATGAGGAAGTCTCTGTAACATTATGCCAAATATAATCTGTCTTTTCTGTCCGAATTTGCATTTAATTCTGTTGAGGGAGTCGTAGTAGGTTACCATAGTGTTGGATAGACAGGACCTGTACTTGAACTGGTATTACCATTGTTTTTAATGGTTCCCTTGGTGATATGAACTTCAGAGGTGATGAGATGTATGGTCAGTTATACTCAAAAGAACAGGGTATATTTTGCTCAAGAGTTGGTTGCACAAATATGAAACACCTGTAGTGTAACATTTTTGGTGGTATTACTTCCACATCTGATTACATTTTAATTGTTATTCAAATATTCTGTCACTGGAATAGTCTTGGTTCAAAGCTGAATGGTCACTAAAACATCAGTTATTTCCCAATTAGTAAGTTTGCCTCAAGTTTAAATTCACATTACATTGATATTTCTTCAGATATTACTAACCTGTCTTTTATAAAAGCATATTAAATACATTTAATTATACTTATTTATTTTAACAGAGAGACAAAATTTTCATGCCAGAGCAAATGCATTTTTATATAGATATATATGTTCACTGACACAAAATGATTCACTTACAGACAAAAACAATTAATATGAGTTTAAATTCATCATTTTAAAAGACTGTGGCTTGGAGCTTTCCATAACTAAGTTATAGTCTGAGTTCCCTTTGTATATGTCACTTATGTCTGAAAGATGGATTTGGGCTCATTTTTCATGCACCTTCTTGCTAAAGTCCGTAAAATAGCAGATTCATTGTAGATCTGGAGCCCTCACACCTGTTGATATTTAATGTATTGTAGTTGGTTTTAGTGTTACACAGCAGTTGTTCTCTTTTTTCTCCTGCAGAAGCTGTGCTATGTTTTTGCTTTCTCAGAAATATTCTGTAAACACATAGTAAAAGAAGAACATTTAATGTCATGAAAAGAAAATCCTGTAACCAGTTCATGCATCTTGAGTTTGGAGAGCATTAAAAACTTTGAGCCCAGAACTGCTTCCAGAACTTTTAGAACTGTAGTTAAAAATTGTTATGTAATGTGGGATATCTAAAAAAAAAGTGAGCCCATATCTATCTTTCAGTCATTAATGCCAAGTATTTCAGGATGATTGGCAGAGCATTACACACTCTACAAAAACTCAGTTTACCTCTTTCTAAAACGACTCATCTATATTTCTTCGACAGACTTTGGTATTTATCCAATTCTGCCTTATTTATGAAAGAAAAAGTCTTTTAAAATTGTAGTTTATTGATTGGCAGTGTAGACTGAGGAAAAATGAGGAAGAAAGCTTCTAACTATAGTATATGTAGAGATACTGTTTAAAGGAAAATAATTAATTGGTTTTTTATTTATTTTAATTTTTTACTGGTGTATATGTAGAATGAAATGCATTTACATTCAATACGGCAACATTCATTTAACAGTTGTAGAAAAACAAATGACTGTTAAAGTAAACTTCATGTGACACACTGCATTTTGTGTCACATAATATAAGGTAAAAAGGTGTCTGATTTGCAACACTTAACTGTGGAACATAAGATACTAGTAACAGTCCAATCCTATTTTGTATCATGACATTTGGCAGTAGTGCCAAGTTATGGATCAAGTTAACTTACATGTAATTCAGTTTGATGTTGCTTTATTTGATTCAGGCAGAACAGTCTCGCTATAGGAGAATCATAATGTTGTTAGTAGCAATGAGTATATTAAAGGTCCTATCATGAAAATAAGTAAACCCAAAAGGTGACTGTAACATTGCTTCTTTTCTAGTGCATATATCCAAGAATTGTTAACGAATTAACATAAGCTATTGTGTAATGCCTATAGTGTCTCTACAATTTTAGAATAATTTTCAATTATTTGTGAAGCTTATTAATTTATCTATGTGTGTTATTTATACGTTCAACATTAATAGCCACTCATAAGCAGTTTCATTTAAACATCAGCAGGTCCAAGGTGCTAAAGAATACAACTTTTTCCTTGTCAATGCCAATAACGTCCCTCTTGTAATGTTTGTTTCTTGATGACAGGGCCTGAAAAAGAATTTTTTTTACTTCAGAGTCAGTAAAATGCAGCCAGCAATGTTATTGTTTCATCAGTTGTCTCATTATCACAGGAAACATGGGTGTACCCCTGTTTTATGTTCTCATCCTAGTTTTGTTGATTATGAAAATTTTATGAAATTAATATTCTCAGCATGAGAGTGGAGGCTCTGCTGCACTCTTAAGTCACCTCTATCATACTGATTTCCAGCCATCTGCACATCACACTGTCTTGTTTTGTGAAAATGTTACATGAAAAATTATCCAAATGCTAGTCATCTACAGCAGGCAGCACAGTAGACTGAATGTCAGAAGTAGATTTTAGTAAAAAGACGTTACTGCAACAAAGAATATGGAGATAATCTTTAAAATGTTGAGTAATAGTCCACAACTGACAGTTAGAACACACTGCATCTCTCATACAAGGATGCCACAGCATAAGACTTCTGGACTTACCATATTTCTTTAGTGAAAAGTATTTCAGTTTGAAGGAACAAATGTTCACTATTTTGGAGATAGATTGTGGAAACAATGCTCTATTGAAGGATATGAATCTTTTACCAGTTCTACAAATCCTAATTCCCAATTTTTTCCATTAATGTATAATATGACATGTGCAAGAAGTTCTCTATGTGCACAGCACTGTTCAGTTGACAAAATAAATACAGAAAGAGTTAACTCTGACCATCCTGAATGAAACAATCCAGAAATTTTCAACAATAATGTAAGGAATGAACAGGAACTAATGAAGATTTGAAACTTTGGGAATGTAAATGATATGTGATTAGATGACTCAATTAGAAGAGCACCACATATGAAAGGAATGTGTCTGGATTTGAGTTCCTGTGGGGCACTCAGTTTTGTCTTGTTGCAAATGATCAAGACAGCATATGTGTTGATAAAAGTTGAGTAATTTCATTGTCATTTACACCTGTGAATCTGAGGTAATCCTCACTTTATCAATGTTCACTTTATCATTGTTATACCACAAAATCATAGGAGGACAGCTTTGCAGAATGTAAGTAATGGTGAGGAACGGATGGTGAGTTGAAGTTTAGGGTCCATGACACATACTTATACTATTCAATCAGAAGAGTACTGTTCAAGGGAGCTATGTCTGAATTCTTGTCTAGCACACAGTTTTAGCTTGTCATAGATTAATTGTACAGCATATGGTCCAGCAAGAGAAAAGAATTCCATTCTTTGATACAGGAAAGTCACAAAAAATTAAAACTGATGTGGTTGAGAAAGGGTTTGAATGTAGTTCCTCTCAGTTTCTAATCCAATATTTTGATACTGCACATGGTCTTTGGAGTGTCAAGTTTGCATAGTGCAACACTTCTGCATGATGCAATGGGGACTTCTCTACACCAATTTTGTGTTTTAAAAAACACACAATACAACATTTCTTTAAGTTTTGGAAGTGTATACAGTACATTAACAGACATGTAATTAACCCAGACAAGCACCATTGCACTGATATGACACTTTACATAATATATAAAGAATTCACTTAATATTTAAACTCTTCCTCAAAACAGGTGAAGATGACTCAGTGTGAGTGACCTCCTGGGTGTCTACGTTACCATTGACTGGAAATATATGCTATAACCATGTGTATTGATTATATTGAAATGGCAGCTACATTGTCATATAACTAAGCTTACTATCGTCATCACATATGCACAATATGAGACAGACTGGTATTTATTTCTCTCAACATGTCAGTTCATTCTGTGTTCTGTTCCACCTGTTACCAAAACACACCAACACGCTTGTGGAACATTATAACAAATAAGGGCTCAGAAATGTCTACCTGAAACAAAAATGCCTATATTGGTATGCTGACAACAGATTAATAGTCTTGGCACATGGCATAATGATTATAATAGGAGCAGTATTATAATTGTTTTATTGACCACTGGGAGTGTGGATGACAATAGGTTAGAAAAAAAAGATGCAATGTCACATTTTACATGACTGGTTGAAATATCAATAAGGCAAGTTATCATTGGCTATATACAGCCTCACTGAGAGGAAGATGTCCATTTGGAAGACAATAATTATCTATTTGAAAGATAATAACTACTGGCACATTTTGTGGGATATAAGTAATACAATGACACACATGAAGAAGCAGTAGACGCCCATATCCAAGTCATCAGTGGACTTATGTTGATGTTGAGTGAAATCACAGCAGTAAGTAGAAAATTATGATGATAAATAGGAGCAGAAAAAGCAAACTTAAGTGGCACCACCCAATGTCACTATGGAAACTGAACAGCTGGTGCAACATTACTGTTGATTACTGTGGCACAACTATCTAAAGGGTAATAACTGTCAGGAGTGCCTTCTGGTGAGACCATATGAGAATCCAGGATACAGGATGTAACAGAAAAAACTTTCAGGAAACATTCACCATACATAGAGGAACAACAACAATGTAGGGAAAGACATATTGCCACATACCATAAAGAAGACACATTAAGTTGCAGACAGGAGCAATTAAAAGACACTTACATAAAGTTTTTGGCCACAGCCTTCATCAGCAAAAGAGAAACATACATGATTTATACACACAAGCAAGCAAACCTCATGCACTCATGACTGCCCACGCCAGGCATGGGTAGAAACTGAGCTATGACGTGGAAGTAAAGCATTTCCAGACCCATGTCCATGTAACATATTTTCTTCCTCTACATGTCAGGAATGTTTCCTGAAAGTTTGGCCACAACTTTTTCTTAAACCCATTGTAAACCAGCCCAGATCTGGTCTGAGTCAGTTGTGAGACCTGTGGATTGCGTGGCCAGTGTGCTACTGATTTGGCGCAGGTGCTAATATCGTGGAATCTGTCATAAGCAACACTTTGATGATACTTTGTGGACTGGACTTTGCTTTGTAATACAAACTCAAGATGGTAGCTTGCACTGTTTCTGATGAGCATACTGCCTACCAAAAAAAGTAAAGCACCCAGAAGACATGTTCAGATGTTAATGTAACTGCCTACACATACATAACATCAACTGATATGTAAATGATTAGAACTGCTGTTCTCAGTGACAGGTAGAATTGCCACCAGAGTGCATTAGTGTTGTTTGTGTTTAGTGTTGCTACCAGGCCAGGTCAATGTGTGAACAGTGTCAGAAGCAGAGTGATCACTGTGAAAGACATGGAGATGCTGCATACTCATGTGAGACAGTGTTATAAGCACTGCCTCATTGCAGGTCTCCATTTGGTTGGCAGGTTGACTCATGCAATATCCATTTGGATGTGGTGATGACCCAATGTCAGATTGCACTCATCATTAAAATTCCAGGCCGGCCGAAGTGGCCGTGCGATTAAAGGTGCTGCAGTCTGGAACCGCAAGGCCGCTACGGTCGCAGGTTCGAATCCTGCCTCGGGCATGGATATTTGTGATGTCCTTAGGTTAGTTAGGTTTAACTAGTTCTAAGTTCTAGGGGACTAATGGCCTCAGCAGTTGAGTCCCATAGTGCTCAGAGCCATTTGAACCATTGAACCATTTGAACCATTAAAATTCCAGTTGACGACACTTGACCACCACAATGAAGGACTGCTATATTGTGCACCTGTTCACATCTGCACCTGCAAACTGAGGCCCCTGCTACATTCTGTGTTATCCTGCATCATTTGTCAGAGACTAGCAACAGCTGGACTAGGGAATTACCATCCGATGTGTAGGTTGCCATTAACACCACAACACGGACAGCTCTGTTTGGAGTGGTGCCATGACAGGGAAGCATGAACTGCTGATTAATGGCATCACATTGCATTCAGTGATGAATCATGGTTCTATACTAACAGATGACCATCATTGATGAGTATGTTGGTAACTTGGTGAGAGGTCTCATTCTTCCAATGTTTTGGAGAGGCACAGTAGTGTTACTCCTGGGGTAGGGTAAGATTAGATTAGATTAGATTAGATTAATACTAGTTCCATGGATCATGAATACGATATTTCGTAATGATGTGGAACGAGTCGAATTTTCCAATACATGACATAATTAGGTTAATTTAACAACATACTTAAGTTAATATAACAACTTTATTTTATTGTGTTTTTCTTTATTTTTTATTTTTATTTTTTAATTTTTTTAAATATTTTTTGTTGTTTTTTTTTCTTAATTTATATCTAAAAATTCCTCTATGGAGTAGAAGGAGTTGTCATTCAGAAATTCTTTTAATTTCTTCTTAAATACTTGTTGGTTATCTGTCAGACTTTTGATACTATTTGGTAAGTGACCAAAGACTTTAGTGCCAGTATAATTCACCCCTTTCTGTGCCAAAGTTAGATTTAATCTTGAATAGTGAAGATCATCCTTTCTCCTAGTATTGTAGTTATGCACACTGCTATTACTTTTGAATTGGGTTTGGTTGTTAATAACAAATTTCATAAGAGAGTATATATACTGAGAAGCTACTGTGAATATCCCTAGATCCTTAAATAAATGTCTGCAGGATGATCTTGGGTGGACTCCAGCTATTATTCTGATTACACGCTTTTGTGCAATAAATACTTTATTCCTCAGTGATGAATTACCCCAAAATATGATGCCATATGAAAGCAATGAGTGAAAATAGGCATAGTAAGCTAATTTACTAAGATGTTTATCACCAAAATTTGCAATGACCCTTATTGCATAAGTAGCTGAACTCAAACGTTTCAGCAGATCATCAATGTGTTTCTTCCAATTTAATCTCTCATCAATGGACACACCTAAAAATTTGCAATATTCTACCTTAGCTATATGCTTCTGATTAAGGTCTATATTTATTAATGGCGTCATACCATTCACTGTACGGAACTGTATGTACTGTGTCTTATCAAAATTCAGTGAGGGCCCGTTTACAAGGAACCACTTAGTAATTTTCTGAAAGACAGTATTGACAATTTCATCAGTTAATTCTTGTTTGTCAGGTGTGATTACTATACTTGTATCATCAGCAAAGAGAACTAACTTTGCCTCTTCATGAATATAGAATGGCAAGTCATTAATATATAATAAGAACAACAAAGGACCCAAGACTGACCCTTGTGGAACCCCATTCTTGATAGTTCCCCAGTTTGAGGAATGTGCTGATCTTTGCATGTTACGAGAACTACTTATTTCTACTTTCTGCACTCTTCCAGTTAGGTACGAATTAAACCATTTGTGCACTGTCCCACTCATGCCACAATACTTGAGCTTGTTTAGCAGAATTTCATGATTTACACAATCAAAAGCCTTTGAGAGATCACAAAAAATCCCAATGGGTAGTGTTCGGTTATTCAGATCATTCAAAATTTGACTGGTGAAAGCATATATGGCATTTTCTGTTGAAAAACCTTTCTGGAAACCAAACTGACATTTTGTTAGTACTTCATTTTTACAGATATGTGAAGCTACTCTTGAATACATTACTTTCTCAAAAATTTTGGATAAAGCTATTAGAAGGGAGATTGGACGGTAATTGTTGACATCAGATCTATCCCCCTTTTTATGCAAAGGTATAACAATAGCATATTTCAGTCTATCAGGGAAAATGCCCTGTTCCAGAGAGCTATTACACAGGTGGCTGAGAAACTTACTTATCTGTTGAGAACAAGCTTTTAGTATTTTGCTGGAAATGCCATCAATTCCATGTGAGTGTTTGCTTTTAAGCAAGTTTATTATTTTCCTTATTTCAGAGGGAGAAGTGGGTGAGATTTCAATTGTATCAAATTGCATAGGTATGGCCTCTTCCATTAACAGCCTAGCATCTTCTAATGAACACCTGGATCCTACTATATCCACAACATTTAGAAAATGATTATTAAAAATATTTTCAACTTCTGACTTTTTGTTCGTAAAGTTTTCATTCAATTTGATGGTAATACTGTCTTCCTCTGCTCTTGGTTGACCTGTTTCTCTTTTAATAATATTCCAAATTGTTTTAATTTTATTATCAGAGTTGCTGATTTCAGACATGATACACATACTCCTGGATTTTTTAATAACTTTTCTTAATATAACACAGTAGTTTTTATAATTTTTGATAGTTTCTGGGTCACTACTCTTTCTTGCTGTCAGATACATTTCCCTTTTCCGGTTACAAGATATTTTTATACCCTTAGTAAGCCATGGTTTGTTACAAGGTTTCTTACGAGAATATTTAACTATTTTCTTGGGGAAGCAGTTTTCAAATGCATTTACAAAAATGTCATGAAATGAATTATATTTTAAATTGCCATCAGGTTCACGGTACACCTCATCCCAGTCTAACTGCTGTAGGCTCTCCCTGAAATTTGCAATTGTTAAATCGTTGACTGAACGTACTACTTTGGAGGACTGTTTAGTATTGCTGAATGGAGCTATGTCATATATTGTAACTATTGTAACACCATGATCAGAAAGACCATTCTCAACAGGCTGAGCATTTATCTGGTTAAACTTATCTTGGTTTATAAAGAAGTTATCTATCAGTGAGCTGCTATCCTTTACCACCCGAGTAGGAAAATCAATAACGGGTGTCAAATTGAAAGAACCGAGTAATACTTCAAGGTCATTTTTCCTATTACCCTCTTTCAGAGAATCTACATTGAAGTCCCCACAAATAATAATTTGCTTCCCCCTGTCTGACAGATTGCACAACAAGGAGTCCAAATTTTTCAGAAATAGATGAAAATTTCCTGATGGGGACCTATATACAGTTACAATTATAAATGTGCCTTTATTTAATTTAAGCTCACAGGCACATGCTTCTATATGTTTCTCTACACAAAACTTTTTTGTTTCTATACTTTTTGCACAATGATAACTTTTGACATATATGGCAACTCCTCCTTTCTCCATATTTTCTCTCATTACATTTGCAGAGAGCTTATATCCACTTACATTTACCTTATCCATATCAGTAACAATGTGATGCTCAGACAGGCATAGTATATCTATTTCATTCTCAGCTTCTAAATCTTCTAAACAAACCAGAAGCTCATCTACTTTATTCTTTAAACTCCCAATATTTTGATGAAATATACTTACATTATTTTTAATTATACTTTTATGAGAACCTTTCCTTATTCTAACATTTGCAGTACTCTCCTGTCTGAGTTTCTCATTGTGCTTAGGCCTAGTTCCTATACCAGTGGTGACACGGTGTTCAGAGAGGCAGATTATGTCAACTGGGTTGGGTGACTTTAATTCATCAATGCAATTACCTAGGACTGAGATACAACTTGGTGGAGATAAAATTTCTGGTGATTGGTGAAAATTTATAATTGATAGCTGTGATTGGTGATCCAATGTGCTAGAATTGTGCTGTTTAATTTCTTTCCTAAACTGAAGATTTGTTTCAATCCTGACCTCTCGTAGAACTTGACATCTTTCTGTCTTACCTATCCTAAAAAAGGTGCTGCTCCAA
This sequence comes from Schistocerca nitens, assembly GCF_023898315.1. NCBI lineage: Eukaryota > Metazoa > Arthropoda > Insecta > Orthoptera > Acrididae > Schistocerca > Schistocerca nitens. The sequence goes on from NC_064616.1 coordinate 262,743,630, forward strand.
CACCTGTAACCACTGGTATTTTACCATTCATGGCAGTGCCTCCCCCCCTTAAATTTCCTGCTATTACCCCAGCCAGTTTCCACTTCCCTTTCCTGTTGAGATGTAGGTATAGTCCCACCTACTGAGATAATCAACAGGAACCACACCAATATGAGCCCCCGCACCCGACCCAAGCAGCCGTTCCAACTCCAAATTAACTCTCCCAACAGAAGAGTTCAAATGAGGCCGGTCATGGTGTCTCAGGACAGATAAAAATTCAACATTGGTGTGTCTCGATGCCGACGCAATCTTTACCAGGTCACACTCTATACTGTACCCAGGATCTCTGTCGATGCTGTTCCCCGGCCCTCCCACAATAACCACGGTGTCTTCCCTGGTAAATCCTTTACAGAGTGAACCTAAATCCTCTGTCACTTGATCCAGACTAGCACTTGGTTTGAAAAAATTTGTGACCTGGTATTCTGGTCCTAATTCCTCCTGCAGAAGTTGGCCTACACCTCTGGCATGAGAACTGCCTAACAACAAAACTTTCTTCCTTTTCGATGACTTTCCTACATTCTTTTTCAATTTCCTATTGAAAGTTTGTTGTGTCCTGTCTACACCTACCTCTGCTTGAGGCTCATCAGTTTCTAACTGAAGCAACAGGTCAAACTTATTTTTGACATTCACCACAAAACTGTCAGACTTAGTTCTAGGCCTGTTCCTTCTGCTACCTGTTGCCACTTCCCACCTCTCTTTGCCCTTCTCCCTCCTTAACCTGTCCAGATCTTCCCTAGCCTGATCTAGCTCAGCCTGAAGGGCAGCAATTTTCCCCTCCTGTTCCACTATCTTCCTATCTCTGCTGCAAATCCTACATAACCACTGATGAGCCTGATCCACTTTCCCAACACCCACGCCACTGCAATCCCCCCAGTGAAAAAAAGTGAAAAAAAGCCATCAGTATGACTTCTATCCATGGCTGGTGGTAATAGAGGGAACTTCTGATGGCACAGCAATATGTCATGGATGTCCTGCATCCTTGAATGTTACCCATTAAGAAACAGTAACATGGTGCTATTTTCAGCAGAATGATGCTCATCCACAAATGGTCTGTATCTCTATGAACTCTCTGCCTGACATTGAGGCACTTCTGTGGCCAACAAAAACCTCAGATCTATCCATGATAAAACATGTGTGGGGCCAGCTTGGACATAAACTCCCTTCCAGTGCCAGCACTGAGGGTGTCAAGGACTGGTTACAACAGTTGACTACCGGCTTGCCTCAGGAGTAGATAAAACAGCTTGATGATACCCCTCCAAACTTAATCAGAGCATGCATTGAGGACAGAGGGAGTGCAACATCATACTGATATGTGGTCTCATGCTTCAATATTCTTTGTAAATGTGAAATAATTTTGTACACTGAAATAACATCACATACTCTCTCAACCTGTGAAGTTTCAGTTCATTTCATCCTCTCCTTCTGGGTGCTTGACTTTTTTTGTTGGCAGCGTATACTGCCCTTAAAAACTGTTTCATAAACTTGAGTGGTATTGCAGTAAATATTTTATAGATTGTTATTAAACCTCGGCTGGGGGTGCCCATGTATAAAGTGCACCAATCGCAAATAACATTACCTTGTACCATTCCATTATTGTTTTACAGTTGCATGGGCATACCTATTCCTTCATTATTGCTTCAGCTAATTCAGTGAGAAGTTGTGTTGTGATGTGTCAAACTGGGCAGTAGCGATATAAAATAAACAACAAACTAGGTGCCAAAAAATTTACGATCCATGTAAGGAAATGACCCAGGTTATGAACTAGCAGCACAATCCCATGATGGGGCTGTTGTCTATGTGAAAATTGGTAATTGAATAAGTGGTTGACTGGGATAAGATACCACTGTGTTGTTTAATGCTTTGAGTGGGTCACTGCTGTGGGGTAACACTTGTACACAGCAACACAGTGATATAATTAAAGTTTATTTCATTATTGTTGATTAAGCAGTGATTTAGCTCATAATTTACTCTTAGATTTCCATCATGTTGCATTAAGTGATGTTATAATAGCCAAGAATGTCACAAATATCTTGAGTTCATCCCCAGTCATTCACAAGGTGACATTTCACATTCATATTTCAAGCTGTTATAATTATTGTTCATACACAATTTACCCTCTATCCAGCATAAATATCAGATACATTAATACTGTAGAAGTCAACTTGCTCTCTTTGCAAACCATACTGTAAAAGCTGTGTGTTGGAACTGCTTGTTTCTGCATTAACAGTTAATACATGAACATGACGAACTTGAATTCTATTTGATACACAGTTACACACATGACACTCAGAAAAGATCAGATATGTACAATGAAAAAACAAAGACATTGGGCTGCAAGGAAAATCTACACGGCAAACATTCATGAGAACCAAAGAAGACAAATCACTGAGTTTCCTACAAGTATATCAAATAAATTTTGACTTTTTTCAACATGTTGTTAACACTACCACTCAAAGGGGATTCAAATTAATTATCAGGTATTTAGAAGCCTCTCACAAATGTTCTGGATGATTTGGATGTTCAGAATTTTCACCTGTGTATGAAGTGTCGTGTTTAGTAGTAATGGTTTGGTTAGTAAATCAGCAAACTTTTCAGCCAAACAATTTCTCTTATTGTCTGACTGGTTGAAATGCATTCAGCCTCAGCTGTAGAAAGTGTAACCACTTTCTGCTCTGTTGAAGCCCATGTAATCATGAATACACCAAGCTTTAACAGTATACCATGGATTTCCTAGTTTACATATCACCAGCATGGTCTGCATCACTGTAGGTATGAATGTGATTTTCCTGTTTTGAAGTCCATAATCCATAATGCCTTTAACTTATTCCAGTATCCTTTTCACAGTATTCCAATGAATTTTCATTTCTCAAGATGCTGACTGGAATTGTTGACTGTGAAAGTAATGTCTGGCTATATTCCTATCAACAAATACATCAGACTACCCACAGCTGGCCTATATGGAACTCTGGGCATGTCCTTCTGTCCCTTTTTATGCATATTGGCACACATCTGATGATGATGGTCTGCAGGTACTATTATGGGATTAGTATCTTCCAGCCTGAAGCAGCATAGAATATTCATGGCATAGGCGTCCTGATGTAGAAAAGTAGGACCATCTGCTAACTGTTCTGTCTGCAACCTCAAGTAGGTACACAATTTTCTGGATGTGATGTCAAATTCTCTTCATACTTCACTCAGAAAAAAGTTAATGATAGCAGGATCTTTAGCCGCTGTCAGACCATCATGCGCATTACTGTCAAGATTAATAGATTATTTGTGTCATGATTGGTGACTGCACATGGATCTGCATTTGTTGGCTGGAGTCCAGATTTACATAAAACTACTGCAAAATGTTTTTTCCAGCACATGGAAGCTTGTTTCAGGCCATACCCACTTCGATTTAGTTTACACACATGCTTAGTCCCATCTTTGATACCTTTTGGTTGATTCATACAAATGTTTTCTGCTAAAAGCAGTTCAGACATCAAATTGTTCAAGACACAGTTACTGGAGGTGACAATGGGTTGTGCCTTATGGATTAGGTAAAGTTAGTCACTGGCCTACAAGTTCCCAGGTAACCTATACCTGCAACATGCCTGAAACCTCTAGCCACAAGTCTAGTCTTAAAATGTGAAGCATGATCACTGTTAGAATACATGATTTTATACACTCATTGCTTATCAGTGACTTGGTGAGATGCAGGTAAATTCATTAATGCTCAGGTTTGGTTAACTTCCAAGCAATTAATTTCATCATTTATTACATCTTTCCATTTTTCTATATCATCACATAGGAATGTCTAATCATATGTTTCTGGTTCAACAATATCTAAAACAGATACATGAGTCTCATATCTTGCTGGCAATCTTAATGATCTGCAATTTCTTAACTGATATTTCCTATTAGACTGACGGCTTCATCAGCTACTGCTTCCTTTCACTGATATCATTAGAATGTGCATCATTATCTCCCCCTTCACAGACTTCTGTAAAATCCTGCATCACAGGAATATTTTGAAGGTTGTGTTCTACAGATGATAACTTAATTTTGCGTGGAAAAAAGTCCATTGCTCTTGGTGTTGATGTTTTACGTGTGCTGCAGTTGTACTTAAACCATTTTATTATAAAAGTAACATCTCTGTGAAATCTTATTTTGTCACCAGTCTGAAAACCACACACAAATACCTTTTGTGTTTTGGCCAAAACAAACAAAATAACTGTTTTCAGCCTTTGCATCCCATTTTGGCCACATCACATTAGGAACATGGACATAAACTTCTTCACAATAAGTTCTGAGGCATTTTAAGCTTGGTTTCTTCCTTAACCACAGCTCACATGGCACAACCTCCTTTCTTTACTTGTTCCATTCCAGTTGAGTGTGAAAATGCATAATTCACAGCTTCTGTCCAAATTTCAGTTGGCAGTCCACTTGTATGCATACGAGTCCTAGTTACCTTGCCAACAGTTCTAGTTTTGCTTTCAAAGACTCCGTTTTGTTGTGGACAGTATGACACTGTTTCCTACAAAATGCCATGTTGGTTAGTTAATTTGTTAACTTCTGGGTTACAAAACTCTATTCTATTTTCTGTTCTTAATGTCTTTATGGCTCTGCAACAATGTTTTTCACTCACTTTATAGAAATTTTTGTAACATTCAGCTGTGTCTGATTACTTTTGTTGAACTACACCATTCTCCAGTGACTGTAGTCATCTTTCAACATCAAGAAATATTTTACACCAGTGACACAGTCTTCTCGCCCCACAAATCTGCATATACAAGCTCACCTGCTTGTTTTGATTTGGTATCAGTGGATGGAAATGACAGTTTACACATTTTACCAATAATGCAGTCTTCACACTAAAACTTCTGATCTTGAAAATTTATCTGGCCACACATCAGAAACTGTTTAACTTTCCTGATGTACCATCCTTTTTTTTCAGAACCAATAGGTGCAATGTATTTTCCATCACCAGTACGAGCAGATCTTGCCTCTGGATATTCTTCATCAGTGGTAAACCAAGAATGTGAATTGGACATGTGATCAGTTGTTCCTGAATCAGCTGCTCCTGAATCAGTTGCTCCTGAATCCATATACCATGCTTCTCCAGTTGTGTCTGAATCATTTGCATTGAACATTGCTTCTCCAATGACAGCTTCTCCATTGGGTGAATGCTGGTTTGAAGTTGCAGCTGTCACAAGTACAGTGACCTGGCTTATGACAATAACGAAAAGTGACTGATTTTACAAAATGCTTGTGTTTCTTATCACAATTTGTATGAGAGCTGTTGCTTGCCACATTTGCTAAACTTTTACCATTATCACTTGTATTTATTCTACCTTCCTCAGTGGCAAGTCCAGGTATCAGATTGCTCAGTGTTTGTTCACTTGCCTGGACTGATTCCCGTGCACTGACAAAATATTTGTATGCTACTGGCAGAGTCATCAACATTTTTGTAATGACAATCTGCTCATGTATTTACTCACCTAGAATCAGCAAGCAATGTGCAAGATCTTCAATCCTAGCAATATGTGTCACCATGTCATCAGCTGGCTTCTTTTGCAAACTATACCGCTGCTGTAGTAACATCTAAACACTGGTTCCAGATTTTTGTTCATAAATAGACACTAGCTTGTCCCATATTTCTTTCAATTTGTTGCTGCTCATAATGTGCAGCCCAGTTTTTTCTTTAACTGATGTGATGATAATTTGCTAAGTTATTGTGTTAAACTTCATCCAGACTGCAATCAATTTACTGTATACATCATCATCAGATGTTTCTTCAGGTAGATTATGCAAACTATTGACAACAGTCCAAGAATTGTGTGCTTTCAATACTATGCGTACTTGAAACTTCCAAGTAGTGCAAGTTCTCACTTTCCATCTTGAGGTTAAGTTATTTTTCTCTTTGCGTATGGCCAGAAAACTAACCTTACATGGCAGATCATATTTGTTATTATTCATGTGCAACAAAATTTTTTCACAAAATATGTTACTTGACCAGTAACCTGTTAGGACAGATTATTTCTGAGTTAACAAATAACACATATAACTTGATGATCTTGGATTTTATTTCATACACAGTTACACACAGTACACTCAGAAAGATTGAATAAGTACAATAGAAAAACAAAGATATTTGGTGGCAAAGAAAATGTACACAGCAAAGATTCATGAGAACCAAAGAAGACAAATCACTGTGTTTGTTCTTCTTCTACAAATTTTTATAACAACATGAAACAAGACAGTCTGATGGATTCCATGTTGTTCAGAGTGAGTCAGTAGCCTATTGCTACCTTCTACAGATAATATATGAACCGTTTTACAGTTCGGATGGATAATGTACAAGAGACAAAACGCAGTATTTAACATGGGTGGTGGCTCATTCTTAGGTGCTGAGATAAGAATACAATTATTCATAATTTATTTGTATGGCCTAACAGATATCTGCAATAATCAATGCAAAACTGCTTTTGGGTGATGTTTTATATAGTAATTTGCTGATATTAACACCCAAGCAACCAGTGCATCCTTGGAGAGACTACGTTTTTTTTTGAGACCAAAAGTTATTACATTTCAATAAATAAAGGTACAGCCAAAAACTGCATGAAACTACCAATAGTCTTGAGGGGATATGGAATAGTTGTAGGTAAACAACTAGAATTCTCTCAGATACAGATTTATTCACACTTAGCTTCTACACAGATACAAGTCCGGAGGCTAACTGCCGTTAGCGTCCAACATCCTGCCCAAAGCCCTCTCCTCAAAGATAGGACACTTACGCACTGAACAAATATCGATATTTATGGCGCTCTACGCCACATAGCCCCCCCCCCCCTTGCACAGTATGGAGTACGTCCCTGTGAATGGGGGGGGGGGGTGAGAAGTGGGAAGGTAACATACAGTTCTTCTGCGTCAGGCGGAAGTGGTCGACTGGTAGGAGACCGGGGGTGAAACCCGGTACGTCGACGGCGAAGTCAGCAAGCGACGCCGGCGGCTGAAGACGACGTCCCGTCCTGGATTGGAGGTGTAGCACTTCGTCAGCCGGCAGGTGGAGAATCACCTTGCCAGAAGGCCTAACAAAGGCACGCAAATTGCCACACACAGCACTTCTGCTCAATTTAAAGCGGCGCACCACACGAGATTCTGCACTTCCTCCCTCAACATTGTCACACGCGAGTACCACACACACCTATCGCCATCTACGACAACAGATAATTTATGTATGTCATCAGAGTGCACATGTGTTGTGAATTCTTGGGTGGCACCTGTACGAGCAATGGTAGGGAGGCAGGGAGGTGTGGGAAAGCCATGGCAGGGGGAAGCATCTGCTAAGAGGGGGGTGGCAGGTGCACTGGAATGCGCAGGAGACAACCTCGGGTGATCAGCTGACAGACAAGGGAGCATGACCGAAGGCAACGAGGAGCCAGCATGGATTGAACGGCATGACAAAGAGCTGTCACACGAAGATGGTAACACAATGGTACAATCCGAGTGGTTGGCAGTTCGACTGCGAGGGCTGTGAGGAGTGAAGCCCCTAAAAGATTGGCCACTCGAGTTAGATGAACGCGAAGAAGGAGCAGTGCTCGGCAGAGAAGCACGCTGTGGAGAATCAATACCCGAATGCATGGTATGGGAAGATGGATGGCCGCTCGAAGCAGGAGTGGGAGAAATAGGGGCAGAATCAGGGAGGTTCACCTGAGGCTCAATGAAAGCTGGTTTCACTCGGTTGAGTGAGACAGTGGTTACAGAGTCTTTTATGAGGAGATCCATGTTATTCTCAGAGCATTTGACGACCTTGTAAGGACCTATGTAGGGTGGCTGAAGCAGGGCTTTGACTGAGTCGTCTCTGAGAAACACATACTCACAAGAGTCTAGTGTGCACGGTACGTGCACGTGTGGAGGTGTATGAGCAGCCGGAGGTGGCAGCTGAATTTTGCTGCAGTGCAAGCGCACCCGCTCGAGAAGTGAAGGGAGTTAAGAGGGCCATGGAAGTGGGGTGGGAGTGACTAATTCTCCAGGCAAAACCAGAGGTTGGCCATACACAAACCCGGCTGCGGAACCCTTGAGGTCTTCCTTGAAAGTCGCACGAAGGCCAAGAAGCACGAAGGGCAGAGCCTCTGTCCATAGTGAGTCATGGCAACGCAGGGCAGACTTTAAGGTGCGATGCCATCACTCGACAAGCCCATTGCTTTGGGGGTGGTATGCAGAAGTATGAATTTTGACAATACCACACATTTTACATAAGTCAGAGAAAACTGAAGACACGAATTGTTGCCCCTGGTCAGTGGTGAGGTAAACAGGTGAGCCAAATCTAGAGATCCATGAATCTAAGAATGCTCGACTTACTGTCTCAGAGGTAATGTTCAGAATAGGCACAGCCTCAGCCCACCGAGTCATCCTGTCAATAGCTGTAAACAAGTAACGGAAACCCTCGGAGGGGGGCAAAGGGCCTACGAGGTCGACACGAACATGGTGAAGCCGGCCTGGCGGTTGGGCAAAACAGCCAAGGGGTGGGGAAGTGTGCCTGGAAACTTTGTTCTGTTGACACAACATGCATGCTCTTGCCCAGAACTGACAGTCGCGGCGCATGTCTCTCCAGACAAACCGTTCAGCTACAAGACGGGTGGAAGCTTTGACACTGGGGTGTGCTAATGTGTGTAGTTTGTCAAAGACCTGGCGTTGAAGGGGCTTAGGAATGAATGGCCACAACGTACCAGTCGATTCATCACACCACACTAAGTCAGATATGCCAGGTAAAGTAGAGCGTACCGGTTGGAGAGAGGAGCTGTGGTCCAAAATTAACTGTATGATATCGGGGTCTGCTGATTGCAACCGAGGTAGGTCTGTTAAGTCAATTAAGGTTGTGACAACACCAACACGCGAGAGAAAATCAGCAACCACAATGTCCGCTCCTCGGATGCAGCGAATGTCATTTGTAAATTGGTGGATCAGCCACAGGATTTTTTATGGCAGGAACCAACGGCTTGTGATCAGTGAGCACATAGAAATCCCGTCCCTCAACATCAGTTCTGAAGTGTCTTATGGCCTCGTAAACTGCAAGTAATTCTCTGTCGAATGCTGAGTATTTCTTCTGCGCGTTGTTTAGCTTTTTTGAGAAAAACTGCAGGGGGGTCATAACATCGTTGTATGTCTGACTCAGTACTGTGCCGATAGCATTGTCACTAGCGTCAGTAGTGATAAACATTGTGGCGTCCGCACGTGGGTGAGCAATAGTGACAGCGGAGGCCAACAGCTGTTTGAGTTCGTTAAATGCCTTGTCCATGTCTGGTGTCCATTGTACCTGGTGGGTGCCAGAAGTTTGTGGGCCAGCGAGAGCATCTGTGAGAGGAACCTGCACCGCAGAAGTGGCTGGCAAATGTTTTCGGTAATAATTAACTGTTCCGATGAACCTGCGTAATTCCCTATAGGTCTGAGGGTGTAGCATCTCGAGAACAGGCTTGATCTTGTCCTGCGGTGGTGTCAGACTGTCTGATGACACAACATAACTTAGGAATGTGACGGATGACTGATGCAATTGAGTCTTTTTATTGTTCAGTTCAATACCAGCAGCTGCTAAAATATCTGTCACGACTTGAACACGATCCTCACTCTGTTCCAAAGTAGAAGCAAAAACCAATATGTCGTCCATGTATACGAAACAAAAGTCTAGATGGGATAAAGTTTGATTGATGAAACGCTGCCACGTTTGGGGGGCGTTTTTCAACCCAAACGGCATAAATTTGTATTGGAACAGCCCGGAGGGAGTGGTTATGGCAGTCTTTTCGATATCCTCCGGAGCCATAGGAATCTGATGAAATGCGTGCTTACAGTCCAAAACAGAGAAGTACTTTGCACCTATGAGCGCATGATTGAAGTCTGCAGTGTGTGGGACCGGATATTTATCAATGATGGTGCGGGCATTTAAACACCTATAGTCTCCGACCATACGCCAAGTACCGTCTTTCTTTTGGTCAAACAGGATAGGACTAGCCCAGCAACCGGAAGAAGGTTCAATTATTCCCTTTTGTGATAGATCATCCAATTGTTCTTTTGCAATTTTCATAAATTCCGGCTTGAGGCGGCATGGGCATTGCGATATGGGCGGCCCATCAGTTAGACGTAACCGATGAACTGTGCCATTAGTGACTACTGCAATACGTGGTGCGGCACGACAGTCAGATGTCCATGAAGCAGAGCAGGCAGTGGCCGACGGGCAAAGCTGTGGCGCTGAGGGCACGGAAGTACAGGTGTGCCAACCGCTCGTAGGCTGTGTAAAGGCTGCACGCGTGTTAACATGGGCGAGGTTGGTACACTGGTTCTTGGTAGCGGGCCGTGCCGCTACGAGTGGTGTAGGCACAAGTGGGCGTGGCCGAACAGCAGATGGCCGTAGTTCATTGCCACGAGCTTGGCAAGTTAATTGTCCATTCGGAACGCAAGGAGCATGAGCACTCGGGCATACACTATCATTACAAAAGGGGGTGCTGACACAGTTAACAGAGTTCACAACATTGTCGTTAACGTGCGCGGGCACGGTAACACCAGATTGGCATGGACTGACCTTGTCTATAGCCAACGAGTCGTCTGCTTGTAGTGCAGTGAGGCGTTGTTGTGTGGAGGCCAACTCGTGGTGTATGTTGCGTAGATGCAGTAGCATTTCAGTACATTCCATCCGCAACTTCGAAGACTTGGCGCACTCCACTAGCCACTTGTTTGTCCAAGATTGCAGCTCCAAGGATAGGTTTTGCACACTTCTTCGCACAGCACACATGTTTGGTGTTTGCCAAACTGTCACTCGGCAGAGCGAAAGGAATATGTTTGTTAAGGGGGGGGGGGGTAAAACACAGTATTTTGCACAAAATCTAGTGACAACTGATAGTGCTTGAGGAAATCAATTCCGAGAATAGGTTCTTCAATTGATGACACTAGAAACGTCCACTCCAGCTTGCACTCGGGCGAAAGTTTCACTCTATACAAAGTGGAACCCAAACACTGTAGGGTAGACAAGATCACTGCACGAAGTACTGTTTTGTGTGGTTGCACTTTATTGGTTGCTAGGCAAACCAGCAGCAAAGAGACGTCTGCGCCAGTGTCTACCAGAAAACATACACCTGATCGTAAATCGTGAACATAGACTCGACCACACTTACTGTTGTTGTCCGAAACGGAGTGCAACGTGGGATGATGCCCGTTGTTTACATCGCAGGAGGTGGCACCGTAGCCTACCTGTGGTTGGAGTTTGGGTAAGAACACGGTGACTGGCAGTTGCGAGCTTGCTCCCCGAATCTCACGTGGAAGAAACAGTAAGGTTGGGTGGGCCTGTGCTCTTGTGGGTAGTTGCTAGGTGACGGAGTATGTGCCCCAGAGTCTTCCACAGAGGCCGATGCACTGTCGTTGTGGGGAGTTGAAGGTGCAGGCAGGGCAGATAGTTTAAGAAGCTTGATATTAGCAGCACCAAACAAGGGCGTGGCGTCAGAAAGCGTCTTAGTGCAGTCACGACCAGAATGCAGTGCACGGAGCTCACGTTGCCTGGTGGAGTATGCTCTGTTGGCGGCGCGTAAACGTTCATTTACTGGCCTATCTTCATACGCAGAGATTGCAGTCTGGACAGGCAAAGGCAGCTTGTCAGTCCAGATTTCTGCGAGCGGGTCATCAGGCATAACTTGCTCATCGACGAGAAGACGGATGCACCGCCACAGCTGGGACGGAGACCTGTCGCCGAGACGCTCTTCGTAGATGAGCTGTCCCACATTTTCTCTCCTGGTTTTAGAGACACACTCCAGTATCGTTTGTTTTGCCACAGCATACTTCCCTGCTAGGGGGGGGGGGGGTGCTTTAATCAGATTGTAAATTAAATCGATGCAGTCGTGAAGATGGTTCATGAGGAGACGAAGCGTGCATCGGCGTCCAAAGCACAGACATTGAGACATTGAATGTTTTCTCAACCAGGTTAAACCAGAACTCCGGGTGAGCGGGTTTGAAGTCTGGTAGTTTCGGCAGATTCGGCACTGCAGTCACTGCAGAGGTGCACCTATTACTTCGGACGGAAGTAGAGCATGCAGAAGATAGCGAGTCCGAATTACCGGCGTCCCATAATGTGGGAATCGTGAAATTCACTTGACGCTGGGGGGGCGGCTGAGAAGCGACGGACGCTCGAACGGTGTGAGGATCGTAGTCAAAATGTGCATTCTCATTGATGTGGTAGCTCAGAGAGAAGCCACAAGTACTTAAGTACGCCGGTGAATGTCCGTTATGCACACAGTATTCACTCGACCATGAGTGGTGGTGCTGGTTGTAGATGTCGGAGTAATTATTGACCAGCACAGAATTGTTCACTTGATTAGAAGCAACACAAGGATCCCACGCACGTCCACTAGGATGCGCACTCGGTGTGATATTTGCTGTTTGGCGAGCATTGAACACCTGTTGACTAGCCGGCGCAGAAGGATACACACGTGGCGGGAACTGATTCGAGTTTGAATTTACTACTGGATTTTCCAAAGTAGCAAAACCTCGCTCGACGCCACGAACTGTATTGAATTGTGCATTCAACACAGGAGTAGGAATGTTCCGACCAACACTCTGTGGATGTGGGAAGGTCTAGGCTAACAAAGCCAGAGTCCACGACCGTTGGCGGTTGGAAGAAACTGGCGGCACTCGATGAATTCCACTGCATGTTCTGGCTGAAGGATTCCGAAGATTCTTGCGGCATGTCCACTATGACGGCAGGAGTGCTGGAGAGATGTTGCTGAAATCCGGGTGGCGGTGAGTGCTGAAAGGCCATTGTCTGGAGCTGAAGAAAGGCCCTCGTGATCACGGAGAAACCCGACGCGGTAGGCACGTAAATAACCTTCGGGCGGTAACTCGGACGCATATTACACAAAAAACGGGGTCACCAGTGAGGGGATATGGAATAGTTGTAGGTAAACAACTAGAATTCTCTCAGATACAGATTTATTCACACTTAGCGTCTACACAGATACAAGTCCGGAGGCTAACTGCTGTTAGCGTCCAACATCCTGCCCAAAGCCCTCTCCTCAAAAATAGCACACTTACGCACTGAACAAATATCGATATTCATGGCGCTCTACGTCACAGTCTTATGGCAAAATGTGTTAAGATATGTGTGGACATGAATCTCATGAAATGTCATGTAGTGTCAGATATGCCCAAGTTGAATCAGAAACATTTGCTGCTGTCAATCAGTTACAGTAAATGTGAAGACTCACAGCATGTGCAAGAAGTAGCGCATAAACATTATGTTGTTTAACAAATTACAAACAAAACAGTGACAGAGACACATGGTAGAAGTTTTCATTTCATAAGGCCTACTGAATTGTACTGTAGGTTGTCCTGAACTGTACTGTAGGTTGTGTCACAAATTACAGACAAACCAGTGGTAGAGACACATGGTCCAAGTTTTCATTTCAGAAGGCCTAAATTCCTCTTTAACTGTACTGTTGTTGAAGTCACAAACAATTTTGATCAAGTTTACACTTGTTCTGTGCACTTACATCACACATGTCTGACATCCAATGAGCATTCTGTAGTATTCTGAGCACTCTGCTGTGCATGTCATAGCCAGTGAGAGCTTAAAACATGATCTAGTGAGTTATTAAGAGAAATTTTTATTGCACATGTTGCTAGCTGTCATCATTGATGGTAGTGGTAATGGACAATTTCTACATAAGTGAGCAAGAGACATAATTTACAAGATACACAATTTCATCAAGCACAAAGCATGTGTATGTGCATGCTGCAACTGTCACTTGGCAATTCAGTGCGCATCCATGCCTAGACCTGTGTGAACTGCCATTGTTCACAAATTCGACTATAACTAAAGAGCCCACTTAAGAGAAAAAGAGTCTTCTGTTATTCAGAAGTTAATTAGTCTGTCAGTAGTACCACTGCCAACTCCATATTCCACCTTAGACCCATGAAATGTATTTGTAGTTGCAAATACGAACAACCATCGGCTGTGTAAGGGAATGATGACACTGAAAATTTGTGCTAGACTGGGGACTCAAACCTGAATTTCCCATTTGATGCAAGCAATCACCTTAACCACTTTGTCTATCCAGAGACAAACTTCCAAATCGCGCCATTCCTGCATCATAACCTGTACTCGTATGCACATTATAGAATTCCTGTACAGGGAAGGACATTTTAATTGAAAGTCACTGCCTGGTATTGGCAGATAAATACAATACTGCAGTGCTTGTGTTGCTAAGAAGAAGAATGCAATTTTCTTTTGGACATGCCTGCATGCTTTGGCTATCCATGCACAACCCATGGCTAGACCCAAACTTCCATATGCCATCACAATCTGTACTCATACATATATTATGGAATTTCCATACAGGGGAAGACATTTTAATTGAAAATCACTGCCCAGTATTGATGGATAAATATGATATTGGAGTGTCTGTCTTATTAAGAAGAACAGTGCGAAGTTCCTTCGGACATCCATGCCTGTCCAAAGAAACAGGCACTGCGGTGACTATGGCTGTTATGAAATACATGAACTGTATATGCAGTTGTGAACACAAACAACAATCAGCTGTATAAGCGAATGATGATGACGAAAATTCGTGTCAGACTGGGACTTGAACCCAGGTATCATGCTTTACATGAGCGTGGCTATCCTTGCATGACTCATCGCCAGACCCAAACTTGTGATTTTCATCATTCCCTTGTACAGCTGACAGTTGTTCATATTTGCAGCTCCAAATACATTTCATTTATTTCTAACAGCTGCAGTTGCTTCAGTGTCTGTTCCTTCGGACATGCATGCATATGCAAAGTAACAGAACACTGTTCTTAATAACACAGCAACTGCAATATTGTATCATATCATAGAAGTACCCCAGTAAAGTATTCTGTTAAAGTGGCAGAGACTCCAAAGAAGAACATCTATAGCTGTTAACCAACAATAACAAAATTACTGACCAATGCCCTTAGGAAACCATGTAGAATCAACACCACCTAAGTACACATTCAGTAGATGTGAACCTAGCAAGTACACTAATATCAGTGGCATAGAGCCTATGAGAAATGGCTGAGAACCTAAGGTAACAGACTCAAAATTGGGCAGGTGTGCCAGCTTAGTTTCTGGGTCAATATATTTTTGCTGTCAGCATTTGCTTGTTACCCACATGCAACAGACTTGATTCACTCAAAAAGTTATGTCAGAGGTGCAGGATCGTCCCAGTATGACTCCATTCTGATATCCACCACTACAGAGTTTGCTAGCCCAGTATTACACAGTATTAGTTGATATGAGATCAAAGTTTTCAAACAAGGTTTTGATCCAAGTAGGACAAGTAATCATTCTACCAAGATGAAGTTTGATGCTGGAAATAGGAACATATCACTGAATCAATTCAACACGTAAATTGACAACATACTGCATTTCAACACGCATTTTCAAATGACTCCTGCTTATGGCCATCTTTTGTTTCTGAAGCAATAACACTGTGTAATCTTTTCCAACATGCAATCTTTTGAGTCAGCATTTGCCAAAATTCAGAGGTATCTAATGTATTAGGTTGATACTCCATTTCTTGTGTTATTGCTCCAACATCCCATTCCACAACACAACATTCTTCTGAAATCTCTAATCATAAATTGTGAATGTTTCTTGCACACACACAAATTGAATGTGTTGTTGGTACCATTCTTGTCATTAAAAATATTTATGTAAGTTAAAAGAACATTAGTTAATGACATTAATTAGAAACCTGTGACAACAACAGAGAAATACACTGATCATGGCCAGATTCCACTATTCTTTGTGTAATCTCACTTGCTGCCTTCAAATGTATCATTTCAATTTGCTTTAAAACCTAATATAGTGTGAAAGGGAAGGTGGGGTACAATCATCTTCATGAGAAAAGTGGCTACTGTAAATTTTTTGCTCAGAACAATGCTGCTTCCTGCCAAGAAATGGTCAGACTAATTCTAATGTACACCATCACTGTTATCAGTAAGTTTGATAGAGGAAGCATCTTATGTTCTTCTTTAATAACACTTTACTTATTGTCAGTCATTAATGTAAGATAAGTAATGGTTGAAAATGGCTCTGAGCACTATGGGACTTAACTTCTGAGGTCATCAGTCCCCTAGAACTTAGAACTACTTAAACCAAACTAACCTAAGGACATCACACACATCCATGCCCAAGGCAGGATTTGAAGCTGCGACCGTAGTGATCGCGCGGTTGCAGACTGTAGCACCTAGAACCGCTCTGCCACCCTGGCCGGCTAAGATAAGTAATGAATATTATTCTTGTTACCTCAGTTAAAATTGGAGAAATGCTTTCTTTACAATATCACTGTTTAAATATCTTTGGCTGACAAATGTAGTGTGTTTTGGTATGATAGTTTTATCTGTGAATGCTGATATGGCATCTGGTAGGGAAAAGCAGCCACTCTGCTTATTGGGAAAAGTTCATGTTTAATCTTTTTATCCTGTTAAGAGCTAGTTATCTCTATATATCACACATAACACTACAGACTGACTTCTGAATCCTTTTACATATAAAGCAATCAGTGATCATTCAATCACTTTGTGACATGTTGGAATTAGTTAACAAATGATACTTAAAACAATCTCTGTTCTGTTTAGCTCAATACAAAAATCTGAATGAAAATGATCTGTTACTGCACCTGGCATTCTTTCAGGTACTGAGGCATCAATATGGACAGAAAAATGTCCAGAAATAACAACAGTAACTGTGGAACTCTGTTGTAATGGAAAATGCAATTGGGGTGGTAAAGAGTAATAAGATGCCTTCTTCTATAGCAGCAAAGCACATTTCTTTTTCCATGTAATACACTGGAAAGAATAATTCTGAGGAAAAAAACCCAGAGATGTTGTAGGTGGTAAAAGATTATAGGAAACTGACAGAGTGTGCTCAATAAAGAACAAGAACAAGAAATACTTGATAATGTTTTTGAAATGGAAAAACAATTTTATTGATTTGCAGGGAATGATATGTGGAGATGAGCATTCCAATCTGCAGAGTGAAACAAAATACCAAATCATTTTGACAAACAGTTAGAGATAGCAGGCAAAGATAGCACTCTAATATTAGTCTTATGACACCTTTCTCAATTGCTAGAAAATAAGCTTTTAACAAGGTCAACAGAGATTAGTTTTTTGATATCCGTAAAACAATGTAAGAAAAACAGTTACATCCTGCCCATCATACTTATATTGCAAAAACCATTGATAGTTCAGTCCAAGAACAGCACATAAAGGAAGATGCCAAACCAGTAGCATTAATGCAGCCAAAACAGAGTTGCTGTCCACTTTCAGAGTATGTACATCCACATTAGCCTCTTTACCCTGTTAGGTTGGGAAAAGTGGCCACTATGTAATGCTTCAGGAAAATGCACATAGGTCCTATTCATCATATACTTTTTTACTTGTAAATATTCAGTTTGATACCGTAAAATGCACAAATTCAAAATAATAAGCTACAAGCTTCTATTAATAACAATGGTTTGGTGAAAATTCAATTTCCCTTAGATTGGCCACTTTACTCCACTTTTCCTTCATCAAAACCTTGATCAACATGTTGATCATATTGTTTTCAGTGAATAACATACCAATGATGTAACTGAGATGCAATTGCATGAACTGCAGAACAGCTTTCAAAACCAGTAGACTTACAATCACTGAGTATGTAACTTATAATATTTTTGGAACCATACTTCAGCTGTGCTATGTTTACAATAAATATGTTATGGAAGTTAATTTTACATTACTTTAATACAGCAATTATTTCTCTGCTACATTTGCCATTGTTTTTATCTCTTGTATAACACAACTATTGCATTTCTGCTACAACAAGAACTGGCATATTACATTTTCATAATTTAGATTCAGTTCTTCTGCATTTACAATCAATGTTATTTTTATCAGGTGGAAAAGAATAAATATTATCAATCTTTTGCAACTGAATGCTACCATAGCTACTGCTGTTTTCCCACCAACATATTTCACCTGTTTATTTTAGGCATCATCAGTAATTTTTGTCCCCCATATTTCTTTCATGTTCCTACTGGTTTGATGTAAGCACTATATGAATGCACTGTAAGTTTCCCTTAGCAGTATGTCACAATCAGCCATTTCATTGTACATAAACTTGCTTGCATACACTGCTGACTGGCAGCAGGTCAAGTGCAGTGTACAGTAAGAATGAAATGCCTAATTGTGACATACAGTTACTGGAAAACTTATGTTGTGCTCATTTAGTGCTTAAAAACAGCCAATGTTAATATAAAAAGAAAATGAGAGATAAAAAATTGATGATGCCTGATACAAATAGACGAAACATGTTTTGTTGAAGTACAATAATAAGCACTAAGTTGGTAAAGATAAATACTGGTAATATTTAGTCTTATCTATGAGTGCAAGATAAACATAATTAACGTAGCAAATTAGGTAGAATGGCTGCATCTCTAAACAATATCGTATTCCATCAAGGCATAGTGATCAACTATCTTACTCACATCAAAAACTAGGTAATCATTTAGTGAGTATGAAAAGTTGAACTAATAATAACTTATACTGTTTAATACTGGGTTAGGAAACATAGCAGTTTAAATTAATTTCTCAGAATTGACTTGTAAATTATCTCATGACTAAATACTGAGCTAATGATCATCGACACGACTTGCCTCCATGGTCCTGTGTTAATAAGGAAGTGGATCAAACCAACCAGGAATACACAGCTATTTGTAAACACTTCAAAAATGTCTCTGTAATAAACACTAGTAACTGTCATAGAGATTCTCACACCAAGCATCGTCAACATTTTAACAAATTAGGCAAATGTGTTTTAAGTGACTTAGTTATCAGGATAGTATTAGATAAGTTGAGCTGTGTTTCAGCTGAGATGTCAAAAAACTTAGTGCTAGACCAGGTTACATACTCCAGCACCATTAGGTTACAACCTGGTCAACTGCTTTATGGTAACAGTATGCTAAGTCAGTCAGGTAAACATGTAAATGAAGTGAAGCGAAAAGGGGAGTTTAAAATAGGTTTCCTCAATATACAGGGTATGACAGATAAAAACCTAATTGTTAATGAATTTTCCAATGAAAACATGTTTGATATCTTATGTATAAGTGAACACTGGTGCAAAGAGGAAGAACTAGGTTACGAAGTACTGGATGATTATACTTTAATTAATTGCTATAGTAGGAAACACCACTTGAATGGTGGAATAGCAATATATGTAAAAGCACTGCCTACACAAAAGTGTAGTAAGCTAGATCTCAACACTCCCTGTGAGGAACTGCACTTTGAAACATCGGGTATAGTAAGTGAGTGCCTTAAAATATTAGTAGTAGTAGTCGACAGATCACCTAGTGGAGACCCCAGTATCTTTCTTGAGAAATTTGATGACCTATTAATGTCCCTCTGTACACCAAAATGGGAACAATATACTATTGTCATTGGAGGGGACATCAACTCAAATTTTGATATTCTGCAGGCCAAAAATCTGTGACAGATTTCAAGAATGTGCTTAGGCAATATAACCTGTACTATACTAACTCCAAACCTACGAGGGGCCCAGCTTGCCTTGATAATATATTTACAAATATTAATAGAACTCATATGTCTTCAGATGTAGTTAGTTTTCATTTCTCAGACCATAATGCAGTATATATTAGTCTTAGCAATGTAACTCCAGACTGTTCCAGCTCAAAAGCTAAAACTGTAACCACGAGACCTAAGAACAAAGAGAGGATGGATAGATTTAGACTTGCCCTCACTTGTATCAGTGGGATGCCCTATTTAGTAGATTACAAAATTGTGCCTCCGACATTGTTTTTACTGAGTTTTTCTCTATATTTTTAAATACATTTGAAAATAATATTCCTTTGAGAAAATGTACTCTAAATATTAAAGATAGTAGTTGTTATAAGAGAAGGAAAAACAGGGAATGGTATACTCCACAGTTAGGGCAAATGAAAAACACTGTTATGCTCTATTCTGGTATGTACAAGAACAGCAGATCTGAACTACATAAAGAATTATATTCCAGAGCTATGTGTAATTATAGACAGGCTATTAATAATGTGAAGGAGCTATATAATACAGCCCTCATTGAAAATTCTAGAAATAAATGTAAAAAAGCCTGGAGTATAATTAACTCTGTGGCACACACTAAAAGAAAAGACGTTATTGCCATATTCCCAGATGAATTCAATAAATTCTGCGTCCAATCTGTTGAAGAAATATGCAGCTCAATAGACAAACCTCCAGAAAATGCTGTTAACTCCATCGATAACTATTTTGAAAGGCCCCTTCAGAGCATTTTCAACTTCACAGAGGTGTGTACCAATACATTTCTGAAAATAGTTAAAAACTTCAAAGCCTCAGATGGCGTTGATTACTATGATTTATTATGTACCTTATTGAAAGATATTATTGACTGCATAATTGATCCCTTAACCTACTGTGTAAATAAATGTCTAGCTGAAAACAAGTTTCCTGACGTACTAAAAATATCTAGAGTGGTCCCAGTATATAAGAAAGGTGATAAGAACTGTCCTGCTAGTTACAGACCAATATCGTTAACTCCTGTTTTCTCAAAAATTCTTGAAACAATTATGTATAATCAAGTTAGCACATATTTAGATAACTTAAACTTAATAAGTGACAAACAATATGGATTCATGAAAGGTAAATCCACAACAGATGCTATGGATTCTCTCATAAAATATGTTCTGGATGTGTTTGAGGCTAGGGGATTTGCTCAGGCTACATTTTGTGATCTGAGCAGAGCGTTTGACTGTGAGGACCATGATACTTTGCTGAATAAGCTATCCTATTATGGTTTTGCTAATAGCAGCATAAAAATGATTAAATCCTTCCATGAGAACCGCCAACAAGTTGTATGCATTAACAGGGAGAAGTCAGATCTGATTAATGTTAGGTCCGGCATGCCACAGGGCTCAGTACGTGGACCTCTATTGTTTTTACTTATGATTAATGACCTGCCATCTTTTTTAAACTCTCACACAATAATTTATGCCGATGACACAACTTTTTTAAATAAAAGCTCAGATTTAAACACACTAAAAAATTTAGTTAAAGATACCCTTGCTCAGACTTCATTATGGTTTAGAGCAAACGATTTTGTACTAAATGAAAGTAAGACCCAGGCACTTTCCTTTAGCTTAAGAGAGAATCATGACATAGAAAGTATAAAATTTTTAGGTGTTATAGTAGACAACAAGTTGACATGGGAACCATACATCAAACATTTATCTGCCAGACTCTCAAGAGTTATCTATTTAATTAGAAATTTATGGTTATAATAGAGGGAAACATTCCACGTAAGAAAAATATATCTAAAAACAAAGATGATGTGACTTACCAAATGAAAGTGCTGGCAGGTCGACAGACACACAAACAAACACAAACATACTCACAAAATTCAAGCTTTTGCAACAAACTGTTGCCTCATCAGGAAAGAGGGAAGGAGAGGGAAAGACGAAAGGATGTGGGTTTTAAGGGAGAGGGTAAGGAGTCATTCCAATCCCGGGAGCGGAAAGACTTACCTTAGGGGGAAAAAAGGACGGGTATACACTCGCACACACATACATATCCATCCACACATATACAGACACAAGCAGACATATTTCATGTCTGCTTGTGTCTGTATATGTGTGGATGGATATGTGTGTGTGTGTGTGTGCGAGTGTATACCCGTCCTTTTTTCCCCCTAAGGTAAGTCTTTCCGCTCCCGGGATTGGAATGACTCCTTACCCTCTCCCTTAAAACCCACATCCTTTTGTCTTTCCCTCTCCTTCCCTCTTTCCTGATGAGGCAACAGTTTGTTGCGAAAGCTTGAATTTTGTGTGTATGTTTGTGTTTGTTTGTGTGTCTGTCGACCTGCCAGCACTTTCATTTGGTAAGTCACATCATCTTTGTTTTTAGATATAATTAGAAACTTAAAAAGACATGTCCCTAATAGTTAAGTAGATCAGCATATTTTGCTTTCTTTCAAAGTATCATATCATATGGAATCTTATTGTGGGGCAATAGTAGTCATGTAAAGGGCATTCTACTTTTACAAAAAAAATTAGTAAGAATAATAACTGACTCAGATAAGTTAGAACACTGTAAACTCTTGTTTGTTAAATTGTGATGCCTCACAGTAATAAACTTGTACATCTATAATGTTCTATTGTACGTTAGGAACAATATTTCAAATATATCATTAAGAAGGGATGTACATAGCCATAACACCAGGAACAAATCATGTTTAGATGTACCATATCAAAGACTATCCAAGTCACAGAATTCATATTTATTTCTTGGACTTAAGTTGTACAATAAGTTAAGTATAGATTTAAAACAGTTACCTGTCAATATCTTCAAAGCTAAGTTGTACAGAATGCTAGTAAATAATCCTTTCTACACAGTAGATGAATTTTTTGAAACTGAAAATACTGTCTTTCAACACTGTATCTAGCGGATGGCCTTATGTAATCCAAACTACGAGGCCTGTTCAGAAAGTAAGCTCCGATTGATTGCCAAATTGAAACCACAGTGAACATCAGAAATGTTTTACTTGTAACAATTAGCTACACCTTTCAGCTACTTCTCTACGTAGTCGCCGTTCTGACTTAGACTTTTGTCATAGCGTTGTACCAACTTTTCAATAGCCTCATCATAGAAGGCAGCCGCCAGTGCTTTCCGCCAATTCTCCACACTGGCCTACACCTTGTTGTCTGTGTCAAAATGTTGTCTTCAAAGACAGCGGTTCATGTGACCAGAGATGAAATTCAGGGGGAGACAACTGCGGACTGTATTGTGGGTAATCTCACATTTCCATTTGAAAACGATGCAGGAGCATCTTCATTGCCCCTGCAGAATGCGGCTGAGAATTGTCTTGAAGAAGAAACAGCATGACAGTTATGTAATGTTAGCTGCATAGCTTCAGGCGAAATTTCTCACCAGGCCCTCGTACTTGGCGGCAGACACTATTTTCTAGACATCTTTACGCACTCACTGCGAGCTCAGAAATGAGAAGAGCGACGTGATGCTAACTGGAGTTATACTAGAGACACTACCCAACACATCTGTGCAAAGCTTTATCGGATTTTCATAGTCGTTTCCATTTCGCGACCGATCGGAGCTTACTTTCTGAACGCCCCTCGTAAATTGTATTTAGTAGTCAATGTTAAAAATGTAAGTTATCTTGACATTGTCTATTGCTTTATGAGCTGAATGACAATAAAATTTGATTGATTGATTGATTGAGTGTGTTGATTTCATTTTCAGGTCCCTGTTAATCTGTTGTTACATATTAACTATATTATTACATCAAACTATGTGGCTCTGAGTAATTTCATAGGAAGATGCCAAGATCAGAGGTCCAAAGCCAACACTGGAATGCTTGTTTGCAGGCAACTCATTTGACAAAGGTCAATTTCAGTCTAAAGATTACATTGGTCTCTTAATGTGGTTCAGTCTGGTGTATGGTAAGTGATAGTAATAGTCCAACGGGACAGTTATTCACACGGAATTTGGATGGACATCCAAAGATGCATGACTTCAATGATTTATTCTATCACAAAAGAAACTTTTGCTGACAGTTTACAGCAGCATAAATATTGCAAATATGTTTTGTGGCCAATGAATATTGTTTTCAAGGTGAATAAAAGTATTTGGTTTGTATCTTCTATTTTATTTCTGTTTGATATACTGTGCACTGAACATTTTGGACACACTCAGTATTTTAAAAGTTGTGATGAAGCAAAAATAGATACCTTGCTCTATGTAACTAGAAGTATTCTGCAGATACCAACAGGTGAAAAATACATTTTATAGGTTGGACAGATAGGAACTAGGTGGCTAACTGATTGACACAGCTCATAAATTAGAATCAGCCCCTACTGAAAGTGAATAGGATTTTTATAATGATAGTTTATTAGTTGTAGACAAAGCTGTATCAGCCTTTCATATTTTATAGAAACTTAGTGGCACTGGGGCCAATGACAGGTATTACATTAAATATGCGTTTATCTTTTCTGCAATTTTACTAACTAGATTTTTGGAACAGGATTATTTATGAGACCTAAACATATTTTAAGCTGGATCTTCATACTATAAAATTTGGGTAGGATGTCACATAAGAAGTAACCCTGTATTTTGGAAAAGTCATTATTTACAGTTCCTTACTCATTAATAGAAATATGAAATTAATAAAGTCATAAATGCATTTGTGTGTTATGTTGTATAGATTATACCACAAAATAATGCTTGTCAATGATTACTTGATGATTTTACTGGTGCTGCCAGAAGTGGAGAATATGGCACTATTTAAAAGATATTCATTTATTTCCAAGTGCTGCCAACATTGAGCTGCCCATACATATGAAGTATTGTTGTACACATTGTTAAGCATAATGGTGCCACAACTGTGGCAAGCAGCTGATATTGATTCAGCAGTCCTAATGTGAGGACAAGACACACCTCATGCTATTCGCAATAACCACCAACCAATCTGTCAACTTATTATGGACAAACAGCAGGAGAGTGAAGCAAATACAACTGAATAACCAAGCAATAATGACACACTGAAATCATTTGTCACCAGCTGCTATGATACCATCATATTGCACCTACCAATGAAGAACCAACAATAAAACCATACTGCAGAAATCCTTCAGATACCATTTACTTCACTGACAGACATAAGTTTCAAAAATATGATTTTTGAGTAACTAACTAAATTATTAAGTATGTAAGAAATTGTAGTTTCTCTGTTTGAGATGGTGTACCTATAGAGATAGTATACCTATTACAACATGAAATCTTGATCTAGGTATCTTTGCAATAAATCAGTGACTCAAGGGTAACTTCCTGACAAACTGTGACAAGTGGTTCAAACTGAAATTAGAAAATCACCCCTACTTACATAGTTTCCCTTCCTTTATGCAAAGTGATTTACAACAGAATGCTGACATAGTCTTTCACAATGCAGTTTTCTAACTGCCATTTAGTTGTGTTTTCATAAACTGTATATGACCTCACAAACTAAGCACTGGCAGAGATAAACAAGAAAAACTGTGTGTGATTTTAAATTTTCCCATTATATAATAATTTTAATTCTTCTTGGGCATTCAGTGAGATGGTGTAATGCAAATGGTGAGATAGTTTTGCAAGCTGACTTGTCACCATTTTCAGGAGTCCTGATGCCAGTCATCAAAACTGCATGAGGATAGCAAAAGTCAGGATGCTGAAATATTGCACCATCTGGATGACGTAAACCAGATGAATATCTGAGAAGAGCTCGAAAGAAAAACTATCCTGTTAGTGTATTCTGTAACCTTACCATTGTGTGGACCATAAAATTATACTTGGAGCATTAAAATTAAAGGAATCTCACTTTTATCAACGGTATCTTACCATCACAACAGAAAGTAAGTGGTTACATTGACAAACTGCATTACAGGAATAAATCTAAAGTCAGAATGGGGGGCAATAAAATGTGTAACCTTAAAAAGGTTTTGTGGTGGGCATGTATGACTTTCTAATCTCTATAAATTACCTTTCAATTACTTTAAGAAAGTGTAATAGACTGTGCTGTTGTTGTGGTCTTCAGTCTGAAGACTGGTTTGATGAAGCTCTCCATGCCACTCTATCCTGTGCAAGCTACTCAGTCTCCAAATGACTACTGTAACCTACATCCTGCTGAATCTGTTTACTGTATTCATCTCTTGGTCTCCCTCTACCCACCATACTTTCCTCCATTACTAAATTGGTGATCCCTTGACATTTCAGAATATATCCTATCAACCTACCCTGTATTCTGGGTACGTTGTGCCACAAATTTCTTTTCTCCCCAATTCTGTTCAGTACCTCCTCATTGGTTACATGATCTACCCATGTAATTCTTCTGTAGCACCACATTTCAAAAGCTTCTAGTCTCTTCTTGTCTAAACTGTTTATTATCTCTGTTTCAGTTCCATACATAGCTACACTCCGTACGAATACTTTCAGAAAAGACTTCCTGACACTTATCTATATTCAGTGTCAACAGATTTCTGTTCTTCAGAAACACTCTTCTCTCCATTGTCAGTCTACATTTTGTATTCTCTCTATTTCAGCCATCATCAGTTATTTTACCACCCAAATACCAAAAGTCGTCTACTGCTTTAAGTGTCTCATTTCCTAATCTAGTTCCCTTAGCATCACCTGATTTAATTAAACTATGTTCCACTATCCTTGTTTTGGTTATGATCCTGCTCATCTTATATCCTTCTTTCAAGATACTGTCCATTCCATTCAACTGTTCGTCTAAGTCCTCTGCTGTCTTTGAGAAACAATAACATCGGCAAAACTCAAAGTTCTTATTTCTTCTTCCTTGGCTTTAAATTCTCCTCCAACATTTTCTTTTGTTTCCTTTACTGCTTGCTCAATGTACAGATTGAATAAAATTGGTAATACGCTACAAACCTGTCTCACTATCTCCCTTATCAACCACTGTTTCCCTTTCATGTCCCTTGACTTTTATGAGTGCCATCTGGTTTCTGTACAATTCGTAAATAGCCTTTCTCTCCCTGTATTTTACAGCTGCTACCTTCAGAATTTCAAAGAGAGTATTCCAGCTAACATTGTCACAAGCTTACTGTAAGCCTACAAACACTATAAACATAGGTTTTCCTTTCCTTAACATATCTTCTAAGAGAGGTTGTATTGCCTCGCATGTTCCTACATTTCTCTGAAACCCATACTGATCTTACCTGATGTAGGCTTCTCCCAATCTTTCCATTCTTCTGTAAAGATGTCATGTCAGTATTTTGCATCCATGACTTATTAAAACGATAGTTCGGTACTAGTCATATCTGTCAGCAACTGCTTTCTTTGGAGTTGAGTTACTATACTCTTCTTGAAGTCCAAGGGTATTTCGAATATCTCATACATCTCGCTTACCAGGTGACAGAGTTCTGTCATGATTTATTCTCTCAAGGCTATCAGTAGTTTGAATGTTAACCACTCCTGGATCCTTGTTTCAACTTAGGTCTTTCAGTGCTCTGTCAGATTCTTCTATAAACTATCCCATCAAAAGTATCTGAACACATATTATTGGCCAGTAATATGGGGTATGCCCACCCTTTAGCTTTTTGAT
The DNA here is from genome assembly GCF_023898315.1 of Schistocerca nitens. Classification (NCBI taxonomy): domain Eukaryota; kingdom Metazoa; phylum Arthropoda; class Insecta; order Orthoptera; family Acrididae; genus Schistocerca; species Schistocerca nitens. Next base: position 262,770,829 of record NC_064616.1, read on the forward strand.
GACTTGAACTCTTGTGGGTACACTTTCGGTGAGGATTCTGAACATCTGTGGAGGAATGACAGCCTATTCTTTCTCAATAGTCAGAACCAGAGAAGGTAGTGATATTGGATGCTAGGGATTAGAGTGAAGTCAGCATTGTAACTCATCCAAAAGGCATTCCACTGAATTTAGGTCAGAATTCTGGGCAGGCCAGTCCTTTTCATGAATGTTACTGTCCACAAACTATTGTCTCATGAAGAATCACCACCTCTGAACTGTTCCTCTACTGTGTGTAGTACACAGCATTGTGAAATGTGTTCATACACTTCTGCATTAAATGATTTCATAACAGCAATAAGGGGACAGCACCATAACAACAAAAGACACCCCCATACAATAACACCAGATCCTCTGACTTCACTGTTGGCACTACACACAATGGCATGTAATGTTTTCTAGGCATTTACCAAACATAGACACTTCCAACAGATTATAGCAGGATATAGCATGATTCATCAATCCACATCACTCATTTCCAGTCATTTACTGTTCTGTAGCACCAGCCTTTACACCAACTCAAGCAATGCTTAGCATTAACTACAGAAATGTGTGGCTTATGAAGGGATACTTGAGCACTGTACACTGTTCCCTACACAACACTCAACAGTGCCTGTCTGACTGTACAAGAAGGTGGCATAGTCTTAATTTAATTGTGGTTGTTACTTCACATTTCCACTTCAGTTCCTTCACATTTCCACTTCACAGTCATACCACAACAGTAAATGTGGGCAGCCTTAGAAAGGATGAAATGCACTGATGGATTTGTTACTTAGGTGACATCCAGTGACTAATCCACATTTGAAGTTATTGATCTCTCCTGAGCAACCCATTCTGCCATTACTGCTTCTCTACTGACAACATAATATTCTCTATCTTTTTTTTACTGGTTGGTCTGCCTCTCATGTCATCTAGTGGTCAAATCCACATTACGTAAGAGTGTCTGGATACTTCTGATCAGATAGTGTATTTGTTGATGACACATGCATAATAATTAAGAGCAGCCTAAAATCAACCACACCATTCACAACTCAGATGTAGTGTGCAGACTTTTCATGTCAGAGACTTAAGTCTCAATCCAACAACACTAACTGCTGCACTTTTACTCATCATAGTAGCCACCTCATCTCTTCTCATGCCTCAAGGGTAGTTTCTGGGAATTACTTACTGCACACAATATCATATGGATACTAAAGCATAAGTTCAAAAAATTAGACTGAGAATCCTAAAGTTTTAACTTAAGAAATAATTTTTTTCAATATTATACTGATGAAAGACTACATTTTATATAAATTAAAAACCTGAATGCTTATACTTATTTATCTACATCTTGATAAATTTTATTTAGCAGCTAAGTCTGCAGACAAATACTGAAAAGTGTTGTATCTTTATTATTTCAATATAGCAGGATAATTTCTTTCACTGTTTATATCCACAAATTTTGTTTGAGGGTTAACTGTAGATACCAAAAGTGAAGTGTCTCATAATATATTATACTAGACTGTTTTGAGTATCTGCAGTCTTCTTTTCACATGGAACTACTTCTAAGATGTGGCAATGAAAGTATTTTGATCTTATCAGAGAAGGGTTTGTGTGTGTTTGTGGATAGTGTGATTTACATGTGCCTTGCAAATTCTACAAGTTGGTGAATTTCTCCTGAAAATGAATTTTGATTGTTTGTTCTGTTTGTACAGGATAGTGGTTTGTGGAGTATCATCTGTGATGTATAATATTTTTTAATTTAATTTTGTGATTCAACTGTAGTTCTTCTTTTGATAAGTGCTTTTGTGTTATGTGCAATTGTTACCAGTTTCTGAGAATGTATTACTGAGTATTTTATAAATATTAAAAATAACAATTCCCTATAATGGGATCTTGAGCTACTTCATACATGATTTTGTTTGTTTAATGGTAGATGTACTTATTTTTTTCATGTTGGTAGAAGTAAGACTCCATAAATTTTTGTTTCCTTTTAAAGTTATTTTTACTTGTTATGAGCTAGTGTTGCTTTTTCCTTTTACAGGTATGGAATCTGTGGTTTTAATACACTAATGTGATAAACTATTTAATTTAATTGGCTAAAATTCTATGGGCAATACAAAGGCCTTATGAAGCTCACAAAAAACAATGAATGGATAAGATCTCTAATTCTGTAACACTTAAGCTTTGTTAGTGAGATAAAATGATGAGGTCTTTACCACACCAGATTCAGAAGTTGTTGAGGATTTATCATATGAGCAGTGAGTTTGTTTTCTATCATTGGCAGATTCCATTCCCCTCCCTCTTCTATTTCTTTTTATTTTAATTTTTAAGGAAGAAGTGAAGCAGGTCTATAATGAAATGTCATTTGCATGTCTCTGCATTGACACATAGGTAATTATAATGCAATAGGTTTGATCCTAAGTTTGGCCTAGGTCTACTATGATGCTTAACATGACCAATCTATCTGCAAACTTTCTGTATGTGAGAAAAATCAATTTGTTCCATGATTTGAATTCCATGTTAAACTATAGATTCCTGGTTGGGTCAGTTGATGTCAAGAGAGAGGCAGGGATCATCATCATGTCCAGTATGAATATGTTAAGTAAACAACTGGATTTCAAATGAAGATTAGGTTTTATGTCAGTCTTAATTTATGTTTAATGCCACTGCGTGTTTCAGTTTTCCAACAGAAGCACTTTATATCATTCACTGGCACTTATCTATGTTGTTGTTGTTGTGGTCTTCAGTCCTGATACTGGTTTGATGCAGCTCTCCATGCTACTCTATCCTGTGCAAGCTTCTTCATCCCCCAGTACCTTCTGCAGCCTACATCCTTTTGAATCTGCTTAGTGTATTCATCTCTTGGTCTCCCTCCACGATTTTTACCCTCCACGCTGCCCTCCAGTACTAAATTGGTGATCCCTTGATGCCTCAGAACATGTCCTACCAACTGATCCCTTCTTCTAGTCAAGTTGTGCCACAAACTCCTCTTCTCCCCAATTCTATTCAATACCTCCTCACTATTCACTATTCACTAGTTATGTGATCTACCCATCTAATCTTCAGCATTCTTCTGTAGCACCACATTTCAAAAGCTTCTATTCTCTTCTTGTCTAAACTATTTATTGTGCGTGTTTCACTTCCATACATGGCTACACTCCATACAAATACTTTGAGAAACGACTTCCTGACACTTAAATCAATACTCGATGTTAACAAATTTCTCTTCTTCAGAAATGCTTTCCTCATCATTGCCAGTCCACATTTTATATCCTCTCTACTTCGAGCATCATCAGTTATTTTGCTCCCCAAATAGCAAAACTCCTTTACTACTTTAAGTGTCTCATTTCCTAATCTAATTCCCTCAGCATCACCCGACTTAATTCAACTACATTCCATTATCCTCGTTTTGCTTTTGTTGATGTTAATCTTATACCATCCTTTCAAGACACTGTCCATTCTGTTCAAATGCTCTTCCAAGTCCTTTGCTGTCTCTGACAGAATTACAATGTAATCGGTGAACTTCAAAGTTTTTATTTCTTCTCCATGGACTTTAATACCCACTCTGAACTTTCCTTTTGTTTCCTTTACAGCTTGCTCAATACAGGGTGAGTGACCTAACATTACCGCTGGATATATTTCGTAAACCACATCAAATACTGACGAATCAATTCCACAGACCGAATGTGAGGAGAGGGGCTAGTGTAATTGGTTAATACAAACCATAAAAAAATGCACGGAAGTATGTTTTTTAACACAAACCTACGTTTTTTTAAATGGAACCCCGTTAGTTTTGTTAGCACATCTGAACATATAAACAAATACGTAATCAGTGCCATTTGTTGCATTGTAAAATCTTAATTACATACGGAGATATTGTAACCTAAAGTTGATGCTTGAGTACCACTCCTCCGCTGTTCGATCGTGTGTATCGGAGAGCACCGAATTATGTAGGGATCCAAAGGGAACGGTGATGGACCTTAGGTACAGAAGAGACTGGAACAGCACATTATGTCCACATGCTAACACCTTTTTATTGGTCTTTTTCACTGACGCACATGTACATTACCATGAGGGGTGAGGGACACGTACACACGTGGTTTCCGTTTTCAATTACGGAGTGGAATAGAGTGTGTCCCGACATGCCAGGCCAATAGATGTTCAATGTGGTGGCCATCATTTGCTGCACACAATTGCAATCTCTGGCGTAATGAATGTCATACACGTCGCAGTACATCTGGTGTAATGTCGCCGCAGGCTGCCACAATACGTTGTTTCATATCCTCTGGGGTTGTAGGCACATCACGGTACACATTCTCCTTTAACGTACCCCACAGAAAGAAGTCCAGAGGTGTAAGATCAGGAGAACGGGCTGGCCAATTTATGTGTCCTCCACGTCCTATGAAACGCCCGTCGAACATCCTGTCAAGGGTCAGCCAAGTGTTAATTGCGGAATGTGCAGGTGCACCATCATGCTGATACCACATATGTCGACGCGTTTCCAGTGGGACATTTTCGATCAACGCTGGCAGATCATTCTGTAGAAATGCGATGTATGTTGGAGCTGTTTGGGCCCCTGCAATTAAGTGAGGACCAATGAGGAGGTCGCCAATGATTCCGCACCATACATTTACAGTCCACGGTTGCTGTCGCTCTAACTGTCTGAGCCAGCGAGGATTGTCCATGGACCAGTAATGCATGTTCCGTAGATTCACTGCCCCATAGTTTTTGAAACCTGCTTCATCGATAAACAGGCAGAACTGCAACTGTTAATGCCCATTGACAGAATTGCACTCGATGATTAAAGTCATCAACATGTAATTGCTGATGTAGCGACACATGAAACGGGTGAAAGCAGTGACGATGCAGTATGCGTATGACACTACTTTTACTCAGTCCACCGTGTACTCATGTGTGGGTTCATGGCAACAGCAGCTAACACACCAACTGCACCCACTTCTCCTGTGACGGGCCTGTTACGGACCCATTTGCGTGCTACGACCATACCTGTTGCATACAGTTGGCGGTAGCTGTTTTGCAATGTGCGGCACATTGGATGCTCTCTGTCCGGGTACTGTTCTGCATACACCCTGCAGGCTTCAGCTGCATTTCGTCAACACTCGCCATAGATGAGTATCATCTCTGCCTTTTCAGAGTTCGAATACACCATGGTCACAGTTCCTACAGCACTACACTATCACAGACGTCTGGTAACATGGTGTACTACAGTTGGTCTGCGTGCGGAGACGAATGCAGAATAACAATAGCAGCAAGCGCTACATGCGGGCACTGCGACAGCTAGACCAAACCACAACAGTGCACTACAGCCACACTTGTAAATGTGGTTGTCATGGTAAACATGTCCCTGCAGATGCTGCTCACCGACCGTGGCCCGTGTTTGTTACAACACGCAACTGAACGTCGGAGGTTTCAAGCATCAACTTTAGGTTACAATATCTCCGGATGTAATTAACATTTTACAATGCAACAAAAGGCACTGATTACGTATTTGTTTATATGTTCAGATGTGCTAACAAAACTAACATGGTTCCATTTATAAAAATGTAGGTTTGTGTTAAAAAACATACTTCCGTGCATTTTTGTATGGTTTGTATTAAACAATTACACTAGCCCCTCTCCTCACGTTCGGTCTGTGGAATCGGTTCGTCAGTATTTGATGTGGTTTACGAAATATATCCAGTGGTAACGTTAGGCGACTCACCCTGCATACAGATTGAATAGCATCATGGAGAGGCTACAACCCTGTCTCACTCCCTTCTCAACCACTGCTTCCCTTTCATGTCCCTCGACTCTTATAACTGCCATCTGCTTTCTGTACAAATTGTAAATAGCCTTTTGCTCCCTGTATTTTACCCCTGCCACCTTCCGAATTTGAAAGAGAGTATTCCAGTCAACATTGTCAAAAGCTTTCTCTAAGTCTACAAATACTAGAAATGTAGGTTTGCCTTTCCTTAATCTTTCTTCTAAGATAAGTCGTAGGGTCAGTATTGCCTCATGTGTTCCAACATTTCTATGGAATCCAAACTGATCTTCCCCGATGTCAGCTGCTACCAGTTTTTCCATTCGTCTGTAAAGAATTCACATTAGTATTTTGCAGCTGTGACTTATTAAACTGATAGTTTGGTAATTTTCACATGTGTCAACACCTGCTTTCTTTGGGATTGGAATTATTATATTCTTCTTGAAGTCTGAGGGTATTTCACCTGTCTCGTACATCTTGCTCACCAGATGGTAGAGTTTTGTCAGGACTGGATCTCCCAAGGCTGTCAGTAGTTCTAATGGAATGTTGTCTACACCCGGGGCCTTGTTTCGACTTAGGTTTTTCAGCGATCTGTCAAACTCTTCACGTAGTATCATATCTCCCATTTCATCTTCATCTACATCCTCTTCCATTTCCATAATATTGTCCTCAAGAACATCGCCCCTGTATAGACCCTCTATATACTCCTTCCACCTTTCTGCTGTCCCTTCTTTGCTTAGAACTGGGTTTCCATCTGAGCTCTTGATATTCATGCAAGTGGTTCTCTTTCCTCAAAAGGTCTCTTTAATTTTCCTGTAGGCAATATCTATCTTACCCCTCATGAGATAAACCTCTACATCCTTACATTTGTCCTCTAGCCATCCCTGCTTAGCCATGTTGCACTTCCTGTCGATCTCATTTTTGAGACATTTGTATTCCTTTTTGCCTGCTTCACTTACTGCATTTTTGTATTTTATCCTTTCATCAATTAAATTCAGTATCTCTTATGTTACCCAAGGATTTCTACTAGCCCTTGTCTTTTCATCTACTTGATCCTCTGCTGCCTTCACTATTTCATTCCTCAAAGCTACCCATTCTTCTTCTACTGTATTTCTTTCCCCCATTCCTGTCAATTGTTCCCTTATGCTCTCCCTGAAAATCTGTACAACCTCTGGTTTAGTCAGTTTATCCAGGTCCAAATCTACTTAACTTTCCACCTTTTTGCAGTTTCTTCAGTTTTAATCTACAGTTCATAACCAATAGATTGTGGTCAGAGTCCACATCTGCCCCTGGAAAGGTCTTACAATTTAAAACCTGGTTCCTAAATCTCTGTCTTACCATTATATAATCTATCTGAAACCTTTTAGTATCTCCAGGATTCTTCCAAGTATATAACCTTCTTTCATGATTCTTGAACCAGTTGTTAGCTATGATTAAGTTATGCTCTGTGCAAAATTCTACCAGGCGGTTTCCTCTTTCATTTCTTATCCCCAATCCAGTTTCACCTACTATGTTTCCTTCTCTTCCTTTTCCTACTGTCGAATTCCAGTCACCCATGACTATTAAATTTTCGTCTCCCTTCACTACCTGAATAATTTCTTTTATCTCATCATACATTTAATCAATTTCTTCATCATCTGCAGAGCTTATCTATACAAAACAATATTTTTCTGCTTTTCTGCATATATCTTTAAACTGTTTCTATTTTGACAACAATCCATATCATTTTTTCTTTAATTTGCAAATGAACTTTGTGCATGCTATTTTCATATTTAAGAATAGGAGTAATGAAATATGTTGCAACGGGAAATCTGATTTGAAGTGCTGAATATTGAAGATGTAATTAATCATCTCAGTCAAAGTTTCTGCTTCATACTTTTCTCTTTAGTGTTGATCCTAACAATTCTTTATAAATATTATGTTACAGTCATTATTAATACTTTTGTTGTACAGTATTTTTTCCTCTTTCAGTTACTCAACCAAACCAAAATATTTAAGTATCATCATTTGATGACCACCCTTAAACATAACGTTCATTATGACTTATATACAGAGTGAGTCACCAACTATTGTCACCTAGAATACCTCCGAAAGTATGATAGTAGCTAAAAAATTTGTGGGACAAAAATTGTGTGGGGCAATGGGGTCCATAATATGATGTTGGTTTTTTGTTGCTAGGTGGAGTCACGTCAAAGATATGAAGGTCAACTTTGTTTTTTGAATGGGATGCTATAGTTTGGTACTTCTTTTTTGCAATCATCTTATCATGGATTGAGTGGTATTCCTTATCACATTGGCACTTATCGAAGCACATGCTCTGACAGTTCTCTCTTCAGGTGTAGTTGGAATGTCTTTATAAACAATATCTTTTACGAAACCCCACAAGAGAAAATCCAGAGGTATCAAGTCTGGTAAACAAGCTGGCCACGACACATCTCGTCCGCGTCCAATTAAATGATTTGGGAATTGTCTCTGCAACTCATTTCAAGCCATCAGCAAAAAATGTACTGGACACCCGTCCTGTTGATACCACATTCTGTTCCTTGTTCCTAAAGGTATTTCTTCGAATAACAGACCTAATGTTTCTTTCAGGAATGTGATGTACTTCCTTCCATTAAGATTTCCTTTAATGAAATAGGGGTCTATAATTCTGTCCTCCAGAATCACACACCATGCATTCACCGACCATGGTTTTTGGTGTGCAACTTGCCGCAGCCAACTTGGATTTTCAGTTGCACAATAATGCATCTTATTAAAATTTACATTTCCATGGTTTGTGAATGTAGCCTTGTCAGTAAATGAAATCAAATTAATAAATGTGTCATCCCTCTAAATCTGAAGTTGAGCCCATCGGCAGAGTTCAATGTGATGCATACAATCCACACCAGTTAATTCTTGGTGGAGACTGATATGGGAAGGATGATATTTGTGGTGATGCAGAATACGTTCCACACAACTGTGGCTCATGCTAGATTCCCTTGCAATTTGACGTGAACTAAGACGAGGATCTCAAACCACAGTGGCAAGAGCACCAACCACCATTTCCTCGTTAGTAACTTTCCTTGCCACATATGCTTCTAATGCGTTAAAGATCCAGTTGTTCTCAAATTATCATACCCATATTTAAATGTACATGTAGGGTGAGTACGTTGAGAATGTCTTTCAGCATATAAATATCTAGCCCTCACTGAATTTCATTGGCATTCTCCATAAATAAGCATACCGACTTGTTCTGCAAAGGAATACATCATTCACAGTCACTTGATTCGACAATACTAGCCTTACCATTCGTATTAGTGTTGTATTACAAAACCGTTGAATGGGGTTTACATGTCAATGGCACAGTAGATGGATATGCTGTACTCAGTGAATATTTACTATTTGCATGATATATGAGAGAGAGAGAATTGACAGAGTATGTGTTTCATTAAGTGCCAATGTGATACGGAGTACTACTCAATCCATGATAAGATGATTGTGGCACTGCTGTGATACCAATGGTCATCATCTTGAACACCTTCTGTAAGTGGATGTTCATACCACCTTTGTGACCTTCATTGACCTTCAAAGACCTTACTGTTACACATCATTGGATTTGTGTCGATAGCTGCTATCAGAAAATAAGTACCAAACTATGGCATCCCATTTAAAAATACAAAGTTGACCTTCATATCTCTGACGTGACCCCACCTAGCAACAAAAAACCAGTGTCATATTATGGCTCCCATTGTCCCATGCAACTTTTGTCCCACAAAATTTTCAGCTCTTATCATACTTATGGAGTTATTCTTGGTGGCAATAGTTACTGACTCACCCTGTATAAGTAACCAATCTTTTTTAAATTAAATGCAAATTTCTTTGTGTGTTTCTAGATCAGGAATAAGTCAAATTGCTTCAAAACAGCTGCTTTGATGTGAAAATAGTTTTACATTTTATGGTACCAATCAATGTCATACGTTTTTTAAGTTAATATGCATCCATTAACTGCATTTTTGTTACAATTCTGAAAAAGTGTTCTAGTTTGTAGTCCCTATTCATTTTTTTTTTTTTTTACAGAGGAATGATATTTGCAACATGAATCTAATGTTGGTTTTGGATATTAATGTAGAGGTCAGTGAAATGTCTTATTCTATAACATGATAAAATGATTTTAAAATTATCAACAAAGTAGATGTTGCTTCAAAATAAAAACTTCTAGAAAATATACCCACACTTTCCATAATTAAACAGCTGATTTTTATTTCATCCATGCGCTTGATTAAAAAAGATCTTATGTGGTTCATAGTCTATGGTCTAAAAGGTCTTAACAACACCACTAACATTTCACTTAGAATTATGCCACACATTTTCAGAGGTCTGATGTCCCCCCCCCCCCCCTGAGAGTTGTTATTTGGCACTGTTTGGTGTAGATCTTCCTTTTTTATCTTTTCCATGTTCACACATATTAATGGCTGTTAGGAGCTTCACCTTTCTTGCCTTGTTGTGTCTTGCTGTAAATTGTTTTTAAATTTATGTAACCCTGGAATCCATGTATTTTGTACTATTCTCTCTTCTACTGGATTTTTGTCCTAGTTGCGTCTTGATGCTGTTGTGGATAGTACTGTGGTATGGTACTGAAGTTTCTTTAAATTAGATGGTCTGTTTGTTTATGAGAGTAATATTTATTCCCAGATAAATATAGAGTGAGAACTATATTTAAGCCAACAACAAAAACAAAACAGCTACTCTCACCTGTGAAAGATGAACAGGATGCATTGGACAGAGCATTTATTCACAGGGTTCTGTACAGTTTCAGTCAAGTATATACGGGTCCAACAAAGGTAAGTGTGAAGTCATTGTTATTTGCGCATTGAAGCTGATATGGACTAAGATCTGCTGAGGAGTCTGGGATAATGAATCACACTTATGTAAACTGCCACATCACTTAATTTTTATGTGCCACACACACACACACACACACACACACACACACACACACACACACACACACACACACACACACACACACAGACAAGTGGAAGACTGGAGGGGAGTTTCCAGTTCCCAGCACAATTCAAAATAAAGCACCAGGGATGAAGCATAAGTCTAATGGACTACAGCTCATCAGGACAGTAAACTCTTTATGTATCATTGGTGTGTACAGTGAAAGCCTTAGCACATATGTTGATATGGTACTTACATTAGTCTAGCCATGCATGTTTTGGAGGAAATGGAGGCCATTTTCCTGACATGCTATTTAACTGCTGCCAGATATCTTTGCCTTCGGTTCCCTCAATTGTAGACAGTTTACTGATATTGTCACCATCTTCTAATTTTTGCTTCGACAACCTGTAATCTGCAGCAAATGAGATACCCAATGACTCAGAGGTTCCAGCATGTGCATTATATTTTTGCAGAATGACAGAAATGAAATACAAATAATACAGCATAACATAGAACCCAGCCACTTGGTTAGAAATGTCATCTCCTCTGTATCTATTCATTAGCAAGTTCCTGAAGTGCAGTACAAAGTGTTGAAAATGTTACAACACCAACAGTAAGGAGAATGTGAAAAAGAAGAAGGAGCCATGATTAAGTACTGTTGTCAGCTGGATTTGATATTATGTTTTGTACTGATAGTTGGAAATAAGTTCTGAATATTAGTTGCAATTATAAAGGTTGAAAAACGTGCATTAAGAATGAATTTGAGCAAGAGTCACATAGAGAAAGTAAAATATTGTGTTATGAACTGTCAAAAAAATCTAAACAGTAATAAACATATTTCAGTATACAGTATATTTCAGTATACTGTCTCCTACATTGGATCATTTGATACTTTTGGTTGGGGCAAGAATTAGGAAAATAAAAATGAAGAACCAAGGGATAGTAATGGTCAGACATATAGCATGTACGAATGCATGTCACTTATCATCTAGATATAATAATTTAAAATAATAACAAGTTTTTATACTCTCTCAGATGTTTCGTGTTTTGTGCACCATGCAACTTGCCATCATGAAGTATATGTAAAAGAAGAAATTGTTATTTTTTTGTTTCAGAAACAGTAATTCATCATTGTCTGTAGTTTGGCCTATTCTAACACTGATATTATGCATGTTAGTTTAGTCAATAAACACAGTCTATGTATTTGAAGTAATAAACCTTTAATAGAATGCAGAAATGCTTTCAATCACTAGACCAGTTCTGTTAAGAGCAAGAATATCAAAATAACAGTTTTAATCATATTTTATTGAATAGTTTCTTCATTACTGGTTTATACCAAAACTTCATTTGATTCAGTTATGGTGTGCATATTAATGCATATTGTAGCCTACTGTTCAAGTAGCTGCCAGCAGGGCAAGCAAATAGAATGTAGAAGTACTACTTACCTGCTGTTATCTTGCTGTTGTATCTTTTATTTATTTCTTTTCCACCAAATGTGATTCCATTACTAGTGTGATATACTCCGTGTTCTATTATGTCAGCTCCAGCCAGTTCATTAGAAGGGTCCATTCGAAGTCCAATCATTTTGTTAATTAACTGTTACAGAAGAGACTCTATCTCCAGAAAACTGAATTTGTTTCAAAGAGGGAAATGAAAAAGACATAAACATTTGTGGAAGTAAACTACTGTTGTATCACTACCGACTTGAAGTTACTTTTGCTATTGGATTTATTTTCACTGCTTGGCAGCAGGGGTGTCAATGAAAAAGCTTAGAGTGTACATGCAAATTATTTTTGACTACAACCTGCACTTTGCAACCTTGGCCTCCAACTTAAGAAATCCATCACTAAATAAATATCTACTGTCACAACATGTCACTTGCAGCAGCAACAGTACTGTTTCAACAATTAATGTCAGACTTACTGTCTGATTAAGATATACTGGCAACTGAATATAGCAAAACGTATCTGATGCAAGCCCTTGGCAGCTGTCTTCAAAGGGATCCTGTGCACATTTTCTGTGATATTCTGTTGTCCGTATCTCCTAACTGGACAGGTAATCTAGCTTCATATTATATCATCAAACTAAAGGAGGAGTGCTGCAAGGCGAATATTGTGACAGCACTTATTTATTGCAGAGAATAGATCCCACTATACCAGTTATTAGGGTTTTTTCCTGTTCCATTCATATATGAAGTGGTGGAAGAATGATTGAATGCCTCTGTGCATGCAGTAATTATTCTAACCTTATCCTCATAATACCTATGTGACCAATACATAGGGTATTGTAGTATATACCTAGAGTAATCATTTAAAGCTGGTCTTGAAACTTTGTTAACAGATTTTCTTGGGGTAGTTTACATCTATCTTTAAGAGTCTTCCAGTTTAGCACCTTCAGTATCTCTATGACACTCTCCCATATATTAAACAAACCTGTGACCTTTTGTGCTACTCTTCTCTGTATATGTTCACTATCCCATGTCAGTCCTTTCTGGTCCCACATGCTTGAGCAATATTCTAGAACCAGTTGCACAAATGATTTATAAGCAGTCTTCTTTGTAGAGCAACTGCACTTTTCCCAGTATTCTACCAATAAACCAAAGTCTACCACCTGCTTTACCCATGACTGAACCTATGTAATCATTCCATTTAATATCCCTACAAAATTCTACACTCAGGTATTTGTATGAGTTGGCCAATTCCAGCAGTGATTCATTGATATTATTGTCATAGGATACTACATTTTTTTTCATTTTTGGTAAGCGAGCAATTTTACATTTCTGAACTTTTATAGCAAGTTGCCAATCTCTGAACCACATTAAAATCTTATCCAAGATCTGACTGAATACTTATGCAGCTTCTTTCAGGCAGTAATTTATTACAGATAACTGCATCATCTGCAAAAAGCAAGATTTTACTATTGACATTGTCTGCAAGGTCATTAATATACAACATGAACAGCTAGGATCCCAACACACTTCCCGGGGGCACACCTGAAGTTACTTCTGCATCTGACAATGACTCTCCATTCAGGAGAACATGCTGTAACCTTCCTACCAATTAGTCCTCAATCCCATATGATCATGCTTTTGACAATAAGCATAGTTGGGGTACTGAGTCAAATGCTTTTTGGAAATCAAGAAATACTGCATCTACCTGGTTGCCTTGATACAAAGCTTTCAGTATGCCATGTGAGAAAAGTGTGAGTTGTGTTTCACATGATTGATGTTTTCAAAATCCATGCTGGTTGGCACTAAGGAGGTCATTCTGTTCAAGGTACCTCATTATGTTTGAGCTCAGAATATGTTCTAAGATTCTACAACAAATTGATGTCAAGGATACTGCATGGTAGTGTTGTGGATAACTTCTACTACCCTTTTTGTAGATGGTCATGACCTATGCCTTTTTCCAAGAACTGGGCACTGTTTTTTGTTTGAGGGATCTATGACAGATTATAGTTAGAAGATGGGATAACTCAGCTTCCAATTCAGTATAGAATCTGACAGGTACTCCATTGGGCTCTGGAGCTTTGTCAAGTTTTAACAATGTCAGCTGTTTCTCAACACCACTGATACTAAGACTTATTTCACTCATCTTTTCAGTGCTACAAGGATTAAATTGGGGCAATTCTCCTGGGTTTTCCTTTGTAAAGGGACATTTGGAAACAGAGGTAAGCATTTCAGTTTTTGCTTTGCAATCCTCAATTTCAGTTCCTGTCTCATTCATTAGGGACTGGACACTAACTTTGGTGCCACTAACAGTGTTTACATATGACCAGAATTTCTTTGGGTTCTGTGAAAGATCATTTGACAATAATCTGCTACAGTAGTCATTGAAGGCATCATGCAGTGGCCTCTTGACAGTCAAATGCTTTTAATTCAGCATCTCTCTATCGATTGCCCTAAGCTTTCTTTTACACCTATTATGCAGTAATCTCTGTTTCTTTAGAAGTTGTTTTACAGTTATTGTATACTATTATCTCCCATTATGATCTTTTCTACTGGGTACGTATCTATGCAGTGCATGATCAACTATTCTTTTAAACTTGAGCCAGAGTTCCACAAAATGCTCCTGCCCTGTGCTGAAAGTTTCAGGTTTCTCATTGACATATGAAACTATTGATTTTTTATCTAGTTTACTGAACATATATATCTTTCTACTTGGTTTAGTTGTTTGTTTATTTTTGTTCTTTGATAATCATTGTTGCCACAACCACATCATGGTCACTGATATCAGTTTTGATGTGGACATCCTCAGGGAGGTCAGATCTATTTGTTGCCATTAGATCTAATATATTTTCATCATGAGTGGGGTTCCTAAATATCTGTTCCAAATATATAAGTAAAGTTTCACAGGCTGTCATATCTCACCCAATACTAACAAAACTGTAATTTTCCTAGCTAATTGTTGAGTGATTAAAGTCACCACTGATGATTACAGTATGGTTGGGGAACTTATGTACAAGTGAACTGAGGTTTTCTTTAAAGTTTTTGGGTACATCAGAAGATGAGTCTGGTGGGTGACAGAGGGATCCTATTGTCATTTTATACCCACCCCTGGTACTGAGTCTTGCCCAAGCAGTCTAACATTCAGCTTCAATTTCTATCTTGGTGGATTTGTGTTTCTTGTTTACTACAACAAATACACCACCTCCATTTCCCATTTCCCTATCTTCCTAATTACACTGGTAATCTGGCTTGATGTTATCTTATTAAACTAAAAAAGGAATGCACTATGCATGCTGCATGTGGCATATTGTGACAGTGAACATTTATTTAGTTATTGAGCTCCAAACTTTGGGGCCAATGGTGTGCGTAGTGTATTTTTTTATAATATTCAGTTTCCAGTAGCTCTCTGAACATAATATCTGCTGAACTCAGCATCTGGATATAGATCTTCTTTTGAGTTTGTTAAATTTTATTTGAAAATAGCTTTATGTTCTCCGCTGCATTTGTTCATTATGTGGCAATGATTCTGTACCTTCTATTAACTGGGTGTCTTGCAGTAAAGTACCGTGTAAGTTACTGTTAAACTTTGATAATTTCAACAGACAGCAATATGCCATTTTACATCTGCCAGTTACACTACATCAACAGTGAAAACAAAGGTAACTTCAGACCAGTTGTATAACTTTATGAAATGGCAATGTTCCTTTACAGGACACAGATATAGCACTGTCAACAAGCATTTTGTGGAACCAGACATTTTAGGGATAACATGAATGTTTTTTGATATACCTTCCTTTATCCATGGCTGCTGCTAGGAACACAATTAATGGAATCCTTAAGCAGAGGTTTCATTACATCAGTGCCTACATGGCTATATGCCAAATGTACACAGACACATCTGACTACCTCATAGTTCAGTACAACAGTACAACATACACTACCCCAAGGATCAGCAACTGTGTCTGTGTCACCCAGGTAGGAACTAATACTGAGTACTCGACATATAAATATCTACATATCTTTATATGCTAGTTCCATATAGGAGGCATTGTCGTATCAAGATAGTAATTTGATATAATAACTCTACATAGTAAATGTTACAGTATTGTCACAGTGTCATAAACATGTAATACAGAGCATAGACCATATATCTTAATATCAATTTATCTTGTATTGCTAACTCAGTTCATCTACTTGAGTTTATTATACGTACAATTACTTCAAAAATTATAGTAACAAACATGCTTTAGTTCAGAGGTGCAGGTTGAAAATCAATACCAATAAATAAGTAACCAAAATTAATAAATAAATTACATCAGTGCCACTTAAAGGCACTGAATGTCCATTTGTCATGCTATTAGAGAAAGCCAATAATGGGAGATGTGGCTAAAGCACCCTGTGAGTGGTTTAATATATGAACTGCAATATGTGTTAAAACATGTATCTGTACAGGGGCGCCAACTTTTAAAAAATATTGGGGGGTGGGGCATACTGGGGGTCTTGCCCCAGGAAATTTTCTAAATTTTAGATGAAAAGTAGTGAATTATAAAATTTTCTTTAAGCAGTTTAGAGTCATATGATCAACATTAAAACCCACAAAACTGGACTCTCAATAACTCGACACTCTAGGAAACTCGACAACTCTGACACATCTTTTGGCTTTGAAAAAAGAAACAAAACATTAACATGCAAGCTAATTTAATTTACAGTAATACTCATGCTTATAGACTATTACAGATCAGTGAATATATAGCTGTGAAAAGACTGAAATTATATTTAAATAAATCATAAACTATCCTTAAAAGAAAAAAAAACATAAAATATTTCTGTCACACAGTAACAGCACTTTGATTAATAAGTGAAATAGCTAATTTAAGCTTACTTTGAATAAGGCTCAGGGTTCATTAAATAAAAACAGTATCTCAAAGTTAATGCTTTAATACAGCTAATAAAATTAATACAGTATGCCTAATATTTTCAATCAAAAAGTATGTAAATAGCGGGTTTTAATTGGGTTTTAAACCCTAAAAATATTTAAGTATTTGAAAATAACTAATATAGTACTATAGTAATACAGTACTAAACTGTACTAATATTTTGAAACTGAAAATTTAACATTATGTATGTATTTAATTCTCTATTTTATAAAGACTTTTAATATTGCTCTAAATGCCATTATTAGGGCTAGAGTGTCTTTAGAAAGGTGCAAATGTCGACTGTATGACTGGATTATTGAATATGAAGTCTTTGATGACTGGTTAGATACACAATCCATCCAAAACATCTTGGTGGGCATGCAGAACAGCCAAGTTGTTTAATTGCATCTGTCCCATTATTGATTGGAGATATGACTTCAGACAACTAAGGGTGCTAAATGACCATTCTGCTGTTGCTGTCATGATTGGAACTACTTGGAGAAGCTTAATGCACTTCACTACTTCGCATAACATTTCTCCAACTGCAGGCTCTTGTGTAATGTACTTTCTTACATCACACATGTTTTTTAAGATGAGTTGTTTTTTATTAGTGATATCGGCTAACATATTAGAGCATAAGCACAGTCTCTCAATGTCTAGGTCATTTTTAAAAAACCCAATTGATTTTTCCAAATATACTTTGTTTCTGAGGAAGCGAAGGATCATCAACTTGTGAAGATTTTTCTTTTAAATAAAATTCCCAAAAGTGTTCAGAACTATCATGCATTCTATTCAATCTACTAATCAAGGCCTCATATATTTTTTCAGATCAGCAACACTTAGATGAGGCCATTGAATTTTTTCAGTGAAATCCTCTACTGGGTTCATTGGATGGCAATAAAGACATAAAAAGAAATAAGTCTTGAATTGTAACATTGACTCAAGGTAGCCTGCACATTTGTAACCTGCCTCTGTTTTTTCCTCTGCAGAAAATGTTTCAGAAAGCTCTAGAAGTTCTTCAAAGTTTTTCAGTATTCTCAAGATACTGTAAGCTTGCATAGTCCATTGAGTCAGGCAAAGGGGTTGTAGGTCAGCTTGGTCATTGGCACTCTCACAGTGTATGCTTCTGAAAAGCCCTTACAGTGTTTATTAAGTCCTTGGCTAAAGCCATAAGCCTCATAGACGTAAGATGGCAGAGATTGTCTACAACTGCCAAGTTTAAACTGTGAGCATTGCAGTGCACATAATTTGCTTTTGGTTGTATATCCAAAACTAATTTTTTTAGTCCTTTGAACTTGCATCTCATATTCGAGGCACCATCATAACACTGTCCTCTTTTCATTGACAAATCAAGACAAGCCAAAACGTCTTTTTAAAGTACTAAACAGAATTTGTGATTCAGTGTTGGGGGTCTTGTGTAAACCAATAAAGTCTTTGTTGATGTTTAAGGAATCATTAACAGTACGAATACAAAATGACACTTGTTTGTGAATTGAAGAATCACTTGTTTCATCAAACATAATAGAATAATGTTCAGTCTTCTTGATTGAAGCCAATACATTTCTCAACACAGACTTTCCTAGTAGACCAATGATCTCACTTTTAATATTGTGGGGCATCCACTTATACCCTGAATGCCCTAATCAATCTTTAAACTCAGGTATTTCATTCTTTTGGAGTTCCAAAAATTGGAAAAAAAAATTAGTTTACATCTTCATGGCCTCTAATTGCTACTCCTTGTTGTCATAGAAACTGCATGGGTAGTAAACATTGTCTCAAGAGCTAAACAGCCTTTCTTCATATCACTATCTAACTATTCATTCAATTGGGAGGCCACACTTTGGTTAGTGATAGAATTTAGTTTTAGAACACTGTATTTTCATAAAGACAGAATTTTTCCAAAGCCTTTTTCCAGTTACAAAACCCTACATAAGTAAATGCATCTTCTTATTTTGAAGAAAACTGTAATAGATTATTAGCATCTGTCTCTTTGTAGGTTTTGCAAAAAACTTTTTTGGTATATGCTTCATATTCTGGCCATGTATATTTGATCAACCAAGACTTCTGAAATGATCTTTCCTTACTAGATTGTCCAGGTTTCGGCTGTGAATGGTTCCCACTTGAAGATGACGAATCAATTGACGACATAATAATTGTTGGAGGATGACTTGCAGTATCATCAACTTCCAAGCACATCTTTTTGGTAACAAATTTATCGATTGCAAACTTAATTCACAATACACTACGAGACTAAAGTAAACAAATAAAATATAGTCAAATAAAATAGTCCACTAGACACTAAAGGTGGGAAACTAAACACGTCTGCAGCATGCACTGAATGAAACTATCCACACTGAATGACTGCCACAGCAGGGTGGGCTTTATATATCAGCAGTGTCATAATGTCTCTAAGCGTCAAGGCGATGCAAGGTGGAGGGTTCCAGGTGTTTCTGCTCCAGTCCTTTTGATGTCACTGCGGCCGCAGTGCTGGCCTGCCAACGCCAGACTTTACCTGAAGGTTTCCGCACCAGGACAAATTCTAAGTGTGCCTGCATCACCGTTAATGCTGTCATGATTCACACCACTCATTTTCAGTTAACCCGTTTACTACCATAATAATTGTTTGTTTTAACTCATTACTGAATGTATTTTAAAAGGTAACTATCGTCAAACAAGGAAACTAAAAAATTCCAAGATAATTTTGTGATTTTACAAAGCATAAGACAACTAATAATTTTCGTAAATTATTGTGTGTGTGGGGGGGGGGTGGGGGTGGGGGTGGGGGGTGGGGAGGGGGCTCTGCCCCCCTAAACGAATTTTTGAGGTGGCTCAGGTCCCCTCAGACCCCATGGAATCAGCGCCTGTGTATCTGTAAGAGCATGTAGAGATAATTTGAGACAACTGTAGAAAAACTGTGTAGATGGAAAATATTAAGGTGAAGTAGAATGAGATTTTCACTCTGCATTGTAGTGTGCGCTGATATGAAACTTCCTGGCAGATTAAAACTGTGTGCCAGACCAAGACCCGAACTCAGGACCTTTGCCTTTTGTGGGCAAGTGCTCTACCAACTGAGCTACCCAAGCACGACTCACTCCCCGTCCTCACAGCTTTACTTCTGTCAGTACCTCGTCTCCCACCTTCCAAACTTAACAGGAGCTCTCCTGCAGACCTTGCAGAAGTAGCACTCCTGAAAGAAAGGATATTGTGGAGACATGGCCTAGCCACAGCCTGGGGGATGTTTCCAGTATGAGATTTTCACTCTGCAGCAGAGTGTGTGCTGATATGAAACTTCCTGGTGGATTAAAACTGTGTGCTGGACCGAGACTCGAACTCAGGACCTTTTCCCCGAGTTCAAGTCTCTGTGTGGCACACAGTTTTAATCTGCCAGGAAGTTTCAATGTAGAGTAGGATTATCTGGTGCAGTTAGTATGTGAACTTGAGTCATAATGCCATGAAGCCCCATAAACATTGAGATTTTTTTACATATTATGAAAAAGGGAGTGAAGACATATGCACAGTTGGAGTAACTGAAAAGAATTACATTGTTACATTGTTATTAGGATGGAAAGGGTTCAGCAGCATATGGGTTGTGACTAGTAAGCATAAAGATAGACAACTTTGTGCAAGTAAGGTATCACAGATGATGACATGAAAATGACAACTGTCTCTGAGAGTTTTATGTGGGGATTGGAGGTTAGAAAGTGCAATGTTATTACTATCATTCACAAAGATTTGGACAGAAAAAAGATACATCCCTGGTCTTTTGCTGCAACAACTGCCTGATGTAACACAGATGGAACTGCTGGAGATGTCCTCGCCATATGTGAATAACATTTGTCACTTCTGCAAACTGCCATCACTGGAAAGCAAGCCTGATGCTACCAGCTCAAACAGGAGGCCAGACAATAATCAATGAAATTTTCACCCCTGCACTCCATCTAACCTCCTGGCTGCACCCAGCTGACTTTCCCTCTCTCTACTTGATCCCTGTATGCTCCCACAAGCAGCACTTTACCATACCTCACCCCTACCCTGCTAACTCCTCCCTTCCTCACCCCAGCTTCCTCCTTACTCCAACCATCTGGTTGCCTCTCCCATCATCCACTGCTGCATGCACTGTGTGTGTGTCTATTTTTGATGAAGGCCTTGCTGGCCTAAAGCTCAGTTGCTGACACTCTTTTTGCTCTGCCTACCTGGATTTCAGCATTTCTGGTATACGGTGAGTAGCAACTATCCTCTTCATAATACTGTTACATTCAGTCCTGGATTTTCCATTGTTTTATTCTTGAACATTCACAGTTCTCCGTGGTGCTGGTACTCAAAAGAATTCTTTCTCTTCCCCAATCTCAGTGTGATTTTGAAAGGGAGGTGCTTGAGACACACAAACAAGTGTGAATCAGTGTCCTGATTTATTACAAAAGAAGTCTTTGCAGACCAGTTCCAGGAATATTACTTTCAGCGTGAATGAAAGTGTTTTGTTTGTATTTTGTGCTTTTTTAGTTTTAAGATATCATTCCTCAAACATTTTGGACATGCCTTGCAAAGTTGGCAATACTTTCAAGAACTATTTAAATGATAAAATGCAGTGATAGACTTGAGGTCACTGAACAAAGAAAGATTAAAATTATACAGTAGGTGAAGAAGTCAACTATACTAAGCCTAGGGTGATGGCATCAGAAAATCCTGAAATTATGGTGATTGTAACAGAAAATTCTGAATTAGAATTACTTCTGGCTTGTTGACAAAGAAGCATAACATGCTAAGGAAGGTTAGGAACAGAAGGATGTAACACAAGTTTCTGTGGGAAACAGACAAAGAAATACATACCAATAGGAGTTCATATGGTAAATCTTGTCAATAAATACAGTGCTTGTCAGTACCTGTTGTGGTGAACTATATCAAAGCAGAAGTTTGTAAGCACAGATGAGCATGTGAAACACAAACTAAAGAGATACTTAATATCCTAAAATTAGAAAGCAACAGTATTGTTACACAATAATTCCATATAGCTGTCCAAATCACCAAACACTCACATATATGTGGACTACCCAGAAATTAGGTTTCATTAGGCGATTAATAAGATGGTGGAATATCAAAAGAAAACTGATTACAAAAATTTTAAATATTCACTATGCATTCTATTTACATATAATTTGCATTTAGATTTGTGCACTAGAGTAATGAATGAGACACTCAAAATTAGTGCTGTAGGTGGTGAATAGCCCACCCGGTTGGCTGTGCGGGTAACACACGGCTTTCTGGGCAGGAAGGAGTGCCTGGTCCCCGGCACGAATCTGCCTGGTGGACTTGTGTCGAGGTCTTGTGAGCCAGCCAGACTGTGTATGGTTTTTAGGTGGTTTTCCATTTGCCATGGCGAATGCGGGCTGGTTCCCCTTATTCCGCCTCAGCTATGCAAACAAGTTCTCCACGTATGCATACACCACCTGTACCACGCAAACATAGGGGCTACACTCGTCTGGTGTGAGACGTTCCCTGTGGGGAGGGGGGGGGGGGGATCCACCGGGGGCCGAACTGCACAATAACCCTGGGTATGGTGTGGGGCGGTGGAGGGGTGAAGTGGACTGTGGTAGTCATCGTGGGGTTGTGGACCACTGCGGCTGTAGCGGGGACGGAGCCTCTCCATCGTATCTAGGTCCCAGGTTAACATACAACACATACAATGTGGTGAATAGCCAGTTAATTTGAAATCTGATCTATAATACACTGATTAATGCCAAAATTCAAAAATATGTTGACGTTCACCTGAAAATTTGTGCTGTGTATGGATCAAATGTGATGAGTGGAAATCTTCTACATTAATGAAGTAATTTATTTAAGAGTGAAAGGTGTAACATTAGTCTTGAAAGAAATGTGTCTTTGGTTGGCTCTTTTTGACTTCCATTTTATTTTTATCATGTTTACTATGACAGTTTAGCTGTGTAGCCATTCACAAGCAAAATATTTAACCAGCTAACTACACATATTTTGGGTTACACTCAACTACTTTCATGGGCAGTCCATGCCTGGCTGGACATGAGAACTGTAGCCATAACATTCAGCTAAGTGCAAAGATGAGCACACAGCCAAGTTATTTTCTATCATGAGGGAGCAAAATCTGAGTGCTCCTTCACACTAGTAAAGGCCTAGGATGTGTGCTACTGTTTGTATTGAACCAAATATCATGGCTACAGCTCAAGTCTGGCCAACCACAGACTGCCCATGAAATTATATGATTATAATCCAAAACATATGCAGTCTGCAGGTGACCACACACCAGTATTTGAATTATAGGGAATTTTCATTATTAATATAAAACTTTACTATTTACATTTTCACCTTCAGTACTCACATATACATTATTTGCAGGCTGCATGCTAGACTGAACTGTCACCTCTGCAGAGGATATTTTCTCTCATAAAATATGCTGACTGACAAGTCTCCATATGTTATCAGAACAGCAAATAGGAGCTTGGGAGAGGAATCATGTATTGGTCATAAGGCATGGCCAGAGTATGCGGCCACGTTGAGATGCAGTCTCTGGCTCTGGCTTGCAGCTAAGCATTATGTCTAGCCACTCCTCTCCATCATACATGCTTTTGAACCTTGTTCCACTGCAAAACATTATCTCCCATGACCACCCTAATTGATTAGTCATCTGGTTTTCTACTCCAGATCATTACCAACTGAATACTGACATTTCAGAATGTAATGAGATGTCCTTAAATGTGCCTGTAGCTCAAAAAGGCAACTTCCTTTGGATTTACTTCTGACGCTGGCACAAACTGTTGTCAGAAGTGGGATGCCATATCTTTAAGTCTATATGCGAGGCCGAAATTCACATTTTAATCAACATAAATTAGTTGTGAAAGCTAGCTGGGGACAGTAAGGGCTGGAGTTCTGTTCTGTATGCTGCTGCCTGCATCCATCACTACTGGGCACTAGGTGCTCACTGAGGCAGGCATACTCCAATGCCAGTTAAGTATGTAATGGCCATTTTGTGCCAAATTTGCACTTAAATTATCTTAAAAAGTGCAAGTGTTTGACTGGGTTACCTAGATGCAGAAGAAATCATATCAATGATATCATCATCCTTACCAGTGCCAACCCACAATCCCCTTTTTCCTCCCCCCCCCTCCCCCCCCCCCCCAACACACACACACAAAAAAAAAAAAAAAGCTGTATCTGTGAGTTTTAAGCTACTCAGACCTCTGCACTTATATACATATTTTCAACCCCAGCGAAATTATCTACTAAAAGGAATTCCCCCAACAGAAACTCTGCATTCATATTCCGACATGCGAAAGTTTGTATGCTGGTGAATTATACAATTTCTGCTGTTGATCAACACTATTCTCACTGCTTCTGTAAGCTACTGGCATTCTGAGCAAGTCAATTAAATGGTTATGGAGCGCTCCTCAATTACAAGCAGCTTTCACGCTGAGTTAAGTAAAAGGGATTGCAGCAGCCCCTAACTGAAGATTCTCGTACTTGTTAGCAACCCGATCGTGTGCTCTTTTTTTTTTTTTTTTCTGTTATAGAATTCAACGTCTGCGTCATCTAAATAAGAATCTGTTATAAAGATCCCGCTTTGAAACTCCCTTATTCTAATTTTGTCATTGAACTGGCAGGGGGCGGAGTACCATCTGGTATACATTCAACGCTCATAACCATTTAATATTGTCAAATGCAAATACTGTAGAGTTTCCTGGAGGTAAGTAACCTAGCTGTATCAGCTTCTATCAGTGGATATAACAGTAAATAATGAGATGCAGTGTAATAAAAGTTTCATTGTTATCCATAGGCATGAATGAGATTTTAGATGTTGTTGATGAGATGGAGGATGAAGAGGAGGAGGATCATGAGGAGAACGAGGAAATGGAAGCGGCTAAGACAATACAGAGTGAGTTGGCCTACCGGATCTTGTTTACCGACTCAGCGCTATCCTTATTTGACGTTTGATGCATATCCAGCAGTCTATCGCTGAACTACGTGGGTTTAAACGACTCTTATGCTATCTCATAAGTTCGAGACACTTATTTAAAAAATCAAGACTTAAAGTAACGTCAGATGTAGCCTGTTCGCTTGAAGGTCGGAGCTTATTAGAAAAGCTACACTGCCTTTTTACAATCTACTCGATTCTCCCATGTCAACTCAACCTCGGAAGTGGATAGTGACATTAGGTTTGAGCCATGTTTAATTCAAAGCTGTTATGAAATTACGATTCTAGAGAAGTTCTCTTTTAGAAAGCTTGAATGACCATTCCTCTAGTGAACATTAGTACTCATTATAGCTGATTATAAAAGTACCGTACCAGAGCTGCTTCATTATTTGTAAACTTCTAAATAATTAATCCAGTGATATGTGAATGACTGTAGGCACAATAACATGTGTCAGGATTTACTATATTTCTTAGCACCTATCCGATACTCGATGTGTTGAGTTGCTCTCCTATTTTGCTGGCTTGACTATTCCTTTAAAGGTAATGGTAATTTTCTGACAGTGTTGTGATTTAGTGGATAGTTATTACACGTGAAGTCAATTCCCTGTGATGTACCAGATGTGAATTGCGAGTGTGATGGTGTTGATGAATGTGGGTTATCTGCCGTGGTATTGGATATGTTACCAATCTAACCATACGAGGTGTGGCTAGAAAAAAACCGGACTAGTACTGGTGAAACAATAAAACGAATGCAATAAGGCTGAAAGTCACGTGGCCTGTCACGTGACTCTCGCTCCGCCTACTGCTCGAGTTTCATTTGCCTCCTGCACTCAGTCTGCCCGTGGCGTCTGTTTTAAGTAGTTGACGTTTTGTCTGTGCATCGGAAAATGTTGAGTGCACAGAAAGAACAGCGTGTTAACATCAAATTTTGTTTCAAACTAGGAAAATCTGCAAGTGAAACGTTTGTAATGTTACAACAAGTGTACGGCGATGATTGTTTATCGCGAACACAAGTGTTTGAGTGGTTTAAACGATTTAAAGATGGCCGCGAAGACACCAGTGATGACACTCGCACTGGCAGACCATTGTCAGCAAAAACTGATGCAAAAATTGAAAAAATCGGTAAACTTGTTCGACAAGATCGCCGTTTAACAATCTGCTGACAATGGTCTGCCAGTGCGAGTGTCATCACTGGTGTCTTCGCGGCCATCTTTAAATCGTTTAAACCACTCAAACACTTGTGTTCGCGATAAACAATCATCGCCGTACACTTGTTGTAACATTACAAACGTTTCACTTGCAGATTTTCCTAGTTTGAAACAAAATTTGATGTTAACACGCTGTTCTTTCTGTACACTCAACATTTTCCGATGCACAGACAAAACGTCAACTACTTAAAACAGACGCCACGGGCAGACTGAGTGCAGGAGGCAGATGAAACTCGAGCAGTAGGAGGAGCGAGAGTCACGTGACAGGCCACGCGACTTTCAGCCTTATTGCATTCGTTTTATTGTTTCACCAGTACTAGTCCGGTTTTTTTCTAGCCACACCTCGTATGTATAGGACCTGAATTGGCGTAATATATCTGTGTAATGCGAATGCAATGCGGGTGTTTAACTTCGTGGCTGAATACTTATTAGGTGAAACTATATTACGTTGAACAGCAGTCAGTTCTTTGCTTTTAATACACACATAAAAAAAAAAGTTTTGCATCACCTCAGTTCCGAGAGAACCTGTACAGAAAACTGGAATAGAGATCAACATAAACATCATTTCCGCCCCTCTTATTGCTCATGAGAACCACACATTGCATGTTGTACCACCATACAGCGAGACCTCAGAGGTGGTGGTCCAAATTGCTGTACACACCAGTACCTCTAATACCCAGTAGCACGTCCTCTTGCACTGATGCATGCCTGTATTCGTCGTGGCATATTATCCACAGGTTCAACAAGGCACTGATGCTCCAGATTGTCCCACTCCTCAACGGCGGTTCGGCATAGATCCCTCAGAGTGGTTGGTGGGTCACGTCGTCCATAAACAGTCCTTTTCAATCTATCCCAGGCATCATCCTGAAGGAAGTCATTCACAAGACGTGCGCGATGGGGGCGCGAATTGTCGTCCATGAAGACGAATGCCTCGCCAATATGCAGCCGATATGGTTGCACTATTGGTTGGAGGATGGCATTCACGTATTGTACAGCTATTACGGCGCCATCCATGACCATTAGCGGTGTACATCGGCCCCACAAAATGCCACCCCAAAACAGCAAGGAATCTCCACCTTGATCTACTCGCTGGACAGTGTGTCTAAGACGTTCGGCCTGAATGGGTTGCCTCCAAACTCGTCTCTGACGATTGTCTGGTTGAAAGCATATGTGACACTCATCGGCGAAGAGAACGTGATTCCAATCCTGAGTGGTCCATTCAGTATGTTTTTGGGCCCATATGTACCACGCTGCATGGTGTCGTGGTTGCAAAGATGGACCTCGCCAGGAACGTCGGGAGTGAAGGTGAGCATCATGCAGTCTGCTGCACACAGTGTGTGTCATAACACGACGTCCTGTGGCTGCACGAAAAGCATTATCCAACATGGTGGCGTTGCTGTCACTGTTCCTCCGAGCCATAATACGTAGATAGCGTTCATTCACTGCAGTAGTAGCCCTTGGGCGGTATGAGCGAGGCATGTCATCGACATTTCCTATCTCTCTTTATCTCCTCCATGTTCGAACAACATCACTTTGGTTCACTCCGAGATGCCTGGACACTTACCTTGTTGAGAGCTCATCCTGGCACAAAGTAAAAATGCGGTCGCAATCAAACCGCAGTATTGACTGTCTAGGCATCGTTGAACTACAGACAACATGAGCCGTGTACCTCCTTCCTGGTGGAATGATTGGAACTGATCGTCTGTCGGACCCCCTCCATCTACTAGGCGCTGCTCATACATGGCTGTTTACATCTTTGGGCGGGTTTAGTGACATCTCTGAACAGTCAAAGGGCCTGCGTGATAAAATATCCACAGTCAAGGTCTGATTTCAGGATGTTGATGTTGTTCAAAAATGGCTCTGAGCACTATGGGACTCAACTGCTGAGGTCATTAGTCCCCTAGAACTCAGAACTAGTTAAACCTAACTAACCTAAGGACATCACAAACATCCATGCCCGAGGCAGGATTCGAACCTGTGACCGTAGCGGTCTTGCGGTTCCAGACTGCAGCGCCTTTAACCGCATGGCCACTTCGGCCGGCTGTTGATGTTGTGGTTTGTGAATGTTTATCTGTTGTTAAACACGTATATTACTCTACAGCTCACAAACCAAAAATTAAGATTTTGGAATGCTGTCTGCTGCCATTGTTGGAGTAGCTATGAACATAATGTCATAATTTCTTGCCTCAGCGTAGGGGTGAAAGGGATCCT
Organism: Schistocerca nitens; assembly: GCF_023898315.1. Taxonomy (NCBI): domain Eukaryota; kingdom Metazoa; phylum Arthropoda; class Insecta; order Orthoptera; family Acrididae; genus Schistocerca; species Schistocerca nitens. Next base: position 262,799,252 of record NC_064616.1, read on the forward strand.
CCTAAAGTTCCTAGGAGTGTGTCTTTACCATAACCTGCTCCATCACCTCTGTAAATGTTTCTATCCCCGGAAAATTACCGGTCCTGCGAACTGTCTATGCTTTATCGTAGACTTGCTGAGAAACACAGATCTTCCATCAAGTGATCTGCTGTGTATGACTCTGAAGTATAGAGCTGCTGTGGCAACAGACCGCCTCGAAAGCTAATCGGCGTACAATCAGGGTCGGAGGTCTTTTTTTTATTAAGTGTCGCTACTCCGATGATTTACGCTCCTGAATTACTTATAGCAGCAGCAGTTGTTGATGCGAATTCTGGAATACTTTACCTCGTTTTCTGTGGTGAGAGATTTTCGGAAAACTGTATTTACTAACTCTGGTTTAGCGACAGTCGTTGGGGCCGTCACCATCGGTATCACACAGTGAAGGTGCTAGTGTACTTACGATCAGAATCTCTTTGGATTTTCTACCAGATTTCGAGATGGAATTTTGTTGCGGACGATGTTAAAAAGCATCCTGCACTCAAGTTCGTGCTAAGTTTCATGCATCAGTAGCACATCGCCGTCAGCTCTTTTTTCTTTCAATTCTCTGAATCTAATATATTTTTATTGTTGGTTCCGCAACAGTTTTCTGATCAATTTACGTTAATCCCATCCGTTATGATGTCTCCTATTTGATGTACTCACAAGGTTCAGTTTATGTGAAACTAGCGAGCTACATATACCGTGAATTCGCTGTCATACTCTTCCATCAGTGGTAGCAATGATTCTATTCCTATAACGTGATTTGTTAGAAATGTGGAATATGTCTTTACTATTAGAGAAGAGATCACACATGATGGGGAGTAGGTGCTCTGCAGCAGTATTCTCCTATTCAACAGCTATCATGATGTGTATGTCGTTGTGAGCATGAGGTGATTGTCTACTGTGGAACTGCATATCCAGCACCATCCCTGATAGATGTTCTTTCCCTGTCATTGTACTCCATCGTCAGATTACCACATATCTTGCTTTGCAGAACGGATAAGCCCTGTCTTCTGCATCATTTGCTGACTCATGAACGTCTAAAACTGATAGCTTACTAGGGGCTACATCTTTCATAGATCGGTGTGGTAACAGCAGACATCGTTTGACTGGTTTGAAGATGCTCCTCCCAGACAGCGAGCTACAACGGCCATCATAGTCTCTTATATAAATGAATTCCTCCTCTTCCAACCTGTAATATCACTAGAATAATCTAAATTTGCCTGTGCTCCGCTTATATAGTATGTTTTCACAATTCTTACCACAGGTTTCCAGTAGTAACAGAGGACCTGTATCTGAAGTTTGGGCCACTTTTAAATACTTCATTCACAGCACACACATCTGACATGTTTACTCCACAGCACATGGCTACATTATGGGGATAGGTATACTAGTTGTGATTTGTGGACATGATAAATGTCTGCTATCTGCTGTGACCCTAGATACATTAGGAAACCGACCATGGACACAGGGGTTGTGTCGAAGTGGTTTAATCTATGAATGTATTGTGAATTCTAAATATCCTCGATATCGTATTGGCTTAAGATAATTAAAACATTGAGATATGGATGTGATGTTTCTCATTTGAATCACTCGATATTTCTAAGATTGATGTTTGATGACACGTGCCACAAATTAGTGACTGATTTACAAGTACTACAGGTGGTGTGCAGTGAATTAATTGGATGACATATACATTGAAGTACAGCCGTTGTGACAGTGATGATTCTTTTACAAGTTCGGTAATGGCGAAACCAACACGTCATGATAGCTTCAAAGGGATTGCATACATGTCGTTATTCAGCCTCCAGGAAGTATATAAAACGTTTTCAGTACTATCCTCCATCTCAGCTCAATATCCTACAATGCCGATTCGATTTCTATTATTTACTTATTTTAATACTACCCATCCGATGCAGTCCAAATTGCACACCATTCACAGTGCTAGATTTGGCGAATGATGAGCATGGAATCGCAGCTGATAGCTCTGATCCAGTTTCTATATCGATCTGTATATACACTGTTCACTGTCATGATATTTATCTCCCTTAGATCTTCTACTCTACATATACCACCTCTCTCACACAGTAATTTTGAAGCATGTGTTCAGAATCGATGTGAGCAGTTCGTTATATACGAAAGCGAATGTAGAACATCCCAGTACATACACATAAATTTGAAATTTGAGGCTAAGTCGTCATTACGAGAGCTCATCGTCAAACGATAATCAGTTATATGTGTATTTCTGCAGGAAAAGGCTCTATAGAAGCTCTCAAGTTCGTGGGATTGGCCCCAGTTTCTCAGCCTGAGGGAGCATTCTGATCTCATAATCTTTTGATGGTTGACAGCATAACTCTTTAACTACCACTGATTTCCACCATTGCATTTTTAAGTGGTGTTAAACGATCCCTCACGTAAAGTGTACGTGTTTTGCGCTATACACAAGGCATTACAGTGGGTTCTCTCCATCATCCCATTTTACGAGTAGAAAAGATGTAACTATAAGTTACTCTCCACTAATGCACACACACACACACACAGAGCACCGCTCAAATTGGTGAGGCTCTCAGAAATCCATGCATCCGATGTGCTATGGTAAACAGAACCATGGTCATGAGGTCTGTTTGTCACCCATCTATGTTTATCCTCCTTGTAATGATGATGCAAAATCTGCATGAGTACCTTACTAAACTGATCTTGTTCTGATTCTAAGTCACTGGTATGAGCGACTACAAGTTGCTATGTTAAAGAGAGATTGTAGTGATCTAGCGTTACTCTGCTAGAATCATAACAGATTCCGTGGAATGATAGTCAATGCAGTTGTGTCCGGTGTTTGACTGTGTGTGTAATCCATAGAGCTAATTCAGGTTATTATCATTTGCAATGGATATGTCGCTACCGCAGTGGAGGAGCAGGAGGAGATTACGGATGTTGCAGAAGAAGAAGACAACGACATTGAAATTATTTTTGAATTAATTTATATACAATAAGGATGTGTTTATTAAAATAAAGAAGATGTATCACTCCCTCTGTGGATGGGTTTGTTATGTGTCCACTGTGCCTCAGAATTGTCGCAGATGATGCTGTTATGTGTAACGAAGTAGTCTGAACAAAGCTGTATATGAACACCCTCAGAATAATTTATGCTTTCCTGATACGGACTGGAGATATTGTTTGTCGAGCTGACCTATTAAAATTTCCGAATATGTAAACCTAAGATCGTTCGCAATTTATCTACTAAAGGTGAGTAATATTAGCTCGAATGGAACTGATAGTGATGTCTTTCTGTTTATAACTCCTAAAATTCGAATTATCTTATATTTTTTAGCTGGATGTGTATATGTTATGGAAGACTGTAGTTTTAATGGATTATTGGGTGACGCTAGCATGCAAAACCTCTATATCCTGCTTAAAAAAAGAAAGGCGGTCAGGACCCTTTGTAGTTTATGAAAAAAAGTATACCTATACTTTTAATCGAACACACAAAAAATGTGTACTGGTAGCTGAAATAATAATGGAATTCGGAGTTACTCAGCTGTATTACTGAAATCTTCTCATCTGCCTACGTTACTTGCTTTAGAGTCAAGAATGGGAGACTAGCTTCTTATGCACTCGCAACTATTGTTGATAGAAACATCGTCTTTCTGGAGGTGTTATGGTTCCACTACACTGTGCTAATGTCTGTAAGGTGGTAGCTACGATTGGTCTTCGAATAAATAATTATTTATCACGTAAATAATGTGTTTAGGATTACTGTGGTGTATTACGACAAAATACGGAATTTTGTCCGTAGTCTAAGACCCTTACCAGGTTGGTTTAATGATTACAGGCTACAATTATCACAAGAGCCAATTGCATAAAAGTCTAGTTTTCACTAACAATCCAATGCTTACATATATATAATTCAAAAGAAATATTAGACATAGAAATCTTTCGCTTCGTAAGGAGTGTATTAACAATGACTAACGACTCATTGCTAGGAAGTTGGTCAGCAGCCTTATACAAAACATTGGTTGATATAGATTTTTTTTTCTTCAAAGGAAACACTGGATGGCAACGGTGAGTAGTATGGGATAGTGGATAGTATGGGCCAGTTGGTATTTCAACTATTCACTACTAGGTAGCAGCACGGTACACAGTGTAATCTTTGCCGCTAGCGCCATTTCGACATGTGCAGAGACTTTGTTTGATTCCCAGCGCCGTATCGTCTGTGAGTGATTACTGTTTGTTTGTGCTCCTACAAGTTGTTGCCTCGAATGCTTTTTAACATCATCCTGAATCATTACAGGTAGGAATATACTTATGAAACTAGAGCTGTTATTTAGTTTACTCTAATCATATAGGACACTGACAATTGCATTTCGTTTGCTCTAACAATGTTTCGCTTAATACCATGTTTTCATATCAGTGTGAGTCGGACAGTATGGGTCATTTGAGTCACAGATTCAACAAAAGGACAAAAAGAGCTGGAAAAGATTTTTATGGGAGTTTTATGAAGAAACACCCGTATTTGACTTACAGGAAAAAAAATCAACTAGTCTGATGCTGTGTGTAGGGTTTGATAAGCCACAGGTTGAAAAGTTCTACAGCCAGTATGAAATTCTCTTAAAAAGCATTCCTTTCGTCCATCCCGGATTTTTTAATGCGGGCGAGATTGGTGTATCGTGTGTGCATGAAATTGACAAGGTGATTAAAGTGAAAGGCAAACGTCAAGCACGGAAAATTACTTCTGGAGTGAGGGTAGGTAATGTCCCACTTCTATTTTGCATGAGTGCAACCAGGCAATTTATTCCTCCGCTTTTTATTTTCCCAAGGAAACGAATGAATGACCACCTCATGGTTGGTGCTCCGAACGACAGCATTAGATTTCCAACTTCTAGTGGGTAGATAACATCTGAGGTTTTTCTTAAGCGGCTTCAACACTTTGTTTCTTTCACAAAGCCCTCAGGAGAAGATCATGTCTTACTGACTGTAGATGGCCATGCCAGTCACAAGGACTTAGATGTCATAATGTTTGCTCAGGAAAACCATGTCCATGTGTTAATGTTTCTCCCACACACTTCTCATAAGTTGCAGCCTCTCGATAGGACGTTCATGAAAACTTTCAAAAACTGCTACAACAGTGCTTGCAGTTTGTGGATGAGGGCTAATCCAGGGTCAAGAATTAATGAGTTTGATGTTTCAAATTTGGTAGCTGATGCCTACAAGCAAGTGTGTCGACTACATATTGCTGAAAATGGATTTATTGCACTGGCATTTACCATACAAACCCAGACATATATACTGATTTGGACGTTATGGGCAGTGATGTTACCAACATTATACAGGAACCTCTTCCTGAGGTGACCTCTGATGGGGCTGTGCTTTTACATCTAGGACACTGAAATCGATTTCACCATCAGCTCTGATAGCGCCCCCCCCCCCCCCCCTTCCCACCAGCTTGTTTCACAGGCAGAATCTACAATCACTTCCGGAGAGACCACTGCTTCTTCCAATGCACTACACTCAAGTGAACACACTGATTTTGCAAAATCAGACTATTTTACCTCCGGAAAAAGCACAACAGAAAAGGAGACAAACGAAATTTTCAAAACAAGTACAAACAATGATCAATAAGAAGAAGAAAAATGAAGAAATCAAAATTTCTCATAATGATGGTCCTACACCAAGCACATCTCGTGATGTTATAGATGTAAAATGTATGTGTGAAGGCTAGGTACATGAGCTCTGTTTGGACATTGACGACTCACTTTTTTACTTTTGTGATCTCTGTAAGCTAAATAAATCATAGGGCACATGAACTATAATATGTTACATATTCTGTATAGTACTAAGCAATAAAACTTTTATTCAAAACAATGTTTTTAATTTATGAACATAATCACATTGGTGTGGCCAGTAATACCCACCAATTTTTAAAATGCCCAAAATGCAAGGTTAATTCTAATTACATTTTTATTACTCAGAAAAAAGAAGTTGAAAATATGATTTTTTCGCTCATAATTGAGTTAAGGTACAAGTTGTTGCTCTTGTGGTCTTCAGTCCTGAGACAGGTTTGATGCAGCTCTCCATACTACTTTATCCTGTGCAAGCTGCCTCATTTCCTAGTATATACTGCAGTCTACATCCTTCTGAATCTGCTTAGTGTATTCATCTCTTGGTCTCCCTCTACGATTTTTACCCTCTACACTGCCCTCCAACACTAAACAGGTGTTCCTTTGTTGCCTCAGATCATGTCCTACCAACCGAACCCTACTTCTAGTCAAGTTGTGCCACAAACTCCTCTTCTCCCCAATTCTATTCAATACCTCCTCATTAGTTATGTGATCAACCCATCTAATCTTCAGCATTCTTCTGCAACACCACATTTCTAAAGCTTCTATTCTCTTCTTGTCCAAACTATTTATCATCCATGTTTCACTTCCATACATGGCTACACTCCATACAAATACTTTCAGCAACGACTTCCTGACACTTGAATCTAGACTCGATGTTAACAAATTTCTCTTCTTCAGAAACGCTTTCCTTGCCATTGCCAGTCGACATTTTATATCCTCTCTACTTCGAGCATCATCAGTTATTTTGCTCACCAAATAGCAAAACTCCTTTACTACTTTAAGTGTCTCAATTCCTAATCTAATTCCCTCAGCACCACCCGATTTAATTCGACTACATTCCATTATCCTCGTTTTGCTTTTGTTGATGTTCATTTTATACCCTCCTTTCAAGACACTGTCCATTCCGTTCAACTGCTCTTCCAAGTCCTCTGCTGTCTCTGACAGAATTACAATGTCATTGGCGAACCTCAAAGTTTTTATTTCTTCTCCATGGATTTTAATACCTACTCCGAATTTTTCTTTTGTTTCCTTTACTGCTTGCTGAATATACAGATTGAATAACATTGGAGAGAGGCTAAAACCCTGTCTCACTCCCTTCCCAACCACTGCTTCCCTTTCGTGCCCCTCGTCTCTTATAACTGCCATCTGGTTTATGTACAAATTGTAAATAGCCTTTCGCTTCCTGTATTTTATCCCTACCACCTTCAGAATTTGAAAGAGAGTATTCCAGTCAACATTGTCAAAAGCTTTCTCTAAGTCTTCAAATGCTATAAACGTAGGTTTGCCTTTTCTTAATCTACCTTCAAAGATAAGTCGTAGAGTCAGTATTGCCTCACGTGTTCCAATATTTCTATGAAATCCAAACTAATCTTCCCTGAGGTCGGCTTCTACCAGTTTTTCCATTCGTCTGTAAAGAATTCGCATTAGTATTTTGCAGCAGTGACTTATTAAACTGATAGTTCGGTAATTTTCACATCTGTCAACACCTGCTTTCTTTGGGATTGGAATTGTTATATTCTTCTTGAAGTCTGAGGGTATTTCGCCTGTCTCACACATTTTGCTCACCAGATGGTAGAATTTTGTCAGGGCTGGCTCTCCCAAGGCTGTCATTAGTTCTAATGGAATGTTGTCTACACCCGGGGCCTTGTTTCGACTTAGGTCTTTCGGTGCTCTGTCAAACTCTTCACGCAGTACCATATTTCCTATTTTATCTTCATCTACATCCTCTTCCATTTCCATAACATTGCCCTGAAGTACATCGCCCTTGTATAGACCCTCTATATACTCCTTCCACCTTTCTGCTGTCCCTTCTTTGCTTAGAACTGGGTTTCCATCTGAGCTCTTGATATTCATGCAAGTGGTTCTCTTTTCTCAAAAGGTCTCTTTAATTTTCCTGTAGGCTGTATCTATCTTACTCCTAGTGAGATATCCCACGCCCGGGTTCCTGGGTTCGATTCCCGGCGGGGTCAGGGATTTTCTCTGCCTCGTGATGGCTGGGTGTTGTGTGCTGTCCTTAGGTTAGTTAGGTTTAAGTAGTTCTAAGTTCTAGGGGACTTATGACCACAGCAGTTGAGTCCCATAGTGCTCAGAGCCATTTGAACCATTTTTGAACCTAGTGAGATAAGCCTCTACATCCTTACATTTGTCCTCCATCCATGCCTGCTTAGCCATGTTGCACTTCCTGTCGATCTCATTTTTGAGACGTTTGCATTCCTTTTTGCATGCTTCATTTACTGCATTTTTATATTTTCTTCTTTCATCATTTAAATTCAATATTTCTTCTATCACCCAAGGATTTCTACTAGCCCTCGTCTTTTTACCTACTTGATCCTCTGCTGCATTCACTACTTCATCCCTCAAAGCTACCCATTCTTCTTCTGCTGTATTTATTTCCCCCATTCATTTCAATTGTTCCCTTACGCTCTCCCTGAAACTCTGTACAACCTCTGGTTTAGTCAGTTTATCCAGGTCCCATCTCCTTAAATTCCCACCTTTTTGCAGTTTCTTCAGTTTTAATCTACAGTTCATAACCAATAGATTGTGGCCAGAGTCCACATCTGCCCAGGGAAATGTCTTAAAATTTAAAACCTGGTTCCTAAATCTCTGTGTTACCATTATATAATCTATCTGAAACCTTTTAGTATCTCCAGGCCTCTTCCATGTATACAATCTTCTTTTATGATTCTTGAACCATGTGCTAGCTATGATTAAGTTATGCCCTGTGCAAAATTCTACGAGGCGGCTTCCTCTTTCATTTCTTCCCACCAATTCGTATTCACCTACTACGTTTGCTTCTCTTCCTTTTCCTACTATCGAATTCCAGTCACCTATGACTATTAAATTTTCGTCTCCCTTCACTATCTGAATAATTTCTTTTATCTCATCATACATTTCTTCAATTTCTTCGTCATCTGCAGAGCTAGTTGGCATATAAACTTGTACTACTGTACTAGGCGTGGGTTTCGTGTCTATCTTGACTACAATAATGCGTTCACTATGCTGTTTGTAGTAGCTTACCCGCACTCCTATTTTTTTTATTCATTATTAAACCTACTCCTGCATTACCCCTATTTGATTTTGTATTTATAACCCAGTATTCACCTGACCAAAAGTCTTGTCCCTCCTCCCACCAAACTTCACTAATTCCCACTATATCTAGCTTCAACCTATTCATTTCCCTTTTTAAATTTTCTAACCTACCTGCCCAATTAAGGTATCTGACATTCCACATTTCTGTCCGTAGAACGCCAGTTTTCTTTCTCCTGATAACGACATCCTCCTGAGTAGTCTCCGCCCAGAGATCCGAATGGGGGACTATTTTACCTCCGGAATATTTTACCTAAGAGGACGCCATCCTCATCAAACCATACAGTAAAGCTGCATGCCCCCAGGAAAAATTAAGGCTGTAGTTTCCCCTTGCTTTCAGCCGTTTGCAGTACCAACACAGCAAGGCCGTTTTGGTTAATGTTACAAGGCCAGATCAGTCAATCATCCAGACTGTTGCCCCTGCAACTACTGAAAAGGCTGCTGCCCCTCTTCAGGAACCACACGTTTGTCTGGCCCCTCAACAGATACCCCTCCGTTGTGGTTGCACGTACGGTATGGCTATCTGTATCGCTGAGGCACACAAGCCTCCCCACCAACAGCAAGGTCTACGGTTCATGGGTGGGGGGGAAGCTACAAGTATATTTTGTAATTTACATTTTTCCTTAAATGGCCCATAATACCCCCCGTTCCCCTATGAGTTTGTCTTGTGATATATCGTTTATCCAAGTTTCTTCATATTTGCCTCGGAATGCTTTTTTTTTTTTTGCTCCTAGTACAATCGACTTTATAAAAGATCACTGTGTAGATAGAGTATGCAACCATTTCTCTCAGAGATGTTTGGCTCCAGTATTACAAGATTTGTGATTTGTCATCGATAACATTCTGTTGTTGGAGCTCGAACGATGTATGAGAGGCGGATTTGTGATAGAATCTTAACAGCAAGCAACTGCTGATATTATTGTAATGAGAACAAGTATGAAGTAGAATGAGATTTTCACTCTGCAGTGGCGTGTGCGCTTATATGAAACTTCCTGGCAGATTAAAACTGTGTGCCGGACTGAGACTCGAACTCGGGTCCCGAGTTCGAGTCTCAGTCCGGCACACAGTTTTAATCTGCCAGGAAGTTTCAAGTATGAAGTATTTTTTGTTACCAAATAATGCTTTTCTAGTTAATAAGGCTGAGCCAGCATCATCTAGTTCCCCCCTCCATACTTATGTGTTTATGCTGTTGGTTGTTCAGTTTCTGTATGCCCTGTGTACGATAAGATGATGCCTGGGATATATAGGGCATGTCATTGCCAAAAACTTTTGGTTTACTGGGTGAGGATGTGGCTAATTACGGAGTTAGGTTAAACCAGGTAAACTGGATTACTGTCAGCTTTTAAAGTATATAACCAGATGATTGTAAGATGGTTAAAGAATGTTACAGTTTGAATTCTTAATTTTATAAACAGAGGTGATGTCGATATAGAGTACCAAAGTTACAGTGTTCGCAGCTACAGGTTAATTTGAACCTCCAGAGTAGATAATAGCACGTAGGCAGGTCACTTTACCAATGAGTGAAATTGATGATTAGGTTATCAGTTTTAATAGGGTTGAGTTACTGGGACATCATAGACACTAACTGAGCTGATGGACATTCTACAGTGATGGCATCAACAAACCGGTCTCTCCTTGGGAGAAATGTGTTTATCATCAATGTAAGTATATTGAGAAAAATAAACAAATATTGCATATGGGAATTATGCTGAATTTAATAAAGTTTGTTTTATTAAAAAAGGTTTAAGAATTTCACTTAAGTGACACACTCTTTTTTAACAAATCGACTTTTGCTACTAAGCTAAATACATATTCATAACTACTTATATATACAAGGTAGTGATAGTTCATGCAGCAAATGAGTGATCGAGTTTGACTTTATTCTTATTATTTCATTCTTCACTCTTACACTCTTAATAAACGAATTACTATATCTCACTCTCTGACATAGCAACAGTGGAACTGTTATGCATACAGAATGATTCGTTCTGTGTTTCGTTGTATACAATGCTTGCTCCAGCACTTTATACAGATATGCAGCATAACGTCATAGGGTGAAATGAAAACTGAATGACGGTCAGCAGTGAATGATAGAGTGCAGCAGATGATGTCTGATGTGGAATGATGGTCAGCGACAGCTGGATATGCCCACACTTGACAACAGACGTGAGTGGACGTGCGAAGATCTGTGAAGAACTCCAGGTGATGCCATGGCTCCCTGTCTGATGCCTCCCATGACTTGCAGCACATGCAAGTAAGTGGCTGCAGTCTCAGGATTTCCACAGCGTCATCTGGTTTAAGCTTCACAGGTAGCTCCCTGGGGCCCTTCTGTTTTGTGACAGTGGTGTGCGGTGGGGAGGTTGAGTGGTATTTGGGCAGAACTGTAACTGCAGTTCACTTGACAGACTTCTACTGGGAATCCTAATGTGAGCGTACCTCTTCTTTAAGGTAAATTGCTGTTTCAGCCAAAACTGCGAGTTCCCACAAATACAGAGGTTAATTGCATACTTTTAGACTCTTCATTGAAGTAGTCTGACAACAGGATAAATTGAAGAGTTTTAGAGAACCCTTTGTCGAAATTCTGCACCATTACCAGGAGAGTCTATAGCCATTTGCAACAAAGCTGCTGGCTGTTCTAACACATGAGTTCTAGGAAGGCCTTAGTCGGCATTCTGCACCCCTCCATGAAGAGTCTTTTAATCATCTATATCAAAGCAGCTGGCTTTACAATTTTCCTCAGATTCATTTGTGTCTTTGAAGAATGGAGCATCATACTATATCGGTGAGATCACATGTTCACCATTATTTTCTAGGAAGATATTCGAAACTGCCACTGCCGCAAGGTGAGACATTTTCTGTATAAACTGCTCCACTGTTGGCAAGCCAGAGACGTGGTATTTTTCCTCCGCAACTGCAAGAATGCATTTAAAGCAACGTTGTTTGGCTGTTTTCTCCATTATTTTTTCAAGGGGACCTTTGAAACCTCCACTGCCATAGGGGTAGAGTGGTTCCAAAGACTGACGTCATAATGGTTTCTGGTTATTTGCTTAGAACCCTTTAGCGTCTCAACAATCAGAGGAAGTCGCTAACATAGTAGACCATTGCCAGGACACAAGAACCATTTAACTTCTCAACTATCAAAGGAAACCACCAACGTAACAGAGCTTTGTTAGGACACAAAAACATGCTCCCAACCCTCTGCACACAATTTCCAAAGCGCCCTTGTGGCTGCTCCAGATCCTATATCATCTGCAACCTACACAACTCGTTGCACGTTTGGGTATTCTACAGTTACCAAAGCAGCTGCATTGTTAGCATTCACTGCATTGGTCTGTCGCATGGGGAAAAGCAATCCACTACCAGAGAGTCAGGAGTGGACGCTGACATCAGTCGCCTGCAGGTAGGTAGTTACACAACTTGCCGCATTATCACACCACTACCACACTGGTGCGGGCCTCTGAAGCCTGACGATACACCAGATAGTGGCCTACAGTTGTGGAGTCCAGACAGGAGGGGATTACATGCTCCTAGCATTCTAAAGACACTATGTGTGATCACGAACCTGGTATGAAGTCGAGTGCTGGTGCGCTGCAACGACAGAGTTTTTCTAGCATCTGCTGAGAGTTGATAGCCTAGGGCGCATGCATTATTCGACTTGCAGAGTGTGTTAAGTCATATTTGATTTTTGTTTTAAATATCAATTAGTGACGTTTTCAAATCATATAATGATATGTAATTATGATATTTAGTTGCCAATACATGCACCTCCGACATCAACAGCCGAGATTTTCCCTCAAAATAAATCAAGTAATAATCGTACCTTCCTCTCCAACAGCTCAGCACAGACAGACTCTTTTTTCTGTCATTTCGCAAGTGGGCCAGTGAAGGAGGGGAGGGGGTAAGTGGGGGAGGGGAGAGGATTAGGAGGGAGGGGAGACGATAAGTGGGGGAAGGGAGAGGGGAAGTGGCACAGAGGGAATCCGACGGTACCCTCTGGAAGTGGTATGAACTGGACTCCAAAACTTTAAACTCCTGGAATTTTTTGATTTCCTGCCATTTCTTGAATTTCCCATCATTTTTTAGTTTCCCACCATTTTGAATTTTATCAATTTGCGTAATTAATTTAATTAATCTTCATATCAATTTAACTAATTTGCATATCAATTTGCTTGCGATGTTGGCAAATTTTCTACCCACCAGGAGGCGAATATGGTGGCCGCCATCTTGGATAAATTTGTTAACAATGCAAACTATGGCAGCACAAAGTTTGGACCTTTAGTCACATCAGCTGAGAGCACGTCCTGGCCCAGTGTGCTGTGGATGTCTGTTGGAGCCAAAGGACTTGCGATGAGTGAATCTGTGCTTAGGCTCCATACCTGAATATTGCATATCCTGTAGTCAGTTGTTGAGATGACGTTAAGGTGGAAGACTCAAAAGCAACATGAAGGACAGCCCAAATGGCAGTTCCAGCTTACATTCGGAAACAAAGTACTTGTATTGCCTCAGCATGGGTGACACAGGCGCCAACTACCCAAGGTGAACAGCTTGCAGATGGGCATATCGATTCTTTATCCATGAAAAATCAAGCTGGCGCTCATCCTCAGCCAGTCAACATTGCCAGGGATGTAGGTTTCCATGGCTAGAGCCTGTAGGCTTGTAGCAGTGGACTCTATGTTAGTGGCAGCTTGTAGACACTTGTTGAATGCACCAGGGCATCATGGTCTTCCATTGGTATCCACAATGTAGATGGAATGGCTTTGATCTGAGAATGGGTTTGAGGAGGACAGAGGTTTTATAGCAGTTGATGACATGATCTGTCCCACACTGGTAACTGAACGTGTTCTTATTTTCTGAGCCTATCAGCAGTCTGAGCTAACCTAGTGCTTAACTTCAGCGTTTCAGAAGGTTCTTTTATGCGAAGTTTTTATCTTGAAAGGCTTCCTCATTACGTCTCTAGGTGAAGTTTTAGCCTGGAGCGTTGTGTGTGCTCTGCATTGTTGTTTAAAGTCCTGAATCGGTTGTTCTTGGCTTCCCTCTCACCCAGTCTGATGAAACAAGATCCCAGCTTGTTGGTACTTTGGGCTTCCTGTGTTAACATCTGGTGTTGACACCACTGCATAGCCAGCAGATGTTTCGCGCTTAGCGAGTCTCACTCGGTTTCTAACAAAATTTTATTCCTGCACTTGCTTACTATTCTACTATGTAACAACATGATAAAAGCCAGTGGTAGGCATGAAACATCGTCCAAAACTGGACTAAATGTTTCTCCAAAAAGTATTTTGAGCAATTACTTCAAGAGCCCACTTGAATTGTAAATGGTTCGAAAACATGCTTGACTTCTTAACAACAAATAATCCAGAGCAACTAGGCAGCATCATGATGGACACAGAGAGACCATGAGGTGGTTGTAACGAGACTGAATTCTGTAACACGCAAACCCACCAAAAATAAACGCAAGATATACCAATAAAAATCAGAAAAAAATTCTGTAAATATGTAGAGGTAGACCAAATGCGTATTAATTTAAAAGAAGTAATATCAACAGAAATTGAGGGAAATATACCAAATAACTTAATAAGAGACTTAACTCATCCCACAAGGTATGCTAAACAGGTAAGGACACTGTAACAGAAGTAATGAAGAAAGCATACTAAATTTCAAAGAAAGGTAAATTCCCAAGGCTGGCCAGGTCTTATACAAGCTCGAAATTTAGCATAAACTTCAATGCGAGATTCTTTTATTAGTAGTCAGAAAGAAACTCCTTTTCGAAATCTGGCTGAAGATTCCAAAGAAATTCTGGTGGTATGTAAAGTACGCCAGCAGGAAGACAGCAATGACAGCGTCATAAAAAGTAGAGTTACTAAATACGTTTTTCTAAATACTTTCAACAGAAGAGATGAAGTAAATATTCCAAAATTCAAATAAAAAACAACAGACAAAAGGAGTAACTTACAAGTAGATATCCTTGGTGTAGCAAAGCAACTCAAAGTGCTTGACAAAGGCAAGTCTTCCAGTTCACATTGTATACCAGTTTGATTCCTTTCAGACTATGCTCCATATTTAGCAGCCATATACAACTACTCACTTGACGAAACACCTGCACCTCAAGACTGGAAAGTTGGCAAAGGACACACAAATACTAAAGAGAAGAAATAGGAGTACTCCACTGAATTACAGACCCACATCACTGATGTTGATTTGCAGTAGGATTTTGTGACATATACTGTGTTCCAACATCATGAATTACAGCTTACCTCAAAGAAAGCGGTCTATTGACACAGAGCCAGTACAGATTCTTGTGCAACAAAAATATCTCTTTATTGCTCATGAAGTAATGAGAACTATCGACAGTGGATCTCAGCTTGATTCTACATTTCAAGATATCCATCAGCGTCTTGATGCCATTCCTTGGAATTAGCTTCTAGTCAGATTGCGAGTCTATGAAGTATCATCTCAGTTATGCGACTGGATTCGTGATTTCCTGCAGGATACATCACAGTAAAACAGAAGTGATATCTGGTGTTCATGAAGGAAGTGATGCAGGTCCTCTGCTGTTTCTAACCTACATAAATAATTTAGGAAACAATCTAGGAGCCAATTAAGATTTTTTTACAGATGATGCTATCATTTACCATAAATAACTATAAGTGTGAGTTCATCCACGTGAGTACTAAAAGAAATCCCTTAAATTTCGACTACGTAATAAATTCCACAGTTCTAAAGGCTGGCAATTCAAAAAATACCTAGGGATAAAAAGTATAAGAAACTTAAGGTGGAATGATTGCATAACATTGTGAGGAAGGCGAACTGAAGACAGTGTGTTATTGGAAGAACACTTACAAGAGACAACCTACACTATACTAGAGTCTTGCTAAGTGGTTTTGTATCTTTTATGGACAGGATTTATGGAGGACAACAAAAAATTTCCAAGAAGGCCAACTCGTTTTGTATTATGACGAAACAGATGTGAGTGTCATACATATAATTTGTTTGTGAGGGTAACATAATTGAGAGACAAGTGTTTAGCATTGCAGCAAGACCTTGTAACTAAATTTCCTTCTGCAGCGTTATTCTCTGAATGTGAATACTGTTCTTTAATGTCCATGTACATAAGGAGAAATGGCCCCCATGATAACATAAGAGATATCAGAGCTCACACAGAAAGATAGAAGTGTTTATTTTCCCCTCATGCTGTTTGTGTGTCTACCACTACCAATCTTTTTCCCACCTAAATCAACCCATCCAAACTCCATATAAAAAAATTTAATCGAGTTTAATGAACAAAACTAAATAAAAATCATAAGGAATATAAATTTAACTGATTTGAAAATCATTTAATTATAAAATTTCAAACCAGTATGAATGATTGAAAATCAGTTAAATAAAAATGTTTAATTATTAAAAATATCTCGTCCACAAACAAAATATAAAAATTTTGAGAATACAGGAATAAAAATTTAAATCTTTTTCCATATACAAATGGATTCATTTCGTTAGAAGCTCAAGAATTCTATTTATTTCAAAAAATTTATCAGTTAGAAATTAATTTTTTATATAATATTACTGATTGTGAATACTTAACTGGTAGATACGGTGGAAAAATTTCTATGCAGCTAAACAATGTAATTAAAATTAATTCAGCAAGCAGATATAATAAATTAGTTATGGAAAATGGTTTTAATTGTTTTGAAGAACGAAATATTAAACTAAAATACGAAGGTTTAAAAATATGAAAATAATGAATTTCATGATAAAGATGTTTTAAACTAAAAACTACAAACATAACAAAAATATAAGCTCATTCTTCATTTAAAAAAATCAATAAATAATTGATTTTCCAATTTGAAATATCTAATAAATTAAATCTGCCAAATGTAGTATTCATATATCCACTACGTGTATAAAACTGTTTCTCAATTTTTATTTCTATCTACTAAATTTTTCATTTTTTTATATTTTAAAATATAATAAATATTTTTCCTTATAAATGGGAGAGAAATTAAGCAACTTCACTATAGCTCACATTCATCACTTCTGCAAAACAAATAATTTAGTGAGATTATATAAATTGGGAAAAAGCAATTTAATTAATTTGTAATTAAACACATCATCATCTGTCAGAGAATAACTGAAAGAATAATTTGGAAACAGTTACCATGTTATAATATTGAAGAAAGCGATGAAGATTAAAAAACTGATGAAATTAAACAATTAAAAGAAATATTTCCTTTTTCTTCTAAAATATTTTTGGGAAAACAAAAACCAGAAAAGCAGTTAATCAATATTTAGTTGACAAAGCATTTAAAAAGATTACCAACAATAAATTTAGAAAATAATATAAACTTGCTTGGCCTAAATTTCTTGCATGCATCAAAGCTGGAAATTATGAAAGCTGTGATATATAATCTAAAAATATTTCATGGGCTGAAAATTAATTTATTTTATTATGATTGCAAAATAAAGACAATAGAGAAATATATGAAATTTTGGCATCAAATTCATAATTAGAGGATTGCTACAAAAAATGATATGTGAAAAAATTTAAGAAACGAAAAAAAAATATTTTAACACAAATATAAAATTTTTCATCTTGCTGTTCCAGTGGCACAGTAAATATAGTTAAGGGAATAGAATTAACAATTAATAGATACATTTCACTAAGAGGTCCATTTCATATTGAACTATCAGAGAGAAAGCAGATAGTATAAATGTTAAAAATAGCAATCAAAAATCTCTTCTATGGTGTATGGCTTAAACATTAAATCCAGTAAATAGAATTAAATATAAAAATTAATACAGAATAGGCAATTATAAAAACTTTACTATTGAGCTTGAAGGAAAAAAGTACCTAATACTTCGTTTCATGTTGAAACGAATATTTCAAAAACTGACTAATGTATCAAATAATGTTTAATCATTTGATAGAAATGGCAAATATATCCATTATAAAAACAAAATGTAAGAAAGAAAAATTGATATATTTATTGTTTTAAAATGGAAAATAATACGCATTACTGTTGGCTAAAAGATTTATCTAAACTTGTTTCAAGTCAAATTAATGAAAATGGTAATCAAAAATACATTTCTCATTATGTTTTTAGATTTTCATGATAAAGAAAGATTAGAAGAAGTTGTTAAATTAATGAGCCATTAACAGTAGAACTACCAGAGAATGATGAATACATAAGATTTTGAAATTATAAATGTACCCAAAAGTTCCTTTTTTTATTTATGCAGACTTTGGAGGTTTGCTGTTAGATTCTCTAAAAATTCCCAAATGCTGATGATATTTCTATGGTTTGTACAGAGGAAAATTAATATATAACCTTAAAAAGAAATAAATCAAAATGAACTAAAATTAAATAACAAAACTTATAATATACAATATCAACACAAACCAAATGGTTGTTATTATTATATTAAAAATTAAAATATTATTATTACATTAAATATGATAATAGATGGTACAAAGATCCAGTTGTGTGTAAAGTACTGAACTGCCATAAAAATGTTTTTGCATATATGAATGAAGAACATGAACAACCTGGGGAAATTTTTTCTGAAAAAGAATAAATGTCACCTTTAACTTCTGAAGAACAAGCAAGCTATAGTAAATTTTAAATTTGTTCTTTGTGTAGAGGACATTATTCAAAGAAAAGTTCATCAACATGATCATTTAACACGTAAATGTATAAATCAATCATTATTTACAATTTAAACTCCAAATGTTTTACCAATCTATTTACATACTTGATGTGGCTATAGTTATATCTTTTTGTGAGAGAAATTTTGATGAGAAAAACTAGTTAACTACCAAATAATAAGCATAGATATATTAGTTTTGGTAAACAAACAATAATTTTAAGAATGAGATTTATTGGTACACTTAAATTTATTGTCTCAAGCCAGGATAAGGATTCCTCGAAATTGTAAAAGAATTGGAAGGAAAAACGTTACTATATTTTCCCAGAATCTGTAATAAATTTAGCTACTAAAAATGAATTTATTCCTGTAACTACAAAAATTGCTGAAAAAATTATAGAAAAAGAACCAAATTAAGAAAGGTATAATAAATTATATGAATCTGATATTAGTGAAGAACATTATAATCACATTAAATTAATTTGGAAAAAATTAGTATAACATTTTAGGAGAATGTCATGATTTACATTTAAAAGTGAATGTTTCCATATTACCTGATGTTTCTGAAAATTTTAGAAATCCTGTATAAAAGCTTATCATTAGACCCTTCTTGGTATTTTATTGCTTAGATTTATGTTTTGATTCTTTGTCAAAAAGGAGAGAACTACTTCTTGAATTATTACAAAATTATGACGTGATTTTAATGAAAGAAAAAAAGAAGATGTATAAACGATAAGAGAAAGCACATAAAAAGAATATCAAACAGTATGCTAAAACTATTATATAGAATTCATTAATATATTTAGTACGCAAAAAATTTATATAGTTATGCTGCAAGTCAACATCTTAAATCATTACACAATTATGAAGTGATTTTAATGATAGGAAAAGGAATAAGATTATAAAAGATCTGTTTAATCAAATAACAAATATACAAACAGTTATGGAAATACTTTAATATCGAATTTTTTTATAGAATTAGGTGCAAATAATCTACATAGTATGTAGCATTTTTATAATATATATTATTGACCTTCGAATGGGTTGATCCAAATAAATTTGCAACTGAAAAAATAAGCGTAATTTTTGACACTTCCAAATGGGTGATATTTCTTAAGAAGATCTAGAATACCCATAAAGATTACATGAGGACAGTCAAGATATATCTTTTGGTCCCAAAAATAATATGGTGACTCAGACAAATGAAGTAATTTTTAAGTAATTTAGAAAATAAATATAATTACCTTGTTTAAACAGAAATGTTAAATCATATTTTCTCAAGGAACGAAAATAATAAAAGTTCATTCAGTTTTAAAATTTAAAATATTCATATATGATAGGTCTAAATACAGAAATAAGGACAAATGAAATAATGATGTTGGAAAATTTTTTACAAATTAATGTATAATTCAGTTTATGGAAAAAGATAAGAAATATAAAAAATAAAGTAAATAAAAAATTAATTAACAGCTACGCCAAATTTTAAAGGCAGAAAAATATTTAATGAAAATTTTGTTGGTATCCATGTGAATAAAACTAAAATTCGGTTTAATAAACATATCTATTATGGAATTTGTGTTTATTATTTATCGAAAGAATTAATGCATAATTTTCACTTTAATATTATGAAGATAAAATATGGAGAAAATATTGTACTTTATTATTAATTTACTGTTAGTTACTTCTACAGTACAAAACTGAAGATTTTTATGAAGATTTGAATGCGGTTATTGTTTATTTTAATACTAGTGATTATCCAGAAAAGATATATTTAATATAAATCAAGTTAATAAAAAAGTAATAGTAAAAATGAAAGATGAATGTAAATGATAATAAGACAAATGTAGTTAAAAGGAAAATGAGTTTACATGACTGTAAAGTGTGGCAATTGAACAATAAAGAACAGTATAGACCTATGAGACTAAAGCTTTCAACATGAAATTTATTTTCTTGTGAGTAATAAAAAGATTTTAAGCCCTCATTATGATATAAGATATTTTTGAAAATAAAATACATAAATAAACCATATGGTCATTGTGATATAATTTATATTTCATTTGGTTTATTTTTAATGAAATTCACATTTAATTATATGTATGTTTTCTATAAAAAATTATTCAATCATAGGTTTTTTGAACCCTAAGCGATATTTCCAACCATTATAATAATCTCTTAGAGTTGTAATACATATAAAACTTGGAAAACCTTTCTTCTGAATGTAGAATGTCTATGTGATGACTAACATTTTCATAGATTATCTAATTACAGGTTTGTTGTTACTTCAAAAATATTTTTTATATTATAATTTTCTAACTCTTCCAATACTTTAAAGAGATCCATTTATATACAGAAATACTTTTAGCTGATTCTTATAGAATTAAGAATTATTATAAATGTTCTTATTTTTGTTATACTCTAGAATACATTTTTATATGTAAATGAATATTGATATTATTTGTTGACTACTTATAAAAACAATTCAAAGTGTTTTTTCTACTATTCACACATTTTTTGAATGTATGTTTTTAGAACTCATGCTCCTATCATTTTAATCAGTAATAAAACATTAGTCTATTCTTCAGGATACATACTAATATTTAGAAACATGTTTCCACACACATGAGAAATTTTACTTTTATGACATATTTTTATGATGTTCATTTAAACAAACCCTACACTTTTCTTGAAAATCATCTTTTGTATATTTGTTGGAAATAAAATTTCTCACCCCACAATGTTTAGAAAACTTTGATTTATTGGCTTCCATTTATTTTCGGATATATTTATATTTATATATAAATAAAAATGAGAACTAAAAATATAATAAAAGTTGTTTTAATAACTGGATTCGTTGATAGACCCCATCAACAAGAAACTTCAATACAATGATAAACTACTTGAAACGAAAACTGATTAAAAAGTAAGCCTTATTTTGGAGCTGTAGATGTTGCTGAAGTTCTGGAATGCTGAATATGCTATTAGACTATTTGTTGATAAAAAAGATAAATTTATATTTAAAACTTTAAACCCCAGGGCGCTATCATGAATAATTCATCTATGATTCAGGCTTAGATTCCTTAATGTAAATTTAAAACAGAAAAGGGAGGAAAGAAACAATCCAGAACATGTGTTACTCATGAAGTTTTAACATCAATTTGTAAACATGAAGAATGTAAAATTAAAAAAGAAGATATAGAAAAAGGATAAATTTCAAATAATGATTTAAAAGAACTGAGTAAAATAAGGGGTAAATATCTTTATTAAAATCACATGATACATTTGATTAAACTACAGAAACTTCAAATGACAGAGTTAAAGAAAAAAATGAAATACTAACACATGTTGTACAATAAACTGAAGATCATATTTAAAGAACAGCTTTCGTTATTTTAAGATTACATGATCATCACTTTAGATAAAATTATAATGTTATTAGACCACAAAGAAAAGAACAGAAAAAACAAAGGATGTTAAAAATTGATGCCCTCACTGTGAACAAATGTTACGACTTGGTTATTATGCTAATCGAAGAAATTTTTATCAAAGCCTTAAGAACTGAATACTGTCACAATTCTTTATTTATTTATTATTAATGTGACAGTTAAGCAAATCCTTTAAAGTTTTGATGGTATTATTAAAGCCTAAAACTTATCCTATACCTTCTTTTATAGCCATACATTATTTTTCATCACTGTTAATAAGGTCTTTATTTTCAATTTTTTCTTCTTTAATGTAGATATTAGGTTCTTTTTAATTGTATATAAATCTTTCTAAGCTTCTCAAACTATGTTGCGGAGTACAGATTATTGCAGTTACATTGCTGTCAATATCAACTTTACCTACAATTTTTCTTCTTTAATGTACATATTAGGTTCTTTTTAGTTGTATATAAATCTTTCTAAGCTTTTCAGACTATGTTGTGCAGTACAGATTATTGCAGTTACTCCATTACAACATAATTTACAATTTTTTGATGTAATATTTGCAGTTAATAAGTTGTAGAAAAACCAACTACAGCAATGTCTATATAATTGTCTCTTATAGGAATCATTCTTGGACAACAGATGAATTAGTTTTACATTGAAATAAGGAGATTATTTAATATCACTGAAAATGATTTATGTAAGCGAAAAGTGATTGGGAACCCAAAATAAGAGTCTTAGAAAAGAAATTTAAAATAATGCATGACAATCTCTTCCTTAATTCTGTTCTATGTTCCAGAAAAGAAGTTGAATAAGAATCATTGTAAGCTATTGTCTAGTTCCGTATGTTGTTACAGAATACGACCAAGTGCTTCTTGTAAAACGTCTTTAATGATTGAGTGTTATATTTTAGCTCCACAGTGGTTAAAGAAGTGTTAAATTAGTCACTGATATATTTATTCTAAAGAGTTCGATCAAACAAAACATAAAACTCTTACAAGAAGTTTGAAAAAAAAACATAAAAATAATAAAAAAATCTCTACTTTTCTTGATAATAATGAAGAAATTATGTTATTAGCAGAATGTGAAAATAGTTCAGCAGTTATGTTTAATAATTTTAACCTTGAAAATGATGACATAGTTAGTTCCTGGGGGTAGATGTAAAGGAATAGATTCTTTTTACTTAGGCCAAACATTTTCGAAAATATCAAAACAAATTTCCATTTTCGTAAAAATATAAACTTCTGAAAGGACTTCCTAAATGTTCAACGTATGAGCCTGAAGTTGTTAAAATACGTAAACAAAATAGAATGATAAAAGGATAATTAAAAGCAGATTTTAATAAATGGAAGGGACAACCAAGAATAGTTCATGAAAAATTTGAAAACAGATCGACCTAGAAGAAAATAGAGAAGTAGAAAACAATAATTCCTGCCATTTTCTATGACCACTATTTAGAGGAATTTCCCCACATACCACACATTAAACAATATTATAGTAACAAAAGAGATTATACACTAAACGAATACGAAATGCAGGATTTTTTCAAGAAATATGAAGGATACGTTAAAAACAGAAAAAAGAGGAGAACAAAATATTAAAAAATTAACATAAATATAAGACTGTTAGAAAATATCGACCATTGTGAAGATTAAATTTTTGGTTTAAGACCTGTTGTGATAATTAAACTTATTGGTAAATTACCAGAAAAATTACAAAGTAAATTTACAGTCAGTGAAAAGACTTATGAATGTACAGATGGATTAACAAATCTTTTAACTAAAAACGGATTACTGCAGATAATATGGTTGAAAAATCAACTTTCACTTATTTATCAACCTATGCAGACATATTAAACACTCTAGAGGGATATATTCTGTTAAACATCCAAATAAAATAAAATCAAGCAGTGACAATAAATTCTAATAATTTGATAAAACAAATCGTCGAAGGTTATTTTCCAGAATTATCAATACATTTAGACTCAAGTTTAGTTGTGGGAACATATTTTGTTTAATAAAAAATAGGCAGAAAAACCATGTGAATAAATATCGTCATGAATGGCATTAGACTTTTAATTAATGGATTAGTATTACACCATGGTGAAGAATTAGCTGGAAAAAATTGTTACAATGTGGAAGTTGGATTTACAAAAAAATTAAAAAATGAATCACCATTCTTGGAACTCAGAAAATAATGCTGAAGGTTAATAAACACATTAAATCATAAACACATCTTCCTTGTTATAATTATTGTGGTCCAGTAACAAAATCAAAAAAGATTAGTTATAGATGATTTGGGAATAAATGAATAAGACAAAGGTTGTAAAAATAAGTATTTTTATGGACACAATAAAGATTTAGGAAAAAAGTTGAAAAACACCCGAAAACAGGTAAAGAAAGAATGTACCTCATGACATTTCACTAGACGAAAAATTAGCAGCTACAGCAGTAGGAGCAACAATATTTGGTAAAAGAAAATTAGGTGTTGCCTCGATGAAAATGGTTGGTGTTTATAAATTTTTTAAACACATAATTTTGTATAATTTTAAATGTTAAAATTTTACTAAATCTTTATAAAATTTTAATCTATATGAATGGATAGTTTTATAATTGCTTCTACTGTACTCCTGAGAAGTAAAATTAAAGCTAATGGAATTAAAATTAAACTTAATAATGATCAGTTAAAATGTAGTGATAATTTGAAATGATGCTAAAAAAAGAAACAGAGACAAAGAACTGATAGAAATTTACTCGCATCATTAGCAACTCCTGTAGTGTTAAAAATTATTGAGCTCTTATGATACAAGAAAAAACAGGTTCCTGATTAGAAAAATATGAAGGGTGAATTCTTCTTTTATTACTCTCTACAGTACCATATTTAGCTGCTGCAGGTGCAGTGGTTAGAGGAGTATAAAACTTGTTAAAAACAAAAACAGACAAGCAAAAAGATGATAAAAAATTAGAAGTACAAAAAAGACATAATTTAGCAATGGAGAAGGAAGGAACTCGAGTAAAACATCAAGAACAAAAAATTTCAAAAAATAATAAAAATTTAATGAACCTATATCTAATTTTGACGTAGAAAACCTTGCTGAGCAGTTAAAAATTAAATATTTTAGAGGTATTTTTAAAACTGATGCATTACCTAATAAATGAAAATTTTTTGTGTGGTACAGTTAATTTACATACATCGAAAAGAGTTTTGCATCAGTCTGGTTCACAGAAGTCCTAATGATAGACATTGACTGTGGGTATTGTATCACAGACACAGTCCCTTTGACTGTTCAGAGATGTCACTAAACCCACCCATAGATGTAAACAACTATGCATGAACAGCGCCTCTTAGACAGAAGGGGTCTGACAGCTGATCTGTTCCAGTCATTCCTCCATGAAGGAGGTATAAGGCTCATGTTGTCTGTAGTTCAAACATGCCTACACGCTCAATTCCGGAGTTAGATCCAGTCCACATTGTTACTTTATGCCAGGAAGGGCGCACAAAAAGGGAAGTGTCCAGGCGTCTCGGAGGGAACCTAAGAGATGTTGTTCAGACATCGATGAGACACAGAGAGACTGGAACTGTCGATGACATGCCTCATTCAGGCTGCCCAAGGGCTACTACTGCTGTGGATGACCGCTACCTATGGAATATGGCTCGGAGGAAACCTGCCACCAATGCTACAATGTTAAATAATGCTTTTTGTGCTGCCACAGTACGACAAATTACGACTGTGCATAATAGGCTGCATGATGCGCAACTTCATTCCCAATATCCATGGTGAGTTTCATCTTTGCACACGCAACACAATGCTGTACAGTGCAGATGAGCCCAGCAATGTGTCGAATGGCTCGTTCAGGATTGGAATCACATTCTCTTCATCGATGAATGTCACATCTGCCTTCAACCAGAAAATTGTCAGTGATGTGTTTGGATGCAACCCAGTCAGGCAGAACACCTTAGACACACTGTCCAGCAAGTGCAGCATCATGAGGGTTCCCTGCTGTTTTGGGGTGGCATTATGTATTATATGGGACTGATGTACGCCACTGGTGGTCATGTAAGGCTATATGATACGTGAATGCCATCCTTTGACTGATAGTGCAACCATATCGGTAGCAACTCTCCGAGGCATTCGTCTTCATGGACGACATTTCCCACCCCCATCATGCACACCTTGTGAATGACTTCCTTCAGGATAATGACATTCGACTAGAGTGGCCAGCATGTTCTCCAGACATGAACCCTATCGAACATGACTGGGATAGATTGCAAACGGCTGTTTATGGATGATGTGACCCACTGACAACTCTGAGGGATTTATGCCGAATCGCTGTTGAGGAACGGGACAATCTGAACCAACTGTGCCTTGATGAACTTTTGGATAATATGCCACGATGAACACAGGCATGCATCAATGCAAGAGGACGTGCTACTGGGTATTAGAGGTAGTGGTGTGTACAGCAATCTGGACCACCACCTCTGAAGGTTTCTGTGTATGGTGGAACAACACTGAATGTGTGGTTTTCATAAGCAATAAAGAGGGCAGAAATGATATTTGTGTTGATCTCTGTTCCAATTTTCTGTACAGGATCCAGAACACTCAGAACTAACGTGATTCAAAACTTTTTTTCTGATAATGTTGGTACTCATTGGATTTGTTATTTTAGAGCAGAGATTGGTGGCAATCTATCAAGATAGTTAATTAGCTCGTTGGGAAAGAATGATTCATATTAGACTAAATTTTGACGACTTTATTTATCGTTTTGTGTTTATTTGTGGTAAAAGTATTGCCTGATAATTGTAAAATTTGTGATGTCTTCAATCTAATAAATGGACTGGTATTAAAAATATGAAGAATTAAAACAGAATTAAGAATAGAAAATTAATAAACATGAATGTGATAAAATAAATTAAGGGAAAAGAGAATCAATAATTATTAATAGTAGCCAGATGAATCATGATACCTCAAAAAGAAACATTTACATTACAATTATACGCACGACGATTCTGATGGTGTAATCAGACTTTGAATATCGTTATTAGTTTAAAGTTTAGTAACTGAAGATAAATTATACATGTAACACCCAGCAATGGATTTCCAAAATCTAAACGGTTCATCCGATTTTGTCTTTAGAAAGCTATCAGAGTAAACCTAAATTGGTATAAATTACAGGCATGTAGCTTGAATAGTACATGAGTTACTGGAGGCCAAAGTGGCCAATTACTATCGATCGCGTCACGCCATAAGCGCTCCACAGTTACACGAAAAATCGGTAGCAACATGCTTATATTTATTCTTCTATGTCTTTGTTTATATCTGATGTATACTATTCATGTGTTTTAGAAAGCAAAGAGACAGTAGGCTACTGGCCCACCTTTTGTTTCTATTCCTTTGATATATGTTTATTTGATTTGTTTATGTACCTAATAATGTGTGTTAGAGCGTGTTTATGGTACAGCTGCAGGAATATTTATTTAATTTCAAGTTATTTAAATGTAAAGTGTTTCGAATGTGTTTCATTATGTTTGTAAGTGTGTGTTGGCTTGGAGACAGGGCGGGAGCGCTCTAGCCAATCACAGCATTCATTCCAAAAAGGACATGTAGAGACTTCTGAACAGTACGGGGCGAGGGACAGTATGGGAGAGGACAGGAGAGAGTCCTGGACAGTATGGCACAACGGACGCATAGTGGCAGGAGAGACTTGGAGAGTGTGGAGGAGTTTGTGCATTGCGGCAGGAAATAGAAATATTTCATAGTGCCGACTTGTGCACTTGTGAGATTTCTGTGGATTCCACAGTGAAGATGTAGTATGTATTTAGAAGTGAATATCTCAACAGCTATGTTGTTGACCATAACTAATTACGCGAAGTAAGAATCTATTGTTTCCCTGTTATTTAACTTATATTTTATTTAATTGCTGGACCATCGACACCAATAAGTGTTTTACAGTAATGAAGGGCATTCTTAAAGGTACTTCTGCTACCATACCCATTATTTAATGTCGTTAAAATAGTACCTGCAGAATTTATTTAATTTCAATCTTTGTTTATAAATTTCTGTATATCATTCAAAATTCGCAATTGCCGAGCGATAGGGACCTTCAACCATTCGATTCATATGAATATTCATATTGTATACTGTAGACTCAGCAGTATTTGGTTGTAATGCAGCAACTACATACCCCAGCCCCTAGACAACAAAACCAACCAAAACTTTCAATATTTCAACTCTGAATCAGAGGGTATATAGTTGAAGATTTAAAATATATATGTTCTAAGAGAATTTAATAAAGGAAATGAAATCTATAGTAGTATTATACAAGATTATCAAAAAAAGATAAATGACATCAATTCAGCACTTGCTTTGAACGAATTTAATAGCATAAACAAGTTTCATCATAAACAAATTACTGTATTTTCCTTTATGACTTCTGATGAATGAAAAGCACGAAATTCTGAGTATGTATTAATCCTTAAAATGTCGTTTAAGCAAAAATATAAAGATTTATCATTTAACATTTATGATATTTTATTAAATGTAAGTTTTACAAAATAACTACTCCTAAACAATCGATAAAATATTTTGTGTATCAATTTTTGCACCTGTAAGATTAAAGCATTCTATCAAAACTTTTCCTGTACATAAAAAATAATTTTATTTGGTAAAATTTAATCTTATATAAAAGGATAACCCTAATCATCTATGGTGCTTGAAATGTAGGAAACAACTATCACACATCATCCCAACAAAAAATGAAAGAAAAATATTTTAAGGAATTAGTATACAATGCATAATAAAGAAAAACAAATATGTAAAAAAATTGTATGTACTTGGACCCAGCATAATAATAGTGATGAAGAAATAATTAAAGAATTACATTAACTGATGAAAAAAACTGAAAAGAAGAAAAACGATTTCTTTTGGTACAGATGATTTATGGCAAGCAAATTTAGTGGAAAATCATTCTGGGAACTAGAAAGAAGTTTAAAAATAAATCAGAGGTATAAATATTTGTTAAATATAATTGATGTTTTTCAAAAATTTCTTGGGTTATTCCTGTTAAGGGTAAACCAATGAAAATATTTCAGAATCTTCTCAATATGTTTTAAAGCTAAGATGTCCAAGAAATTTACAGACACTGGTAAAGAATTTTAGAATAATAATTTTCAAGAACTTATTAATAATATAAACTTAATCACTGTACAACTTTTGCAGAATTAAAGCCTTCAGTTACTGAAAGAAAACTAAAAGAAAAATATGGATCAAAGCAATAATAGAAAACATTCAAAAATAAAAATGAAGCTGATAGAAGTTAATAAAAAATTTAAAAAATGTTTTTGATGCATATACCAATAAACGAAAATATAGAATAGAAGACACAGTTTGGATCAGAGAAGTAAAAGAAAGTTTTTAAAAAAGTTAAACTGGTAAGTGGACAACAGAAATTTTCGAAATTGAAAGACTTATTCATTCTAATCCACTCACATAGAAATTAAGAGCTTTAGTTGGAAAAGTGGGAGGAAATTTTTTGAAGAAGAACTATAGCAAACTAATGATTCAGATTTAAATCTTGTAGAAAAAGTAAAAAAAAAAGGTAACAGTTTACGTTCAATGGTTGGGTTTTAAAGGTTTACATAGTTGGATATCAAAGAAATAATGTTATAATTTTTTTAGAAATGAGATGCAGCCTTGAGGCTGACACAAAATTTAAAAAAAAATTAACTTTATGAATTCTGATTTTAATCTTCATAATTGGAAAAATTTAGAGGTATCAATTTAATTGTGTTTACAGTGAACTGGACAAGTAAAAATAAACTAAATATTCCTAAGAAAGATATTGAAACTAATATAAATATTGGTGATGGTTGAGAGTATCCAAATCATGCTTATTTATGTATGAGTTCTAAAGTTATTCAGACTGTTAGTGCACATTATATAAAATACACCTGCAAATCTAGTAAAAAATTAATTGGTATCTATATTGTAAATTATTTGGTTTTGTATCTATACAGAAGGAAATAATATTTTATCAAGAACAGAACAATATATTATTTCTTCTTTAGATTTATGAAACCTAATTTCATCTCTTTCCTATAAAATTTATATGGAAAGACTTATACGTAATAATGGTGAAATAAAAAATAAAAATGAAATACTTTACCCTTTAGAAGTATTAGGAGGTTGTTATAAGGATTATAGATCAGGGACATGGTAAAGAGAGTCAACTATACTCTTGACTTTTAGCTCAAATGCAAATGATGCTATTTGTCATTGGTCTGATAAAAATGATGCTGGGTGCAAATAAAAGATGTGCTATCAAAAGATGAAAAAAGTATTGTTGAAAATATGGAGATTAGAATACCTGTCATTAAATATGAATCTGAATATGAACTTGAATTAGAAAAAAGAAAGATTAAAAAATCCTAAAATGACAGTATTGTTTCATGAATTACAAACTATAGAGATAGCTGGGTTGAGCTATGAAAATATTTTTTAGTTAGATGTAACAATCCACTATACTGCAGCAGAATTTAATATGAATTATTTTGGATTTGTTGTTTTGCAAACTAGCTGTAAAAAGAATCAATTGGTTTATTCTTCATTACTTAATAATGTTAAATTAAACAAATATTTATTTGAAAAATTGAAGGTATGTAATTTTACCTCAAGAGATATGGTATTTAGACCCACCTAGTAACTCTTTAGTAGCTCATGATCGAATCCGTGACTTTAAATGAGTAACACAAAATAAGATACTGATATAAACCCATATAATTTTATTACAAATTATCCTGTTTTTGTTATCAATATGACTCAACGATATATATTGTAGCAACACAAAGAAATAGTATGAAATATGTTACTTTTAATGATAAAGTTCAGTGATCCTTTAGCCTCTATATTTTTTTTGAAAAAATTTAACTTATGATGCTCAGCATAAAAATTTGTAAAATACTTCTTTTTCTTTGGGTACTGAGTGGAAATAATATATATTTTAATATGTTTTTGTTAATTCTCCATTATATCTCTTACAGTGATAGTTGAAATAATATTCAGATTATATGGTTTTTATGTGATAAATTTTTAAAAATATGCTGTAATAGATAAAATATTGAACTTCTTCAAAAAATGAGTGAGAAACTTGTAAAAATAATATATGAGTACACGTGTAATCTTTTAATATATTTGTTAAATTATATAATTCATAGTTTTTCCCTTTATCTGTTTCCTCATAATAATATTATATATTTCTAGCTCTCATAGGTTTGAGACAGTTTGATTTTTTAAATTTCTCTCAACATATCTACATTTCTTTCTTCATAATCATTCGCTATTTTTTTTACAGTTATAAAAAGAAAGAACTTGTTTTTTTGAATTTCTTCCTGAATATCCATCTCTCTTTTCTCACAATTAATAAAATGCCTTACATATAATTCTAATCCATAGTGATCTATAAAAAGCTTAATACCCTCATACTCCATTTTGCTTCACATATGTTTTATAATTAAAAAGGGTTTAAAATAATGTTTGAAAACATTACATTCAACTTGTTTCTCTGGTGGTTTATTTCTTCTTTCAATGAAAATATCTTTGTTATATTGAAATTCCTCAGGCAAATTAGTCATATTTTATTAGTTCTAATTTATAAGATAAAAAATTTATTGGATTTTTAAAATAAAAAAAGGTGTAAATATTTGAATACTATATTTCAGCAGTGAATTTATAAGGTTAAAAATTTAATATAGTTTTAAAAATGAAAATAAAATAATTATTAGTTTTAAAAGTAGAGAAACCAAATTTATATTTTATCTGGTTTAGATTGATTAATTTAAAAATTCTGAATTGTGAAACTCATTAATTTAAAATTTTTATTTCTTTATGTTTAGTTTAATATTTCATTCTTCAAAATAATTAAAATCGTATTCTGCTGGTGTCCGTGATGGGGTTAACAAGGAGGTATGGTGCAAGAAGATGATGGATAGTAGGATGAGGGGCAGGAAAGGGCTACTAGGTGAAGTATCAGATGGCTGTGTGTGTGTGTGGGGGGGGGGGAGAGGGGGAGAAAAGATTTGCAAGTGTGTGGTGGGACAGAAGGCATGTGTAGTACTGGAGTGGAAATGGGGTAGGGGATAGGCAGGTGGGGGACAGGGACTAGAAGAGTTTGAGGGCAGGGGGTTATGAGAATGAAGGATATGTTGTAGGGAGAGTTCCTATCTGCATGATTCAGATGGTGTTGGCAAGAAGAATAATGATGGCACAGGCAGTGAAGTAGTCATTGAAGTGAAGCACACCATACTTGTGGCATGTTCAACAACTGGCGTCCAGCTACTGTGCAATGCCAAATTTCTGCATCTCATTTCTCAGATTAAAACTCCCCCTCCTGGTCCTCGAGCAGCATTCACAGTCCACATCAAAGAACTCTCCAACATGTTCACGTCGTACTCCCATCTTGTACTGTCACTATCCCCCACCTCTGCAAGAATCTCCAACAGACTTTCACCATATCCATTCATAGCCACCAAAACCTGCCTTGCAGACCTCCTACATTTGCCATAGTCATGATTCAATGCTCCAACAGCCTCAGTTCCACAGGTCTGTCACTTCTTTCCAAAGTCCTTAGCTTTTGCCTGACTCGCAAATTTATTCATGCTGGGCTTGTTAAGGACTTTTCCTTCTCCAGCTCTCTTCAATGGAGACACTTTTTTGCCACCATCCTGAAATGTATCTTGTAAAACACATATTATTCTGATGACCTCAGAAGTTAAGTCTCATAGTGCTCAGAGCCATTTTTGATATTATGAAAATTCTGTCATTCGTTATTTGTTATGCTAGAAACTTTTCCACCCTGCTGCTTCATATGTACTTTAAAATAATGTCTGAAATTTGTTAACCATTGTTTGAATGCTGACGAAATAAGGTTTTGTCGAGTGTATTTTGACAACCAACAGTTTTGTTGCACCTAGCGATGTGGGAACTGGAAAGAAGGAATCACTAGTAAATACCAAAGTCCTACCAGCAGTCTGGCTATCTCAATGACTGTATATAGGGAGTTTTACTATTTAATTTCTTGTTTGTAAACCGGTACTCACTGGGTCAGAAGCATTTTCTTCCTGCCACCACAGTTCTACAATTCTTATTACATCTCATTTCAGTCAACTCATGTCTGTTTTCAAATTCTTTAATCTAGCTACTTGATTAACAGACAAGAAATATCAAGCTCTAACCCACAGAATGTTAGATTTGTTCTTTTTAATGGCAACATTCTTCTCATTAGTCCCTGCTTCGAGATTGAAATGGGGGACTATTTTACCTTCAGAATATTTTATTCAAAATTATGTCATCATCATTAAACTGTACAGTAGAGTTTACTATCTTTGAAAAATATATTGCCTGTAGTTTAACCTTGCTTTCAGTTGTCCATAATACCAACATAAAACAAAACCATATTGGCTAATTTTAGAAGGCCAGATAAGTCAGTCATATAGCATGTTGCCCCAACTATTGAATAGACTGATACCCCTTTTCAGGAATCATATAATGGACAATCAGAAAGTTTCTGGGTTTTTCTGCATACAATATAACATGATTACAGTGTCGGTATATGCACATTAACATGTAGGGAAGGGATTAGTGTGGCATTTGTTTCTATCCAATGCATGTGTGGTAAATGTGGAAATATGAACTATGGTGACATTATTACCAAATGCATTCAAACAAGGCCAATGTGCTGTTATTCTTTTCTTGGCTGCCAAAGAATGAACACCGATAAACATCCATTGGAGAATGAAGAATGTGTATGGGGCAGCACATCTGTTGAAAGTCACCATTGAGGAATGGTGCACCAAGTTCCGTGCTGGTCGCAATTTGATAGATTTGGCTCTGGAGTGTATACTTGCATAAATGATTTTTAATGTCATGTATGAATACAACCTTTAGAAAAATGACAAATTCATTTTTCAGGATGGTTACGACACATAAATAGAAACTAGTTTGACAGAAATGGTTGCTAGAGAAAACTGAATGGCAGTGTAATCACTACAAATGTTACCTCAAACTGAGTGAAGGAGCAAAGGTGCCACTATCATTTCTGAGACTTTCTGTAACAGTGTCAGACTCCTAGTGCCATTAAAAAATAACTATGAACCTCTTGCTTTCCAACTTCACTAATGACATAGGCTGAAAGAAAGCATGATAATCATCATAAAAAACCTAGTTCTGGTCAATGCTTACATTCAAGGGAAATGTGGAAATGGCTGTACTGCGATAGGTTTTGGAACCAATAGTTCCTTCCTCAACGAGGACAGAAGATGAGATTGAGGAAGGGTAAAGAGGAAATACAGGTCACTCAGATCATAGGGAGAGATGGATTCATTTGTTGTGGGGACAAGGGGTGAGAAAGACGAAAAAGGGGAAGGGTGGTCACATGAAAGAGAACGTCTATAAGCAATACTGACATTTATCCTGATGGCAAGCACTGTTCAATGATTGTGTCTCATAATTTTATATTTTCGTGAGAGAATTTTCGTTTTGATAGAAAAAATAATTAATAACATCATTCAGTCCTGGATTTTGTATACTGCTTATAGTCAAAGCTAATTTCTGAGAATATGCTCTTTCATTGTGTGGTTTTATGTTGTGCTTTTTGCTGTGATCATCCAGCGTATAGTATTGTTAATATAGCTAAATGAATATCTTCTCATTTATTTTAGTTTTTGATTTTCTAGACTTGTGTACTGTGTAAAAAGAACACTGCAGTTTTTATTGCAGAAGATCACTCATTTATACTAATGCATCATGCTGAGTCAAACTGGTCTTGTACTTACAAAGAGAAGCAGGAAATTGGTTGTTATGCCCCATGTTACCAAGCAGAGCACTGACAAAAGCTGCACACCTAGCATGTACCAGCCACCTCCTGTGATAAAGCATAAGAGAAAAATTAAATTATTGAATGACTGTTTATAGAGGAAGACTGTGGAGTAATACAGACAATTCAGCTCAGCTTTTACTTGGATGTGCAAGCATGAGGTTGCCAGTGCTTGTGGGGGATGGTGTGGACTTGGTTGGATTATCCATAGAAGACAGGGATGAATTGGGTGAATTGACCGTGATGAACCAGTATCAGATCATCCAGATAGATAAAATTGGAACTTCTACAAGGTTTTACACAGAGGTCATATGTCCTAAACAGAGGAATGAGCTCTGACACTAAGAAGGAAAACATGTTAACTGAAATGGATGGCTACTATAAGAAATATTTAGCTAAATATAATAGCCATAATTTTCAGGGATGAAAAGAAGTCTGCTTCTGTGAATGACTTCAAGGCTTCAAAAGGCCTCATATGGGATAGCAAAATGAATCAGAATAGGACAAAATCTTGATTTCACTGAAGGGGAAAGTACTAGCTTGAATAGATTAGGGAAAACCTTAAATCAAGATGGATTAGATTAGAGATTAGATTAGATTAGATTAATACTAGTTCCATGGATCATGAATACGATATTTCGTAATGATGTGGAATGAGTCGAATTTTCCAATACATGACATAATTAGGTTAATTTAACAACATACTTAAGTTAATATAACAACTTTATTTTATTGTGTTTTTGTGTTTTTCTTTATTTTTTATTTTTATTTTTTAAATTCTTTTTTTATATATTTTTTTTTCTTAATTTATATCTAAAAATTCCTCTATGGAGTAGAAGGAGTTGTCATTCAGAAATTCTTTTAATTTCTTCTTAAATACTTGTTGGTTATCTGTCAGACTTTTGATACTATTTGGTAAGTGACCAAAGACTTTAGTGCCAGTATAATTAACCCCTTTCTGTGCCAAAGTTAGATTTAATCTTGAATAGTGAAGATCATCCTTTCTCCTAGTATTGTAGTTATGCACACTGCTATTACTTTTGAATTGGGTTTGGTTGTTAATAACAAATTTCATAAGAGAGTATATATACTGAGAAGCTACTGTGAATATCCCTAGATCCTTAAATAAATGTCTGCAGGATGATCTTGGGTGGACTCCAGCTATTATTCTGATTACACGCTTTTGTGCAATAAATACTTTATTCCTCAGTGATGAATTACCCCAAAATATGATGCCATATGAAAGCAATGAGTGAAAATAGGCGTAATAAGCTAATTTACTAAGATGTTTATCACCAAAATTTGCAATGACCCTTATTGCATAAGTAGCTGAACTCAAACGTTTCAGCAGATCATCAATGTGTTTCTTCCAATTTAATCTCTCATCAATGGACACACCTAAAAATTTGCAATGTTCTACCTTAGCTATATGCTTCTGATTAAGGTCTATATTTATTAATGGCGTCATACCATTCACTGTATGGAACTGTATGTACTGTGTCTTATCAAAATTCAGTGAGAGTCCGTTTACAAGGAACCACTTAGTAATTTTCTGAAAGACAGTATTGACAATTTCATCAGTTAATTCTTGTTTGTCAGGTGTGATTACTATACTTGTATCATCAGCAAAGAGAACTAACTTTGCCTCTTCATGAATATAGAATGGCAAGTCATTAATATATAATAAGAACAACAAAGGACCCAAGACTGACCCTTGTCGAACCCCATTCTTGATAGTTCCCCAGTTTGAGGAATGTGCTGATCTTCGCATGTCACGAGAACTACTTATTTCTACTTTCTGCACTCTTCCAGTTAGGTACGAATTAAACCATTTGTGCACTGTCCCACTCATGCCACAATACTTGAGCTTGTCTAGCAGAATTTCATGATTTACACAGTCAAAAGCCTTTGAGAGATCACAAAAAATCCCAATGGGTGGTGTTCGGTTATTCAGATCATTCAAAATTTGACTGGTGAAAGCATATACGGCATTTTCTGTTGAAAAACCTTTCTGGAAACCAAACTGACATTTTGTTAGTACTTCATTTTTACAGATATGTGAAGCTACTCTTGAATACATTACTTCCTCAAAAATTTTGGATAAAGCTGTTAGAAGGGAGATTGGACGGTAATTGTTGACATCAGATCTATCCCCCTTTTTATGCAAAGGTATAACAATAGCATATTTCAGTCTATCAGGGAAAATGCCCTGTTCCAGAGAGCTATTACACAGGTGGCTGAGAATCTTACTTATCTGTTGAGAACAAGCTTTTAGTATTTTGCTGGAAATGCCATCAATTCCATGTGAGTTTTTGCTTTTAAGTAAGTTTATTATTTTCCTAATTTCAGAGGGAGAAGTGGGTGAGATTTCAATTGTATCAAATTGCATAGGTATGGCCTCTTCCATTAACAGCCTAGCATCTTCTAATGAACACCTGGATCCTACTACATCCACAACATTTAGAAAATGATTATTAAAAATATTTTCAACTTCTGACTTTTTGTTCGTAAAGTTTTTATTCAATTTTATGGTAATACTGTCTTCCTCAGCTCTTGGTTGACCTGTTTCTCTTTTAATAATATTCCAAATTGTTTTAATTTTATTATCAGAGTTGCTGATTTCAGACATGATACACATACTCCTGGACTTTTTAATAACTTTTCTTAATACAACACAGTAGTTTTTATAATTTTTGATAGTTTCTGGGTCACTACTCTTTCTTGCTGTCAGATACATTTCCCTTTTCCAGTTACAAACGAGAATTTAAATCTGGCTTCTTCCAAATATAAATTTGGTCTTATTGTTCTATTAAGTTCTGCATTTGGTGATTTGGAACATTATTTAAGACCCAAGCTGTTATCTCTTTGGTATATTCTTATTTTGTTCATTAGGTGGCATTGTGTACCCGTATGGAATGTTTTCAAGAATTAAGAGACAAA
The DNA here is from genome assembly GCF_023898315.1 of Schistocerca nitens. Taxonomy (NCBI): domain Eukaryota; kingdom Metazoa; phylum Arthropoda; class Insecta; order Orthoptera; family Acrididae; genus Schistocerca; species Schistocerca nitens. The sequence continues at coordinate 262,837,064 of NC_064616.1, forward strand.
GAATCACTCTTGGTAACACCATCTATTGCTTTCTGGGCCTTGTGAATGAACAGTCTGAGCTGGGTTTGAAAATATCACTGTTTGTGGAAACTATTTTCATTCCTAGAGGATATTTTTTGTCTTCAGAATTTATAATACAGGAGCATAAGACATCTTTCAAAATTCTACAACAGACTGTGGTTAGTGATATAGTGCTATGATTGTGAGAATCTGTATGGCAAACCTTTGTCAAAATGAGATTCACCAATACATTTTTCCTAACACTTACAACGCTTTGTTCTTCCAGCAACCTGTCATATACTGCTGTTAAAGAAAAGTGAGTTCTGCCCCATACTGTGTTCGTTTAGGTACTTCATGAGGTACTGTCATCATTCCTCTGTTGAATGACCTCAGTTGACTTCCTATTCCATGGTCACTTATTTGTTATTCATCATTTTAGCACTTGTGTGATGATTGACAGGAAGAACCACATCACTGCTTTCCTAAGTGAAACTGTTTTGAGCAAAGGAATTCTGTATTATGACCTTATCCCCGTAATGCACCATTTCAGTTGACATTATGGTCACTGAGTGTCTGTACGGGTAGTTTTGATCTGTTTATTGATTTGTTATTCATATAACATAGGACCAAAATTGCTTAGAATTTTCTGCAGATGGGTAGAGAGAATTTTATTTTCGAATTATTGAAAGGCTCGCATATGCCTCTCCTTGCACAATTTTTTTTCCATTTTATGTTTGTCCACAATGTTTTTGTTATGTTGAAATCTGTGACCAAGTTCTCGTTGATTTTGGAGCATATTTCTAACATGGGTGTCAAACCATGGTGCACTTCCCATCTGCCACACCTATGCTCAGCACATAGCTGTCCAAGGTGTGTTAAACAGAACTTTTGAACTTTATCCATGAAAGGGAGATGGTTCAGTGAAACAAAAGATAAATTTATCTATAAATCAATTTTTTATTTATTATAATATTATTTTAGTATACACTTCAGTTACCTACTTAGTATCACATCACAAGAGAACATTTTTAGAGCTTAGAAATTAGTACGACTTACTGTAATCTTGATTTAAAGTTAAACATACAGCTGACTACAATTTTCTATTGTTGGGACTTATTTGTATGTAACAGCATCATCTGCAAAAAGCCTACCAGAACCTCTGACTTTATCCACTAGGTCATTTATATAAAGGGTGATTATAATTAAACTTGCAAAACACTGTAGAAATAACACCACTGGTCAGAATGACATCAAATTGCAACAGAATATTATCGGAGAAGGGGGAAACTGTGCAGCAGAAGAAAAAAATAGTGTGAAAATTGATCAATAGATGGCGCTGTGTGTCAGAATATGTCAATGAAAACACTTGTCAGCCCACAAACCATTGAAGATGGTATAAACATGCCGGGTACATGGCTTTTCCTCCTTTCGCATCTGTGACATTCCCCATGACAGTCTAAATGCAGGATCGTGTTCTGCTTGTAAAGCCGTATTAAAGTATGATGACTGTTCACACGTCGCTCTGCAGAAGTTCCAGACACTAGAGGATTTGAAAAAAGGTGTTGGTCTGATGACTGCTGTGAATCTGGAAAAAAATGATTTGGAAATTCGAAAAGACAGGTTCTTTTGGTGCGCAACCTGATGGAAGGAGGAGACGAATTTATTCGACGTCAGTGGAAGCAGTGGCCACAGTAATGCAAGAAGAGACGAATGGTGGGGTGCAAATGTGTGGTGCATGGAGAATTGCCCAAAAATTTGACATATCTGTGCACATGGTGTGTAAAATCCTACAAAAGGTCCTTCTTTGCTGTCCATTGAAAATTACCCCTGTGCATGAATTGCTTCCTGTTGACCTGCCAGCAAGAGAGACCTTTGCTTTAGAATTTCTTGCTCGAATGGAAGTGGACAATGATTGGCCGTGGAAGATTTTGTGGACAGACGAAGCCCACTTCCATCTGACAGGATATGTCAATACAAAGAATTGTCGAATATGGGCAATGGAAAATCCACATGCAAATCAGCCAGTACCACTCCACCCTTAAAATGTCACTGTGTGGTGCGGATTTATGGCATCAGTTATCATAGTGCCATATTTTTTCGAAGAGAAAGGTGCTACCGGTCATGTTATCCATACTGTCACTGCTAAGTGCTACGAGAGTCTTTTGCGCAACCACGTCATTCCATTATACTTCCTTGAGATATGCCAAAATTACTTTTGTGTCTGATGATTTCTCTCCAATTAGAATGATATACTGTGTTCTGTCTGTTGTACAATCTCTTCAACCAATCACAAAGGTGGCCCGATATTCCATATGATTACGTTTTGTTCATTCGGTGACTAGACAAACTGTTTGGATGACCTTTCACAAGTTAAGTAATAAAGAATCAGTCTGAAACAGTTAGAGGAACACAACGAAACAAGTAACTATAAATACCTTATCATTTTTCCAATATTTACGCTAGAATCCATTACCAATATTATTGATCATTATCAAAAACAGAAATAGAATCTTCAGTCATGAATCTTTTGCCATAAAGTTACTAAACTAGTCAATCCCTGAAATTTTCTGCTCGTCTCAAGTTGGGGGATGGGTTATCTGATTAATGGTTACAGTTTCATCTCCTAGCTTCCTACACAGAGGCCATAAAGTGCTGTGAACTTTGTTAAATGTAATCAGTTAATGTTTTCTCCCACTGAACATAAACTCTCATGCATTCACAATTAGGGAGACCCACTAAAGTGATTAAAACAGTACATGGCATAATAACACCTCCCCCAATTAAACTATTCAACCAATCCTTTGAACAGGGATGCTTTACCGAAGTTCTGAAATATGCCAAAGTCAGACCTCTGTTCAAGAAAGGGCAGAGGGAAGACATGGAAAACTATCGGGCTATTTTTATTCTTCCAGTCCTGTCAGAAGTGTTGGAGAAAGCAGCTGCAACCACATCAAAAACTTTATCATAAAAAATGATATTATTACAAGTAACCAATTAGGATTTTGACCAGGAAAAACACTCTGGATGCAATGAACAACTTTATTGAAAAGATAGGCGAATCACTGGATCAGATGAGTAAAATTGCAGGTATCTTCTGCGATCTCACAAAAGCATTTGACTCCATGAACCATGACTTACTTATCTACAAATTGTACAAATACCAAATTAAGGACAATACTCTAAATTGCCTAACATCATACTTACACAACTGATAACAAAGGGTAATTATCACCTTAGATGCAGTTAATTATTATTCTAAATGGAGTATAGTATCTCAAGGCTCCATTTTGGGGCCAATCCTGTTCCTATTCTACGTAACTGACTTACTCATAAATATAAATTACCGATCTGTTATGCTTGCAGACGATACTCCTGTTTTAATTGAAAATGATGATGCAGAATTATTCTGAGCTCCATCATAAGCACACTGGATACCTTAGATAACTGGTCCCTGCTAAATGGATTGAAAATGAACATTGCAAAAACCCATATGGTTCATTGCAAAACGAAACATTCAAAATTGTGGAATTTAAAAGTCAACACAACAATAAACCTATGAAAGAAGTTGACATGGTCAAATTTCTGGGATTAAATGTGAACAAGAAGTTAACCTGGAATACACATATTGACTTCCTATCAAATAAACTAAGCAGTTTTGCAGTTGCAGTGCATATACTAGCGAATTCCACTGACTTGAGTACATGAAAAATTGATTATCATAGTTATTTTGAATCTGTTATTAGATACAGGATAATTTTCTGGGGAAGTTCAAGTAGTGTATCACGAAACTAAAACTGCAAAAGAAAACTGTCCAATACATGTGTACTGCACAGTAAACAGAGTCTTGTTACCCATTATTTTGGAAACTTCTAAATCCTAACTGTTCCTTCATATACATTTATGAAACTATAATTTTCCTACACAGCAGACAAAAATTATTTGATGGGAATAATTTTAACCATACATATAACAAAAGAAATAAAAATAATTTTATGCTACCCACACACCATTTGAAATTATATGCATGGACTCCTCAGTATATGGGGATGACAATATATAACAAATTAATGGGCACAAACATATTTAACATGGAGACAGAAATTTTAACAACGAGGTTACAGCAGATTCGGTAGGAAAAATGCTACTATTTAACAGAATAATTCATAGGGGATGAAATTATAACTTGAGCAAGGGGTAATTAAGTATGCACATATAACAAAACTGTATTACTGCTATTATTATTTTGCTGTTTGGTAACATTAGCTGTTCTTTGTTTGTGGTGAAATTTTACCACAATTTGACATGTCTCCTGTACCTGGATTAAATGATTTAGATTATGTATGTTATGAGACAAATAAAGCACAATTCACCACAATTCACAAAAAAGAAAATTAAGTTTCCTTTGTTTGTCAGGATGCATTTTTGCTTGAAACATATTTCTGAAGATGGTTGGATATTACATTCCTTACATTTAGCAGCTTTACAAATACTCATTCTATTCTGAACTAGTTTGAAATCTTCTACCATGCAGTCTTCAGGGATAATCCTATTATGTAGACATTTCACAATGATGAACCACTGATCATAACTAACAAAAATTCGCAGCAATTGTCATTGACTAACATACAATATATGAAGAGTGGAATGTCAAACTTAAAAGTTTCAAATTTAACATTTGTTATGAGAATCAAAGAACTATGTATCTCTTTTTGTACAGTACTAATTTGTATCCAAAAAATTGAGAAGGTATTCTGATACCCCTCATTGCTGCAAATATAATGCTACAAAATAGAAAATAGTCAATTAAGGTTTAAGAAAGTTTTAGGTGCCATACCAGGGAACTGACTGATTCTATGCAGGGATGCTGCTGGATTTCATGTCAGAAGGTACAAAGTTTTTTCCCAATATATGTGACTTATAAATTTGAAGAACTTTTTATATGCTCAACATTTTCTCCTGCAGGTTTCTATAGTGCACTCTCAGGAGCTGGTCAACATGATATACGTAAATAAGCTAACAGTATAATTGCAGTAAAATCTGTTTTTAAATTTCCAGATTTTACATTTTCCTTTCATTTATGTTACACTCTAACATACACACACACACACACACACACACACACACACACACACAGCTTGAAAGAATTATCCAAATGGGACAGAAATCAGAAGGCTGCTGGGGCTCAAGTCAAAGCAGGATATATCACTGAAGACAAATCTACTTCAGTCAAGGAGATTCCAGGCCCCAACGATGACCACCAAAGATGTGTGGAGACATCCCAGAGACGGGTTGGATACCAACCTCATTATCACCTGCCATATCGCGTAACAACCAGGAGTGATGGTCTCAAGCGCTATTTCATTCCATAGCACAACCCTTTGGTTTTCATCCAAGACACCCTTACAGCACAGTGGTGCATCAATGATATTCTATGCCCCATGTCATTGCCCTTCATGGCAAACCATCTTGGGCTTACATCTCAGGAAAGTAATGCCCACCAGTAAACAGGAATAGCTTCTACTGCTTGTCCTCACGCTTCCCAAACTCAAATCCTACCTTCGCCAGTATGGTCACCGGATCTCTCCCCAATTGAGAACGTTTGGAGCATTATGGGCAGGCCCCTCCAACCATCTCATGATTTTGACGATCCAGCGTGCCAGTTGGGCAGAATTTGGCATGATAACCATCAGGAGCAAATCTAAGACTCTGTCAATCAATGCCAAGCTGAATAACTGCTTGCATAAGGGTCAAAGGAGGACCAATGCATCATTGTCTTACCCAATTAGTGAAGCCCTTTCTCTTGAATAAATCATCCAATTCTTCTGCAGTTTTAATCATTTGTTTGTCTTTATACATACACTCCTGGAAATGGAAAAAAGAACACATTGACACCGGTGTGTCAGACCCACCATACTTGCTCCGGACACTGCGAGAGGGCTGTACAAGCAATGATCACACGCACGGCACAGCGGACACACCAGGAACCGCGGTGTTGGCCGTCGAATGGCACTAGCTGCGCAGCATTTGTGCACCGCCGCCGTCAGTGTCAGCCAGTTTGCCGTGGCATACGGAGCTCCATCGCAGTCTTTAACACTGGTAGCATGCCGCGACAGCGTGGACGTGAACCGTATGTGCAGTTGACGGACTTGGAGCGAGGGCGTATAGTGGGCATGCGGGAGGCCGGGTGGACGTACCGCCGAATTGCTCAACACGTGGGGCGTGAGGTCTCCACAGTACATCGATGTTGTCGCCAGTGGTCGGCGGAAGGTGCACGTGCCTGTCGACCTGGGACCGGACCGCAGCGACGCACGGATGCACGCCAAGACCGTAGGATCCTACGCAGTGCCGTAGGGGACCGCACCGCCACTTCCCAGCAAATTAGGGACACTGTTGCTCCTGGGGTATCGGCGGGGACCATTCGCAACCGTCTCCATGAAGCTGGGCTACGGTCCCGCACACCGTTAGGCCGTCTTCCGCTCACGCCCCAACATCGTGCAGCCCGCCTCCAGTGGTGTCGCGACAGGCGTGAATGGAGGGACGAATGGAGACGTGTCGTCTTCAGCGATGAGAGTCGCTTCTGCCTTGGTGCCAATGATGGTCGTATGCGTGTTTGGCGCCGTGCGGGTGAGCGCCACAATCAGGACTGCATACGACCGAGGCACACAGGGCCAACACCCGGCATCATGGTGTGGGGAGCGATCTCCTACACTGGCCGTACACCACTGGTGATCGTCGAGGGGACACTGAATAGTGCACGGTACATCCAAACCGTCATCGAACCCATCGTTCTACCATTCCTAGACCGGCAAGGGAACTTGCTGTTCCAACAGGACAATGCACGTCCGCATGTATCCCGTGCCACCCAACGTGCTCTAGAAGGTGTAAGTCAACTACCCTGGCCAGCAAGATCTCCGGATCTGTCCCCCATTGAGCATGTTTGGGACTGGATGAAGCGTCGTCTCACGCGGTCTGCACGTCCAGCACGAACGCTGGTCCAACTGAGGCGCCAGGTGGAAATGGCATGGCAAGCCGTTCCACAGGACTACATCCAGCATCTCTACGATCGTCTCCATGGGAGAATAGCAGCCTGCATTGCTGGGAAAGGTGGATATACACTGTACTAGTGCCGACATTGTGCATGCTCTGTTGCCTGTGTCTATGTGCCTGTGGTTCTGTCAGTGTGATCATGTGATGTATCTGACCCCAGGAATGTGTCAATAAAGTTTCCCCTTCCTGGGACAATGAATTCACGGTGTTCTTATTTCAATTTCCAGGAGTGTACATCACATCTACTGATTTCTGTTCCATTCAGATAATTTCTTCATAGTGCATCATTTTTCTTTTTTTGTCTTAGAGTATTTTTAGTTGGTCCCATTGTAACCATATTTTATCGATTAACCCTTTTATGAGCATTAAAAATTTTGTGTGGATAACTTCCTTCATTTTGCACTTTTGAGTCACTACCATAAACTTCAATATAATTTTTCCAATCGGTTCCTGTGGATACCACATTGTATTCTCATTCCTGCACAACTTCTTGGACAATGCATAACGTAAAACTATACGGTCTCTTTCATAATCTGAATCATTTTGGGTGCTATGCGAAAATATGTAGCTTTTTACGGGTACTTTCAAAATATACGAATCTCGCAAATTCTCATTGACGAGACCTACTACTTTCGCAAGTTTGTTTGTCATAACATTAAGAAAATTATTTGACTTTTCAACTACATCTATATGCCATTAGGAATTCGTATGCATTTCTGCAGATTTGAAAAAAAAAAACTCATAAAATTGGTGAATGAACGGCTTCTGGGTGCACCATGATGCATCATATATGGTTGGACAAGCACACACAACTCACAAAACACACGTTTCACTGCTTTAGAATAAACCAACCATGAACATAACGACAGACAGTCGAAACAAAACATTCTCTTTTCGCCACGTACGTCATTCTTGAAACTATAATTTTGTCAGGTTGCCATGGATTGAAGAAACTCTTGAATTTAGGGAATCATCATCCTCCTTTCTTTCAATCTAATTTCCAACATTGGAGACACTGACCAGGAGACTTCCACCATTTACATCAAAGCGCTACACGCCAGCGGAAATACTGGCTTGGTCTATATCTTTCCGTCACTACAGTACTGTGAATTTTATAGAAATATTTGAGTTGACTCACTCTATCCATGTGATATTTCATGATTTACTCTTTTCTTTTTTGACTTTAATTCATTTATGAGGTGCAAAATATTAATCATTTTTTCACTCTATTCACTCTAATTGTACACCTCAAAACGCACAAAATTCTAGATAAACCACATCCATACACCGTTGTTCACTTATAATTCACTGTTGACTATGGAAAAATTGAGAGATAGTTACTTTCACTAACTGAAAACACTCTTCAGATGAGTTTTGTGACAGCACATTATACAGACGTTCATGTGATGCTTATTGGCCGTAGTGTTTACGAAATGAAACAAATGAGTGTTATTGTACTACAGTTACTCAATGAGAGCTACCTACTGTTAGTTTGCATGGGTTGGTGGTAGTTGCTGCCCATATCTGGTGTTGCTGTGCAACTTCTTGTTTCTACCAACAAATAACGATCAGCAGCAGCATAGTACAAATGCACACCCTTTCAGCAAATGAAAATAAATATAACACAATACAAGGGGAGGTCGAAACGTTTCTAGCCTGAGATAGTTACCGTAATGTTTCGCACAATAAACCCCACCTACTTTTATGGTGACCTTTTGTGGGTATGCAAGTCAAATTTCGAGGCTCCAGCTTCGTTAGTTTTGCCGCTAGAATGCGTTGTATACAGTAGTGTCAGCAAAATGACGAACGTTGAGAGAATCAAAAAACGTGCTGTGATTATCATCATTTGAAGGGAATGACGCTCAAGGAAATTGTGAAGGACATCCGGAATACATTTAAGGACAGTGCTCCGCTTTTGCAACAGTGAAAAATTGGGTGTCCTACTTAAAATGTGGATGAATGAATATGGAAGATACGCCAAGGAGCGGAAGGCCTGTCACCATTGCCACTGGTGAAACAGTGACTGCAGTTCACGATATAATTTTGAAGGACTGTCAAACAACGTAGCAGAACATTGAAACCAAATGTGGAATCTCCCGTGGGCGTGGTCATGACATTGTTATGGATATTTTATGAATGCAGGAAGTTTCATCTCGGTGGGTCGCAAAAGACTTGAATGCAGATCAGAGATGGGAGCGTGTGCAGTCTTATGAAGAAACAGTCCGCCAATTTGAAGTGGATGAAGACGGCTTTCTTGCAAGGTATGTGACAATGGACAAAACGTGGGTTCACCACTTTGATACTGAGACAAAACAACAGTCACAGCCGGCCGCGGTGGCTGAGCGGTTCTAGGCGCTTCAGTCCTGAACCGCGTGACTGCTACGGTCGCAGGTTCGAATCCTGCCTCGGGCATAGATGTGTGTGATGTCCTTAGGTTAGTTAGGTTTAAGTAATTCTAAGTTCTAGGGGACTGATGTCCTCAGATGTTAAGTCCCATAGTGCTCAGAGCCATTTTGAACCAACAGTCACAACAATCGAAACATTCTTCATCCCCTACCCCAAAAAAATTTGGGGTGCAAAAATCAGCTAGTAAGGTGATGGCATTGGACTTCTGGGATGCAGAAGGGATAATAATGATGGATTACTTGCAAAAGGTCGTAACTATCATACTACTGCACCCTCCTGTGCCATTTGAGAGAAGAGATAAAGAAAAAAAAAGGCGCGGAGTGTTGGCGTGTAGAGTTCTTTTGGATCAGCACAACGCACCGGCGCACAAAGCCCTCGCAACATTGGAAACTCTGCGTGACTGCGGGTTAGAACTGTTACGTCATCCATCATATTCTCCAGATTTTACTCCGTCAGACGTTTTCCTTTTCCCAAACCTAAAAAAAAAAAAATGACCTCAAAAGACGACGATTTGACAATAATGATGCAGTGATTGATGCTGTGAACGCTTGGTTGGACTCGAAATCGGAGACCTATTATTTGAATGGTTTTCAGAAGTTATCTGAGCATATCTGCAAGTGCATATTATGAAGCCGGCCGGTGTGGCCGAGCGGTTCTAGGCGCTACAGTGTGAAACCGAGCGCCCGCTACGGTCGCAGGTTCGAATGCTGCCTCGGGCATGGATGTGTGTGATGCCCTTAGGTTAGTTAGGTTTAAGTAGTTCTAAGTTCTAGGGGACTGATGACCTCAGAAGTTAAGTCCCATAGTGCTCAGAGCCATTTTTGATATTATGAAAATTCTGTCATTCTTTATTTGTTAGGCTAGAAACTTTTCCACCCTGGCGCCTCATATGTACTTCAAAATAATGTCTGACATTTGTTAACCATTATTTGAATGCTGACGAAATAAGATTCTGTCGAGTGTATTTTGACAGCCAACCGTTTAGTTAAACCTAGTGATGTGGGACGGGGAAGAAGGAAACACTAGTGAATACCAAAGTCCTACCAGCAGTCTAGCTATCTCAATGACTGTATATAGGGAGTTCAAAGGAATGGGTTGCAATGGCGAAGCAGTTCCTCATAAGTCACACATTTCTCTAGTCAGTGCTGAGTGATACCTGATGCGGTGTAAAGAGTAACACCATTGGTCAGTGAATGAATGGAAGGGAGTGATCTGAATTGATAAATGATAATGGAACCTGTGGCAATCCGATGAAACTGCTTGGTTTGGCGAATGCCTGGAGAATGTAACCTGCCATTATGTGTAATGCCAACAATGAAGTATGGACGAGGTGGTGTTACGGTATGGGGGTGTTTCCTGTGGTCAGGAAGTGGCCTCTTATTGACCTTAAGAAACAATAAATGTGGAATGATATGAACACATTTTACAGCATTGCTTACAATAGAGAAACAGTTAGGAGATTATGGTTGTATCAGCATCTATGAGGTAATGGTCTGTGGACAATAACATCCCTGAAATGGACTGGCCTGCCCAGGTCCGATCCTGAACTAAGTGAAACATCTTTACAATGTCGGCTTCGCTCCAGATTCTAGTGTTAACATCACTACCATTGTTAAATATCACTGCCATTCTTCCTTAGGTAGTAAGACCCCTCACTGAAAGTGTCACCAGCAGAGTTCAACCCATCATAAAAATGAACGGTTGATACATCCCATATTAATGTCCACAAAGTGGCAAACACAAACTTTGGATCACATAGTGTGGGGAATATAACATAATATTCTAATACCACTGATACTTGTACCAGGTGAAAACATTACAGTGCATCAAAAATTTACTTTTCAAATGCTAAAACAAACACTCTGATATAATGAAGCTCTGTGCTATGGCAACCATTTAGATACTGTATCATGAGCAGTGAAATACGTCCAACCTGTCCCACTAGGAGCACTACCAGTCAAATCTTACTCTTAAAACAGGGGTAGTCTTATTTCACTGTGCCCTATGTTTCACTGCACTCCATTTTCCCATGTACTCAACATTTTCAACCCCAGACATGAAAGACTGATGTCGACAACTCAGGTAATCTGAAATCTGTTTTTTTCACATTTACTAAGAATAAATATATTCCTATCTTTATTTATTTTCTTATTGACACCCATAGTCAATAATGATATAATAATCTTATAATAATTGATTCCGTGCTCTGTGTTAACTGAGTCGACAAGTTAGGGCCTGTTTGTAACAAGCTTAATGATTCAGTTTTGGATGCTGTAACTTTTTGATAAGGCATTTAGAACAATTTCTCTACTTCAGACCACAAACACTTCAGTATTTAAGTCTATAGCTGGTGTGTTGAAATTTCTCCCTGGTACTATGACTACAATAAATCAGCTGCAAACAAGAGGATGAGACTGGCACGGGGAACGTTGTTGAAAATCGCTAGTTCAGCTTCAGCCCAATGCATGAGGCTGGATTTCTTCACCAGTGAAGCCAGTTGCCTGTAGGAAACGAGGATGGCCTCAGAACCCAAGCTGCAGTCATTATTGGTGATAATGTGACTCACGATATGCAACTGGTGGCATCCAGTGTGGTCCATAGCCACCAGCAAAGCCTCCTCCACTTCTCTGGTAAGATATCGTGGCAAGCATACAGTTTGGACACTGGTGTTCCTTCCTGAACTGCTTGCTACCTCTCTAAGGGACTCGATCACCTGCCTAACATTGGGAGCTGCTGCACTTGTCTACACCTTTCAGGAAGAGTGACCCAGTTTCAACACACAAGGAATACAGTGCTGGCTCAAATGTATTTCGACAATGGGTGAAACCTCAAAGCTGTTTTGAGGTATAAGGGAGAGCTATACAGTCAGTACCCACTTTCGCCATCTGCCCAGAGGTTCGTGACCCAACCATTGTTCGCCATTCATACTGAGGCGAACGTATCAGAAACCACTGTGGCGTCATGGATTGTAGGCAAAATTATACACGTACCAGAGGTGCTACAGCTTTTGCCGTAAGTGCCTTAACTCCAATACAGTCCATGTTAGCAGCCTGGGCAACACTAGTTAACAACTGTTTCCAAAATGTGGTCAATTTCCTCTGCATCCATAAAAAGTGGATATAGTCCCTATCCATCATTGAACTTTGTACTTCTATATAACAAAGTACACTGAGGTGACAAAACTCATGAGATAGTCAAGAGCAATGCATTGGTGGAGCTGTCATTTGTACTCAGATGATTTATGAAAAGATTTCCGACATGGTTATGGCCGCACGACGGGAATGAATAGTCTCTGAACGCGGAATGGGAGTTGGAGACAGACGCATGGGACATTCCATTTTGGATATCGTTAGTGAATTCAATATTCGGAGATTGACAGTGTTAAGAGCGTGTCGAGAATATTAAATTTCAGGCATTATTTCTGACCACAGACAACACAGTGGTCGACGGCTTACACTTAACGACCAAGAGCAGCCGTGTTTGTGTAGAACTGCCACTGCTAAAAACAAACAACAATTCAAGTAATAACAGCACGAATCAAAGTGGGACGTATGACGAACGTATCCGTTAGGACACTGTGGCGAAATTTGGTGTTAATGGGCTATGGCAGCAGACGACTTACACGAGTGCCTTTACTAACGTCACGACATCGCCTGCAGCGCTTCTCCTGGGCTCGTGACCATATCGGTTGGATCCTAGACTACTGAAAACCGTGGCCTGGTCACATGAGTCCCAGTTTCAGTTGGTAAAAGCTGATGTTATGTTTCGAATGTGGCACAGACCCGACGAAGTCATGGACACAATTTGTCAACAAGCACTGTGCAATGGTGTGGGCTGTGTTTACATGCGCAGGTTCGAATCCTGCCTCGGGCATGGATGTGTGTGAAGTCCTTAGGTTAGTTAGGTTTAAGTAGTTCTAAGTTCTAGGGGACTGATGACTACAAATGTTAAGTCCCATAGTGCTCAGAGCCATTTGAACATTTTTGTGTTTACATGGATCCAAGTGAACCGATCATTGACTGGAAATGGTTATGTTCGGCTACATGGAGACCATTTGCAGCCATGTATGGACTTCATGTTTCCAAACAACGAAGATTCTTTTATGGATGACAATGCACCATGTAACTAGGCCACAGTTGTTAGTGATTTGTTTAAAGAATACTCTGAACAATTCGAGCAAACGGTCTGGTCATCCAAATCGCTCGACATGAATCCCATTGAACATTGATGGAACACAATCGAGAGGTCAGTTCGTACACAAAATCCTGGATCGGCAACACTTTCACAATTATGGACGGCTACAGAGGCAGCATGGCGCAGTATTTCTGCAGGGGACTTCCAACGATTTGTTGAGTCCATGCCACATAGTGGTGTTGCACTACACTGGGCAAGAGGAAGCCTGACATGATAATAAGAGATATCCCACGACTATTGTCACCTCGGTGTATACAGCACTAACCCAGTCAGTCATTGAATGCAATCTAAGGACTATTGCTGTGCTGCTTCTTGCTGTCACTACACTACAATGTGTGTAGACTTCGATTTAAGGGAAGTAAAAAATGAAACAATATGCCCTATGAAACTAAAAATATATTTTTACTGTGAAATAAAACCAAAACAGTTGCCAAAATAAGGACATTTGTTCAAAAGTGCACATCTTTGAACATCTGTGAAATAAAAATATCCTGCTGGGTAACATTCAATATCATACTGCCCCATCATGTGCATTGTAACGTGTATGGATCTTCCTTGGAAGGCTGTACCTTAGGTTGGCAAGTCAATGTTGCTCTAGCTTGTCCAGATCTTCAAAGACGGCTCACCTGAGGTCATACATTATGTGGCGGGGCTTCATGTGATGAGTCATTGCAAGTGTCAACAGATCCAAAGGATGTTTAGTTGGGTTCTCGTCAGCAAATACCACAAGCCATTCTATTTAGTTGCCCAGTACTGCACAGCTCTCAGACTATCTTCAACAGCTGTGAGGGTCACCTGACTGCAATACATAATATTGGCTCAAAACTTGGCTGATGCAGCTCCCATTGTCTAGAGGCCAAATTGACCATATTCTGTGCTGTTTCGGTCAACATTGTGATAGTTTTCTGTCATGTGGAATCCTCTTATTATGTACATGTATTGAGCAGACATATTACTGAACAATTTACTAGATCACTTCATGTTAAAAGAAACTTGCACACTGTGCTCAAATCAGCACTACATGATATATAATGAACAGACTTAACACATGGTATGCATAACATGACAAGGCATGAGGAAAACGAAGACACTCGTATATGAAAGAAAGATATGCAAAAGATCATTGCTCACAGAGATCATAGATGTTCACTCGGATGCTTTGATTAAGCTTAAAACTTTCAAATAACCCTCTTAAAAATGCCATGAGCTGTACAGTCCACAAAATTTATAATGTTTTTTTTTCTTTTCTTGATCCTTTTGTCTTTATATTTGCAGGCATCACATTCTTTTGCAAGTAAAATATTTTTACAACTTTGCTGGCTACAGCTTCCTTTATATAGTGATGTCAAACTTCAATATGCTTTCACATTTTATGATTTGAAGTAACAACAGAAAAATTTCATGCTCTCTGATTATCATTAATTACAGTTAAACGCATATCATAGCTTATCATTTCATGCAATAAATTTCTTAAACAAACGGCCTTTTGACAAACCTCAGAAAGAGCCATATACTCAGCATCTGCGCTACAAAGAGCAATAGTTTTCTGCTCAGCACTTTGCCATGAAACTGCAGAGCTACACAATTTAAAAATAAAATAATTTTGCCATTTCCTGTCTAAGGAATGATTTGTCCAATCTGCATCCACAAAACCATGTAATTCTAAATCTTCTTTCGTAAACATTAGAGAGTAAATCTTAGTTTACTTCAAATATCTCAAAATCTTACTAGCGTATTTTGTCAGAACATGAATTCTTAAACTGTCTTAAACAGCTCACACTGAGAGGAATAACTGGTCTTGTTAGTACTGAAAAATACCTTAAACTACCTAGTAAGTCTTGATAAGGAACATGAACCACAAATCTTTCCATGATTGGGTGGCTGCATGCCTCAATGGTACTGATAGCCATACCATAGGTGCAACCACAATTGAGGGGTACCTGTTGAGAGGCCAAGCAAACCTTTGGTTCCTGAAGAGGGGCAGCAGGCTTTTCAGTAGTTGTAGGGCAACAGTCTGAATAGTTAACTGATCTGACTTTGTAACATTGACCAACTTGGTCTGGCTGTGCTGGTACTGTGAAAGGCTGAAATAAAGTGGAAACTACAGTTGTTATTTGTCATGAGGGCATGCAGCTCTTCTGTATGGTTAAATGATGATGGCATCCTCTTGAACAAAGTATTCATAGGTAAAGTAGTTCCCCATTCAATTCTCAGGGTGGGGACTGCTCTGGAGGATGTCATCACCAAGAAAAGAACAAACCTGGCAGTCTACAGGTTGGAGCGTGAAATGATTGATCACTTAATAGGGTAGATGCATTACAAAATTTTTAAAAAAGGGAAATGGATAAGTTGAAGATAGTTATAGTGGCAACTGGTGTGGTTCAGTGATAGAATGAACAGGTCTTTGGGTCAGGTGAGCAAAGGATTATAAATAGAAACTCAAACAGAGCTAACGCAGAAGTAGGTCTAATAATGAATAAGAAAAATAGAAATATGGATAAGCTACTATGAACAGCGCAGTTCAGACACGAAGCTAACCCCTATGATGAAGGTACTGGAAGACTATATGATGGGATAAAAGAAATTGCTCACATAGATAAGGGAGAGGAAAATGTAATTGTGATGAGGGACTGGAATTCAGTAGTAGGCAGAGGAAGAGAATTAAAAATAGTAGGTGAATACGGACTGGGGAAGTGAAATGAAAGAGGAAGCCACCTAGGAGAGTTTTTCACAAACCATAATTTAATCATCGTTAACACTCGGTCTATGGTCATAAAAGAAGGTTTTATATGTTGAAGAGACTTGGAGATACTGGACAATATCAGATTGATTATATAACGCTAAAAGAGAGATTCAGGAACCAGATTTTGAACTTTAAAACGTTTTAGTCACAGATGTGGACTCTGACCAAAATTTATTGGATGTGTATTGTAGATTGCAATTAAAGAGATTTGTAAAAGGTAGGGAAGTAAAGAGATGGGACTTGGATAAGTTGAAAGAACCACAGGTTGTTGAGAGTTTCAGAGTGAACATTAGGCAATATCTGACTGAAACAGGGGAAAGGAATGCAGTAGAAGGCGAATTAATATTTTTGAGACATGAAATAGTTCAGGCAGCAGATGATCAAATAGGTAAAAAGACGAAGCCTAGTAGAAATCCTTTGATATCACCTAATGAAATGAGAAAATATAAAAATCCGGCAACTTAATCAGGCTAAATGGAATACAAACGTCTAAAATATGAGATAGGCAGAAAGTGCAAGATGGCTAAGCAGAAATGGTAAATGTAAGGATACGAAAGCATATATATAACCAGGGGAAATATATATACCACCTACAGGAAATTAAATAGACGTTTGGAGAAAGGAAAAGTAGCTGTGTGAAAATCGAGACCTCAGATGGAAAACCAGTAGTAAGGAAAGAAAGTAAAACTGAAAGATGCAAACAGTATATAGAGGGGCTATAGTAACGAAATGAACTTCAAGGCAATATTATGGAAAGAGAAAAGTACATATATGAAGATGACATATGATACTGTGAGAAGAATTAGACAGGGCACTGAAAGACCAAAGTCGAAACAAGGTCCTTCGAGCAGACGACATTCCCTCAGAACTGCTGATATCCCTGGGAAAGTTAGCCATAACGAAACTATTCCATCCGGTATGCAACATGAATAAGACATGCGAAATACCCCTGGACTTAAAGAAGAGTGTAATAATTCCAATCGCAAAGGAAACAGATGCTGACAGACATGAATATTACCGAATTGTCAGTTTAGTAAGTAATGGTTGCAAAATACTAAGACGCATTAATTACAGATGAACTGAAAAACTGGTAGATGCCGACCTTGGCGAAGATCAGTTTGGATTCTTGAGAAATATAAAAACATGGAAGGCAGTACTGACCATATGACTTAACGTAAAAGATAGGTTAAGGAAAGGTAGACCTGCGTTTATACGTTTTGCAGATTTAGAGAAAGCTTTTGACAATGTCGACTGGAATACATTCTTTGAAATTCTGAAGGTAGCAGAGGTAAAATAAAGAAATCAGATGGCAGTTATAGGAGTAGAGGGACATTAATGGGTACCAGTGGTTGAGAAGGGACTGAGATAGCATTGTAGCCCATCCCCGATGTTACTCAATCTGTACATTGAGAAAGCAGAAAAGAAAACCAAAGAATAATTTGGAGAAGGAACTAAAGATTAGGGAGAAGAAGTAAAGAGTTTGAGGTTTGCTGATGACATGGTAATTCTGTCAGAGACTGCGAAGGAATAGGAAGAGCAGCTGAGTGGACGGGAGAGGTCTTCCAAGGAAGATATAACATGAACATTAACAAAAACAAAACTAGGGTAAATGAATGTAATCGAATTAAATCAAGCGATGCTCTCGGAATTAGATTAGGAATGGAAGACTAAAAGCAGCAGATGAGTTTTGCTACTTGGCAATGAAAACAAAAGCCTTTCTGAAGAAGAGAATTTTGTTGATATCGAATATAGATTTAAGTGTTTGGAAGTCTTTTCTGAAATTATTTATCTGGGGTGAAGCCTTGTGTGGAAGTGAAACGAGGACGATAAGCAGTTCAGACAAGACGAGAATGAAGCTTTTGAAATCTCGTGTTACATTAGAATGAAGGAGATTGGATGGGTAGATAACGTAACTAATGAGGAGGTACTGAACAGAACTGGAGAGAAAGAAAATTTGTGGCATAGCCTGACTAATTGAAACGATCGGACACCTTCTCGAACATCAAGGGACAGGGGTGGATTCAGGATGGACTACGTGGAAAGGGGGGAGGGGGGGAGTGAAAAATTTTTCGGAACTACTGAATATTAATATTTAGTTAAATAGATTATGGTGTTTGTCGTTACCAGGAACCAGATTTTGCACATTTACGGCTGCTGGAAAAATCTTTAGCCTCAGTTTTGAATACCCGGCCTTTTTCAGCACTGTTTTGTGTTCTGCTGGGCGAAGAAGGAGACCGACAATCCTCCATCCCCACCCCCTCCACCGCCGATCGCCTTTGTCAATAGATTACCAGTTTAGTACTGGAGGGAGGTATGGTGGGTAAAAATAGTAGAGTGAAACCAAGACACGTATACAGTAAGGAGATTCAAAAGCATGTTGGTTGCAGTAGTTACGGTTTGCACAGGATGGAGTACAGTGGAGAGCTGCGTCAAACCAGTCTTTGGACTGATAACCACAGCAGCAATAACCAGAAACATCGTCAAACTTATTTTCTTTGTCACTTAGAAAACCAGTTTCAGTTTCAGTAGGAGTTTTTATAGTTTAACAGTGTGTCATGTTGAACCCTTCCAGCAGCTGAACAATATGCTTCCATTGACAAAGTGAGCACTTCATTACTCTTGTCATATTTGATCTCAGTCTCCAAACAGTTTGCAGCTATTCCTAAATCTCAAATTTACCTTGTGTTTCAGGAATTCAGTCTCACATGTGCCATTTGAAAAATACAGAAATCAACAACATATGAAACTGTGATAGGAACTAATCCTCTATCCTTAAGTTCTTTTTTTTAAAAAAAAACAAGGTTCTAGTCTAGTACTTTTGTAACATTAACAACGTAAAACTTTTTACTCCTTATTTCCACTGTCCATTTGCTTGTAACTACATTATTTGTTTCATCTGCATTGACATCTACATACATTCTCCGCAAGCTACCACATGGTGCGTGGCGAAGTGTGCCTTGTACCACTACTAGTCATTTCTCTGGTAACAAATGTAGGAGTCCGCCTCCGAATTGCTTCGATATCTTTCTTTAATGTGACCTGGTGGGGATTCCAAACTAGAGCAGTACTGAAGAACCTGTCGTACTAGAGTTCTATATGCTGTCCCCTTTACAAATGAACCACAATTTTCTACAATTCCCCTAACACACCAAAGTTGACCATTTGCTGTTTCTACTACCGTCCTTACGTGCTCGTTCCATTTAATATTGCTTTGCAATGTTACGCCCAGATATTTAATCAATGTGACTATCAGTACTCTACTAATGCTATATTCCAACATTATCTGATTGTTTTTCGTACTCATCTGCATTAAATTACATTTTCCTACATTTGCAGCAAGCTGCCATTCATCACACTAACAGAAATTTTGCCTAAGCCATCTTGCATCATCCCACAGTCACTCAACGACGACACCTTCCCAAGTACCACGGCATCATTAGCAAACAGCAGCAGATTGTTGCTCACAATATTCCTAAGATCATTTATATATAGAGAGAATTAGAGTGGCGCTGTCACAATTCCCTGGGGCACTCCTGATGATATACCCTTGTCTCTGATGAACACTCACCATCAAGGACAACATAATGAATTCTGTTATTTAAGAGATATTTGAGCCACTCACGTACGTGGGAACCTATTCTGAACGCCTGTATCTTCGGTAAAAGTCTTTTGTGGTGCTACTACATCCCACTAAGATCATTTCTTTTGCCTTTTTATCCAATTACGTTCTCTTTACTTTGGGAATATGCATCATGAGCTTCCTTCCAATTATTCTGAAATGAGTAACGAACGTGTTTTATTCCCTAAACTGTAATTTACTGACCTAATGTGGGAATATACTGCACTCTAAACAGCTTCAGCCCAAACGTTTTATCAAACTTACCATCAAATAGTAGACATCATTTCTTTTATGTCATACACTCCTGGAAATGGAAAAAAGAACACATTGACACCGGTGTGTCAGACCCACCATACTTGCTCCGGACACTGCGAGAGGGCTGTACAAGCAATGATCACACGCACGGCACAGCGGACACACCAGGAACCGCGGTGTTGGCCGTCGAATGGCGCTAGCTGCGCAGCATTTGTGCACCGCCGCCGTCAGTGTCAGCCAGGTTGCCGTGGCATACGGAGCTCCATCGCAGTCTTTAACACTGGTAGCATGCCGCGACAGCGTGGACGTAAACCGTATGTGCCGTTGACGGACTTTGAGCGAGGGCGTATTGTGGGCACGCGGGAGGCCGGGTGGACGTACCGCCGAATTGCTCAACAATTGGGGCGTGAGGTCTCCACAGTACATCGATGTTGTCGCCAGTGGTCGGCGGAAGGTGCACGTGCCCGTCGACCTGGGACCGGACCGCAGCGACGCACGGATGCACGCCAAGACCGTAGGATCCTACGCAGTGCCGTAGGGGACCGCACCGCCACTTCCCAGCAAATTAGGGACACTGTTGCTCCTGGGGTATCGGCGAGGACCATTCGCAACCGTCTCCATGAAGCTGGGCTACGGTCCCGCACACCGTTAGGCCGTCTTCCGCTCACGCCCCAACATCGTGCAGCCCGCCTCCAGTGGTGTCGCGACAGCCGTGAATGGAGGGACGAATGGAGACGTGTCGTCTTCAGCGATGAGAGTCGCTTCTGCCTTGGTGCCAATGATGGTCGTATGCGTGTTTGGCGCCGTGCAGGTGAGCGCCACAATCAGGACTACATACGACCGAGGCACACAGGGCCAACACCCGGCATCATGGTGTGGGGAGCGATCTCCTACACTGGCCGTACACCACTGGTGATCGTCGAGGGGACACTGAATAGTGCACGGTACATCCAATCCGTCATCGAACCCATCGTTCTACCATTCCTAGACCGGCAAGGGAACTTGCTGTTCCAACAGGACAATGCACGTCCGCATGTATCCCGTGCCACCCAACGTGCTCTAGAAGGTGTAAGTCAACTACCCTGGCCAGCAAGATATCCGGATCTGTCCCCCATTGAGCATGTTTGGGACTGGATGAAGCGTCGTCTCACGCGGTCTGCACGTCCAGCACGAACGCTGGTCCAACTGAGGCGCCAGGTGGAAATGGCATGGCAAGCCGTTCCACAGGACTACATCCAGCATCTCTACGATCGTCTCCATGGGAGAATAGCAGCCTGCATTGCTGGGAAAGGTGGATATACACTGTACTAGTGCCGACATTGTGCATGCTCTGTTGCCTGTGTCTATGTGCCTGTGGTTCTGTCAGTGTGATCATGTGATGTATCTGACCCCAGGAATGTGTCAATAAAGTTTCCCCTTCCTGGGACAATGAATTCACGGTGTTCTTATTTCAATTTCCAGGAGTGTAGTTCTGTTGAGCCTGTCTGCTTACCCATTTTGCTCTGGTGTATAACTATTAGTCAGCTGATGTGTAATCCCTTGCTTTTTCATTACATCTTCACAACTCGTACAAAATAATTATTTGTCCTTATTTGCTCACACTGTTTTGATTTTCCTTTCTTACTGATTGTCTGCCATTTTTAGGAATTCTTGAAAGTTTTTACAAGCCCTTTTAGGAACCACACAAATCCCATTCAGCTAACACTCATCTTCAAATGGCTCTGAGCACTATGGGACTTAACATCTGAGGTCATCAGTCCCGTAGAACTTAGAACTACTTAAACCTAACTAACCTAAGGACATCACACACATCCATGCCCGAGGCAGGATTCGAACCTGCGATCGTAGCGGTCGCGCGGTTCCAGACTGAAGCGCCTAGAACCGCTCGACCACCTCGGCCGGCCACTCATCTTCGAAAATGAGAAAATGCTTTGGATCACCTAATGATACAAGTTGCATTGTTGCACAAAAATCTGGCTCACTAGAGCTAATAAGTTATTAGCTCTAATGCCTTCATGTGGAAAAGGCTGTCTTCTTTGCTTGCCTTCATTACATAACACACAATTTTGTTTACTAACATTGATGTTAACATTCCCACACAGCATTCCCGAAAGAGCATAATTTTTTATTGTTACAGGACACTTTGGATTTAAATGACTTCATATTCTTGCCAGTTTCATGTAGTAGCAACTTCTAAAAAATTACTTCTCCTGTCAGTGTTCAGCATATAAATACTATTAATAAAATCTGGGTTTGCTACTATGTCTTGATTCTTGTTAAAAATGTTATAGTGATCACTATCAAATTCAAATAAGTTTCGTTTCCCATTCAATCTGCTCACAGACAATAAGTACGTTGTTAGGTCCTGGAGGACAAACATTTTCTCCGTGATATCAGAGAAAAGCTTTCCAACTAATGTAGTTAAATCAACTTGTCCAGAGCACAACACTGGAATTTCAGTCTGATTCATTACCACAATTTTATGTATGCTAACAATGCTCACTATATCCTTCATCCAAATTTTATTTGCTGTGAGATGTGGACCAGTACCCGAATCGGTATACCAATCACTTCAATTATTAGAACCACTTAAAAACACTGTACTCAAGTCATATGAGGTTCTGTTTTGTATGATATCATTATTCTCACTGTTAGGTCACTTTTAAAAGTCTTGGGTTTTGCATTTATAGCAAATAACTTTTTCTTGCTTAGACGAAGCGCCCCATACGATTTAACAATATAGGCTCATTGTTCTATCTCAATGATGACAAAGAAGTCCCATTTCAGGGCAAATACTTTGGTTTACTTTCCTAACTTTTCCCTCTAAAAGCGCTGTCGGTGCTAACCTCTTTTTGTATATCAAGAAGCATGCTTTTAATCGCATCCGTTGTAATAGGAATTCAATGATAATAATCACTGGACAATTTTTCCGGTAATCCTGGACAATTCGAGCGAATTGTTTGATCACCCAGATCGCTGGACATAAATCGATCGAACATTTATAGGACGTAATAGCGAGGTCAGTTCGTGCACTAAATCCAGCACCGGCAAGACTTTCGCAGTTATGGACGACTATTGAGGCAGCATGGCTAAATATTTCTGCAGGGGACTTCCATGGACTTGTTGAGTCCATGGCACGTCGAGCTGGTGCACTACGCCTGGCAGGAGGTGTGACAAGATATTAGGAGGTATCTCATCACTTCTATCACCTCAGTGCAAAATCCAACGTTTCGTCCAAATCTGCGGAGTACTTTTCCAGGGGGGGGGGGGGGGGGGGATCGTAGCAATCTTAAGTGCTGGATCGGCACCATGGCTCGCTACTGACAGCAGCAAAATTCCGTTTACGCGTGTTTCCGGTCAGTGGCATGGCGTCACATGCTTTGAATACCCGAGCGCAATTGGCAGTTGTCGGTTGCCGTCGTCTGCTTTTGCTGTCACCCTATCTATGGTGGAAGACTAGTACATATCTTCTTCATCTCCAAAATCCAGGTGTCATACAATTTCACGGCCTCTTCTTTCGTGTTGAAATTCCTGGTGTGTTTCACAATCTCTATGACCTCTCTTTGTAGTCTTTCATGCTATCCACTGGTGGCGGCCAGTACTAGAGTCCTATCAAAATGAATGCTGTGGTCTCCTGGCTGCAAAGAGTGTTCTGCAACAACTGATCTGTCAACATACCCCTTTCTACAGTTGCCCTTGTGCTCTTCTAGTCGTTTTTTGACCGTCCTTTTTGTAGTAGCAGCGTACACCTCCCCACAACTACACCGTATCCTAAAAATTCATTTTCTTTCCTGCGGTTTGAAAGCATTCATGGACAGTTTTAGGTGATCCTTTATCTTCCGGGTGAGTTTTTAGATTATCGCGATGTTCCGTTTTGTCAAGATTTTTCCTATGTGGTCAGTAAAGTCGTTAATGGGAAAACCTTCGATTTCACAGGCTGTGATTTTGCGTGGCAGTCTTCAGCGCTCTTTTTTCCTCAGCGGACGAATAACCGTTCTTGAGCAGTGCACTTACGAGGTGTTGTTAATTTCGCGTAAAGCAACTCTGGTTCGTAGATATTCCTTGCTCTATCTGCCAGCGTTTTTATGATGCCTCACTTTTGTTGTGGGTCACGGTTCGAGTCCCGGTGTAGGTAACAGCCTGTGTGCGTGGGGTTTCGGTAAACTGTGTGGCCTAAGCTACCATCTTCTTTCTTGAAAACTAACGTAACAAGAAAATTTAATCTTCCTCTTGTCTCCTCCTCCATGGTAAACTGAATCTTCGGATTAATCTCGTTGACATGCTTTTGAAAACCACCTAAGGCCTGAATGAGATTTTCACTCTCCAGTGGAGTGTGCGCTGATATGAAACTTCCTGGCAGATTAAAACTGTGCGCTGGACCGAGACCCAAACTTGGGACCTTTGCCTTTCGCGGGCAAGTGCTCTGCCATCTGAGCTACCCAAGCACGACTCACGCCCCCTCCTCACAGTTCCAAGTTTGGAAGGTAGGAGACGAGGTACTGGCGGAATTGGAGTTGTGAGGATGGGGCGTGAGTCTCGGTCCGGCACACAGTTTTAATCGACCTAATGCCTGTCTGCCATACCTCCACAAAACAAACGTATCGCCTTCGCAGAGGAACCAAATATTTAGCTTTTTATTGGTAGTTTCCAATGCCTGCTCCCAGAATTTTTCCACAATGAAATTCGCTATAACTGGGCTTAAGGGTCTCCCCAAAGCCACGCCATCCGTCTGTTCATATAGCTTTTCGTTTCATTTGAAATACATGATCGTGAAGCAATATCTAATGGTGGTCCAGCCGCAGGACTTATTAGTTAATTGTGATGTGATATCACTATTTTACTATGATTCCACCCAATGAGCAAGAAATGAATCGGATTTTTCCTCCCGTACTGGAAAACTTTTTAAATATTGCCTCACGACCACGTGTCTTAAACGGAACGAAAATTAGAGGAGCAAGTATTGGAAACTGCCAACAAAAATTCGTATATTTGGTTCCTTGATTTACGTTTGCTATGTGGAGGCACAGCAGAGAGGAACTGGGTCGTTTTCAGAAGCATCTCAAACGGGGTTAATCCTAATTTCAGTTTATCTTGGAGGAGGAGGCAGGTGGAAGATGAAATTTTCATGATGTGCTAGTTTTCAAGAAAGAAGATGATAGCTTAGGCCACACAGTTCACAGAAAACCCACGCACACAGACCTTTACCTACACTGGGAATCGAACCACCACCACAACAAAAGCTAAACATTATAAAAACGTTGGTGGATTGAAGAAGGGACATCTGCAACCCAGAGCTAGTTGACGCGGTATTAAAACACCTCACCAATGCATTGCAAAACGATGGTTATTCGTCCGCTGAGGTAAAAAGAACGTCGAGACCGCCACGCAAAAGTCATAGCGATACACAAGAGTAGGACAGGTGTAGTGGTAGTGGCCGACCTTGACCATGAGTATAAGGTTACACATCTGGTGTTAGGGTTCACACTTGGGCTCATTGTGCTCCCTCCCCCCTCCCCCTCCACAAGGCAACCATCAGCAATAGATTAAAGTCAACCCGGGGAATCCCACATAGGCAATTGTGCAACTTATATTCAAAGTCATGAAGTAACTCTACAGCCATTACGTGGCACATAAACGGCGGCAACCCCCCGCCCCCCTCTCTCTTCCCCTCCTCACCCCTCTGGGCCAATGATAATTAAGCACCCCATCCACATATCCATCTTTTATAACTGGAACGCTTGAGCCCTCATCCATTCTAAGCTATGCTCCTGCCCCTTCCCTCTCCCAAACAATGCCATTTTCTTGGAGATAAGCCAATGAAAGATATTTTAACCCAATTACTGGCAGCCCTAGCACATACCGCAAATACTTGATTAGTGAGCTCGTGAAGATAAGTAGTTACTTCTATAACAACTGTCAATCAAGTTCATATTAACCATGAGGAAGTTAATTAGAGCCTGTTTCAGCTTATTCATTGAAGGTTTCACTTGTTCCGACGTATTTCCCGAAAAAAATAAATGGTTCAAATGGCTCTGAGCACTATGGGACTTAACATCTATGGTCATCAGTCCCCTAGAACTTAGAACTACTTAAACTGAACTAACCTAAGGACATCACACAACACCCAGTCATCACGAGGCAGAGAAAATCCCTGACCCCGCCGGGAATCGAACCCGGGAACCCGGGCGTTGGAAGCGAGAACGCTACCGCACGACCACGACCTGCGGACCCGAAAAAAATAAACCGTGTCCTAAGGGAATATTTCCAATTACTTTACACATTGGTTTTCATACAAATTCAAGACGTCTGTGTAACTATTAAGTGAAGAATTTGGGTTGTTTTCGTTACACTTACATTTAGTAGTGCCGTATCTACTTGAGAATTAAAGGTTTTAAGTTCTATCATTTATTTCTTTTCCAAATGCGTAAGGTCCATATCGCGCATACGCGATCTTAGGTCTAATTTTTTGGGTATATAAATATCAAGTTTTAATCTTATTTTAAGTGCATCATGTTACTATTTTAATAGTATACACATATGTTAGTGTTCCACATAACTTTAGTGTATCTTGTGATCTGCAGTTAACAGAATATTACTGTTATTGTCTTGATAAGTTTTGTAAAAGGATTGTTAACAACAATGAGCGAGAAGTGTTTGAGCTGCCTAGGAAAGTTAGCTCCGGGGTTCTATGCAGCTGTTGTGACAAATCGTTACATTTGGGGGAATGCAGTAGTGTGGAGATGGGAACATAAATGGGTCTCTTCCATGGTACCGCATTGCAAAATATTTTCAAGGGACAAGAAAACAGCTGAACAGGAAGAAATATTAGAGCCCTTAAGACTGAACTGGATTGTGGTAGGATGAAACTGATGACATGAAAGGGGAAGAAGGGTGAAGATAGGTGTAAAGTTGTAGCAAGGAACAGGGGCCAAAGAAAAAGAACAGTATCAGACAGTTCCAGCACTGGCACAAACAATTCATTTGCCTTGCTACTTCAGTTAATTAAGGAAGGAGTTCAAGTAGATGTAAGTGTAGTTAATACTCAACAGACTTTCACCAGGAAACCAACTGTTTCGAAAAAAGTAGAACGTAGGAGGCTAGTTCTGTTATTAGGTAGCAGCCATGTAAAGACTGTGGGCCGGATCTTACAGGAAAAATTAGGTGACAGGTACCAGGTCACAAGTTTTTCCATGCCAGTGCATGTCTTAGCCAAATGATAGAAGATGTAGTATCATTGTGCAAGGGTTTTACAAAGCAGGATCATGTTGCAATAGTGGGTGGGGCAGGAAACAGTATTGATTGGGATCAGGGCTGCAATATTGAGTACAATCAGGTAGAAGTTGCGTCTGTAATGAACCATACAAATGTTGGCTTGATTCCTGCTTTTATGCAGCATGATCAGCCCAAATCAACAACTTTGTGAGGAAGGTCAATGTGAAGTTGGATCAGCTGCTTTGGCTGGCATGGGTTAGGTACGTCTTGATACTATTGGTAGGTGGGACTTCACAAGGCATAGCCTGCATTTCAATAGGAAATGGAAGGGTAAATGACTGGGATGATAGCAAACTCTTTAAGGGGGGGGGGGCACTGAAACTCATGAGAGTACCTCTTTTATATGCTAAGATCGGTGTATAATGATTCAGCACTAAATAAAATTAAGCTTAATGAGAGACTCAGGCAGACAGGTACTAGATATGTTAAAATATCCCAAGATTCTCATAAAAGTACAGTGAAAAATAAGCTTAGTATATTCCATCAGAATACCATGGGATTGAAAAACCAAGTAGATGAGTTTTTTGGTTGTTTAGAAGATTAAGAAGCTGAGGGCTGCATTGATGTACTATGCCTGGATGAAAATCATATACTCAGAGACATGGAAAAGCTAAATATAGGTGGAAATAAGCTTTCAACACATGTAAGTAGAAACAATATAGATAGAGGAAATTATGTTAAAATTTATTATAGTGTGAAAAATTTAGAAAATAAACAGTTTTTTGGAGAGAAACATATAGAAGCATGTGCCTGTGAACTTAAACTAAATAATGGTTCTTTTATAATTGCAGCTGTGTATAGGTCTCCACTGGGGAAATTTTCAGCTGTTTCTGAAAAACTTACGTTCTTTGTTGTGCTATCTGTCAGATAGAGGAAAGTAAGTTATTGCTTGTGGGGATTTCAAGAGTCTATAGAAAGAATGACCTTGAAGTATTACAAACTGCCTATTGGTTTCTGTCTCGGGTTCTTCGGCCGACGTTCATCTAATGATTTTTCTGACGTTTCGCCAGCACGAGTGGCTGGCATTGTCAAAGCTTCACCCTCCATTGCCGGTGGTGAACTGGAGCCGAGCTCGCGGGCGCAGACTATATGTACCTGGCGCGCCAACGTCCGAGGGCTTCTCCGCGGTCATTTCCGGTGCGGTTCTCCTCTTGCTACCTGCGACGGTCGTTCGCTGCAGTACGGGAAGCCAGGATCCGTTGACCTTAAGGCTTTCCTCTTTCTTGTTCAAACTGTTCGCGTGTTTTTGTATTTCTACAGCTTCGCTGAACAAGCGCGTGTGATAGTGGTTCTCTACAGCCAGAACTTCCGTGTCGGCGAATTTTATTACGTGGTCGGTCTCATTCAGTGCGTGTTCTGCCACGGCCGATTTCTCCACCTGCCCCAACCTGCAATGTCGCTTATGCTCCTTGATCCTGGTGTTAATGGATCGTCCAGTCATCCCGACATAAACTTTTCCGCATGTGCATGGTATGCTGTATATTCCCGACATTGAAAGTGGGTCTCTTTTCTCCTTCGCCGATCTAAGACACTCTTTGATCTTCCTTGTCGGTTTGAAGATCGTCTTTACGCCATGTTTGCGCAATATACGGCCGATTCTGTCCGTCACTCTGGGAATGTATGGCAGAAAGGCCGTACCCGACATTTCTTTTTCTGGTTCCTTACTTCGCCGAGTGTTTGGCTCAGTTACACTTCTAATATAATTTGTGGAGTACCCATTGCTCCTCAGGACTGTTTCCAGGTGTTGCATTTCTCGTTTGAGGTGTTGCGGCTCACATATTTGTCCTGCTCTCGTTACGAGCGTACTAATCATGCCCCTTTTCTGGCTCGGGTGGTGGTTTGACAGTTTGTGCAGGTATCGGTCCGTGTGAGTCGGTTTTCGATACACGCTGTGTCCCAGGTTTTCGCCGTCCCTTGTGACCAGCACATCTAGAAATGGCAGTTTCTTGTCCTTTTCTACTTCCATGGTAAATGTTATGTTGGCATGGAGGCTGTTCAAGTGTCTTAGGAAGTCACCGAGCTGTTCTTCACCATGGCTCCACACCACGAAAGTATCATCGACGTACCTGTACCACACCTTGGGTTTGCAAGTGGCCGAGTCCAGTGCCTGTGCTTCGAATTGTTCCATGAAGAAGTTGGCCACCACTGGACTGAGAGGACTACCCATGGCGACGCCTTCCAGCTGTTCGTAGAAGTCACCATTCCACGTGAAATAGCTCGTGGTGAGACATGCATGGAAGAGCTTTCTGATGTCTAGCGGGAAAATGGAACCGATGTGCTCCAGAGCGTCACTGAGTGGCACTTTCGTAAATAACGAAACAACATCAAAGCTGACCAGGACGGCGAAAACCTGGGACACAGCGTGTATCGAAAACCGACTCACACGGACCGATACCTGCACAAACTGTCAAACCACCACCCGAGCCAGAAAAGGGGCATGATTAGTACGCTCGTAACGAGAGCAGGACGAATATGTGAGCCGCAACACCTCAAACGAGAAATGCAACACCTGGAAACAGTCCTGAGGAGCAATGGGTACTCCACAAATTATATTAGGAGTGTTCTCTGCAAATGGACTCTCAGTAAATTTTTAGAAAGCACAGTGGGACAGTTCGTTACAGTAAATGGCACAACACCTTTGACAGGTATTATTTCAAAAATAATAGCGAAGTGCATAGCTCTTCACTATTTTGGGTTAAATCTAACTTTCACACAGAAAAGGGAGAATTATGCTGCCACAAAAGTCTTTAGACATTTACCAAATGTCATTAAAAGTCTGACAGATAGTCAACCAGAATTTAAAAACAAATTAAAAGAATTTCTGAATGATATCTCTTTCTATGAACAGATGAATTTTTAGATATGAAGTGGTAATTGTAAAAAAAGTAACATGTAAAAAACTTTATTGAAGCTGATATGTTCCACATCATTATGAAATGTTGTATTCATGATCTATGGAACAAGTAGTAATATAATGTAAAGTAACATGCATATATTTTGGTCTCTCAATCATGATCCAGTATTTTATCATGATCCAGTATTTTACCGCCATTAAAAAGTAAACAGTCAGTCAGTGGTTACCCCAGAGATAGTGATCTTGTTGTTTGTACCCCACGACTGTGGTTCAGTCTTTGTGCCAAAGCAAAACATGTGGTGAGGAGGGAGGTGGAGTGGGTGAGAGGAGGACAGTATGTCTGTAATGTCATGTGTACATATGCTTGGTCAGCAAGCTCTCAGACAAGTCAAGTATTCACATTTCCACGTCTCACAGTACTTGTCATTAGACAGAGATGTGAGAGATGTGGGCTGCCAGACGGCAGTGCCAAGAATAATTAGAGAGAGGACGAAGTATAATGTTAAAGAAGGAAATGTGTGGTGCAAATTAAACTACTATGCCTATTTTCATTCATTGCATCACATTTTGGGGCATTTCATCATTCAGAGAAAAAGTATGCGTTGTACAAAAGTGTGTAATCAGAATAATAGCTGGAGCCCATCCGCATGGTATACTCTGCAAGTTCACCTCTGTGAGAAGAACCATCAACCCAAGTCTACCGTTTCTCCTCGAGGGGTATGATAATATGATAGCAAGAGTAATATTGGAAAAAATTTGTAAGGAAGCACTGAATACCAATTTGATGAAATATAAAAATCCTGTAGCTGTACCACACACAGTGGAATTAGAATATACTGTCTAGGATATTGCAGCAACTCTGTGTGTACCATGATTACCTTATAGATTTGGATATAAAGCAAGAACTCGCTGGAATTTCTAACAAAATGGAAATTAGTGATTAAATAACCTCAATCCATGGCTCCTCTATGTAAGAAGATTGCCAAGGGAACAGCAGTGTGATTGTGAACAACAATAAGACAGTTGGAACAGAAAGTTTAAAGTGGATGAGCTCCAACTGGAGAGTAAAGATATATAGCAAATTTATTTGTCAACTATCAAAGACAAGAATGAACAGAGATATTGGTAACCATTTCACTGATTTTATAAGGTGCCTTGATATGCATGTATGATCAACTTTTATGTTGTATTTGTCTAAAGAACACTGTATGACCCCACTTTAAGCTACGACTTATAGCTACGAATGTGTGAGGTATTTAACCCTATGCAAGACCGTCTAAATGTATTAAACACTAACAAACGGTATTTATGATGAGCTCTGCTGTACTCCGTGCTAATCACTTCTATGTAGTGTACACTATTGGAGAGATTACAGAACTATTGCTGTGTTGTGTTTCATAGTGTTGTGCAGTTTGTTCACTGGGGCAGTAAGAATACAGAAATGTTAACTGGTGTACAGGTAAACCTGCCAGACAATGGAGATTGAGAAAGGATAATAAACTGTGTACTGTGTGCCTGCAGTTTTAATTATTTCCCTGTGAACCATGTGGAGACTGTTAACGCAGATTCCAACAAGGAGTATTAAGGTTGGAGAAACATATTTTTCTTAGTACAGGGCATTATTCTATACAATAGCGTCAAATACAGATATTGCCAAATAAGGACTGACTCCCATGAATATTGTTATTCCACAAGTCTGAAGAAAAAAGAAACCATATATCGATCAGACTTAAATAATTCGTTTTAACAGAAATTGCTCCCTTAGGTACAGTCAGTTGTGTTCTCAAAAGGAAACTACAAATAGAAGAGGTTAAAGTCAAAAAAGGCAAAGTGGAGTATTTGGTGAAAACAACTGCCATGTAGGAAGAATATAATATTCAGCTGAAAGAAAAAGAAACATTCCGCGTCACCAAACGAGGTATGCAAATTACTCTAATCACCATATATACACTCCTGGAAATTGAAATAAGAACACCGTGAATTCATTGTCCCAGGAAGGGGAAACTTTATTGACACATTCCTGGGGTCAGATACATCACATGATCACACTGACAGAACCACAGGCACATAGACACAGGCAACAGAGCATGCACAATGTCGGCACTAGTACAGTGTATATCCACCTTTCGCTGCAATGCAGGCCGCTATTCTCCCATGGAGACGATCGTAGAGATGCTGGATGTAGTCCTGTGGAACGGCTTGCCATGCCATTTCCACCTGGCGCCTCAGTTGGACCAGCGTTCGTGCTGGACGTGCAGACCGCGTGAGACGACGCTTCATCCAGTCCCAAACATGCTCAATGGGGGACAGATCCGGAGATCTTGCTGGCCAGGGTAGTTGACTTACACCTTCTAGAGCACGTTGGGTGGCACGGGATACATGCGGACGTGCATTGTCCTGTTGGAACAGCAAGTTCCCTTGCCGGTCTAGGAATGGTAGAACGATGGGTTCGATGACGGTTTGGATGTATCGTGCACTATTCAGTGTCCCCTCGACGATCACCAGTGGTGTACGGCCAGTGTAGGAGATCGCTCCCCACACCATGATGCCGGGTGTTGGCCCTGTGTGCCTCGGTCGTATGCAGTCCTGATTGTGGCGCTCACCTGCACGGCGCCAAACACGCATACGACCATCATTGGCACCAAGGCAGAAGCGAATCTCATCGCTGAAGACGACACGTCTCCATTCGTCCCTCCATTCACGGCTGTCGCGACACCACTGGAGGCGGGCTGCACGATGTTGGGGCGTGAGCGGAAGACGGCCTAACGGTGTGCGGGACCGTAGCCCAGCTTCATGGAGACGGTTGCGAATGGTCCTCGCCGATACCGCAGGAGCAACAGTGTCCCTAATTTGCTGGGAAGTGGCGGTGCGGTCCCCTACGGCACTGCGTAGGATCCTACGGTCTTGGCGTGCATCCGTGCGTCGCTGCGGTCCGGTCCCAGGTCGACGGGCACGTGCACCTTCCGCCGACCACTGGCGACAACATCGATGTACTGTGGAGACCTCACGCCCCACGTGTTGAGCAATTCGGCGGTACGTCCACCCGGCCTCCCGCATGCCCACTATACGCCCTCGCTCAAAGTCCGTCAACTGCACATACGGTTCACGTCCACGCTGTCGCGGCATGCTACCAGTGTTAAAGACTGCGATGGAGCTCCGTATGCCACGGCAACCTGGCTGACACTGACGGCGGCGGTGCACAAATGCTGCGCAGCTAGCGCCATTCGACGGCCAACACCGCGGTTCCTAGTGTGTCCGCTGTGCCGTACGTGTGATCATTGGTTGTACAGCCCTCTCGCAGTGTCCGGAGCAAGTATGGTGGGTCTGACACACCGGTGTCAATGTGTTCTTTTTTCCATTTCCAGGAGTGTAGAAATATCTGGATACAACTGGGAGGAATACAAGATATCAAAATTTAATGGAAACACCAAAGAAAAGTGTCATAGACAGGAGGACTTACAGAAAGTGATGGATCCAGGGACACTTACTGTATTAGAGCATGGTATACACGAGAAATCTGTTTATAAACCTCCTTGTTTGCATCTCTTTAAAACGATTGTTACGTTGCATTTAAATGTGGTAGTCTCGAAAAGTTCTATATGCAAATTTCACTAGAATATGGGAAATAGTTGCTATCATACATCCCAAGAGGATGTGGAATGTCTTATCAGTATTACTATGCAGAAAACAAAAAGCTAATTTATATTGCCAAATGGTCTGAGATAGAAGAAGTGATGCAGAGGATGTATGCAATCGCAAAATCTGATATTGTGTGGGTTCCAGTACTGGAGAGGCAGGTTTTGATCACTGCATACACTCTGCCCCAATATCGGACTCTGGTATGTCGTGTATTGATTTTAGATGAACTAAGACGAGTTTTTCACAAACAATACAGGCGGTTTAGATGTGGAAAGAACATTGTATCACTTAATTTGAGGGTGAATTGTGCCTTGTGGAAGTAGGCTGTTTAGGTTTTTTTATTGGTAACGCCACGTAGCGCTCTATATGAAAATCACTGACTGTGCTGTGTGCAGTCTGAGGCTGGTCGGCATTGTTGCAATAATCGCTATTGTAGTGTTGGGCAGTTGGCTGTTAACAGCGCGTAACGTTGCGCAGTTGGAGGTGAGCCGCCAGCAGTGGTGGATGTGGGGAGTGAGATGGCGGAGTTTTGAGAGCGGATGATATGGACAGAGACAGTAAATTTGTAAGACTGGATATCATGAACTGATATATATATACACTCCTGGAAATGGAAAAAAGAACACATTGACACCGGTGTGTCAGACCCACCATACTTGCTCCGGACACTGCGAGAGGGCTGTACAAGCAATGATCACACGCACGGCACAGCGGACACACCAGGAACCGCGGTGTTGGCCGTCGAATGGCGCTAGCTGCGCAGCATTTGTGCACCGCCGCCGTCAGTGTCAGCCAGTTTGCCGTGGCATACGGAGCTCCATCGCAGTCTTTAACACTGGTAGCATGCCGCGACAGCGTGGACGTGAACCGTATGTGCAGTTGACGGACTTTGAGCGAGGGCGTATAGTGGGCATGTGGGAGGCCGGGTGGACGTACCGCCGAATTGCTCAACACGTGGGGCGTGAGGTCTCCACAGTACATCGATGTTGTCGCCAGTGGTCGGCGGAAGGTGCACGTGCCCGTCGACCTGGGACCGGACCGCAGCGACGCACGGATGCACGCCAAGACCGTAGGATCCTACGCAGTGCCGTAGGGGACCGCACCGCCACTTCCCAGCAAATTAGGGACACTGTTGCTCCTGCGGTATCGGCGAGGACCATTCGCAACCGTCTCCATGAAGCTGGGCTACGGTCCCGCACACCGTTAGGCCGTCTTCCGCTCACGCCCCAACATCGTGCAGCCCGCCTCCAGTGGTGTCGCGACAGGCGTGAATGGAGGGACGAATGGAGACGTGTCGTCTTCAGCGATGAGAGTCGCTTCTGCCTTGGTGCCAATGATGGTCGTATGCGTGTTTGGCGCCGTGCAGGTGAGCGCCACAATCAGGACTGCATACGAGCGAGGCACACAGGGCCAGCACCCGGCATCATGGTGTGGGGAGCGATCTCCTACACTGGCCGTACACCACTGGTGATCGTCGAGGGGACACTGAATAGTGCACGGTACATCCAAACCGTCATCGAACCCATCGTTCTACCATTCCTAGACCGGCAAGGGAATTTGCTGTTCCAACAGGACAATGCACGTCCGCATGTATCCCGTGCCACCCAACGTGCTCTAGAAGGTGTAAGTCAACTACCCTGGCCAGCAAGATCTCCGGATCTGTCCCCCATTGAGCATGTTTTGGACTGGATGAAGCGTCGTCTCACGCGGTCTGCACGTCCAGCACGAACGCTGGTCCAACTGAGGCGCCAGGTGGAAATGGCTTGGCAAGCCGTTCCACAGGACTAAATCCAGCATCTCTACGATCGTCTCCATGGGAGAATAGCAGCCTGCATTGCTGCGAAAGGTGGATATACACTGTACTAGTGCCGACATTGTGCATGCTCTGTTGCCTGTGTCTATGTGCCTGTGGTTCTGTCAGTGTGATCATGTGATGTATCTGACCCCAGGAATGTGTCAATAAAGTTTCCCCTTCCTGGGACAATGAATTCACGGTGTTCTTATTTCAATTTCCAGGAGTATATATATATATATATATATATATATATATATATATATATATATATATATATATATGACTTTTGAACACTATTAAGGTAAATACATTGTTTGTTATCTATCAGTTAAATGATCAGATAGCTGTGTATTTTATGTGTTAGAGAAATATGGTACCGATGTGTAAAGTTGTATAAACAAATACCATATTAGCTAGGGCTCCTTGTGCTTGCCGAACACATGGTACACAAAGTAGGCGTGTACCCCCTGAAGATTAATGTAATTATACCCTCAGGTTTTACAGATTACAGCAATGGAATGAAATTTATCACAGAAAACCTTTGCATCATTGTAATTCAAAAATCTTTAAAAATAAATGTTTTAAGTACAAAGTTAATTACTCAAATACGTGTCCTTTAGCGCTAAATGTGCGTCTTGCTATAAGATAATTCTGTGGAAGTGTCGTAGTTATCGTCCTCTGAAAGCTAAGTTCTGCAGAAGTCAATGTGCTTACCTCATGATAAACAAAAGTGAAATGCTATGCGTATAGATATCGTAGTTATTACGTACATTACCGTGATCAAGAAAGTACTATACTGTAACGTATTGTTGTGCTACGAAAAAGGCTGTTACATTGTAGCTATACCACAAAAGTTACTACTAAAACATGTTTTACTTTCCAGAAGAATTCAGAAAAACAGATACACTGCAAAAGCAACAATGTAAATTGTGTCACACATTAGTAGCGTCGTGATATAATCGTGTAGCTGTCAAAGAAACCAAATGCTAAGTCATCTTCAATCCCACAGAAAGTACTTCAAATAAAGAATGTATTTTCAAGTAAACCAAAATGTTGCATTAAAATCTCATTAGCAGTACCTGTATATGTTCTAAGTATGTAAGCCTTATAGTCGTTGCGGAATCGTGCAACTAACAAGCAAGAATGTACACACACAATAACACTGTGTCGTCTGTTCACTATAACAATGCATTCGTAATTACTGTCTAAATATGTTCCCTAGGTTCTAGACTGGATAGTTTATTTTAAAACATAGTTGCATGTTAACAGTTTTTAAGTGTGACGAAGAGTACTAGAAACGTGAAGTAAAAAGTTTTATGGCAAAGACAAAGTTAAAAAGCAGATTATCTTTCAATAAACGGTTCTACATGTGAAATGTGGTGTAAACCTTTACTCTTCCTAGTACGCAGAGTTTCAACTTCAACGCAATTATCATGTGGTATACGTGGGATTCTGTAAGGTCCATTGTAAATCAGAAAGAATTTGTGACTCAAGTGTTTCTTCTTATGTGACAATGAATGAGCTTCAATGAGAACTTTCTGACCAATATATAATTTCTTTGCATTTGCTTTACCGTGTAGTTTTCTTCTTTTGTCTGCTGCAGAATTTATATTTTTAATAGCCAAATCAATTATGTCTTTGTGTCGAAGTTTACGTGTGTTCGGAAAAGGTACAAGCTCTCTGATTCTGTTCGGTGGTGCTTCATTCTTCAGTACAAGAATAGGTGGTAAAGCAGTGGAGTCATGAGGCATTTCATTCAGCACGTTTTGAAATAAGTGTAAATATCTGTCCCAATGCTGATGCTTTCTGTGACAATAAAGTCTGCAAAGCTTATTGATTTCTTTCATAATCCGTTCAGACGGGTTACAATGTGGTGAGTACAATGAAATAAAAACAGGTTTGATTTTATGGTTCCGAAGCATGCGTGACCAAACACCAGATCTGAATTGCGGTCCGTTATCTGAAATGACTTTACTAACGTGTCCAACTTCACGTAAGAAATTTTTAGCAAAGGCGTTGGATACAGACCGTCCAGTGGCTTTACGTAACGGAGTGAAAGAAACAAATTTTGAAGTAAGTTCAACAGCGACTAGAACGTACGAAAATCCATTCGATGTTCTGACAAGGGGTCCCAAGAGATCAACAGCAGCAAATTCTTTTAATTTAGAAGGAATGATAGGAAACAACGGAACACGATGTGAGATAGTAGATGGTTTCGCCTTTTGACAAAGTTTACAGATAGACAAGACTCTTCGAATTCTCTTTTCCATATTGTTAAAATAACAAGTCGTTCGAAGAATATGATAACATTTTCGTGGACCAAAATGTGCGTAGCTGAAATGAATGTACCAAATGAGCTTATTAACAAAATCATCTGGAATGCAAAGTACCCATAGCTTGTCATCAACAGTGCAGCGTTTGAAGAGTATATTGTTTCTAACCAGATAATAATGCCGAATCTGAGTGTGCGTCTTTTCATGCCATTTACTTTTGATGTCTTTCCAAATCGGATCTTTATCTTGTTCATGGGCAATGTGCTTTAAAGATATGGTGATGAAGTTTTCAAAGGCGACTTTCTGAATGTAAAGAATACTGAAATTTTTCTCGAGGTTGCCTTCTGTGTTACTTTTCTCAAGCCCAGCCGGTGCGCGTGACAGTGCGTCAGCAACAATGTTCTCCTTGCCGGGAATGTTGTCATGATTTAATTTTGAAGACATAAGAAATTGTAATGCACGATGATCACTGTATACTTTTACGTGCTTGCCAGAGAGAAAGAAACGGAATTTGTTAAATGCCCAAATGATAGCTAAAACTTCTAATTCAGAAACGAAATAATTTTTTTCAGATTTTGTTAGCACTCGGCTAGCAAAAGCAATGGTTTTCTGAACAGTAGTGTCATTTTCTATAGCTTCTTGAAATAAATGGGCACCAAGACCGACTTTAGAAGAATCCGTCCTAAGACAGAAATCTTGTGACAGATCTGGATGAGCTAGTATTGGCGCGTTAAGTAGCGATCCTTTCAAAGAATTGAATTCCAACTGTGCTTGTTCGTCCCAGTTCCAAATAGTGTTTTTTCCAGTGAGAGAACAAAGTTTTGGTGTAACTAGAATTTGCATATTCAGAAAACTACGGTAAAAATTTACGAGACCTAGAAAACTGCGGACTTGTTTTTTTGTGGATGGAACTGGAATGGCTCTGATGGCTTCTAACTTTTCAGGATCCGGCTGAATGCCTTCAGAAGAAATAATATGTCCCAAAAACCTCACCTTTGACCTACCGAATTCAGACTTTTCCAAGTTAACTGTAATTCCAGATTCTGCAAAAATACGTAACAAACTGTTGAGGATGCGATTATGTTGTTCCCATGAGGCTTCTGCTATTAGAATATCATCCACATATAAGGTGATGTGACGTTTTAAGAAATCAGGTAATATGGAATTTAGCCCGCGAATGAACGCTGCCGAAGAAATGTTCAAACCAAAAGGAAGTTTCCGAAATTGATAACAAACGCCGAAATAAAGAAAAGCTGTGTTTGTCTCTGATGTTATTCCATTGTGCCTAACTTTCGAAGATTTTGTTCCATTGTGTCTAACTTTTGTAGCCTTTGTCCCATTTGTTGCATTAACTGTAATAACAATGCACTGGTGTCTGAAACATGTTCCTCAGTGCTATTTGGCAGTGCATTTGAACCGGCAATATTCGCATTTTGAAAAGCAGAAAATGTGTCTTGACTTATTTGAGAAAACGGTGAGGACGCAAAACCTGAATCTACAGTATCTGCAAGACTGTGTCCTGTCATTTCGGATTCCTGAGGCGAGCTGTTAACGACCGATCGATCGATAATGCTTCCCTGTTCACTAATTGTTTCACTGCCTAC
The DNA here is from genome assembly GCF_023898315.1 of Schistocerca nitens. Lineage (NCBI taxonomy): Eukaryota > Metazoa > Arthropoda > Insecta > Orthoptera > Acrididae > Schistocerca > Schistocerca nitens. Next base: position 262,876,765 of record NC_064616.1, read on the forward strand.
ACCATTATTTGCAGCCCGCTCCATTTCCCTATGCACAATTACCAAATTACTACTTTGAACATTAGTTAATTCATTACTCGGCGGCGCTAACACACTGCTTTCGTCTTCACTGTAATTTCTCATTTTACTTTGGAGCCTAGTATTACGTTTTTCACAAAGCATTATTGTGACAATATTTCACACGACAACACAGAAAAGCACCATTTGAAGAGCAAAAATAAGAAAACACATTAACATAGCACTGAAAATAATATCTAGTTAATCGCAAGCGCAGCTGTGAAATACTTGGTGTAAATCTACATGCATGCCACAACTGTTTTACTGTACAACAATGAAAGACTACAACTACAAAGGAGATTCTCTCTACTATTAAGCGCTAGCAATAAACAAAACCTACACTAATTACACAAAATACAAGAAAAAATGAGAAGATTCCAGTGAGGTATCCTCTGCTAAGGGTCGACATATGAAACGTCCCCTTAGAAAAATTATACATGACTGTGCTTTAACTGACACACAATAATCCCTACAAAAGAATGGCCCTGACTAACATCAACCTATACCTTTCACAAATCACTTACCTCACAAATATCTTCGTTACTCAAGCTACTGCAATACAGCGAGCGCCACTACTGCCAACTAAATAAAAGATTCAAGCTACTGAAGGCACTAACTACTGATAGGCATAGTCAGCAAATGAAAGATTTTGATAGAGAACAAACAATGTATTTACCTTAATAGTGTTCAAAAGTCATAATATACAGGGTGTTACAAAAAGGTACGGCCAAACTTTCAGGAAACATTCCTCACGCACAAAGAAAGATAATATGTTATGTGGACATGTGTCCAGAAACGCTTACTTTCCATGTTAGAGCTCATTTTATTACTTCACTTCAAATCACATTAATCATGGAATGGAAACACACAGAAACAGAACGTACCAGCGTGACTTCAAACACTTTGTTACAGGAAATGTTCAAAATGTCCTCCGTTAGCGAGGATACATGCATCCACCCTCTGTCGCATGGAATCCCTGATGCGCTGATGCAGCCCTGGAGAATGGCGTATTGTATCACAGCCGTCCACAATACGAGCACGAAGAGTCTCTACATTTGGTACCAGGGTTGCGTAGACAAGAGCTTTCAAATGCCCCCATAAATGAAAGTCAAGAGGGTTGAGGTCAGGAGAGCGTGGAGGCCATGGAATTGGTCCGCCTCTACCAATCCATCGGTCACCGAATCTGTTGTTGAGAAACGTACGAACACTTCGACTGAAATGTGCAGGAGCTCCATCGTGCATGAACCACATGTTGTGTCATACTTGTAAAGGCACATGTTCTAGCAGCAGAGGTAGAGAATCCCGTATGAAATCATGATAACGTGCTGTATTGAGCGTAGGTGGACGAAACTAAAATGAGCTCTAACATGGAAATTAAGCGTTTCCGGACACATGTCCACATAACATCTTTTCTTTATTTGTGTGTGAGGAATGTTTCCTGAAAGTTTGGCCGTACCTTTTTGTAACGCTCTGTATATATCAATTCATGATACCCAGTCTTACAAATTTACTGTCTGTCCAGATCATCCGCTCTCAAAACTCCGCCATCTCACTCCCCACATCCACCACTGCTGGCGGCTCACCTCCAACTGCGCAACGTTACGCGCTGTTAACAGCCAACTGCCCCACACTACAATAGCGATTATTGCAACAATGCCGACCAGCCTCAGACTGCACACAGCACAGTCAGTGATTTTCATATAGAGCGCTACGTGGCGTTATCAATAAAATAACCTAAACAGCCTACTGACACTTGCACCAAGTGTGTACAGATACAGAATCACAGTTGGGTTTTGGTGTCATGTACTTTAACCTGTAAGTTCCATCAGAAATGCCAGTAAATGAGCCTCGTTAGTTTTGAACTGTTTTAGAACAAGTCTTTATATATGCTGATAGACAATACAATTTTTTGGTTTTCTCTATGTACTACTTTAATTTTGGTTCAAAGATCGAACCACAGTCATTTTTTGGCATCATGTTTAGCTTAACCTGTACATTAAATCAGAAGGCCAGTAAGTGATCGACATTTGTTTTTTACTGTCATAGAACATATCTTAACGTATTTTGATAAATAATATAGACAATTTTTGGTTTCTTTGGCGTGCTGCAGTACTTTGGTACAAAGATCGAACCATAGTCGTCTTTTGGCACCAGATAGGGTACAGAGATGGAAACAGTCAGCTCTTTGATACACACTAATAGGCTGTTTCGTTTCTAATGGCGTTAAAATGCTGGATTCTGATTGGTAGAGTAAAATGTTTGCTGACTTTTAATCTCTTATTGCCCTATTCCCGAGGAAAAGACGGTTTCGGAGAGGGGAAGGAAAGTGACATGGTTCAGAGTAGGGAAGTGAAGGGGACACGATGACAGCATTCGTTGGCCCCTGCCTGCGTAGGTCGGCAGTCCAAATATCAAATGTTATTTTGTATCAACAAAAGACTTTGCTCTCCTTCTCCTATTGTGTTCCCTGTTCTTTAAAGTATTAACCTCATCATAGAAGATTCACGTGTTTTAAGCAGTGGCATATCATCTGATATTATGATTAAAATTTTAGTGTGTTATTGCTTGCGAAACATTGCCATTATTGAACTTAAAAAATAGAGCGTCCATCATAGTTAACAGTGTATTTACACTCATTTGGCATGCAAAACAGCTAACATTAGTGGAAGCTTAGATTCTACAAGTCCTTGGTATGTGGCGACAGGAAGCTGGTAAGAGATGTCCAGGTGTGCGAGTATATCAAGCATGTAGCGAGGAGGTGACATATAAGCCATGATCTGATGCTCGATGTCATACAAATTGCGTTTGATACTGCCGCAGGAAGACAGATATGACCATTCTGTAGTTGAACGAAGCCTTATAAATAGTCAACAGTGCTATAATCTGAAGACCTTGACGACCACTTACTGTGACGAATGCATGGTGTACTTGGCTACTCAGTTACAGAACTAGGGTAGAAGATGTAAAAGGGATAAGGCTGTACTGAGGGCTGTGATTACCTTTTGTGTTTGCTTGATATTCTTTTCCTAAGCCAGACAGCAAAGACTTGAATAGTGTCCACGTAATGCGAATATTAACCATACTGCTTTCAAATGTACGGATCAGCACGTGGTCGTATGAAAGTTTGAGCCGATGGAAGAGGGGAAATGTTCGGGTAGCTCACATCAGAGATGGAATCTTCTCACTAGAGAAGCCTGGATAAAGTGCGTCGTCTAAAAGATGACTGCATCGGTAAAAGAGCATCTCTTACCGTCCACTGCGAAGTCGAGAATTCTTCACATGTCCCTCGTGTTTATGATTGTCTTATATGACATACACACCTTGTTTTAAAATTTACATTGCACCAGTTTGCTTGATAATAAAAATTTGTCTGTTGCTACTGTGCTGCCTCGTTCTATTCTTATTTATCATTCTTAATTCCGTTTATATCTACAGGAGAGATATCAAATGTAAAAAAAAAAAAAAAAAAAAAAAAAAAACAAGAACCGAAACGCAATAACGCTACACATATGCTGGCGCATGATTTCAATGAACAGTGATCTAGCAAAGAAGTAATTACCCTTATTTCATCTATTTAAGGACATGTATAGGAAACAGAGAATGACACAATTTGAAGCAATTACAAAGGAACCAGCTAAGCCAAAATTTCTCTTGACAACATTTTTCTATTTACGTACCTATTACATTCCGTAAGCAAGAAAATTAGAATACATGGTATAACACCACACACATTCAGCTGTTTGTAACATTCGTAGTTATCTGCCCATTGTGAAAAACAGACAGTTCTTTCTTCCCTCCCATCATCTTTAAATAGTGAGTAAGGAGTATTCTGCTATAGTACTGCAAGAAATTTCGTCATGAATATCGACTGACTATAGACTAAATTGATGGGTTTGCGGTGTGCTCGTAATCCTTGTTTCACACAATCCATTCCGCAGACTCTACATTTCCTTCACCTCCTCTCCCTTCGATATGTTCAGTAATAAGTGGTAGTAATTGAGCGATTTTACACTGTAAATGTCATTTGTACAGGAGAAATTAATAAATCACTGTAACTAACTGTTAAACCTGTAGCATAAGTCTGATTTAGCAGTAAAAAATACTTTGCAATTACCTTTTAAATATGGAAACTGAAGTGTTACACGGTTTGTGGTTTTCATCTACGTTGGTATTGCAGATATGAAATGTTGTATTGTCGGGTAATAAACATACACCAAAAAAAGTTTTGCATCACCTCAGTTCCGAGAGTTCTGGAGCCTGTACAGAAAATTGGAACAGAGATCAACATAAACATCATTCCAGCCCGTTTTATTGCTCATGAAAACAACATATTGCATGTTGCACCACCATACAGCGAGACCTTCAGAGGTGGTGGTCCTGATTGCTGTACACACTGGTATCTCTAATACCCAGCAGCACGCCCGGCGATTTGGTGTAGATCCCTCAGAGTTGTTGGTGGGTCACGTCGTCCATAAAGAGCCCTTTTCAATCTATCCCAGGCATGTTCGATAGGATTCATGTCTGGAGAACATGCGGGCCACTCTAGTCGAGCGATGTCGTTATCCTGAAGGAAGTCATTCACAAGATGTGCACGGTGGGAGCGCGAATTGTCGTTTACGAAGACGAATGCCTCGTCAATATGCTGACGATATGGTTGTACAATCGATCGGAGGATGTCATTAACGTATCGTACAGCCGTTACGACGCCTTCCATGACCACCAGCGGCGTACGCCGGCCGCACATAATGCCACCCCAAAACAGCAGGGAACCTCCACCTTGCTGCACTCGCTGGGCAGTGTGTCTAAGGCGTTCAGTCTGGGTTGCCTCCAAACACGTCTCCGACGATTGTCTGGTAGAAGCAAATGCGACATTCATCGGTGAAGAGTACGTGATGCCAAGCCTGAGCCGTCCATTCGGCATGTTGTTCGTCCTATCTGTACCGCACTGCATGGTGTCGTGGTTGCAAATATGGACCTCGCCATGGATGTCGGGAGCGAAGTTGCGCATCATGCAGCCTATTGCGCACAGTTTGAGTCGTAACACGACGTCCCGTGGCTTCACGAAAAGCATTGTTCAAAATGGTGGTGTTGCTGTCAGGGTTCCTCCGAGGCATAAACCGTAGGTCATCCACTGCAGTAGTAGCCCTTGGGCGGCATGAGCGATTCATGTCATCGACAGTTCCTCTCTCTCTGTATCTCCTCTGTGTCCCAACAACATCGCTTTGGTTCACTCCGAGACGCCTAGATACTTCGCTTGTCGAGAGCCCTTCCTGGCACAAAGTAACAATGCGCACGCGATCGAACCGCGGTACTGACCGTCTAGGCATGGTTGAACTACAGACAACACGAGCCGTGTACCTCCTTCCTGGTGGAATGACTAGAACCGATCGGCTTTCGGACTCCCTCCGTGTAACAGGCGCTGCTCATGCATGGTTGTTTACATCTTTGGGCGGGTTTAGTGACATCTCTGAATAGTCAAAGGGACTGTGTCTGTGATACGATATCCACAGTCAGCGTCTATCCCTCATGAGTTCTGGGAACCAGGGTGACGCAAAACTTTTTATTATGTGTGCATTTGATTTCACTCTTTTCTCCAAACTATACTAAGGTTCTCAGTTCCGCCCCTCCTCCTTTTATTCTTATGATATTGTAACATAGGTTATCGGTTGGTTGGATTCAGCGCGATGGACATTCTGCAAATTCTCACCTTTTAGAAGTCCTGAGCGGCCATGTGTCGTGTTAAGTGACACCGGTTTCTCAGCAAACAGACCAACGGCAAGGACACCCCAGATGGCTGCCATGCCTGAAAGGAAGGGAGAGCAAACATTATACTGTAAAATTAAAAGTACTTCTTATGTGCAAAAACATAATAGAATGCACCAAAGTAGAGATAAAGGGGAGGAAGGATATTCTGGGCCACTTTTCACCCCATTTATGTCTGCGCCGTCAGGGTCCAGTACAAAGTACCCATTATTCTCCTTATGCAAACAATGACATCACTAGGCCTTGGCTTTTATGTAAAGAAATCATGCACATGTGTTCTTCCTAATTTAAACAATGAAATCACTGTTACGTTTATGCGAGCATAATTTATGACCTTAATGTAAATAAACTGCCCACTTGGCTGTGGACTTAAGTAAAAAAATTGGCTGTCAGATTCTTTGATCCTTACATAAACAAACTGATCACGTGACTGAGATCTAATGTAAACGAAATTACCACCAAATGAGCTTACTGGTTCTTTATTTAAGTCCCACATGTTTATCCCCTTTGAAGTTGGTGGGGTCCTTACCAGGTCAGATCAGAACATCCAACAAAGAGTGGTATGTTCTGTCTAGGGATCGTTTAGTCGGCGCAAGATGTTCAACAAACTCCAGTGGTGGACGCTACAGAAGAGGCGTTATGCATCGAGGAGTAGTTTAATGTTGCAAAAATCGGAGGTACTATATTGTGGTCAATGTATTACTTACGCCTACGCACGTCTCGCGAAATAGCCACAGTGGTAAAACAGAGGTAATCCGTGGTTTACCACCAACCATATACAGTAAGCGTAAAGCTGTATTCAAGATGGCTTAAGTCAACACAACTGCCTACGATGCACTGCCTAGCATTTGACAGCTAACTAACCCCATACCCACCACAATCCATGTATTTTAGTGTATATAAGGGTTAGCTTCGACAGATAGCATTGTGCGCTTGTGGGAGTTTTTTGCAGTAGACATTTGGAAGAAGAAGAAGAAGACGTACACTTTGTAAATATTTTGGCTGGGTGGGGAATCTGTATCACAACTGGATGGTAAAGAAATCAACCCACACTTTGTAGGGTATACAATTAGACCATGAATATTCTTGTACAAAATATTTATTAATTTGCATATACAATAACACATAGAATTTTGCTAAAGCCTGGATATGAAAGGGGAATGCAATGTATCTGCATTTACTGTATGTAAATGTGGTCACATGTTGGAGTACGTGCAGAAAAATGATAGTTTCGAAGGGGTTTACTACATTAAGTAATATACAAAAATGTGCTTCGACTTAGATCTGCTTAAAAGAGGGTGGTTTTATCGTATCAATATGTGGTGGGCTGAGCATTATGCATATTGTTATTCCACAGATTTTACAAAGAAAAGCATTTTATATAATAGATTACACCTATTACCTCTATTAAAGAAATTACACCTTTAAGTACAGTTAAACCGGAAACTTTTGCCTTGAAGAGCAATTATAGACTGCTACTTGGACAAGAATAGGCTGTTATCAGCGTGTAAGGAAGAGTTACAATATTACTTTAAACAGACTATACGGATAAACTACTGATATGAATGTGGGATGCAAGATATTTGCATTTACTGTTAATGCTAGTAGAGTGTTGGCACATCCTGGCGGAAAACTACTGGAACGGCTAATCTACAATAGGATCTATCAAACAGTTGACAGCAAAGTGCCTTCTTGCCAAGCAGGCATCAGGCAAAACCGCAGCTGCTGTGAGCACTTTTTGGCGCTCACTTCATATATCGAAGCTGTTTTCCAGAAAGGGCTGAAAACTTCAGTAGCATTTGTAGATCTAACTGCTGCTTACGACACTGTGTGGTTGGACGGACTAATGTTAAAGCTAAAGTGAACTGTTCCATGCTTAAGACCAACAACACTATTGTCCAACATGCTAAAAAACCGATATTTCCGAGTCTGTCTTCATGACAAAACGAGCAAGTCATATAAACTTAAGAATGGCCTACCACAAGGCTCTGTCCTGGCCCCACTATTGATCAACCTGTACATAAGCTTTCCACCTCAACAACCGATTAGCAAACCAGCCACTAAACGTCACCTTCTGTAACAAATCAGTTAAAAACAACCTTCATCCTAAGAATCTTGGAATTACACTGGACCGATCACTTACGTACAGGACTCACCTCACATCACTACCAGAAATGTTAAAGACCAGGACAACATTATCCGGAAACTAGCTGGAACTCCCTGGGGTGCACAAGCTGACACACTCCGTACAATGGTCTTATCTCTCGTATATCCTGTGTCTGAATACTGCGCACCTGTCTGGTACAGGAGTGTGCATGCCAGTAAGGTTGATGTTCAGCTGAATGACACCCTGAGAATTGTAACGGGCACCCTGAGATCAACCCCTCTAACTTGGCTGTCTGCTCTCAGTAGCATCGTCCCACCACATTTGAGACGACAAGAAGCAGCGGCCCGCGAACGGGAAAAGATTAATAACGAAAAGCTTCTCCAAAGGCTACCCGCCCAGGAAATACTGTTCAGTCCACCCTAAATGCGTCTCAAATCAAGAATACCATTCTGGACAGCTCGAGAACCCGAACCATTCAAGACTGAAGATGTGTGGAAGGAGAAATGGAAAAACGACACCAGCATACTTCGCCGTGGCCTCGAAGGCCCTACATGCATATCAGGCTTCCAGCTTGCATGGGGGCTTAATTAAATGAAATGAAAATAATTTTAATTTCTGCTTTAGTAGTTGTCTGTCCGATTACGAAGTCTCGTAAACGGTTGGCCCTGACTATTTTTGTACGCAATCTGACTGCATAGCAACAACAACAAAGAATGAAATAAAAATTTTCGTTAACACAATTAATTAATGAAGTCCCCAGCAACTATAAAACCTACGAAACCAAAGCACAAGTATAACTGTTCTGTGTGTGGAAGTATGACTCAACGTACGCATCTGGCACGGTTCTTCTTCAACAACACAAGAAATTTTAAATATCATTTATACTGAATTAATTAAAGAAAATAAAAATACCATAATTACTCAAGAGAACCAGAATTACACTCTAATCCAAGAACACAAGCCAGATGCTTTGTTGACTGAACCTGTAATGACGCATTATTTAAAACATGGAAATAATGAAAAATAAATCAAGTTTCGTTACCTTCATATATTGACCAAAATCACTCTAATCATTACAATATATCTCCACACCGACTCGCTATTACCACATCTCAACAAGAATTTTTCAGTATCACATCTCAGCAAGCACTCCCTACTAGCACATCTGAACATGAACTGACTACTACGAGTCCTCGACAAGCACTGCCCACTACGACATCTCAATAATCACTGCCAGTGGAGGCGGCGGAACAATGCTCTCTAGCGATCTCTGGCGCTGTGGCTCAGTGTAGCCACCTTTCATATGCCCTTCCTCCACGGCTAGAATTTGATGGTATTTTTGCCAGCATTGGTGGTGAAAATACCACCAAATTCGTCAAAAAAATACAGACAAAAATAAAAGATAATATTAATACGTAAATATCATATAACTAGATAAAATTTTGGCTTTGCACTGACCTTTCAATAACCTATTATATAGAATACAGTAAGCAATGCAAATTCTTTCATACATGTGACTTTACATAATAGTTTACACAAGTATTATGTGGTTAAACAATTCAATCAATAGCGTCAGCAATGACGAATATGTGCAGGTAAGAGTCTCATAACTTTTCACAACCAGTAATACACAAAAAATCGGTTTATACAAATATTCACATAAACGCTTTCCATAGCTCAAGAATAAGCAGTTGACAGTTCCAGCAGTAGCACCCAGCAATGGTCAACAGGTGTAAAAACCAACAAGTAACATTTTTTCAATAGAAACAGTCCATCAGTGGCACCCAGTAATGTTGAATAGGTGCAGACACCAACAAGTAACACCATTTCAGTATAAGCAGTTCCATTAGTGGCACCAGCAATGTTGAGCAGGTGCACACAGCAACAGCTGACATCTTTTCAGTAGAAGCAGTCCATCAGTGGCACCCAGCAATGTTGAGCAGGTGCAGACACCAACAAGTAACACCATTTCAGTATAAGCAGTTCCATTAGTGGCACCAGCAATGTTGAGCAGATGCACACAGCAACAGGTGACATCTTTTCAGTAGAAGCAGTCCATCAGTGGCACCCAGCAATGTTGAGCAGGTGCAGACACCAACAAGTAACACCATTTCAGTAGAAGCAGTCCATCAGTGGCACCCAGCAATGTTGAGCAGGTACAGACACCAACAAGTAACACCATTTCAGTAGAAGCAGTCCATCAGTGGCACCCAGTAATGTTGACCAGGTGCAGACAGCAAGAAGCAACATCATTTCAGTAGAAGCAGTCCATCAGTGGTACCCAGCAATGTTGAGCAGGTACACACAGCAACAAGTCACATTTCTCAGCAGAAGCAGTTCCATAAAATTCAGTATCACTGATCACACTGTTCATCAGAGTTTATAAGCAGAAATTAAACATGTCCTAGTGGCACCAATCATGTAGAAAAGGTACAAGTAACAGTCCATAATTTTTACAATCACTGATCACACAGTTCATCAGCAGAAATTAAACATGACTAAATGTCACACATCATGTTGAAAAGTGCAGCACCATCACTAATCAGACAGTTCAGGCATGAACAATAGTTTGAATACACATACAATGCTTTTACACTAAACATACAAATCATAACAAACACACAAATGATATCAGATAATTGTCCTATTAACTATTACAATACACAAATACCAGTAAACCTATAACATTTATGGGTGTCAGTGGAAGCCACTACCAACAGATAAAATAATATTTAGGAGATAGGTGGGTAGGATTAGGAAAGGAAAACACACAAAACACACTCACTCATCTTTCATCCACATTAAGTACTACTGTGTAATTGAATAGTGTTAACTGTGTAAATGTAACTCCGTCCAAGATTTGATGTTCATCATGTGTACGAAGTAGTAGTGGCAGCAATGTATAACAGTCAATAATAGTTAAGTCAACGTCATAGTCATCATGTCAAGTCCAATGTTTGCCAAGCCAGATCAAAATGTACGGTTGCTGAACAACTGTCAGTGACCCAAGATATGCAATTGCTTCCTCTCTCAAAAAAAAGTATATACTGCTTAGTGATTTGACAAAGTGTGTGTGTAGACAATCTTCCTTCTACTTGAGTGTTCTAGTCTGCCATCTTCATCCTCCATGTTCCATATGGACCAACAAAAAAAATATGCTCCTCACTTACTTTACCTCTTATCCACCAAAACTCCAATAATCATCAGCATAATCTCAATACTTCACTAATACCTCTTCAATACGTCGATACATATAAACCTTATCATCAATATCATTTACCTTACCTCTTGTCCACGAAAACTCCAATAATCATCACTTAATCTTAATACTTCAATAATACCTCTTCACTACGTCGATATATATAAACCTCAGCACCAATATCATTTCACTTCCATAACAACTCTTTCCTCTAGTCAGTCTCCTCGAACAAGTACAGACAAAATCCTAGTGCAACTTCAATTCATCATCCCATACAATCCGAAGACACAGTGTCTACACACAACCTCTGTGTAATCCATCTGACCCAAATTTTCTACTCATTATAAATTATAAGATACATTTTAGTTCCTTGTCCATCATTAAATAAAAGAAATGCATACATGACCTCTAACAGACTTAGTTCGAATAACTCTTAGTAATTAAGTACGATTACGGAGTGTGAATGATCATAATATTTCACAGTGTGTACACCACTTCAAGACTTATGGCAAACAGAAGCAAACATGTGGAGTATTTCTTGTGTTAAATGTCACTTCCTATTTCAATTGCTCACGAAAAACGCAGTGTAATAACTGTCAATGGTCTAAACCTAGTTTTGGTATGTCATGTCGTTAGCTTCCTTCCTATTAGCATAAATTTATACAGCTTCCATAAAACCTCCAGCTCATGTGACTTCTATGCAGTTTTTTGTACCAATGTCGTTCGTAGAATTATAGCAGTTCATTTTCTTATCTTAAAAATATAAGGCACTGAGCGTAAGCAAAACATGCAATAGCGAGTAAATATACCAGTAGAGAACAGAATGTCAACAAGTGGATGCAGCACAATCCCTACAACGAGGCTCTGCCAAGCGAACAATCTATAATTAATACCATAGTGTGACCTAAACTCTATGTTTGTACACAGTATATCAGCATTTCTATATACCAACTTATAGTTATGACAACAAAACAGAAGTGTGTAAATATGCAATCCATACGTACAGCAGCAAACATATATCTTACGTAATAAACAAGTCATTAGCATCATTCAGCATAAGCAAATAAATGTTCATATGTAATCTTAATAAGTAAACATGAAGGCGCAAGCAGATAAATCACAAAGTGTAACCTACATACCTAACTACAGTCAGCACAATTAATCAGGTGACAATTATAATTTAAATAAATAAGCACAGCAGGCACATAATAGAAAAATATGACATCAGTGAAAAAGCATAGCAGCCAAGCGATGCATAATATACACAAGTAATAACACTGTTCATTAATCAATTGTCATAATCAGTAAATGTACACAAGCACGTCGCTTCACAAGTAAATTCATAGAACATGAGATTTAGCACAAAGTATGAATCACGTAATCGCAAGCAGCAAATTACGTCTAAAGTACGTACCTATGTGGAAATATGTTACCTGAAAAATAAACTCAATTAATAGTTACCCTTTTCAGTTTATTACTTTTTTTTTTTTTGAAATTACATTCTTCCTGAAATTTTCTCCATAGCAAGTCGTCTTAACGTCGGACACGCACAGAATTTACCTGAAGGTCTTAAATATTTTACACAACCGTATCCTGAAAAATACTGAACGTTAATAACATAATTTATAAAGTCATCATAGCTTTATACTGAATTTAATTCGAGAAATTAGACTGTGTATTTGTTTACGTCTGTCAGTGCATTCGCACTGAGCGCTCGATCAGCTGTAGGCGCGTGACGTAGGAAGTGATTGTTTGCGATCAACGACAGCCTTGTGCGGCGCGCCGACTTCACTGTTGCTTTGAGTACGCGCCGCCGCCGGAACACGGCGCGTTATCCTTGTACTCTCCGCATGTTTACGTATAACTGTTGATGTCTCAAAAGTATGTCATTCCACAAAAAATTTTTTAAAAGTATATCATTCCACAAAAATTGTAACGTTTGATATATGATGTATTCCTTTAGAGCGCCGAGATTTAAGAGTTTCTACTTCAACAGTGTTATCATGAATAATTTTGCGAACTCTATATGGACCGTTATAAAGCAGAAAAAATTTGCGACACAAGCCTTTTCCTTTGTGAGACAAACCGTGAGACTTAATTAATACCTTCTGACCAACTGACAAGATTTTTAAACGACCAGGACGTTTCGCTGATTTCTCTCTTCTAGCAGCCGCAGATGCAATATTTCGTAGAGCCAGGTTGACAACTTCAGAATGCCGCAGTTTCCGTGAAGGCGGAAAAGGAACGATTTCAGAAATGCGATTTGTCGGTGCTTTGTTTTTTAATATCAATAGAGGCGGTAAAGAAGTTGAGTCATTAGGAAGTTCATTCAGAATGTTTTGAAAAATATGAAGATACTGATCCCAAGTTCTGTGATTCTGATGACAGTAAAGACGGCACAATTTATTGATTTCCTTCATCCATCTTTCTGAAGCGTTAGATTGAGGGTGAAAAAGTGAAATGAAGATTGGTTTAATTTTATGACGCCGTAGAGTACGAAGCCAAATTTTAGAGCGAAACTGTGATCCATTATCTGATATAACCTTATCAACATGACCCACTTCTTTAAGAAAATGTTTGATGAAAGCATTAGATACTGAACGAGCTGTTGCTTTGCGTAACGGTGTAAAACACACATATTTTGATGTCAATTCCACTGCTACAAAAATGTACGCAAAACCATTAGTAGATCGAACCACTGGACCGAACTAATCAACTGCAGCCATCTCCTTTAATTTCGCTGGAATGATAGGAAACAACGGTGCTCTGTGAGAAATTGTTGGCGGCTTAGCCTTTTGACATAATTTGCATTTGGCAAGAACAGATCGAATACGTTTTTCCATATTACTGAAGTAGCAATTTTCTCGTAATTTATGAAAGCATTTTCTGGGACCAAAGTGCGCATAACTAAAATGTGTGTACCAAATCAATTTATTGACCCACTCATCGGGAATACAAACTAACCAAACAGAGTTTTCGACCGATTTTCGTTTGAAAAGAATATCATTGCGAACTAAATAATACTGTCTGATCGCTACGCTTTCCTTTCTCCTCCACTTCTCCTTAATGTCCTTCCAGATTGGATCCTTATTTTGCTCCTTAGCGATGTCCTGGAGCGAAGACGAAATAAAGTTCTCAAACGCAACACCTTGAATGTACATCAAACAATAATGGTTTTCTTTGCAGTCCTCTTCAGCACTTTGTTTCAAACCCATAGGTGCACGTGATAAAGCATCAGCAACAATATTTGAAGATCCCTGTATGTAAACAATACTAAAATCAAATTCCTGTAGATACAGCGCCCATCGTGACAATCTGCCATGAGTTAATTTTGTCGACATAAGAAATTCCAAAGCTCGATGATCAGTGTAAACCTTAGTATGTCTACCAAACAAAAATGTGCGAAATTTTGTGAAAGCCCATACAACAGCCAAAGCTTCAAGTTCCGTTATCGAATAATTCTTTTCTGATTTAGAGAGAACACGACTTCCAAATGCAATAGTTTTCTGTACTACAACGCCGTTTTCTTCTATCTCTTGAAATAAATGTGCACCTAGGCCTTTGTATGATGAGTCCGTCGCCAAACAAAAATCTTTATATAAATCCGGATGTGAAAGAAGTGGAGCAGCAACTAAAGCGTCACGAAGTTGTTCAAATTCTGATTGAGCTTCCTCATCCCAACACCAATTAGAATTCTTTCCAGATAGTTCACATAAACGAGGTGTGGCCAAATTGTCCAATCTAACAAAGCGTCTAAGAAAATTACAAACACCAAGAAAACTACGAACATCACGTTTTGTGGTAGGAACAGTATAATTACGAATAGCGTCTAGTTTTTCTGGATCAGGAAGAATACCTTCTGTAGAAATAATGTGACCGAGAAATTTCACCTGAGAACGACCAAATTCAGATTTTTCCAAGTTCACTGTCATGCCAACTCGTGCAAAAATACGTAATAATGAATCCAAAATTTTGTTATGCTCACTCCAAGAACGTTTAGCAATAAGAATATCGTCAACATATGAAGTAATATTGTCACGAAGATAAACAGGTAAAATTTCATTTAAGCTACGAATGAATGCTGCTGAAGATACAGTAAGTCCAAACGGTAATTTCCGAAGTCACTTTTTGGTAAAATCGTCATATCCGGTTATTTTTTACCTACTGTCTAGATAGATGGATAGTAGAAGAGTTGTTTTTATAGATACAAAGAATAGTGAAAGAGTAGGCAGCGGTGCAGAAAACTAAAAGGGAAATAGCACCACTACAGCTCGGGGCCCTGTGAACGCTACTGCACATATTCACTTAGTATAGTGAATCCTCTGAGGACGTTAATAGCTGTACATAAATTTCAGTTTGTGACTTAGTGGCAAATTTGGCGGGAGTGCGTACATAAATTGATCTAACCATGCACATGGATGTATGTCATTCTTAGAATTGCGGAAGATCTTAAATTTCCGAACAGTCAAAAAGTGTTTATAGTCAAAGTTTTCGCCTCGTGGCGACAAAGACCTACCGCGTCTGTCCCAGTTTGAATGTCGATTATTGTCAACTTCGCGCGCCTGGCGCTCTCTTGTTGCGTCCCGTAAATGAAACAAATTATTTTCTTCAAACCCCTCTGGTATCTGCGATTCTAAATTTCCTTTGCCGTCTTTTCCTACGATTTCGCCTTCAATTTGTTTGACTTGCTTTTTTAATGCCTCAAATTCCCTTTTCACGCGTTCATTAAATTTTCCCTGATTTTCAACACGCTTATTTATGTTCTGATACTCTTCGGTTTCTGCAAATGGCAATGGTGCTGTATCATCTGAATCTCTGTCCCCATGTAAACTAAGATTTGTCAATTTATCTGAAATCTCCTCAACTCTTTCCGACAAGTCACCTATTTTTTCTTTCTGTTTATTTACGTCTTCCGTAAGTGTCGCGACTCGGGTTTCAGTGTTGACACATTTGGTAGTTAACTGTTCATATTGTTGTGTTAGATTATTTATTCTGTCATTTGGTACGGATTCCTCGATTCTCTCAAATATTTCTTTCTTATCGTGTGCACGTTGTAAATTTAACTCTGAAAATTTTTGTACTATCACGCGATCTCTTTCTTCCTGTTCTCTAGCCTGTTCGCTTTGTCTAATCTCTACTGCAATTAATCTATTATTGTGAGAATTCAAAATCGGTTGTACTTCTTCTCTGATTTCTTTCTTTAACTCATCTTTCATATTTTTGAAACATGTCCCTATTCGTGAGTCTAACCGTGTTTCCATTGTTTCCAACTCTGTTTCTAAACGTGTTGCCACTGTTTTTAATTCAGATCCTAACCGAGTTTCCATTGTTCACATCCGTGTTTCCATTTGTGAGTCTAACCGTGTTGCCAAAGTTCCCATCTCTTTTCCTTCGTCATAGCTGTAAAGCTATCTGTGTTCGATACTATTACAGAATCTTCTGTCGTTAATCTCTTATTCTGTGAATTTTCTGATTGAGAAAAATTATGAAATGGTTCCGGACTATTTTCCCGACTTATTACATTGTTTTCCACTTCATTATCCATCATACTGTTTTCCTCTGTTGGCGAGTTCGCCATGTTAACAATTTCGTCATTCTCACTATCCATCATTTTTGCCTTTTTCATTGATCGCGTGATCATTTACAAAATATACAAAACTCGTCACTATAAAAAAAATTACACACAATGACACTTTATCATCAACAATATCATTCACACGAGATGTTTCCCTCAAACACGATCATCGAACAATTGAAATAATTGCACTAATTGTCAAACCCGTAGACAAGACAACAGAAACGAAATTTTACAAAAAAAAAAAAAAAAAAAAAATACCATTAGAAGAATGACAATTACCAAATCTACACATGCAATATAGACTACAATTACTAAACTACAAATTACTACAACAATACTACTGTCTACTATTTTTTACAATCAGAAAAATTCCAAGGGACGATCCGAAGCAGCGGTCGCCACGTGCATGGGGGCTTAATTAAATGAAATGTAAATAATTTTAATTTCTGCTTTAGTAGTTGTCTGTTCGATTACGAAGTCTCGTAAAAGGTTGGCCCTGACTATTTTTGTACGCAATCTGACTGCATAGCAACAACAACAAAGAATGAAATAAAAATTTTCGTTAACACAATTAATTAATGAAGTCCCCAGCAACTATAAAACCTACGAAACCAAAGCACAAGTATAACTGTTCTGTGTGTGGAAGTATGACTCAACGTACGCATCTGGCACGGTTCTTCTTCAACAACACAAGAAATTTTAAATATCATTTATACTGAATTAATTAAAGAAAATAAAAATACCATAATTACTCAAGAGAACCAGAATTACACTCTAATCCAAGAACACAAGCCAGATGCTTTGTTGACTGAACCTGTAATGACGCATTATTTAAAACATGGAAATAATGAAAAATAAATCAAGTTTCGTTACCTTCATATATTGACCAAAATCACTCTAATCATTACAATATATCTCCACACCGACTCGCTATTACCACATCTCAACAAGAATTTTTCAGTATCACATCTCAGCAAGCACTCCCTACTAGCACATCTGAACACGAACTGACTACTACGAGTCCTCGACAAGCACTGCCCACTACGACATCTCAATAATCACTGCCAGTGGAGGCGGCGGAACAATGCTCTCTAGCGATCTCTGGCGCTGTGGCTCAGTGTAGCCACCTTTCAAGCTACCTAGAAGAACTTGGTGTGTGCTCAACAGAACCCGATGTAGACATGGAAGAACTAAGTCCTTCACGTACAAATTGGGACTCTCAGACTACCCAATGTGCGACTGTGGAGCAGCAGAACAGTCTGTTGAACACATTGTAGACGAATGTTCCAATAGATGCTTTAGTGGAGGCTGGAACGACATAATCAAAGCCTCGCCAACAGCACTGGATTGTATAGACACTCTGGATATCAGTTTGCGATATAATTAGTGACCATAACTCTTGTACATTCCTTTTGTTACGTATAAATATTTCTTTTGTATTGTGTAAATATAGCTGTAAATTGCATGTGTATTTACATACGACAAATAAAATAAACATCCTGGTGAACTTGTCGAAAATGACGGAGTTTACTTCTACATGAGGGGGTTGTTTACAGCCTCCATTCTCATTTGGATTTGCTTAAGAAGGGTGGTTACATTGGATCAGCATGTGGTGGACTGGGTGATGCATATCTTGTTATTTCACCGGACATAAGGAAAAAGGCACCATAAACTGCTACTGTTACCTACAAATACTGTTCTCCTATGCGAGATATGTAGTACTTTTTGGGATATTCCACGTAGTTTATATTGCGTTAGAGATGCATAGTCACAAATCCTCTAATAGAATTATCAAAAAAATGTTGTATAGTTATGTATAAAAAAGGATAAAGCACTTTTTGCTAAAGTGATATCCTGCACATCAACATTCTGTACTGAGACAAATAATACTTAAATAAGGCAGCTATAAATATGATAGCTTTGTTTAGGCCGTGATCTCAAGACTTTCTTCGGAAACACTGACCAACCTTAAAGAACTGAGATTTTAGTGTCAAAACGAAAAACTAGCAGATAATACCACCATTTGCCGACGTAAGCGATCCTCCATAGGGTTAAAAACTTCGTTTTGTACTGCAGAGCACTACTGTTAAGAGCTGTACTGCACAGTTCCGTATCATTCAGCAACAAGTGGTTTGCGATGTGAGAGGCAGCTTATACGCTCTGCTTAGCTAGTAACGAGTCGATGCTGTACCACATGGTAATATATCTGATTCTGCCACCACATAAACCACCTGTAACATGTCAATTGTCATTTGTTGCATAAATCAATATGTCATATTGTTTTACTAATATTACATTGATTTCATAGATACGCTTAGAAAGTTGAAGTGGCATCGTAGCGCAAAGTTCTGCCGTACCAATTCTAATATCCTTGGCGTCGTTTAAACAGTTTCGCATGCAGCAAGAATTCTTGCCAGAATTCTTCAGTTTCGACAGGCGTCTCAAACACAAGACTTTTCACATGGCTCCATAATAAGAAATCAAGTCTGGTGAGACCAGATGAATGTGCTGATGGCGAAACAGGACTTCCTCTGCCAATACACTGTTCATGGAATGTCTGATACACGTGTTCACGAACTTTCTGTCCGAAGTCAGGTGTGGCACCATCATGTTGGAACCACATCCGTTGACGAATAACAAGTGGGATATATTCCAGGAAACTTGGGTAGTATGTTTCTGAAAAACACTGTGTACAGTGGTGTTTGTAAGTGGGGAGGAAGAAGAAATGGGCGTAGTACGTATTCACTGACTATTCCTTCCCATAGTTTACTTATAATCTGTGTTGGTGGCTCTTCACAGCTGTAGCGTGGCGATTCTCCTCAGCACAAACATGAGTTTAGCGACTATTTAGCATTCCGCCTCTGGTGAAACACGCTTAATCCATGAAAATTACAGATGCAGGAGGATGAGGATCGATTGTAAGGCGCTGCAAGAACCATTAGTTGAGTACGACATGAGGACCGAAGTCAGCAGAAATCAAAGCATTCATTTCCTGTGGATGGTAGGGGTTATTTTCCATAATACTCGCCGCACAATACTCTGCGAAACGTTCATTTCATTTGCAACTCATCAAGCGCTGATTGCAAGTGCCTCATCCACTCACGCAAGCACGGCATCGTCGAAGTCGGGAGTCTGCGCAGTTTGTCGTCCTCGTAGGTAGTTGTACTGTGATCCCAACTGTCCTGTTTCACACAACCGTTGGAACAGTATTGGAAAAAATTGTGTAAGCCAGATGTCTTCTTCGCGGAAATTTGGTCATGTGCTAGCTTCCTGCTTCTTTGCTGCTTCCACTGGGTTGCCCACAAACGAAATTCATGTCTACAAGTTCCGCCACTGGGTTCAACTCCATTTGGTTAGGACTGATTGATGTTAGTACTTCAACTTGCAAACACAGACTGCAGTTTGCTTCAGTACAGACATTGTACACCACAATTGCTCATGTCAGTATACAATATGCCATCTGCATTAGATTAGTTAGGCTATTACCCAATCTCTTCACCTCAGTATCCGCTAGAATATGATACTTGATTGTTTTCTGGAAACTGTCTTAAATGGTTAATTATGTCTTTTATACTCCTAAAATGCTTTTTCCTTTCGAATTACAGTATTCTTTTATAAAAGCGAAAATGAAATTGAAATAATTTGAAAGCCCTCTAAAATGCTCCATTCGAGTCATGTAATACCTGTGACGTCACTGGCTAGCTCGCTGCTGCTCCTGGCATAAAACTAATTCACAATGAAGTCTTGTTTTGAAATTTACGTTTCGGAAAATGCGTTACAATGGTATTTAGTACCATACTGTACAAATACGTCTCAAAAAATTCCTGAAAAGTTGATTTTGAGTGTTTCAGATAATGAGAAGATGTGTAAAATGTGGTTGCACTGTACCGGAAAATTACCACCACGTCGACGCACTAGTTCAATAATTAAATTAAAAATGTGATTCACTGTGAAGTTAGCATTAACTTACGTCCGAGATCCCACTGTTACAACGACGGACAGCGTCATTCAACGATATTAAACTCTCAGTGAAAATTATCGGTTTACCCATCCATATCAGAATTATCCGGAAGCACAGTTGTTAGAGTGGTAAACTATCGAATTTTATAAGACGCTATTCATGTATCGCTGGTTCGAATCTCCTCAGAAAGAACATTTTCACTTATTTTTAAAACGACTCCATAGTCCTCTCGTATGAAACCCAAATAACAATTACAAAACTTCACCACACTGGTCAGGAACGGAATATTACTGCATTTTCCTCCCTGTTTACATGCGCTTACATTTCCAATCGCTGTTCACACATGTCACGTTCAGGAAGATTTTTTTCTATTTTATGTGATCACACACTTTTTACTTTATTAGAAACAATGTTTTTATCTTCCTATTGTCCAGCAAGGATCCTTATTGTTTAAACTTTTGCAGTGTCAGCGTCTTACATAAAGATGAAGTAAGTCTGCTTCAGACTCTAACGTTAGTTTACACTCACAAACATCACAGCCCTTTTTTTTGCGTCACCTGCATTTTGCACGTGCTTTATATCTCTGCGTATTAACCTCAACGTACTACACCTCGTTGTATTGTGGGCGTATGGTGAAATTTTCACTAATAGCAATGCTAAAAAAAAAAAAAAAAAAAAAAAAAAAAAAAAAAAAATATTTCTTCGCAAAGCAAATGCATTTATCCATTGTTGCCCATTTCTCAGCCTAAGACTTATGTGAAGCTATATATAATGCATCCCACAATCGAAAAAAATGCTACAATCTGTTCATATTAAGGCTATTTTCATATTTCTTGTAAAACTTTTGAAAATGTGTAACCCTCTTACGTATGACCGCTTAATCTACAATCGGTTGCGCTATCCGTTACGCCACAAAACGCTTGATGAGTTCAGATTTTCTGTTTAGTATCTTCAAGAAAGAAAATCAGCATTAAGTGTGACTAAGGACAATTTTATTGTGTTTTGGGTCGCAGCTCATGACTGATAGTCAACAATCTAGTTATAACATACGGACCAATTTACAGAAGTTCTAAAATTACTTAGTTTTGAACGAGTTTAATGAAATGAAATGTCCTGCAGCCACGGCCTCCCGGCGCGTAGACTTGATCACCAGGTGCAAGCCTTGTGAGGTGACGCCACCTCGGCGACTTGAGCGTCGATGAGGATGAAATGACTATGATGAAATTATGAAATGATGATGATGAAGACGACACAAACACCCAGTCCCTGAGCGGAGATAATCTCCAACCCAGCCGGGAATCGAACACGGACCCCCCGGCATGACAAGCCGGCACGCTGTCCACTTAACTGTGGTGGCGGACAGCACGTTTAATGATATTGCAGGTAACAGGGAAAAGAATGTCCGTTGTTGCACATATCGCCGCTCTAAATGGGTGGAGCATAAACGTATCAATTTTCGCAAGGCTTCCTCTATCATCATTCACAAAATCCCTTTCTATTGTTACTTAAAAATTGTAAATTCATTTTATATCACTAAATAGCTAAACTGTTTGCAGAAAAAGTACCTAAAAACCTCGTAACTTCGGCTAACACTCTTATAACACACGTATAGCTTCGCCTTACTCTTAGTCTGAACCGTCACCAGAGCATCAGCCAATAACAGACCGTTTTCGATTACGTGACCAGATCGTGATATTTAATGATTTTTAAGCTTTAATTACATAAAAATTACATATACATTGTGAAAATATTGACCGTAAATGAGGTTCAAATGAAAACAACAATCCAAGCAATGTTTTTAACAAAGGAAAGTAGCCTATTGCCTACCATACAATCCTAGCAACAACAGTACAACAGTACTGGTACATACAAACGCGTGCTAAAATTATTGCCTCAGATTTTTTTATTATTCTCAATATCAGCTGAGATATTACATGTCACGTATATTACTTGGTCGACGTTCTCGCTTCGATTACGCAAGTTGGCACCCTCTGCTGCTAGAAGGCTCCGAATTGTAGCAAGTAACGTGGCCGTTTGTAACGCAACTATGTCAGTGCCTGAGAGACCCTCACAAAACTGAAAGCACGAATTCGAAGAGTTCGTCCACACATGCAGCACCCTCTCCTTTAGAATGACAATGCCAGACCACACAGGACCGCTGCGACATCTAAAACAATCCGACGACTTGGGTTCACTGTCATCAGTCATCCTCCATACAGTCCCGACTTGAGGCCATCTGTTTCCAAAACTTAGAGAACACCTTCGAGGACTTCACTTCGATAGTGATGAAGCGGTACACCAAAGGTGAGCTTGTGGCTCCGTCAGCAAAACCAAACATCCACTGCTGATCATTAAAATTGCTACCCCAAGAAGAAATGCAGATGATAAACGGGTATTCATTGGACAAATATATTATACTAGAACTGACATGTGATTACATTTTCACGCAATTTGGGTGCATAGATCTTGAGAAATCAGTACCCAGAACAACCACCTCTCGCCGTAATAACGGCCTTGATACGCCTGGGCATTGAGTCAAACAGCTTGGATGCCGTGTACAGGTACAGCTGCCCATGTAGCTTCAACACGATACCACAGTTCATCAAGAGTAGTGACTGGCGTATTGTGGCGAGCCAGTTGCTCGGCCACCATTGACCAGACGTTTTCAATTGGTGAGAGATCTGGAGAATGTGCTGGCCAGGGCAGCAGTCGAACCTTTTCTGTATCCAGAAAGGCTCGTACACGACCTGCAACATGCGGTCGTGCATTATCGTGCTGAAATGTAGGGTTTCGCAGGGATCGAGTGAAGGGTAGAGCCACGGGTCGTAACACATCTGAAATGTAACGTCCACTGTTCAAAGTGCCGTCAATGCGAACAAGAATTGACCGAGACGTGTAACCAGTGGCACCCCATACCGTCATGCCAGGTGATACGCCAGTATGGCGATGACGAATACACGCTTCCAATGTGCGTTCACCGCGATGTCGCCAAACACGGATGCGACCATCACGATGCTGTAAACAGAACCTGGATTCATCCGAAAAAATGACGTTTTGCCATTCGTGCACCCAGGTTCGTCGTTGAGTACACCATCGCAGGCGCTCCTGTCTGTGATGCAGCGTCAAGGGTAACCGCAGCCATGGTCTCCGAGCTGATAGTCCATGCTGCTGCAAACGTCGTCGAACTGTTCGTGCAGATGGTTGTTGTCTTGCAAACGTCCCCATCTGCTGACTCAGGGATCGAGACGTGGCTGCACGATCCTTTACAGCCATGCGGATAAAATGCCTGTCATCTCGACTGCTAGTGATACGAGGCCTTTGGGATCCAGCAAGACGTTCCGTATTACCCTCCTGAACCCACCGATTCCATATTCTGCTAAAAGTCAGTGGATCTCGATCAACGCGAGCAGCAATGTCGCGATACGTTAAACCGCAATCGCGATAGCCTACAATCCGACCTTTATCAAAGTCGGAAGCGTGATGGTACGCATTTCTCCTCCTTACACGAGGCATCACTACAACGTTTCACCAGGCAACGCCGGTCAACTGCTATTTGTGTATGAGAAATCGGTTTTAAACTTTCCTCATGTCAGCACGTTGTAGGTGTCGCCACCGGCGCCAACCTTGTGTGAATGCTCTGAAAAGCTAATCATTTGCATGTCACAGCATCTTCTTCCTGTCGGTTAAATTTCGCGTCTGTAGCACGTCATCTTCGTGGTGTAGCAATTGTAATGGCCAGTAGTGTACTATAGTGACAGGATCAACAAACCGATTTCTCGTTGGGAGAAATGTGTTCGTCGCCAGGTTGACGATGTTGAGAAATAAATATGTAGCATGAAGAATAAAGATGTAAAATGTTAATGAAGTTTGTTTTTTAAAGAAAGGTTTAATTTTCACATAAAAATTCGGAGGCACTACTTTTTAGCACGCCCTCGTATATTTCACTGTCAGAGATATCAGAACGCTTTTTGCTCTTAACTTTAGACTCGGTCTTTTTCGGATCAGGGTACCTTAACTCAAATTGATACATTAACGCTTTTCCTTCATCCCTGAAAGTTTGTAACATCATCACGGAATCACCTTGAATGTGACCCTATAGTTGTAACTTAATAGTTCTACAGTAGTGCAGAAATACACGTGGCTCATATATTGGCACTACTGGGATAGTCGGTGTCACTATGCGTACAATTGTAAGCATAAAATACCAGTCTCATTTGCAGATTTCCCACATCTTATTCTAAGTATTCTGGCAATGAAGCGCGGTACCAGTGTAACATACAGGAATATGCACTATTATAGGTTATACATCGGTCATGGAAGACATGGAAGATACATAGACATTTTGGATATTCTGCATTAGAAATACACAGTCACAAATACTACCACAGAATTAGCAAAAATTCTGTATAAATATATGTCCCAAAGGATACAGGAGTTTTGTAAATGAGACATCAACATTATATATTGAGACAAGTAATACCTACATACCGGGTGATCAAAAAGTCAGTATAAATTTGAAAACTTAATAAACCACGGAATAATGTAGATAGAGAGGTAAAAATTGACACACATGCTTGGAATGACATGGGGTTCTATTAGAACAAAAAAAAAGTTTACAAAATGTCCGACAGATGGCGCTGGACAGCAAAACGTCAGTGACTGCGCATGACAACCGTGTATAAAAGGAGCTGTAATGAGAGAGAGAATCAGATGCGCCAGCAGTCGCAGTATGTTGACGTTACCTGAAAAGGCGCTTTTAGTGAAGCTGTATTATCAGAATGGGGAATGTGCTAGTTCAGCGTTACCATGCAATCGCTATAGGAAGGGGATTCGAACGCGTAAAGGTCCGTTGACAAATGCGGCTGTGGCGAGAATGATTTCGAAGTTCGAAGCCTCGGGTTGTTTAGACGATAGACCCCGTAGTGGCCGACCGAGCACAAGGCGTAATTCAGGAAGAAATGGAGACTGTAGCGAGTTCGTCTATGCACGGGGAAGTCAGCGCTCGTGCAGTCGCTCGTCGCACCAGCATTCCATACACTACTGTTTGGTTGGCACTGAGGCGTACCCTCCGATGCTATCCATACAAAATCCATCGGCATCATGAACTATTACCTGGCGATTTAGTGAAGCGGAGGGCATTTGCGGTGTGGGCGTTTCAAAAAATGGCGGAAGATGACGATAGGTTGAGTAAGGTGTTGTGGACCGACGAAGCTCATTTCACGCTCCGAGGATCTGTCAACGCCCACAACTGCAGAATTTGGGCTACCGAAAATCCTAGAACTGTCGTGGAAACTCCATTGCACGACGAGAAAGTCACGGTATGAGTTGCATTTACCACAGCTACCGTTATCGGGCCTTTTTTCTTCGAGGAAATGCGTGATTCTGGTTTTGTAGCTGCTACCGTGACGGGTGAGAGGTACGCCGATAGGTTACAGAATCGCATCATCCCCAGCCTGGCTGATAAACACCTGCTGGAACGTAACGATGCAGGATGGCATATTGCTAGATGCGTGAAAGATCTCTTGCGCGCGTCGTTTGTGTTCAGCCGCCACTTTCGTCATACTTGGCCTCCCAGGTCCCCAGACCTCAATTAGTGCGATTATTGGCTTTGGGGTTACCTGAAGTCGCAAGTGTATCGTGATCGACCGACATCTCTAGGGATGCTGAAAGACAACATCCGACGCCAATGCCTCACCATAACTTCGGACATGCTTTACAGTGCTGTCCACAAGATTATTCCTCGACTACAGCTCTTATTGAGGAATGATGGTGGACATATTGAGAATTTCCTGTAAAGAACATCATCTTTGCTTTGTCTTATTTTGTTATGCTAATTATCGCTATTCTGACCAGATGAAGCGCCATCTGTCGGACATTTTTTGAACTTTTGTATTTTTTTGGTTCTATTAAAACCCCATGTCATTCCAAACATGTGTGTCAATTTGTACCTCTCTATCTACATTATTCCGTGATTTATTCAGTTTTCAAATTTATACTGACTTTTTGATCACCCGGTACATCAGCTCTTAATATGATAGCTGTGGTTACACCACGATCTTAACACTACCTACGAAAAACTGATACGTACTACACAGTTTCGTATCATCCGTTTACACTTGTGTTTTGCGATGTTGGGAATAGCATGACAGACGTAACTTGTACACTATCCTAAGCTAGTAGCGACTCAATGCTGTGTCGGGGTGTATTGCATGGAAAAATATTCGATTACATTACCACCTATAACACATAACTTACAATTCGTTACCTAAACAGATGTGTCATATTGCAGTGATTTGTAGATGCACTTACAAGGGAACCTCCCCATCGCACCCCCCTCAGATTTAGTTACAAGTTGGCACAGTGGATAGGCCTTGAAAAACTGAACACAGATCATTCGAGAAAACAGGAAGAAGTTGTGTGGAACTATGAAAAAAGTAAGCAAAATATACAAACTGAGTAGTCCATGTGCAAGATATGCAACATCTAGGAAGACGTGAGTTTAGGTGCGCCGTGGTCCTGTGGTTAGCGTGAGCAACTGCGGAGTGAGAGGACCTTGGTGCAAGTCTTCCCTCGTGTGAAAATTTTTCTTCCTTCATTTTCGCAAAGTTATGATCTGTCCGTTCGTTCATTGACGTCTCTGTTCACTGTAATAAGTTTAGTGTCTATGTTTTGCGACCGCACCGCAAACTTACAGTTCGGAAAATATTCATTGACCTTGTTATTGAAGTCCGAGCTATATTTGCTGGATTCATATTGCCCACGGAATACAACTTACGTATTTAATGCACTCTCGTCCAAAGTAGCGAACAGTCAACTGCCAGCCAGGGAGCCTCGTTAGCAGGAATACTCTCTCTTCCGTGCGCTGTAGTCGACTGACGTCGTGTGTTTCGATGTTTGTTTAGGTGTAGCATCCTCATGCTACGGCGCAGTTACCTCGCATCGGACGGACGGACGGACGGACAGATAATAATTGTCTGAAAATAAAAAAAAAATAAACTCTTCACTCGAGGGAAGACTTGAACCAAGGACCTCTTGTTCTGCAGCTGCTCACGCTATCCACGGGACCACGACGCTCCTGAGCTCACGTTCTCCTTGATGTTGCCTGTCTTGCGTATGGACTACTCAGTTTGTACATTTTGCTATTTTTTTCATAGTTCCACACAACTTCTTCCTGTTTTCTCGAATGATCTGTGTTCAGTTTTTCAAGGCCTATCCACTGTGCCAACTTATAACTAAATCTGAGGGGGGTGCGATGGAGAGGTTCCCTTGTTAGAAAAAGCAGGATACGCATTCAGTAATTGGAATTTGTGGCAGAAGCTGAGGTGCTTTAATGTAAGAGAAAGATGTCACTACATACACCGATAAACCAAAACATTATGACCATTGCCCACCGCCTGGTGGCGTTGCGGCCACGTGACACAGCTTTAACTGGAGTATGTAAGCGGAGCAGACACGGATGGGGGATCATCCTTGCGAAGATATGGGCGCAAATGGGAAAATCCTTTGAGTTAAGCGACTTTAGCAAAGGGCAGATTATTATTACGCAGAGCATGCGAACGAGTATCTAGAAAACGGTGGAACTAGTGGAATGGTGATGTGCTACTGTCGTGAGAATCTATGGGAGGTGGCAGAAGGACAATGAAACCATCACTAGCCACTAAATGGTTGGACCCTCACGACTCTTCACAGAAAGTGGGGTTCAGAGACTCGTCTGCTCTTTAAAGCAGGATTGATGGTGATCTGTGGCATCTCTGTCAAAAGAGCGCAATGATGGTGCGTTTCGTAGCACACCATTCATCGTACATTGTTGAACATGGAGATCCGCAGCAGACCACCCATACACGTTCACATGTTGATCCAACGACATCGTTAGTTACGATTGCAGTGGACACGGGACCATTGGGATTCGACCGTCGGTCGAAGGAAACGTGTCGTCTCTTCTGTTGAATCACATTTTTGCTTCACTAGGTCGACGATCGCCTCCAGAAACGCCGTCATCGAGGTGAACGGCGGCTCCAAACGTGCAGCGCGCCACGGACTCAGGCTGGTGGGAGCAGGATTATGCTATGGGAGACATTCTCCTCTGCTTGCATGGGACCTGTGGTAATAGACGAAAACACAGTGACAGCTGCGAACCATCTGCATCCCTTCATACTTGATGTCTTCCCCGGCGGCGATGTCATCTTTCAGCCGTATAATTGTCTGTATCTCGGAGCCAGAACGCTTCTACAGTGGTTTGAAGAGCATTGTGAGGAACGCAGGTTGATGTCTTGGCGATCAAATTCGTCTGATGTAAATCCTGTAGGGCCCATCTGGGCCGCTATCGGGTGCCACCACTGCGTACACGAATTAAATGACCTGTGCGTAGGCAGCTAATGCCACACTCCTCCCGTTGTGACCGAGCGGTTCTAGGCGATCCAGTCCGGAACCGCACTGCTGCTACGGTCGCGGGTTCGAATCCTGCCTCGGGCATGGATGTGTATGATGTTCTTAGGTTAGTTAGGTTTAAGTAGTTCTAAGTCTAGGGGACTGATGACCTCAGATGTTAAGTCTCATAGTGCTTAGAGCCATTTGAACCATTTGAACACCGCAATACAGGAAGGAGACAACATCACGTAAGGGAGTGCAAACTAGTATTAGGTAGGGGTATGCTTCTCTAAGGAGCTATCAGAACACTTCGACAGTCAGTCATTGATTCCTGTGTTGGATCACAATAATCGAAAACGTTGCATATAGATAGGGGTTTTGCAGTATGTGTCGCTTTATTTATTTATTGTTCCGTGGGACCACATTTAGGAGAAGTCTCCATGGTCATGGAACGAGTCAATACATGAAATTATAACACGATTGTAGAAACAGATAAAATGAAATATAAGAAACATATTCAGGCGACAAGTCGTTAGTTTAAATAAAGAAAATCAAGAATGTAACACTGGAATTTGCTTAATTTTTTAGCTCTTCCAGGAGCTCCTCGACAGAATAGAAGGAGTGAGCCATGAGGAAACTCTTCACTTTAGACTTAAAAGTGTTTGGGTTACTGCTAAGATTTTTGAGTTCTTGTGGTAGCTTATTGAAAATGGATGCAGCAGCATACTGCACTCCTTTCTGCACAAGAGTCAAGGAAGTGCATTCCACATGCAGATTTGATTTCTGCCTAGTATTAACTGAGTGAAAGCTGCTAACTCTTGGGAATAAGCTAATATTGCTAACAACAAATGACATTAAAGAAAATACATACTGTGAGGGCAATGTCAAAATTCCCAGACTATTGAATAGGGGTCGACAAGAGGTTTTCGAACTTACACCATACATAGCTCGAACAGCCCGTTTTTGAGCCAAAAATACCCTTTTTGAATCAGAAGAATTACCCCAAAAAATAATACCATATGACATAAGCGTATGAAAATATGCGAAGTATACTACTTTTCGTGTTGAAATGTCACTTATTTCAGATACTGTTCTAATGGTAAATAAAGCGGCATTTAGTTTCTGAACAAGATCCTGAACATGGGCTTTCCACAACAGCTTACTATCTATCCGTACGCCTAGGAACTTGAACTGTTCCGTCTCGCTTATAACATGCCCATTCTGTCTGATTAAAATGTCAGTTCTTGTTGAATTGTGAGTTAGAAACTGTAAAAACTGAGTCTTACTGTGATTTAGCATCAAATTATTTTCCACAAGCCACGAACTTATATCATGAACTACATTATTTGATAATGTTTCAATATTACACACAAGATCCTTCACTACCAAGGTGGTGTCATCAGCAAACAGAAATATTTTTGAATCACCTGTAATACTAGAAGGCATATCATTTATATAAACAAGAAACAGCAGTGGCCCCAGCACCGACCCCTGGGGAACGCCCCATTTAACAGTGCCCCATTGGGACTGAACATCATTACCACTCTCAATATTGCGGAGGATTACCTTCTGCTTTCTGTTCTTAAAGTAGGAGGCGAACCAATTGTAAGCTACTCCCCTTACTCCAAATGTTCCAACTTCTGCAGTAATATTTTGTGGTCAACACAGTCAAAAGCCTTCGTTAAATCAAAGAAAACACCTAACGTTCGCAACCTTTTATTTAATCCGTCCAAAACCTCACAGAGAAAAGAGACTATAGCATTTTCAGTTGTTAAGCCATTTCTAAAACCAAACTGTACATTTGACAGCAAATTATGTGAATTTAAATGCTGCAGTAACCTTGTATATACAACCCTCTCGATAACTTTAGCAAACACCGATGGCATAGAAATAGGTCTATAATTGTCAACATTATCCCTGTCTCCCTTTTTATAAAGTGGCTTCACTACCGAGTACTTTAATCGGCCAGGAAACCGACCACTCCTAAAGGAAAAGTTACAGATATGGCTAAGTACTGAGCTAACATACGTGGAACAATACTTTAGTATTCTGCTAGATACCCCGTCATATCCATGAGAGTTCTTGGTCTTTAGTGATTTAATTATTAACTCAATCTCCCTCTTGTCAGTATCATGGAGGAGCATTTCAAGTAACAGTCTCGGAACACTTTTTTCTAAGAGCGCTATATGATTCCCTGTTGGGACTAGGTTTCTATTTAGTTCACCTGCTATATGCAGAAAGTGATTATTAAGTACTGTGCATATATGCGACTTATCAGTAACAGGGACATCCCCACTACGCACTGATTCTATATTCTCGACCTGTCTCTGCAGACCAGCCACTTCCTTTACGACTGACCATATGGTTTTAATTTTATCCTGAGACTTAGCTATTCTATCGGCATACCACATACTTTTTGCCTTCCTAATAACTTTTTTAAGCACCTTACAATACTGTTTGTAATGGGCTGCTGCATTTAGATTTTGACTGTTTCTAACGTTTTGATATAATTGCCACTTTGTTCTACAAGATATTCTTATCCCATTAGTCAGCCACCCAGGCTGCCTGTTTGTGCTAGTACCCTGTTTTGAACGTTCTAACGGAAAGCAACTTTCAAAGAGCACGAGAAAAGTCTTGAGGAAAGCATTATATTTATCGTCTACTGTATCAGCACTATAAACATCTTGCCACTCTTGTTCCTTGATAAGGTTTACAAAAGTCTGTACAGCAACTGGATCAGCTTTCCTAAAAAGTTGGTAACTATATTTAACATGTGTTGCAGCACAAAAATCTTTTAGAGTTAAAATTTGTGCTTCATGATCTGAAAGGCCATTCACCTTTTTGCTAACAGAATGCCCTTCTAATAATAACGAATGAACAAAAATATTGTCTATGGTTGTTCTACTGTTCCCTTGCACTCTCGTTGGAAAGAATACGGTTTGCATAAGATTATATGAATTAAGGAGGTCTACCAGCATCCTTTTCCTTGCACAATCACTTATACAATTAATATTGAAGTCACCACATATAACTAACTTTTTGTATTTCCTATAAAGTGAAAAAGGCATAATGTTGATTTAATTATTAACTGTCGTTTACACAGTCTGTTCTGTATGAACACTAGAAATGAGATGCTGCATCCATTACTGTGCATTGTTGTAGATCCTGTGGCTGCTTGTAAGGAGAAAGCAACGCTGGAAGGCTAGAACGAGCTGCAGAGTATGGATGACTGCTACAGATACCTGGGTTCAGGTAAGTGTAACTACTAAACATAAATAGGCTAAAAGGCAATTAGTGTTCTACTACGCTTTTGGTTGAAACAGTAGCAACTGTATAATACCTATTAGTAACCACCCAGACCGACCTAGAGTAGGATGAATAAATGATACAGTGTAATTCATCTACGAAAGATTAAGAGAAGATCCAACGCACGTAGTCGTTCAGTGAGTGTGACTTTTGTGATATGCTACAGAAGGGGTGGTTAATTCTTTCTCCCCATTGTGATATCGGTACACACAGGTTTGAAATCGTAAAGCTTCTTTATCTAGTAGAATGGTATTGTTGCATCATGATTGGATTCTGAGAGAATCACAGAGAATATTACGTCACGCAAAACACTTCAAATGCATAATCTTTGGTACTCTAAAAGTAGTTCCACATTGTGTGCTACCACCTCACAGGAAAATACTGTTGTGCGAAGCAATGTATATTTAGCGGTGCAGCAACAAGGCATATTTGATCACTGCTCTGTTGAACTTGCAATCTGCCTATCCCTGTATTCTCGCCATTAAGAAATGTTATATTAAATCTATAGCCAGATGCGCGCGTTGTTGCTGTACTACCAGAAGGTTATAATTATATGTGCAGGTACTCACTGAGATACAGTGTGGGCTGTAACTATCGTATGGCAGCGAAACTTGGTAGATATGCTAATGCGTTAATGCAGAACCGATTTACTCTGGAAAAAATAGTTACCATTTGGGCCACCAGGTTCAAATCTGGCGCTGTGAATGCAAAAAAGACGTATAGAAATGGTTCCATATGTAATGAATGGAGTAGAACTGGAATGTGCCCAGAAAAGGCCAAACAAGTGAAAAAGGCATAATGTTGATTTAATTATTAACTGTCGTTTACACAGTCTGTTCTGTATGAACACTAGAGATGAGATGCTGCATCCATTAAACACGTGACCAATAGTTGCCTGCAGCAGTCCCGGTGGAATCTGAGCAACGTGTTCCTATACAGTGGCCTGAGATAGAGACCGAACATGTTCCTGGTAAACGCATTCTTTTAGATATCCACAGAGCCAGAGGTCACATGGATTCAAATCATGTGATCTTGAAAGTCATGAATCTGGTAAATCTCTGGAGGTAAACGTTCGTGGAAGGTTGCATTAAGCAGATCTTTCACTGGGCGAGCAACGTAAGGTGTTGCTCCATCTTTCACGTAGTGGCGCTCTTTAAAAGCAGGAATCATATGCTCCACAAGGAGATCTTGATAACGTGCACACGTCCCGATACACCTGACAGGCTCTATGGGTGTATTGTTGTCAAAGAAGAACGAATCGAGAATAAAGGTGCTTCTGCATCCACACCACATAGTAACGGGAGTGTACTAACTCTTCGTGCACAGCATACAATTTAACAGTACCCAGAATTCGATAGTTCAGTTTATTCATTACACCCTGTAGTGTAAAATTTGCGTCATGACCCTATACAACACTGCCCAGTCACATGTCATTAACTTTGGTCTGTGCCAGAAACCGAAGAGCAAATTGAGAACATTGCTGGAGATCATGAAGTTTCAGTTACTGCACAGTCTGGATCTTGCACGGGTGCCAGTGTAATATAGACCGGTCAGCTTTCTGTGTATCATCAAATGGAAATTCTTCCTGAGCCATTCTGTATCCTTCTAAAGTCACAGAACAACTACACTTTCTGGTACACTACAGCATCACCAACAAACAGTTGCAGATTAATATTCGTCCTATTCGTCACATCATTTAGTCATATAGAGACAAGAGTGGTCCAATCACACTTTCCTGGGGCGCTCTTGGCGATATCCTTGTATCTGATGAACACTCGCCGTCCAGGAAAATGTACAGGGCGTATTACTTAAGGAATTTCGAGGCATTCACGTATCTGGTAACCAGTTCCATATGCTCGGATCTTCGTTAACAGAGTCCAGTGGGGCACTGTGTCAAATGCTTTCCGTAAATCTGGGAATATGAAATCCCCCTGTTGCCCTCCATATAAGGTTCGTGGGATATCGTGTAAAAAAAAAAAAGGCAATCTCAGCTTTTCACGAGCGATGCTTTCGAAATATTTGCTGATTTGTGGACCAAAGCTTTTCCATCTCGAGGAAGTTTATTATATTCGAATAGAGAATATGTTCAAGCATTGTACAGCAAACCGATGTTAGGGATACTGATCTGTAATTTTGCGTGTCTGTTCTCTTAAGTCTCTTATATACAGGAGTCACCTGCTCTGTTTTCCAGACGCTTAGAACTATGCGCCGGGGGATAAATGCAAGCTAAGTAAGGAGCCAATGCCGAAGAGTAAACTCTGTAAAACCGAACTGGGATTCCATCCGGGCCTGGCCGACTTATTTGTTTTCAACTCTTTCAGTTCCTTAACGCCAGGAATGCCTATTATGTCTCCATACGGGAGTCTGCGGGACAGTTAGACGATGTTACGTCTGAACGGTTCTCCTGAAAGAATGATTTTTTTATATGCGAAATTTAAAACTTCAGCTTTCTTTTTCCTGACTTCTACTGCCACACCGTTGTGATCGATCAGTGAGTGGGCGGCCGTTGTGGCCGAGCGGTTCTAGGCGCTTCAGTCTGGAACCTCGCGACCGCTACCGTCGCAGGTTCGAATCCTGCCTCGGGCATGGAAGTGTGTGATGTCCTTAGGTTAGTTAGGTTTAAGTAGTTCTAAGTTCTAGGGGACTGATGACCTCAGATGTTAAGTCCCACAGTGCTCAGAGCCATTTGAACAATTTTTGATTAGTGAGTGAACTGAAGCCTTAGATCCGTTTAGCGATTTTACGTAGGACCAGAGTTTTCTCGGGTTCTCGGCAAGAACTTTCACTAGGGTATGAGAGTGATAGTTGATGTATGCTTCGTGCATAGATCTTTTTACAGACGTTCGAATTAATTTTTGCCCGTTGTCATTTGTGCGTTTCCCTTTGAACTGAGAGAGCAACAGCCGTTGCTTCTTTGGCGTTTCCCGAATTTCGTTGACACATACTTCTCCACAGCGTGATGTACAATCTGTTTCAAATCGCCCATAATTCTTCCCTGTCCATCAAACTGGAACTAAATGATGTCAATTCATTGTATAGGCGGGAAGCGAATAACAGCCTATCTGCTCTTTCTAGCAGAAATAATCCGTTAGCCTTCTTGATTGATTTACTCGAATTAACTTCAGTAATCATAGTCGCTATGACATGGTGGTCACTAATACCTGTCTCTATACTGACATCGTCGATAACGTCAGAGCTGTCAGTAGCTGCAAGGTCTAAAATATTTCCATTCCGGGTGGGCTGAGGAGGTGTTCGTTGATCCTGTGTGGTCGCTGAACGGTGCTTGCAGGCAGAAGTAGGGAGTCTTCGTCTCTGGAACTATTGCCAACATACGGGATCTACCAGTGATAGCCATTCATTGAGTAAATGTTGTACACTAGTGGTCATTTAATTAATTTCATAACCACTACTTCAAACATGCACCACATATGAACCTGAACGTTCCTGTTATGCATTTTTAAGAAACTCAACTGGTCGGTATGATGTGAGAGTGCTGTCGGCAGTTAATGACGTTATCTCTCAATTTTTCATAGTCAACAGTAAGTTGTAAGTGAGCAGTGGTACAAGAATGTGGTTTGTTTCGAATTTCGCGCATTGTGAGATCTGAAAGGATAATAAGAAGAATGAAAATAATGGCCGATATCCTTAAGCATTTTTTACTTCATAAACGAACGAAAAAAAGGAAATGAAAGTGAGAGAACAGAAAAATGTACTACTTTCGTTGGAATACCACAAGACAAGTGCGAGACAAACTCAAATACCTTTATTAAAAACCCTTGCAATTGTAGTGACGGAGAAAATTTAGACCTAGTCATTATCTCTGTTGGCTTCAAAAGCTTTGATGAAAAGGATGGTAGTCTCCTAGTCGGCGTTTCCGAAGTCGGAAGTTACGTTGAAGTAAGGGAGTATGATGATTATCCAAACTATAAGATTTTATTGAATCTGCAATACTTATCATTTCAAGAATGACGTAGAGAGCGTATCCAGAATATTTCGATTAGACCGGCTGTCATTATATCCATGGGTACTTTATTCTATGCAGTTAAAGGTGCACTTCAGAAATTGTGTGTGATTTTCCGGCGATATACAGGGTGTTACAAAAAGGTACGGCCAAACTTTCAGGAATCATTCCTCACACACAAATAAAGAAAAGATATTATGTGGACATGTCACCGGAAACGCTTAATTTCCATGTTAGGGCTCATTTTAGTTTCGTCAGTATGTACTGTACTTCACCGCCATGATTTCATACGGGATACTCTACCTGTGCTGCTAGAACATGTGCCTTTACAAGTGCGACACAACATGTGGTTCATGCCGAAGGAGCTCCTGCACATTTCAGTCGAAGTGTTCGTACGCTTCTCAACAACAGATTCGGTGACCGATGGATTGGTAGACGCTGACCAATTGTGTGTGTGTCAAATCTTATGGGACATAACTGCTAAGGTCATCAGTCCCTAAGCTTATACACTACTTAACCTAAATTATCCTAAGGACAAACAGACACACCCATGACCGAGGGAGGACTCGAACCTCCGCCGGGACCAGCCGCAGCGGACCAATTCCATGGCCTCCACGCTCTCGTGACCTCAACCCTCTTGACTTTCATTTATGGGGGCATTTGAAAGCTCTTGTCTACGCAACCCCGGTACCAAATGTAGAGACTCTTCGTGCTCGTATAGTGGATGGCTGTGATACACTACGCCATTCTCCAGGGCTGCATCAGCGCATCAGGGATTCCATGCGACGGAGGGTGGATGCATGTATCCTCGCTAACCGAGGACATTTTGAACATTTCTTGTAACAAAGTGTTTGAAGTCACGCTGGTACGTTCTGTTGCTTTGTGTTTCCATTCCACCATTAATGTGATGAGCCATCCATTCATCAGTTTCAGATAGTTTCACAAATCCGCAACAATACATATAAATTACGAATGGCGTAAAGATGAAGTTGAAAAGTGAAGTAATTTTATTAATATTATAACAAAGCAAAGTAAGAGTATAGAAGAACTCGTCAACAAGTATCTTGCGAAATTAGTACAAACGAATCGCGGTAAGATGAAATAAATTGTTCCTTGTGTATCGTTTTGTTCATTATATGATTTGCCTTTAAGAGGATAAATGAATGTAAATGTTGTTTTCGATAATATATTGCAGTTTGGAGTAGAGTCGGGTGACGAAACGTTGCGGAAACATTTTGAAAGTGCCCCTAAAAATGCTGCATATATTTCCTTTCGAAACTAAAATGATTTGGATTCTGTAGTAAAGTGTACAGTTTTATGTTATGTGTTATCCTAGAGGTTGTGTTTCAGTGGGACCATGATGCTGTTTCCACATAAATCGATTTGAAAATTTATGTTTAAGCTTATGATAGTGCTTCAAAAGCGCAGTATAGGAAATATTATCCATATGCAATTTCCACGGCAGGGAAACAGTTAATTGATAAAGAAGGGTTTGCTATGGTATCAAGGGAGGCCATACCAAGGGGCAATGGGGTGCTGTGCCTGCCTTCCGTCCCCCCCCCCCCTCCCCCAGCTCTCAGGGAAAGGCTGGAACTAAAACTTTATTATGGCTACTTACAAGTCATCTTTCGTCTTTCAAAATATTAAAAATACTTTATCCCCCGGTTTGCCCCCACAACAAACTATCGCATGGGCGCTCTTGAGCGGTACCAATAGAAAATAACGTAAATGGTGGGAAAATGTAAAATCTAGTAACGTGAAAACTGTTTTTCTATAATTATGCTATTATCTTGTTTACGTTTATAGTGCTGACCAGGTAAAAAAGTGCACTGCAGAAACTGGTAGGAGAAAATGATGGGCAGACAATAATGTCATCAAAATCTCTAAATCACGTCTATGACGAAAATTTTTTCCCCTTTTGACATTAAAATTTTCTAGCATCCGTGCTTTGCTGTGGCTTTACACAATAACACACAATGAAGCATTCTTCAATGTATGTAGCCTACATAGAATATGATCCAATTTTTCTAACTTCAGATGTGGTTAAAACGTTTCTGGTTGTTCTGAAGAGAATTTTCGCAGTCTTACCGTGAACAGAAGTTGCACCGACTGGATCATCAATTTTCAGCTTGTCGAACAACGGCATAGAGCAGCATGCAATCAGACCTCCAATAAGACCAATGACTATGGCTTCCCACGCACGATACAGAAAACAACCAGCTGCAACAGATAATGAAGAAGAAGATATTACTTCGATACAGACTAACTTACAAATAACATTGTCTCGTATACTTTTATACTACTTTTATATTTTATTTACAAGTTTAGGCGGGAATTACCTTCCACAAGATGTAACATTAGTGTTAAAATAGGAAATGTTTTTGGTGCAGGAGAGGAGAAACATGGAAAAAACGATGAACAATTCTATTTGTGTTTGTCACCCTCGCTCTGTTGACAAATTGGAAATTTATGTTGCTTACCAGTCTTTTTGTTTAGCTAGGAACATCTTAGAAAACATTATGAACGAATCATCAGAACAGCGCAGAATAATCTTGCAAAACGTCGTGTTAGTACGAGAAATACCCAGCAAGTAATGCAACACTTTTTCTGAAAGCAGGTTCGTTTTATTCAAGATTCCAATACACCATATTATTCCTCACTCTTTTGTCTACAAAGCCCTATTTTTTAACACAATCTGCGTTCAATGTGACGGCCTTACGCCACTTTATTGGGAGGGCCATGTGGTACCACTCCATTGGTCACAGTCGCAGCCACTGTCTTGCTGCATAAATAACCTCTCCATCAAACAACATTTGGAGAGGGTAAGCACAGTTCAGAGACACTGAATAACAACAACAGTCAACACTCAATAAGTATTCAAAACATTATGAAAATTATCACAAAAAAGTCAAGAATGTTGAGGTGAGGTGTTTAGAGAAGCTGCATAGCTGTGTAGACGTGTTTTATTCGCAAAGACAGGTTTCATGTCTGTATGACGTATCTTCAGGTTATCAGTCAAGAATACACAGTGATTTGTATTTTTGGCAGATAAATCTGAAGACGAGTCTACTGACGTGAAACCGATAGTTGCGAATAAAGCACCTTCATACAGCTATTTGGCTTTTGGAAACACCTCATCAGTCTTGATTTTTTGTTATAATTTTTATGATAATTTTGAAGGTTATTGAGTGTTGAGTAGTGTTGTTATCCACCGCTCTATCATCCATGGACTGTTTCCCGCGGAGTGCATCGCTCATTGGGCCAAACAGACGTCGGAACGTGCGAGAGCCGGGCTGTAGAGTGGATGTAGAAGAAAAGTCCACATAAGTTTTATGAGTTCCTATCGGGTGCGCAGACTTGTGTGAGGCCTTGTGTTGTCACGATGAAGGAGAAGTTAGTTTGTAACCTTGTGGTGGCGAACACGCTGATGTGGTTTCTTCAATTTTCTGAGGGTAGCACAATATACCGGGTGATCAAAAAGTCAGTATAAATTTGAAAACTGAATAAATGACGGAATAATGTAGATAGAGAGGTACAAATTGACACACATGCTTTGAATGACATGGGGTTTTATTAGAACAAAAAAAAAAAAAAAAGTACAAAAGTTCAATAAATGTCCGACAGATGACGCTTCATCTGATCAGAATAGCAATAATTAGCATAACAAAGTAACACAAAGCAAAGATGATGTTCTTTACAGGAAATGCTCAATATGTACACCATCATTCCTCAATAAGAGCTGTAGTCGAGGAATAATGTTGTGAACAACACTGTAAAGCACGCCCGGAGTTATGGTGAGGCATTGGCGTCAGATGTTTTCTTTTAGCATCCCTAGAGATGTCGGTCGATCACGATACACTTGCTACTTCAGGTAACCCCAAAGCCAATAATCGCACGGATTGAGGTCTGGGGAAAGTGGCGGCTGAGCACACGATCATCACCAAACGACGCGCGCAAGAGATCTTTCACGCGTCTAGGAATATGGGTGGTTCTAATAAAACCCCATGTCATTCCAAGCATGTGTGTCAATTTTTACCTCTCTATCTACATTATTCCGTGGTTTATTAAGTTTTCAAATTTATACTGACTTTTTGATCACCCGGTACTTCAGGGCTGATAGTTGCGCAATGAGGGTGGACGTCAAACAGAAAAGCCCCTTTAATGCCTCAGAAGATCGTCGCTTTGACTTTACTGCTTTGAACTTTCCCTTCGGACGAGAGGTGGTGTGGCGACACTCCATGAATCGCTGTTTCCTTCCGAGTTCGAAGCGATGAACCGATGTTTCAGTGCCTGTGACGATGTTCGACAAAAAATTGTGACGATCAGCATAGTAACGCGCAGCATTGCCGCGCAGATGGTCCTTCGTTGCTCTTTACGGTCATCTGTTAAGTGGCGTGGAACGCAGGGGCTGCGCACCTTTGAGTACACCAATTGGTGGACGAGTGTGGCAGCACTATCAGCAGTTGAGCAGTGAAGAGTTTGATTGTGGTCAGTCAATTCCCTTGAACGAGACTGTCCGCACGTTCTAACACAGCGTGCGGCAGGCCGATGCGAGGGAGATAGGACAGGTTTGCGCGATCTTGTTGCGATGATAACAGACGCCTCGCCCAATAACTCATAGTGCTTTTGTTCACTGTCAGGTCTCCGTAGACATTCTGCTATTGCCTATGAATACCTGCTATGCTCTGGTTTTCCACCAAAAGAAACACAATAACAACTGCTTGGAAAGTCCCTCCGCTACAGAAGCCATTTTGAAGGTTACATGTAGCACTCCCACCTATCGGAATTTCATGAAACTATAGGGGCTAAAGTGGGAATATTCTACGATGTCCCAAAACAAATTCCACATTTTTTGAACTAAAATTGGCCGAGAAAAAATGTGTTGATTTACATATTGAACTCCCCTAGTAAAATAACTTTGTGACGCTCTCCTAATGCGCACAAAAAAAAGAAAGTTAGAGAAATAGTTGATGTGTAGCTCCTACTCATCTATAATTTCTACATGACTGTGCAAGTCACTAGTCCCGTATTCAAGGTCACCTGTTTTGATACATTGCTGGTTGCTTGCTTCTATGGGTAAGGCGAGGTAGAAACTGTCTACTGTCCAGTGAATACATTCTGGGTAAGAGCTGATCGAGGGGAATCATGTTCAAATACAGGCGCAAGATTATACTGAACGAAGGGAATGATTCTGACTTTTCAACTTACCAGAAGTAACAGTTGCTATTAGATATGCACATAGTTCATACTAATATATACCGAGCGAGGTGGCGCAGTGGTTAGCACACTGGACTCGCAGTCGGGAGGACGACGGTTCAATCCCGCGTCCGGCCATCCTGATTTAGGTTTTCCGTGATTTCCCTAAATCGCTCCAGGCAAATGCCGGGATGGTTCCTTTGAAAGGGCATGGCCGACTTCCTTCCCTGTCCTTCCCTAATCCGATGAGACCGATGACCTCGCTGTTTGGTCTCTTCCCCCAAAAACAACCCAACCCCCAACCCAACAACAACATACTAATATAGACTGCCAACGAAGCTACAAAAGGCTCTGAGTACTATGGGACTTAACATCTGAGGTCATCAGTCCCCTAGACCTTTGAACTACTTAAACCTAACTAACCTAAGGACATCACATACACCCATGTCCGAGGCAGGATTCGAACCTGCGACCGTAGCAGTCGCGCGGTTCCCGACTGAAGCGCCTAGAACCGCTCGGCCACTGCGGCCGGCGAAGCTCAAAAAGTACTGCATTACGTTTGTCATTTGTCTGATATAAGACTCTACAGAAATCAAGTGATCACTGAACGCGCGTCTTTCTTGTAACAAAAGATAGGGGAGCCTTGTGCGACAATGAAACTTGATGTTGCTTACGTACTGTCAAAAGCAATCACAAGCTGTAACGGCAAAAGTCTTGTCATTTATTCAGCACGTTCCTGGTGCTTCGTTCCAAACAACACCTAAACACACGGTGCTCCGAATTTTTTTACCTGGCGGAGACCGAGACTTGCAATAATTTGGGCTTCCCAGTTTCCATACGTGTCTCAAATAGCGTCTGCACCGCTTAAGCAGCTAATTTTCTTTACCGTCAGCGTTGACCAATTGGAAGCCATATGTATCATCAAATACGGTAGAAAGATGATCTATTATAGGTGAAGAGGACAGTTATCAAGTCTAGAATTATACAAGAATAAAGAACATAAACAGATAAAAAGTACGGAGTCAAATTCCAATTCTTTGCTAAAATATGGGTTCATGCAGATGCTGAAAAAGGAACATGAACCGACAACGAGCATTGAACAAAGGCTGATTTGCGAATTTAAATAACTCAAGAGGACTGACACTCGCTCAGGGGACTCCGGGCCGCCTTCTTCGTAGTTGCGCCGACTCGGAAGGAGAGAAACAATCGACTGTGCCTGCGGAATAGAAGACTCGTGGGAACACTGTCTGCGAATACTCTCTGTACTGGAACGTTGGTTCTGTGGACGACGATTCCTGTGTTACCATGGAACATCAGATATGGAGATTTTGATATCAATCAGTCTGACACTGGACAATATTGTAGATGAAACGGAAGGATTAGGAGCCGTATTAGTTTTTGAAACAAAACGTATTCTGTTGTGGCGCTGGAGCCGTAATATGGAGCTGCTGACGGAAGAGTAGCTGAAAAGGGGACCGCGCCTACTCTTCCAAATTAATGGCATATGCAGAACTTGGCCACAAAAGAAATTGACAGAGGTGAGAGTTCCAGATAGCCAAGCAGTTAAAAAAAATATCTTTTTTGGAGCGGGTTCAGCGCAGCATGAGTCATTTATGTGGGGGTAGTTTTCAGCCAGTGGATGGTGCAGCGGAAAGCTTGCAGAATAGTAATCTGAGGGTCGTGGGAATGAATCCCTATAAGGATAACTCCAATTTATTAT
Organism: Schistocerca nitens; assembly: GCF_023898315.1. Classification (NCBI taxonomy): domain Eukaryota; kingdom Metazoa; phylum Arthropoda; class Insecta; order Orthoptera; family Acrididae; genus Schistocerca; species Schistocerca nitens. Next base: position 262,919,980 of record NC_064616.1, read on the forward strand.
CAATTTTACCTTACTTACAATGCAAATAAACCGAAATGCTCAATATATTGTATTTATTAATATTTTCATAGAAGGCATGAGTAGGAAAAGCAAAGGAAAATTTAGGATAGCGAATAAATTTCGAAGAAGGGCTTGTACTTACAATGTCCATGAAGACTCTGCATATAGCTTTCCAAGAAGCAACTATAATTAAAGCGTGTATGACCCCGTATTCCATTAGTTTTATTTTGACCGTCGAGCAACGTTACCTGTTATTTGCTGCAAACTGTGCGATGAGAGAGGTCGTTCGATGAATGTAAAACAAGTTTGTTCTTCTATAGAAACTTGAAAACAACTATGTAATTCTAACATGTAATTTTTAACATGCGCAAGATGCCACGAAAATTACTGCAACATCTGTGTCACGATGAATATAACCGCAGGACGCGTAAATCATCAGCTGTCGAATATTTAAAGGATCCAATTTCGTATACGAACTTGTCGTGTACGGCTTACAATCCTTTCCTCGAAATTGTTATGCAGAGTTCTCGTGGATCGTGGAAGTACGATCCATTCTTGAAAAGTTATGTTCCATCCCAAATTTTTCTAGGCTTTTCCTTTCCACGTCTTACATGAAAATATTAATAAATACAATATATTTTCAGTGTAAGTAACGCAAAAATTTACAATAAAAAAGTTTCTGCATAGGGAATAGACTCCACGACCCTCGGATTATCGTTCTGCACTCTTTCCGTTGCGCCAGCCGCATTGTGGAAACGACTCTAGTGTTAATGGCTCATGCCCCGGCCGACCCACGCCAAAAATGCTATTTTTTTTTCTAAACACTTCGCCACTTCTGTCACTTTCATTTCTGGCCAAGTCCTACACAATAGTTAAATTTCGACGAAATCGATGATGACGAGTAAGCGCGGTTCCTTTGTGAGCGTGAGTCGAATTACGCTCGTAAAAAAATGTTCCCAGACATCCAGTAGTGACAACTTTTTACAATAGGGGAAGACAGTAGTGGAACGTGATTATGAAAAGAATACTGAAGGATGTAAATAAACTACTCAAAAACGTTTTTATCACCCTCATGAAATGAACAGTTTGTGTTTTTTTGAGTGCAAACCTGGTTCTCGTTACTCTGTTGACCGTAGCAGATCGGCAGTACATCCACTTGCGTAAGGGAGGAACGAGTAAATCTACATTCTCAGTCCATTTCAGCGCTGTGTACACAGTCGTGAACGGGACGATGCGGCTTGTGAACACTCTTCAGTCAGTCAGCATGCCTCGAAGAATAATTTCAAGCTTAGAAGTTACGCGCATTGTCATTTTACGGCAAGAAAGGTCGTCAGCAGTGCAAGATGCCCGCCGAATTGGCGTACATAATCACAGTGACGTCATTCAGACATGCATCCACTGTCGTGAGACAAAACACTGAACACGTGCCTCGAAGTATTTTTCCACGGTCAAAACTACCAATAGAAGCTGCTACCTACAGATCATTGATCTTAGCTACCTCGAGGAGAATGTAGTAGCATTACTCGCTGCCTATCCGGAGGTATGTGGGAGGACTATGCCGGCCCATGCGGTAAGCAACCATCTCCACGCGATCAGTTCACTTCGGTCTCTAAGTGAGTTATTTACACCGTCGAGTGCAGTATTTTCTGAGCTCGGACGATCGCCGTAAAAGAGTGCGAAGGCGTCCAGATACCAATGCACGGCTCAGCCATGCATGGATCAGCCGGGAGGTGGTTCAGTCATGTCTTGGGACAGTATCATGTACGGGTGTTGGACCCCTCTCATTGTTATTGAGAGTATTCTGAGGGTTGTGAGACATTATACACTACTGGCCATTGAAATTGCTACCCCACGAAGATGACGTGCTACAGACGCGAAATTTAACCGACAGGAAGACGATGCTGTGATATGCAAATGATTAGCTTTTCAGAGCATTCACACAAGAATGGCGCCGGTGGCGACACCTACAACGTGCTGACATGAGGAAAGGTTCCAACCAATTTCTCATACACAAACAGCAGTTGACCGGCGTTGCATGGTGAAACGTTGTTGTTCAAAAATGGTTCAAATGGCTCTGAGCACTATGGGACTCAACTGCTGTGGTCATTAGTCCCCTAGAACTTAGAACTACTTAAACTTAACTAACCGAAGGACATCACAAACATCCATGCCCGAGGCAGGATTCGAACCTGCGACCGTAGCAGAAACGTTGTTGTGATGCCTCGTGTAAGGAGGAGAAATGCGTACCATCACGTTTCCGACTTTGATAAAGGTCGGATTGTAGCCTAACGCGATAGCGGTTTATCGTATCGCGACATTGCTGCTCGCGTTGGTCGAGATGCAATGACTGTTAGCAGAATATGGAATCGGTGGGTTCACGAGGGTAATACGGAACGCCGTGCTGGATCCCAACGGCCTCGTGTCACAAGCAGTCGAGATGACAGGCATCTTATCCGCATGCCTGTAACGGATCGTGCAGCCACGTCTCGATCCCTGAGTGAACAAATGGGGACGTTTGAAAGACAACAACCATCTGCACGAACCGTTCGACGACGTTTGCAGCAGCATGGCCTATCAGCTCGGAGACCAGGGCTGCGATTACTCTTGACGCTGCAATCACAGACAGGAGCGCCTGCGATGGTGTACTCAACGACGAAACTGGGTGCACGAATGGCAAAACGTCTTTTTTTTTATGAATCCAGGTTTTGTTTACGACGTCATGATGGTCGCATCCGTGTTTGGTGACATCGCGGTGAACGCACATTGGAAGCGTGTATTCGTTATCGTCATACTGGCTTATCACCCGGCGTGATGGTATGGGATGCCATTGGTTACACCACTCGGTCACCTCTTGTTCGCATTGACGGCACTTTGAACAGTGGACGTTACATTTCAGGTGTGTTACGACCCGTGGCTCTACCCTTTATACGATCCCTGCGAAACCCTACATTTCAGAAGGATAATGCACGACCGCATGTTGCAGGTCCTGTACGAGCCTTTCTGGACACAGAAAATGTTCAACTGCTGCCCTGGTCAGCACGTTCTCCAGATCTCTTACCAGTTGAAAACGTCTGGTCAATGGTGGCCGAGCAACTGGCTCGTCACAATACGCCAGTCACTACTCTTGATGAACTGTGGTATCATGCTGAAGTTGGATGGGCAGCTGTACCTGTACATGCCATTCAAGCTCTGTTTGACTCAATGCCCAAGTGTATCAAGGCCGTTATTACGGCCAGAGGTGGTTGTTCTGGGTACTGATTTCTCAGGATCTATGCACCCAAATTGCATGAGAATGTAATCACTTGTCAGTTCTAGTATAATATATTTGTCCAATGAATACCCGTTTATCATCTGCATTTCGTCTTGGTGTAGCAATTTTAATGGTCAGTAGTGTAGCAGGACCTCCTAAGCAATAGTCCCGCTTTGTAGACAACATTTCGCTATGGATTAATCTTTCAAGGCGATAATGCATGAGAACACGGCACCTACCTTGTGAACATCTTCCTTTAGGTGGGAGGAATCGATCGAATGGAATGGCCTTCGGTATCTGCTGGCAGGGACTCAGCTGGAGGTGCTTGGGACCTGTTAGAACTGGCAATGCGTTGTCGCATGACTCCTCCTAACGCACTGGATGACTTCAGGATAGCTGCTGTCGAAGAATGGCACAGGCTCGAAGTGTAACCTGTTAGACCTGGCAATATGTCGTCGCATGAAACCTCCTCACACATTGGATAACTTCAGGATAGCTGGTGTCGAAGTATGGCGCAGGCTTGAAGTGTGACGTCTCCATGAATTTTTAGGCAGTCTGACAAAGAGAACTCAATAGTGTTAAAATGCGCAGGATGGTGGAACACGGTAATGAGTGTTGCCAAGCAGCAGATTTTGCTTTCACATATGCGCAAAGATGTGTATTTTATGATAGTTATTGTTTGGCTATTGTTTGACAGTTAAGTTATTCCTTGACGCAAATACGGAAAAGATGAGTTGCTATTCACCACATAGAGGAGGCGTTGAGCCGTAGACCGGCACAGTGAAAAGGACTGCTAAATATTTAAGCTTTCCTACAAAAAGTCCTTCTTCCCAAATAGGACACACACACACACACACACACACACACACACACACACACACACACACACGCACACGCATATTCACAAAGCTCACACACCCATGGCCTCTGTCTCCCAGCAATGTGCCTGTCTTTGGCTCAATGCCTCCCCTACATGGTGAGTAGCAATCAATTATTTTCATACTGTTGTTATTCCATCCTGGACTTTCCACTGTTTAAGTTATTCTTTGGTTCATAAGGCTTATACTTTCATTCCCTGTTACTCTTGAATATGAGTTCAAAATCGTTTGCAGATATACACGTGCTGCAAAACATTTTGAGCAATCTCGTCAGTGCTATTAATAGCTTGTGTAGTTTTGTTGTCGCTGTGGCGACTTTAGTTTGTAAATCAGGGAACAGAGTCACTGTGACACAACTGTAAAATGCTAGGTAGGTCCTAAAAGGCTGTAATGTAGAACACATATAAAAATGAATTAATGTTCCGTCTGTCTCTCACGTCAGTGGGTAGTAATGGACTATGGGTTTCCAGCAAAACAGCCTGTCAGACATGTCATTAGAAATGTCTCAAACACGTCTTTCATTCAACGTTTTAAACGTAGAAGACTAGCAATAGCTTTAGAAAACACTGATTATGACAGCAATTTGGTCGTAATTACTTCAAAACCTTAAAATTTACTTAAAAGCGCTATTAGTTATTTATACAATCCGTTCCACTATATCGATTATTGCTTCATATTGTTGCATTTTTTTCGTCTAGTAATTCACATATTTAAATAACTATGTCAATACCTGTGATAGACACAAGGGCACCAAGTATACTGTTTATGAGCTCCATCATATGCAGCTGGCCGCGGTTGAACAGTAGGGAGAACATAAGGCCTGTTACGCCTCCACCAAATGATGACAGGATTGTGATGACAGCAGCTCTCGCCGAATACTGCCATTTTGATCCGCTTAAACCGAATGTGCTGGAACAGAAGGAAAATGTCTTAATTGTATTCGAGCCTTTAGAGGTATTTTAGAAAATTTACTGGGCTTGCCTGTATAGCGAGGTACTCGAATGACCTTTACTCTGACTGTAATATCTAAGAGGTACGAATGCGAGCTCTGTAAAAGATGCTGAGCCAAATTCAAATTAATTACCATAATTTTATGGTAATAACATGCAAATTGGTTCCTTAGTGCTGGCTATTAACACGGGATTTTCGCAGATAATGGAGACTGGAAGACAATAGGCATGTATTCAGGACGTATACGTTTCAAATTTCTTTCCAGTGTTCCTGGCTTACATTTTCCCGACTTCCCGAAATCATGTCGGGTGAGGGCTGGAATGTTTCTTTCAATAAGGCAGTAACCTATTCCATCCACCATCCGTGACCAATACGAAGCACTGCTCCACACATTTCTACTTCGATACAGATGAGATATTAAAGTCTAATATAATATTTTAAGTAAAAACTTTTAATTCCTAGATCGCAATTTTCCTATCACAATTAACGTTCGATAACTGGTTCCGGTTGCTATTTGCAACCATCTTCAGATCTGTAACACATGTAGGAAACCTAGCCTAAGAAAATTATGTAAAGTCAGGAAGAATACAAAAACACTGTACAACACCTCAGCAAAACTAATGGGGAACCAATTCTAGAAGTAAACGTGAACATTTGACAAAGCCATTGAACACTGTAGTATAAACTAAATGAATGCTTATCAGGTGACATACGGTTCAGAATATGAAAAGACGGTAATAAGCATTGGAAATCATCGTTAGCTTTTGTCATGCAGCAACATGCATTCATAAGAACCAAAACAATAACACTGCGTAGCTAGAAACGTCACCACGAACAAGCCAGGTTGTAGATCTGTCGAAAGAAGTGTATAGTATAAATCTCAAAAAGGTTGCTCTGTATCCAAGTGGGTTGTAAAATATAAATATAATCATGACACAAATTTAAAATTACAAGGCAGAGATCTGTATTACGTCCTAAACTGGCAACACGCCGTTTGTAAGAAGCAGATCCTACGTAACTGGCATTAATTCGTGAATACAATTCAAGAAGCTTGTGCCTCGGGCCACCCAATTTTAAAAACGTAAAAGAAACAGCAGAATGAAGTTAAAAACTACAAGACAGGGAGGCTGCCTTATATATCTAGCTGGCAATGTGCCATATCTAAAAGATAGGTCATATGTGAGAGTCACTTGATAAAAACATCAAAGTACAGAGTAGTGCTAACAAATGTAAATAACAGGATAAAAGACAGATCGTACGTGAGAGTCAAATGATAGAGCGACAAAGTACAGCGTAGCGCTAAAAATATGAATAATATATGGTAATTTCGCAGGTTGACGTCATATACAAAATTCTCCAGTTTTCATGAGTGGAAGTTGGATCAAAAGCTCATTTACTTGCAATAGTATAACAGATATTATAGTGAGAACGGTATATGCAACGGTTCCAAAAACTGTCAGCCGTTCCGCAGCTGTAAACATACAATCCATACAGTTATTAGTAATTTTGTAATGAAGCTACGTGATCAACAGTCATAAAATGCGAGGGAAATACCATACCCTGGCTTACACAAGAATGACCCTGCGCGGCGTATAACATAGTCATCTTTATGAAATATGTACAAATTTTATGGCTATTGATCACGTATCGGAAATACGGAAATCGCCGCTATTATTTTTCTTGAACATACACTTCCGCGTAGCATTTAACACGGGTTTTAGGAGCATTGATCATGTGTTTCGATTTTCTAAAATATTTTTTTCCCATATCAAATCATACTAATGAGTAGGCTTACATCTTTTAAGGTATTCTAGTTATTTGTATATGGAATGAAGAAGATCTAAGACAAAGAAAAATGGACGGGAGGGACGAAGGACGGAATGAAAGAAAGAAGAAGGGGCATACTTTAACGTCTCCTCGATATCGAAGTGTTTAGACGGAGCACTGTTATAAAGTTTCACGGTTAAACTTTATTTCGCATTATTTTTGAAAAATAAAAGTCAAAACCTGTCTTCCTTCGTGTTAAGTAATACACTTCGACAAAAAAATAAGCTGATTAATTTTGAATAACGTCTAAGTGGGACGCATGTGACCCCAGAATCTAACTACATCCATGTTGTGCACCTAGGATTTTCAGAGTTAAATATTTAATTTAAGGATGGTTTTATCAGGATGGCGTTTATGGAAAAAGTGCAACAAATCAACAACAAAACACATTTATTCTCCTGACAATGAAAAACATGAACTATAGCACACACGTTTTCAACATAACATTTGAAGATGGCTTTGACGTACGACACACCAATGCCTTCTACATTGTATGAAGTTTTCTGGGAATATATGCCGCACTACATAGAAAATTATGTACACATAAGCAGCATTACTGAGGTGTGTAGTAATGTTTCCAAACAATGTCTGTGGTATAAAAGAAAACACAGTTAGTTACTTCAGACATTCCTGTAATGGAAAAGATAGCGATTTGATCTGATTTTCGTGAGGCAGACACACTATAAACACAATCCGTCCCATTTGATCGCTCACAGGCTTCTATGTATCCACTAAATAGTCCTTGGTACTTTTGTACAATTTCCGAAAGCATCTCACTACGTGCTAACGCTAGACAGATATGAAATATAAAACGTCAAAACAAAAACACCTTTCGCGGTCACTATTTCAAATTTTATTTCACTTATGCCACCAGTTTTAGCGTTTCACTGCGCCTTCTTCAGGTCCCCTGCCCGATGTGTAGGAAGAATCCAGTCTCATGTGCAATCGAAATAAGGACCAGCATTCAGTAACTTGCATTCGTAGACTGGTTTTTTAAAAACGTGATTCCTTCATTTATCAATTGGAGACTCAGTATTCCTACTCGAAGGTCAGGTGGCCTGAAGATGGCTTGGTGAAACGCCGAAAATGGTCGAATAAGTAGAATAAAATTTGAAATATAAACGCCTGAAGATGTTTTTTATTTGACGTTTTATATTGAACAGCCGAAATTACTCAACCATCCGGTGTTAAGATGGACTTACAGAGATTTGAAATAAAGACGCCTCACCAATCAAAAGTTCATATTACTTTAGCGAGACATATGTATCCTATCGACCACGAAAGAGTCAAGTCAGGTGGAGAAAGATAGTAGAACGATGTGGTCGGAGTCTATTTAAAGAACCATTTTAGCTTTTTTCTCAGCTGTGTGAGACCCTAGCGATAAGTTTATCAACAGTATCGGATATGTTCTGATGTGAGCAAAACTGGTTGTTACCAGTTATGTTCTATTACACATCAGACTGTCATATGGCGAACGTCTCTGGTGGCAGGAGCAAGAAAAATTATCTCAGATAATTTTTTTACAGATATTCAATAAGCGTTTTGTGGCCGCATGCATTTCACCAACAGAAGAGCATGAAGTGACTAAATTGCTCAGTAGGCTACTGCCGCTCGTGTTAATTTGCGAATCAGGGAGGTGAGCTCTTTTTTGGATCCAATCCACGTGGCAGGCCGGATTGGCCGAGCGGTTCTAGGCCCTTCAGTCTGGAACCGCGCGACCGCTACGGTCGCAGGTTCGAATCCTGCCTCGGGCATGGATGTGTGTCTTGTCCTTAGGTTAGTTAGGTTTAAGTAGTTCTAAGTTCTAGGGGACTGATGACCTCAGATGTTAAATCCCATAGCGCTCAGAACCATTTGAATAATATTGTGTCTTGTGTACGATGAAGATCAACTGAAGCCATTGGTGGAAACAGTCCTGTATTTTAGGTACATTTACGTATTTATATCTTCCATATCTATATTAGCAAACGGCTAACCCGGTTCATGGTACACGGTTTCAGTTGACGTTGCTTATCTGACGGCTTCCAGGGACAACAAGAAATTGATTGATATTGACCATATTTTAAATGGTATCATAGTCTACTTATTAAGGGGTATATGTTAAAGGCTTAACACAGTAAGACAAGTACAGGTTGGGGCAAATATAAGTAGTGCGTGGAAGCGAGCTCTCGACTCTGAGAAGACACAGACAAATGCGCTGAACTCTTTACGTTCCTACTAGAGTGTTGGTCAGTCTCTAGCAGCATGATGTAATGATGACGTATGCTGATCAATCATAAGCCGTCTATGGACTATAAATGACTGCCACAGCAGCAATTATGTCCACTACAGACATTCCAAAACTACTACCCCTACCTCCTGCAATATGCTGACGACACTGCTTAACTGGCTACTCACAACACCCTTCAACTCTCCCATGCCGTCCTCCAACGCCACTTGAATCTCCTGGTCGAATGGCGTAAAAGTGGAAACTTCAAATAAATGCACAGAAAAACCAAACCACCATCTTTGATCGCACCACACTAACACAGTATTCACCAGAAAGCCCGAAACCGACAAAAACTACTGTAACTACTAACAGCCCGCACCTGGGGGTGTAAATGCATCTACAACTATCCTCGACGATAAATTCCTCATCCGCCCCATCCTCAACTACGCTAAGGTTGCCTGAATCATCGCCTCCCATAAATTCAAGTCCCTTGAAGTTATGGAAAGATATACATTTTGCCTCGCCTTTCGCACCCACCTCTGTTATCCAACTCGCGTCCTATACCAAGTCATCCACTTCCCAACATTCATCTTTTCCTAGAGTACCTTCGAATATTGTACATTACTCGCACAAACCCAGTAGCAGCATCCAGTATTCCATACAGTAATCGCCAGTCCAAGTATCCGGCTGCACTCTACATCCATATTCCAACTTCCAAGCATCTATCCTCTCCTGCCGGAATTTCTGCCTACTCCCACTACCCAACGATGAAACAGGCCGCGAGGTATACCGCTCTTTCCAACCCTAGCCACAAAGCTCCACCTCATACCATCCTTCCATTTTCTTCCTCCTCCTTCCTCCACCTTGCTGACTAAGTCGCTATCCGTGGTTCCACAGTGCCCCATAGTCATACTCATCATCCCACCTCTATCACGAGCATGATCATTTTCATGCATCACCGGCGTCACAATTACTCCATATCATAACTCAAATTTTACCTACAGACATTATATTTTAACTGTAATAACAGATCATCTATAAAGTTTTAAAAATTATGAATATTATCCACCAATATTTTTCATAAAAAGATTTATTTATTATCATATGTTTTTATGTACAAATCTAAAATATTGTTCACTAAGATGTTTTTTTTAAAAAAAACATCGTTTATCATCATCTTTCATGTATTTTTAAACATAGTTAAAATTTGTATAATCTTTGGCTGAAGAGTGGTTTTATCCGCTGCCAGCTCGCGCATTCATGGGGAACTGAAATAACAATAGAGAGAAAAAAAAAAGCTACGACAGTCAGTTATTCCTGAAGAAGGCAATAGAGGATTTCGTTGTTATGGCCCAGTAGTTTTATTATCAAGACAATCTAAAATATTAAACCAATTACTTAATTTATAATAAAAGGATTATAAGGTTATACGATAGAAGAGAAAACATAAAGCTATGCAAAACGTAAAAGCTTGTGACATAATCATCATTGCGTACCTGTATAGGTTAATGTATTCATGAGTGACACGCCTGAAGTACACAACGTGTTTAGTTCGTAAGTGGCTAGGTTGGTGCTGGCTCAACTGTTTATGCACCGTCGCGGCAGCTCCATCCACTTCCGCGCGCCACGAGCAGCACGATCCTCAAGATATTTGGCTCAGTGGATAATGTCCAAAGGTTGCAATAAAAATAAACAATAAGCAAACAATCGTCAAAATAATACGCTCTAAGGTAAAGTTCGCTCGATTATCAGTTCCGATATCGACGAATGCCTATAAATGTTAAAATAAGTATTACGACTAAACTGACTCTGTTCGTTAAGCTTTGATTTTGTTTTGTTCTCTACATTTCCATAAATTTAAATTTCTTGTAACAGATTTAATAGGCTGCTCTTTTGTTTATAATGTAAAATAGCTTTTCTTCCAGATTATTGCCGGCCGCGGTGGTCTCGCGGTTCTAGGCGCGCAGTCCGGAACCGTGGGACTGCTACGGTCGCAGGTTCGAATCCTGCCTCGGGCATGGATGTGTGTGATGTCCTTAGGTTAGTTAGGTTTAAGTAGTTCTAAGTTCTAGGGGACTGATAACCACAGCAGTTGAGTCCCATAGTGCTCAGAGCCATTTGAACCTTCCAGATTATTCTGAGAATGGCTGATGTTTAGCAGGTGCAGTCCAAAAGCCGTTTTGTTGTTTTGTGTGCGTAAATGCTCCTTCTAGCGTATCTAAAACAACATTTATTCGACTTACTGTTTACTGCATTTGCGAAATGTAACTTTTAAAGCGCCTGGACGCATGTATTTTGTTTTACTATTGTCAGCTATCGTTCGCCGTCAATTTCATATGTCTGCCCAAATACAATTTTTACTTAACTTTTTCGATACTAGTAAGTAATTTTGTCCGATTATTTACTTTTGTATGCCATTATAGCGTATTTACTTTTATGATAAACTTATATAGTTATAGTATGTATCTTGTTCTGTTTCGTTTTTGTAAATAATTTTTCTATGACAGATTCACGATAAATATTGGCTGACGCTCTTTGCTTTAAAATATCTTCTGTAATTTCAGGCCTAAACAATGGCATTTAAGTATTCTGTTTACAGAAGATCTTCTCAGAACTGAACCAGTGTTCAGTTCCTAAGAGTCTTTGTTATTCTGATAATACACTGATCGATGAAAGTAGATTGGAAAGGAAACAAACAGAAAGTAAGAGATAATATTACGTCGAAGTCTTTAGCGGAACACTTACTCGACTGGCAGAAGACAAAGTAAGTGATATGTTTTAACTTTTCCGAAGGAGTCATCCCAGAATTCGGAAGGAGAAATTTGGAGAAACTATGAAATACGTAATTCTGAATGGTTGAAGTGGGATTCAAGTGTTGCTCCTCTAGAATACAAGTTCAGTGTTTTAAATAACACAACACAGAGCTTGGTAAATACAAATTACGGTCGATATACTGCCCTTAACCCAGTCTAAATGTACGAAGTTTAGTGCAAGGAATTCACCGAATGACGCTGAAATAGTGTTGGGGGTTCACCAAAGAAGTGTCGTGGAAATTTCTTAATGAGACTGCAATACATTTTCTGAGGAGATTGTCTTAGTGATATAAATGGGCCTGAATACAAGCTGTTCGCAAATTCCCATTAAAAACTTCTAGGGCATGTAGAGGGGAGTGAGGAGATAATATTTTGAGTTGGAACCCATGTTTGGAAACGTACTGTTTCCGTGCTAGTGCCATCTGAAAACATGTTGGTAACACGACCACTTTTACAAGTAACTGATTAGTCGTGATCCATTACGTAAATTGTTTCACGGTTACACTCATTAATAGCCACAGAAATTGCTCGTGTACTCGTTGAAGGATTCTCTTCAATGTGATGCAGTACGGCCTCTTCCAGTACAGGTGTGAGGCGTATCCTCGAAGCATCACAGTCACGCCTGCTGAGGTGAAGGTACCCTTTCTCGAAGCCATTGGGTAATTGTGGCGAAAAGGATATTCGATGGAGTCGGAAGTTGTGGAAAACGATCCTGATAAAGCAGCTCTTCAATCACTGTGAACTTCGGCATTCAGAAGAATTAAGTCGGTGTATTCTGGAAACGTGTACTCAACCATATTGCTCTAACACTCGCGTACACAGGAATGAGGATCGAACCAGCTCAGAGAGATATGATAGACGTCAAATGACATCATTTCATCCGACGTAACCACCCCACCACGACTACCCTATTGCATACCTGCCTAGCAAACATATTTTCAAACTGCTGTAGCATGGAAACGGGACGTTTCCGGGCATGGGTCCCTATTCAAAATATTATGTTCTCACTACCCTCTACAAGTCCTAGAAGTTTGTACTGGGAATTTGCGAGCACCCTGTATAAAATATTACATTATGAAAGACGAGTTCTTTGGGCAGTATACAAGGATGGGAAAGCTTGTGAAAACTGTAACTCTTAGAACTACACGTGTCACTGAATTTTACCCCACAGATGGTAGTTTGTGTTTTCAAAACAAAGACTTCCTTGATCTAGCCCATGCAAGTCTCTTCATCTCCACATAACTGCTTCAACCTACATCAGTTTGCACCTGCTTACTGTAGTGTAGCCTTGGTCTGGCTCTGCAGGTTTTTCTCCCACCTTTCCTTCCATTACCAAACTAACTCCCGGGTTCGATTCCCGGCGGGGTCAGGGATTTTCTCTGCCTCATGATGACTGGGTGTTGTGTGATGTCCTTAGGTTAGTTAGGTTTAAGTAGTTCTAAGTTCTGGGGGACTGATGACCATAGATGTTAAGTCCCACAGTGCTCAGAGCCATTTGAACCATTTGAACCAAACTAACCATATCCTGACGCATCACCGAGTGTCCTGGAAAGTGATACCTTCTGCTCACTTAGATTCAAAACCTCCTCATTTGTTATCTGAACTACCCATCTAATCTTTAGCATTACTCTTTGTCAGCTTCATGTCAGTACAGCTTATTGTCCATGTTTTATTTCCGAACAAAGCTACACTCTAGAAAAATGTATGTGGAACTTGCTATATCGTCCCGAGATGACGATACCACACCAAAGTCTGCAACGCGAATCAGTACTACAAACATTAGCGACGGTTTGCTGCAATCCGCAACGACGTATGAGAGACACTCCTGAGGACCATTCCCGCCCTCTCAACATAGCAGCACGCCCACTATGAGGTCAACATAGTGTCCAACATGCATGAGCTCAACCCAGTTCACGACTTCAGCTACAAACGTTAACATCACAACGAGGATCAACGAGTTGTAAAGTTTCTGATGAAATGTACTTTAGTAAAGGTAGCATTTTGCACTTCAAGATAACAAATTGTTAATCTGTGCGTCAGGTGATGCTTTCAAAATGGTTCAAATGGCTCTGAGCACTGTGGGACTCAACTGCTGAGGTCATCAGTCCCCTAGAACTTAGAACTACTTAAACCTAACTAACCTAAGGACAACACACACATCCATGCCCGAGGCAGGATTCGAACCTGCGACCGTAGCGGTCGCGCGGTTCCAGACTGTAGCGTCAGAACCGCTCGGCCACCTGCGGCCGGCTGATGCTTTCAAAGTTAATGAAAATTGTAAATTATCAACATTCCTGTGAAAGAGAACTTTGTCAAAGTTAAGCAAATCTTTTAGTCATTTATATAATAAAGTGAACTAATACTTCATGTGTTCTAGTTCGATGAGCCTTCTCCAAGAGCAATCAAAGAACACAGTTATGACTGGACGAAAGTAGTTTCATCTGGTCACAACAAAGTTTCTATTAGATGCTAAACAAATTCTCTTTCTCCGAAACATTTTTCTTGTTAATCCTTATCTGAATTATTATATCAACTCTACTTCAACGATTATCAGTTATTTTGTTGACCAAGTAGCAAAACTCATCTACTACTTTCAGCATCTCATTTCCTAACCTAAATACCTCACTATCGATTTATTTTCTTACACTCAGTTACCCTGTAAATTTAACTCTGAGGAACTGTGATAGGCCAGTAATATGAAAGCTTTGTGCACGTGTATGGTGTACTATAATGCTCGAGAATAACTACAAGATCTGAAATGCGTTCCGTCTGTTTTGCATGCAGCCACATAACGTAACTATTTTGCAGTTACTCTAATTATTTTTCGGCACACTCGTTTGACTATACAAAATAATTACAACAAGTGACCAGTAGGGAAAAGTCTACTGTATGGCAGTAACTCCTGATGTAAACAAATACACGATATTACAAACGAGGAGCGCCGTAACAAAACCGATAAATCCACATTTGCTGTTAATACGGAAAGCAACAAAAAGTGATCTCTGAGTGGTTGCACAAGCTATGAAAAGAAGAAACACAGCATGATGCAGTAACAGGAAACACCATTCAGTGTGTCCAATCGATTACCAGATTTCTCTTTCTGTCGCCCAGATATTAAACCCAACAAAAGGGAGATAATCTGGTTGTGATCCGACCGCTTCGAGTTATCGGATCGTACTCCGACCGCATTGGATATATATCGCGTTTTGTGTAGGTAGCGTAATTCGATACTATCGTACAGCGACTTTAGGATTGTTTCGACACTGGTCATTTGCTGCCAGTCAAATGAGGCAAACATCCAGACAGTAATACGGCTTCGTCATACCTACACGTAACACGATGGGGTTGTGGTATTGTGGGGTGTAAAATGGATGAAGGACGCATAGTGAGAGATATTAACATAAGCGTGCGGCGACCCAGAAGACGAGAAAGGAAAACAGCAGTGGAACGAACAAACCGGTATGTATGGTGAACGTATTGTCGTACAACATTATTGAGGCTTGTGGCCTTCATGGGTTATAAGGGTTGCTTGCTTTTTGTAGGTATCGTGATGCTAATCCTGTAGGATCAGACGTTGCATTGCCTTGCAAGCATAATTCAGCAAAGTTACAATGTTCAAGAATATCGATGAAATATCTTCTTCGATACAGGCAAAGTTTTTGTAAGAATCATTCAAAAGTGGCACAGGACATGTTCCTTACTCGTTTAATCGCAGCTCATGTACCACGACGGCGAAGAGAAAGTAGAGTATCACCAGGAAAGGAAAGGAGGGGACGTGCATTTAGTATCATATGTTTCCTAACGGATGTAAGAGAAAATAGACCTCTATGTAAGGAATTGTTTATGAAGGTGTTTTCTGTCAAAAAGGATAGGGTGTATTCAGTAGCTAAGACAGTGTTTGAGGGACAGATTCCTAAAGAAGGACGAGGTGGGGACCGGAAGTCCGTAATATCAGATGAGAAGAAGGCAACATTGAGAGAATTTTTAGGTAAACTTCCGGCAACCGAGAGCTACTATAACAGACGTAAATTCAAACGTATTTATTTATCCTGTGAGCTAAGTCAACGGAAACTGCAGAAACTATACAACGATTCGGTTCCTCCGCATTTGCAGATCAAGAAGTCTATGTTTCTCGAGGTATTTACGCGCTCGTTTAATACTGGTTTTCGGTCACCTTCCTCTGATGCTTGCAGTACATGCATTGTACTAGCACAAAACATAAAGGATGCAACCGATTCTCGCAGGAAGAGTCTTAATGGGCGGAGAAACGAGTACATACCTTACGTGCAAAGTTATTTTATAACTTGTGTAAAACCAATGATCCTGATTCAGTGTCATTCTGTTTTGACTTACAACAAGTCTAACCCCTGCCACAAACACCTATCCAAGAGTGATTTTATGCACGACAAACAAATTTCTATACTTTGTTTCGTCGGAATGGACTCGAGGAACGCAACGTATTATCAATGGACCGAGGACGTAGGCGGCAGAGGGACTACGGAGATTGTTTCAGCACTCCTGCATTACTTGGATTCGTTGGCATTGGACGGAACGAGAATATTGAGATTATTCTGTGATGGGTGTGGGGGTCAAAACAAAAATTCCCTCATCATACACACCATCATGTTTTGGCTGCAAATCACCTGCACAATTAGAGGAAAAATTTTGACATTTCCAGTAAGAGGCCATAGCTTTCTCCCGGAAGACCGTGTGTTCGGTTGAGTTGAGAAGCACCTTAGGACAACGCCGGTTATTACACAAATTGAAGGATAACAAACAATATACAAGGAGCATGGTACTGTACGAACGTTAGGATAGGACTATGTCTTACAAAATATTAAATCCCTTGGAGAATCCTACAAAAAGGACCTCGATTAAGGGACATAAAACGATGTAAATTCAAGAAATTCATCGTCATTCAGGGAAAAGGACAAAACAAACAGGCAAAAACATTATTCCAATTAAAATGCTACAGGAATTACAAGCATGAAACTGTTGCGGAAAAGAAGCGGTTCTGTATTTTAAAGGGCCGTAGAAACCATCCACAGACATTGGAGACTGTACATGTACGGCATGATTTGACAGCGGCCAAGAAACATGATGTGCGAGGTTTGCTGGTCAAAGAATTTGGAAGGGACTGCACAATGGATGCCCGTTTCCCGTGGTACAAGAACCTGCTTGATAATAGTAAAATCCACGAAGAAGATGCAGAGGAAGAAATAGTACCCGCAGATGAGCAGTGTGATTGTTTGGAAGATGAACTAACATTAATAATATTATAACTATATTGCATTATGTAATTATAAAACGTGTTTGTTGCAAAAAAAACATGCCTTGTGGTCTCAATAGTGTATTCCTTGCTGGACTACTCCACGGCGGTCGGATCAATGTCCGATAATTCCGAGTAGTTGGATCAACACCAAACCTCTCCAAATATTTTCACTGAATGCCCTGGGTGTTTCATAAACATCTATTGAAGGGACTATAATGTTCTACATCGTACTTTCTGCTCCTGAATTTTGGTATTATTCCACATTCAGCACTTGTGCGTCAAATAAGTGCATTCCGACAGTTATCGGATTTTGATTCAGTTGCGTTTTTCACTTGACGATATAAACACTTGATGTCGCTTTGTGCTGAAAATTATTTTGTGGCAGCATGTATTACCCCCATATCTCCCCCCTGCAACTCAAACACTCGAATACAGCAAAAGTGGATTTATTGGGTTTTGTTCCGGCGCTCCTCAAATATCAAGAAATACCTTGTTAGAGAGACAGTCCTTCCCACTTGTAAAGTCAAATTTTTACAATACTAGGCATTTCTAAAACGTTTGTCTTTTATTAGTATCTGAGACAACTAATGTCCGTAGCTCTGCCACATAAATCATTCCCTAACCCTACTCAAAAGTGAGTTGATTTGCGAATAAGAGATGTTTCAACAATTTCTGAATAAAATTTCTATGTTAGTTCGAAGTATTCTTTCGAAATGATTTTCCAAACAACTATTAACTGTTATTCGCTTGGCGAGTAGCCGCGTGGAATGGCAGTGCGGTTTGAGGCGTCATGTCACGGACTGCGCGGCCCCTCCCGCCGGAGGTTCGAGTCCTCCCTCGGGCGCGGGTGTGTGTGTTGTTCTTAGCATAAGTAAGTTTAAGTAGTGTGTAAGTCAAGGGACCGCTGACCTCAGCAGTTTGGCCCCTTAAGAATTCACATATATTTGAAAATTTCGCTTGGCGAGTGGTTTTATATAAACTGGTTAACGAACTCCTCGGTTATAGTCTTTGACTAGACAGGGAGAGAAGTTATCCATCGAATTCTTTTTCACTAGTAGCTGGAAGTGGCAGATTTGAACCTGAAATGATGTGACGAAAAGTTCCGTATCTTACTGAGTATCGAAACCGTCACATATCTTTATTGCTGTCAACGAAAGAAGAGACGTTAAAAATCAAAATGATTTTCGGCAGACAGTAAGGTATGCTGACGTCAGAGAGGAAAAAGTCAAGATGAAATCTTTTGAGCTGGATCAGAACTCGAACCCAGACACGCAACTTACATGGAGACCTTGAGGAGCTTGAAAGCTTGAGCAGACAACGAACTGATGGAACTCTACAGTCAAGAAGGGATTACATGCTGCAAATGGGAAGATACGCATTCGAATCCCAATCCGGAGCAAATATACTCAACATCTCAAGCTCAAATAGACAATGACATAAGTGTCACCTTGCGTGACATTTAGTTCATTAACTAGAATAAAATTGCTAGTCTACGCAACGTTACTGGCCACAGACATTCTAGATGCCACCATTTCGGCGTCTGTCGTGGCCCAACCTAACATCTAGTCGGTACTGAAGGGACATCATTTTCAATGTGGCGCAACGAGAGGTGAATAGGACTTGTTGATGCCCATTGAAAACCATCGCCACATTTTGGAATAGAACCCAAACCTTTGGTATACCAATCCACCATCACTCCACCAGCCCACCAAACTTCACATGTGGCAGGATCATATTTTGTCGTAACGTGTGTGCGCCACATTGAATAAGAATTGCGACTCTCTGTAGTGGATTACAGCTTCTTCAATAAATTCATTTCCTTGTTCTATAGAATCGTCATTTATTCAGCTATCTTGGCAATCCAATGCATTCATTCTACTTAATTTTATAATCATTGAAGTAAAATCCAAATGACCGTCTACACTAACCGCCAACACTACAGGATGCAGAAGTTTCCACTGAAGTGTCTCCTTCTTCTGAGCTGCTCTGCTGTACAACCTATTCGTGGTAAACGTCGGGCAGTGCAAAAGAAAAGTTTAGTCACTGAATCTGATTTTTCGGCAATTTCATAGAGCACACTTCGTCTGTCTGTCAGCAGTATCAGTTGTTGGAAGTTCAGAGGTAATTTACTTCATTTTATAGCCCAACAGTAATAACAAAACCGTGGAAAAAATATCCATGAAAGAGTGCATGGCTGCCTGTGCCGACCAGAACAATTTCTGTTCCACAGGTCTACGGCTGTCTGAGCTAGAGTCAGTTCAGGTGATTGCGATGCATTGCCCCTTGAGCCAGAGACCTAGAGCGGATGTTTTTGCACTCACAATGGCAAGCATGAAATTATTTAATATTGTAGTTTAGTTTTCAGAATAAAATATTTTCGATAAACCAAGTTTGTACGAAGCAGTAACAACATTGTTGTAACCAGTGCTCCTGCAGCATATGACATGGGTAATATTAGGCATGTGATTTACAACTGCGGGCAAAATTAACCAGGAAAAAGGAGGTCGGTGTATAAATTCATAGCGATTTTGTTTGGCATGTTGATATTCAGGTTGCTATAACTGTACGTACCAATCTTAACTTTTTATTTGAGGTTCTGGTATTGTTGTTGCGATGACAACTTGACCATTGCATTTTTGAAGGTTATGAGTACCGTTCTTGATGCATTAGGAATCGGATCGTTAAACGGAAGAAGTTTAACATTCCTGACATTTTATTCTCTTTGGATTTAATAGAGGGGTGAGGGAAGTGGAGGAGAGCTCAAGCATTTTTACCGCATATAGGGTGAATGCTATTGAAAAAATCACGTCGGAAAATACATTTCTCATTTCGTGTAGGGTCGTTTTGAAATGAATTATTCACTACATTTAGAAAGCCCAACAGCTGTAGCTCTGTCATGTAAGATATAAAACGCTGGTCTCCCACGAGCCTGGAACCTAAAACCAACGCAGCCTCGGCTTTACAGTACGATGACTTTTCCACAGAACTAGCGAACAACTGCGGTATTTAGTTCTCCCTTATTGTCTTAAGATAGATAATTCGTAATGAAAAAACGAAATTAGTTGCAGTTTCTGCTTGGAATGACCTTCCCCGTCTACAAAAATGCGTTTGAAAATTGGATGGCACACACTAAATGAGAAGATTTCAGAATATTTAATTGAAATACTGAGAAATATCAAGTGAAATTAGCAGGATAATTCTGTGTCACTCCAGGAAATAACTACATTATCAGAGTATCAGATGGTTGCGCCGTAAATTAAGAGCGGGGGAAATTAACTGGACAGCTCTCATCATCATAGCTGCCATTATATTATTTTCGTCTTAGCCTCTAGTTTATCGGAATATTCATGTGAGAATTATCGAGGATTAATTGTTTGAATATACTGCTACGTTAAAGGTAAACAATACAATAACTTAGATCTCGTTCTAATAACAACTAAATAACAGGAAGTCTTTAAATGAAAGGAATTTTTTTTAAAAAAGTTGCCTGGAGTGACATTCACAGATAGGGTCTCACACGAACAACTGGGGATACGAATGCTGCGGTACAGATGGATAGACAGTACTGGAATGTGTTGAGATTTTCCAGAAGCTTTAGATTTATTATCTCAAACTACCTGTGATCCATAAAAAGTGTTAGTTGGCAACCAGATTATTACTCACTGTCAGACTTGCTTAACAGTGTGTGGACAACGTCAACACTTTCGTATCTCACAATAGCAAAAACCCATGTTATGGCAGTTAAAACTGAGCACACCTGTTTTCGCTGCTTTACTCGGTAACAAGCAACAATTGTTTAGCCGGCCGGTGTGGCCGTGCGGTTCTAGGCGCTTCAGTCTGGAACCGCGTGACCGCTACGGTTGCAGGTTCGAATCCTGCCTCGGGCATGGATGTGTGTGATGTCCTTAGGTTAGTTAGGTTTAAGTAGTTCTGAGTTCTAGGGGACTGATGACCACAGATGTTAAGTCCCACAGTGCTCAGAGCCATTTTGAACAACTGTTTACTTGTTTTATTGGCCGGCCGCCGTGGTCGAGCTGTTCTAGGCGCTTCAGTCTGGAACCGCGCGACTGCTACTGTCGATGGTTCGAATCCTGCCTCTGGCATGGATGTGTGTGATTAGCTTAGTTAGGTTTAAGTAGTTCTAAGTTCTAGGGGACTGATCACATCAGAGTTAAGTCCCATAGTGCTCAGAGCCATTTTTTGAACTTGTTTTATTCTTTGACATTGCCAGTGGGGTGATACGCGATCTTTTGATTTAAAATACGTTTATATAAAAATCCTACGTCAATTCTCTTTATTGATTACAGGTTTCGGCTCATTGACGAGTTACCCTCAGATCAGTCTAATATGATGCTCAGTGTGTGACAATCATTATACGTCGCCGTATTATTAGAGCTAAGGCGCCCTGAAATGAAAACTGTAGTTAATTATTTAAATTGTCAACGTTAATCGCTAATAAAATATAGATTGTGGCAATATGGGCACTGTAACAATATTTTATTAACGATTAACGTTGTCAGTTTACATAATGAACAACGATTTTTCATTTTTGGGCGACTTAGCTGTAATAATACGACGCTGTGTAATGATCGTCACACACTAACAACATATTGGACTGATCGTAGCCGGCCAGGGTGACCGAGCGGTTCTAGGCGCTACAGCCTGGAGCCTCGCGACCGCTACGGACGCAGGTTCGAATCCTGCCTCGGGCATGGATGTGTGTGATGTCCTTAGGTTAGTTAGGTTTAAGTAGTTCTAAGTTCTAGGGGACTGATGACCTAAGTCCCATAGTGCTCAGAGCCATTTGAACCATCTGACTGATCGTAAATGAGCCGAAACCGGCAATTAATAAAGGAAATTTGCGATCTTGACTTAGGATTTGTATCCGCACATGTTTTAACTCTACTTATTGTTTAAAATTTGTTTGTTTACGCATTTCGAGAGTAGCTCATCATCACAACATAATAATTATAAAAGGACTTCATGCATAATTTTTGAGCTATTGATGGCAGTGCATAAATAAAGAAGTATATTAAGCACTCTAGACAGTTTTATTCACAAAACAGTGTTGTTTCAAGTGATCTCAATCTCAATTGAGCATCAGTGTTGAAACTGATATCACGTGACACAGTTCAGTGTTTTAGTTCCTTTTATATGATATACTGATGATGGGCTATGCTCGAAACGCACTAGCAAATAGATTTTTGACAACATATTGACTGTTGTTATTAGCGACGGAATAAAGTGGTGAGAAATATACAATATACACAAAAAGGTCCCCGCCTTTAAGTGATAACTGATAATTCCGTCTGTTAATCACAGCAATATGCCGTATGATTACATCTTTCTTTAGACGATTTTTAGTAACTTCCACAACAGACTCCTGTCTCGATGGAGGGTGCTCCGAACTCACAGCTTCTTTATCCCGCTGCCACTTAGCTCTGATCTGATCGAACCCTATCAATATGCCAATCACTCCCCGAAAACCGAAATGTTAAATGGAAAGCTGTTGCACAACAGAAACATTAGACAATTAATGGCCCTAACAAATGAGTCCAGGGTGTGGTCCTTACAAAACTCAAAAAATGGCTCTGAGCACGATGGGACTTAACTTCTGAGGTCGTCAGTCCCCTAGAACGTAGAACTAGTTAAACCTAACTAACCTAAGGACGTCACACACATCCATGTCCGAGGCAGGATTCAAACCTGCGACCGTAGCGGTCGCGCGGTTCCAAACTGTAGCGCCTAGAACCGCTCGGCCACTCCGTACAAAACTCAGTACTGATAAGAAGTTATAGGGTGCATTTAGCTACTGAAATTAAAGAATGACCCAAGTTGATGAATATTGTTATAATCATAAATGGAAGCAAGAACGAACACGATTTGATAGAAGCACATAATTAATTTTCAAAAATCGAAGATAAAAGACAATCAAAACATAAAATATTTAAACAGACTCAGTTACATGCGACTCTAATACAACAAGCCTGGAAGGATTGACTAAAGAAAAGGAACAGATTAATCATTCGTACCTCATCAAAAAGAGCAAATGCACTATTCCGCTGAGGACATGATGACTGCTTTGATCTGCCATTGGATGAAATAATATCACATGCAAAATTCCAAAGTGTCTGATTCATTAGTGAGGCACCGAACATTTAGTGCAATTCTGAAATAAGGTCCTATTAATTTGTAGGATTGTACCTATATTTTCCTGACTGCCCTCCTCTCCCTTTCGTCATTGCAGGAAATTCTTACGTTGTTTCTTCTTCATTGCAATATGGACAGCATTTGCCACCGCGTATCTCATGGGTGCGTGTTAGTTGATGGACGTGAGCTCCATCTGAAGACTGCAGCCTCCGAGTGTGCCTCTCTAGCTGTGTCTATACTTCATAGCGTAGCGTCCAAGTCCACGACTATCGCATAAGTAAGTGTTGGTCTATCAGCTGATCCGACCCAGTTCTGCATGAAAAAACTGCCAAAACGTATTCATGTTCCAATCAAAACATTTGTTATTGATTCTCCCAATGGGAGAGCTATCCGATCTCTTGGTTTTCGATGCTCGCAAAGCCTTAAGGATTTGGCGACAATCTCCCACTCTAGAGAAACATTGTGGTGCTACCCACTGAGGGCAGCATTCGTGCTTGGCTATTTCGAAAATCGTCGTCTGTTCCCCAACTCAAGTTACTTTTGAAAACACCGGCCAGTGGTCGTTCTTCCCACTACTTTCTTCAGATCTTGGGTCAACAGACTCCGTAGTCTGGTGACAAACTGTCACACATAAGCTAGCTTCAAAGTGTGGCGGACATTCCACAAGTTTAACATTCTCAAGAGCCAAACACACTATTCTTTCCCGACCAGTATTCAGCCTGCTGCCAGCAAGTACCGTATGATACTGTCTTAGCTGAATTGGGTACTACGTAAAGAAATTAATAGTTCCCGCTTACTCCCAGTTTTCTCATTTGTGCACCTGCTAAGGGCTGTTCAACACCTGCCCGCCAGCTGCCTCTGCAATTTCTCCGAAAAGCCAGCGCGTCGTGCCTCAACAGCGCTGACGTACAATAGCAGTGGCCGGGCGACGTCCTGCCGTTGTGATCGGCCAGTTCAGGGCGTTGCTCTGCACTGCAGCGAGGGTTAAGCTGTCCCATGGGAGAGCACCTCTCCCGCCCCTGGCTGACTAGTGGCCCCTTGCCGGAGCGCTCGCCAAGACTCGGTCACATTCTTCAGCTCACTACTGCATATCAGCTCAGTACTGCATATCAACTAGCTACTTAATCATATTTATTTTAAAATGGCGTAGCTTGATATCAGAAAGTGTGCGTATCACTCATTTTGACATCCAAATTCGAATTAATAAAAAAAGAAGGGAAAATTGTCACATTGACCGAAGAATAATTAGTGGTCAGAGTGAAACGACAACCCGGCACCAGTCTGACAAGTTCATCATTGTTCGGGCGATAAACAAGAGCAATAGCTTATCATATTACTACGCAACCACCATATTCTCCCCCCCCCCTCCCCCCTTCCACCTTCCCTTCCTCTAACAATTCCCTGAGGATTTCTCATGAAATATGATCCTGAATCAAAGCTGATGTTTGTTATATCAGTATACATCGAGGTGACAAAAATCATGGGGTACCTCGAAATACCATGTCGGAGCACTTTTTGCCCGGCGAAGTGCAGCAGGTCGACGTGGCATGGACTCAACAAGTTGTTTGGTCGTTGGAAGTTACCCCCAGAAATATTGAGCCATGCTCCCCCTGAATACGCTCATAATTGCGAAAGTGTTGCCAGTGCAGAATTTTGTGTACGAGCTGACCTCTCGATGATATGCCATAAATTTTCGAAGGGGTTTATGTTTGGCGATCTGGGTTGCCAAATCATTCGCTCGAACTGTCCAGAATGTTCTTCAAACCATGCGCGAACCATTGTGGTCCGGTGACAAAGCGCACTGTCACCCATAATAATTCCATCTTTGTTTAGGAACATGAAGCCTGTGAATGGCTGTAAATGGTCTCCAAGTAGCCGAACATAACCATCCCAATGAATCATCGATTTAGTTGCGTGAGAGGGCCTAGTCCAATCCATGTAAACACAGCCCACACCATTATGGAGCCACCACCAGCCTGCACAATGCCTTGTTGACAACTTGAGTCCATGGCTTCGTGGCGTCTGCACGACACTCGAAGCTTACCAACAGCTCTTACGCACTGATATCCGAACTCATGTGACGAGGCCACGGTTATACAGCAGTCTATAGAGTCCAACCGCTACGGTCACGATCCTAAGAGACGCGCTGCAGATGTGCTGTTAGCAAAGAGACTCGCGTCGGTCGTCTGCTGTCATAACCCAATGATGCCAAGTTTCGCCGCGCTGTCCTAACTGATACGTTCATCTTACGTCCGGCATTGATTTCTATGGTTATTTCACGCAGGGTTGCTTGTCTGTTAGCAGTGACTCCTGTAAGCAAACGTCACTCCTCTCAGTCGTTAAGTGAAGGCCGTCGGGAACTGCGTTGTTCACGGTGAGAGGCAATGCCCGCTATTTCGTACTCTCGGCACACTCTTCACACTATGGATCTCAGAATACTGAATTCTCTAGCAATTTCCAAAATAGACTGTTCCATTCACATAGCTCCAACTATCATTCCGCGTTCAAAGTCTGTTAATTCCCGCCGTGCCGCCGTAATCACGTCGGAAACCTTTTCACATGAGTCACCTAAGCACAAGTGACTGTTCCACCGATGCACTACCCTTGTATACTGTGAACTGTACTATTCCAACACAGCCTGCATAGAGGCAACGCCGCGCTGGATTAGCCGAGCGGTCTGGGGCGCTGCAGTCATAGACTATGCGGCTGATCCCGCGGAGGTTCGAGTCCTCCCTCGGGCATGGTTATGTGTGTTTCTCCTTAGGATAATTTAGGTTAAGTAGTGTGTAAGCTTAGGGACTGATGACCTTAGCAGTTAAGTCCCATAAGATTTCACACATATCTGAACATTTGAATAGAGGCAACCTTTACCTCACAAGAATGGTTCGTCATATAAATAACGATTCATTTACGTCGAAAATAACAATTTTGCATAATGAATGACACAATTAAATATCACTCACTCTGAAGTTCAGTCTTTTACCTCTGTCTGCAAAATAACATACAAGATGAAATTCAAAGGCCATCTCTTGATGTTAGAATCAGATTGAATAATATGTCTTAACGAAAGCAAATCTCAGTTGCTGTGCTGAAAATGCGATTAAAATGACAACAGAATTCATTGTCGTGCTAAGTAGGTTAAATCTTTAAATATTTCCAAAACAAATGGAATTGTCTGCTATCATCTCGAATAAGACTCACTAATCACGTTCTATTTGCCACGATTAGTTTAGTAATCAGTTCATTGCAATATTTCTTTCGTGATTTTACTGGCCAGTATTTATTTGAATGAATAAGTGTTGCACTTCGATGCATGTTCATTTTTACGTGGGGTAGGGTCGTCACAAAACGATTACTGAGAATAGGGTGACGTTAATGCCCTATTATTTAGTCGTCAAAACTAATGTTTGCACCACTTATACTGTCCTGAAAGACAAAAAAATGAGTCTTATATTTGTACCAGTCAAATTACACCAGATAATTATATTGTCACAAAGAAGTTGGATCTTGCAGATTACAGTTCTATTCGTTTCTGCTAAAACGAGGAACTTTCATCTGCTGCACTAAGGAGGTAGTGGACAAAGACTGAGGACCAACGTGCCTACAGCATCTGACACCTTGGTGTTAAATTTTTACTGCTAGCTCATAATTTATGAACTTTTCCAACAGTACAATGCGATTTTTCAGATTCCTTTCCGTCCAGAGCTCCCTTACGAAGCACTCATTCTTATCACATGATGCCCTTCCTAGCAAAAACTGTCGAAAGGCTAGATGCTGGCCGCTATCGATGTTTTACAATACTAGGAATATGGCTAAATTATACGTGCCGTAGGAAGGAAATTTTACGTAAGATCTTTCATCTTTGACATTTATCATGGCACGATCTTCATTACATAACTAAGCATATAATAACATACGTAAATTACATGAATTACAATTTCATAAATTACAGGCTTTTTTACTCGGATTTTCCATGCTTCTATGGTATTATACATATTCGGATAATTATATCAGGCAGAATTGATATATAAGACAGGGGTGTATTCTGGAGGTGCGTTGAATGAAGTCTGCCCTCAATTTGGTTTCCTTTAGCCCATAGGTCTAGCAAGGTTTGGGTGAGAGTTTGAGAGCCAAACAAATATATATTCCTGCTGTTGAAAAAGCTGAAACTTGCAGATATCACTAAATTCGTTAGGCCAGTCCGTAATCGTCGATCGCGACTGGAGCTGAGTTATTCTAGAAAATTCATTCGATATTTTTTTTGTAATTTGATGGAAAACTCCGAACAATTTTTATACAATAAGTAATAATAGGAAAAACCAATTTTTCGACTGCAAAAAGGTCATTTTACTCGTAAATTATAATAATTACTCCCATCTTTTACTTTTTGAACAATCTGTTATTCGTTCTGCCTTAGCTGCTACTACAGCAATGAGAGAATGGTCCTGCATCGACGTCTCTCTAGCTTTGTTATACTGCGCTCGTTTGCTGATGGGAATTCGACTGTTGCCATTAGGCCGAATATTGCTGAAAAAGTGGTATATGTAAAGTCAGTTGTTTTCTCCCTTCTCTGATGCAATCTTAACAAAATTTCTTAGTTCGTACTGCAGTTTTTGTGTAGATTGAATATAATCATAAGAATGCTGGAATTATTACTGTAATATTGTTAATACTATTGTTGATTATTCGTTGTTAGAAACGTTTACGTAGCTTATTTTCACCATTTTTTTGAATGGTGAGTTGGAAAGATGAACATATTGGATGTTCGCCGCACGCAATATTCTCCTTCACCTTAATTATTCACTTAATTTTCAGAGTAAAAGGTGAACACCCAGTTATAAAAACTGATAACAGGGAGCCATTACTATACGTATAAATCTGCAACTATTTGTAGTGATGTATTACTGTGACGACAAAGTAGTTCACGTCGGAGCATGTTACCCAGCTGCAGAATACGTAAATGCATTAAAACTATCAGAAAGCCACGAATGCGCGGTCCTAGATATAGCTTTTTGTTGTTTTATCTACTGGCTCCACTGATCTAACTGAAAATGCCAGAAAATATTTCATGTCACTGGAATTCTGATGGATTTGTAACGAAGTATGAAAACGTTGAAATACTGAGTACTTATTGCTTTTGGGTCAAATTCCCAGATCTATCAGCTGAAGGTAATTTGTGTGATACTGGAAACAGTTCATAAGTTCTCTGGAGACCAGGATTCAGATTATTGTGTGAGTAGCCATAGTTGACTACTTTGGGAATACCGAGCTACTTTGTAAAATTTCATCTACAAGCCTATATGAATCAATTGGTGAAGGAGGAGTTTTGCCTGATCAGTTTATTATTCGTAGCTGAAAAGTGATTTCTCTTAACAACGGAACGAGCTGCGAGAGCTTCTGTGAATGAAATAAACTAGGAGCTGAAGGTATGCAAGTTGGATGCATCCATTTGTATAGAACCATTTATGATAAGATGCTACTTTTGCCGCCTAGTTGATATGAATATTGCCCATAAAATCAAGTGAACTATTCTAACATTCACGGTGAAGGAGTTAGCTGAATCTTGTAGAGCAGCGCTTTTAGAAACAAAGGTCAATAGGTGATACAAGATGTCAATAAAACTGTACCTACAGCGCTGACTGGTGAAAAAGCATAGGTAATAAACTAATTCAGTGGCCGTTTTGAACAAGCGGAATCAAGGAGTCGATGGTTATACTTCATCGAGGGTAGAAGAGGGACGAAGAACATGGCATTTATTTTCCGTAATATACCACTAACATAAGATAGACATTTGAATTCCACAGGGAACTGAAACTAATTTCGAGTGCAGAAAGACAACAAGATTGTAAGTTACGTTTCTGTGTGTGGGATCATAATTCAAGAGGAATTCACTATGAAGATTGGGGGTGGCCCGGTAGTGGTGGTGTGTGAGGTGTATGATGGTGTGATGATGCATTACTCTTGCTTGTCGCTTCGAAAATGAGGGGGCTGACTGCTAAGAAGAAATTAAATTATCTACAGAAAGGTATAAGCGTAGGATATATTGTTGTGATTAACTAGAATGTGATGGAGCTATGTTGTGTGCGGGACACAAAGATGTTAGCGGTGCATATATGCAGAGTGAAACGACGAATGAAAATTTGTACTATATTTTTCGCTTCAGACTGCACATTTACATCATAGATGTTTGAGACTTTATAAGGTCTCTGGAGCCATATAGTCTCATCGATGCTGTTCACACACTGTTGAGCAATTCCTTCAATGGCAGATATTGAGTTAGAATCTGGCTGACACCGGACGCTGTTGAAGAATCATGGTAGTTTAATTAACGAATCAGCAGAATCTGGGTACTCTTCACATATTCCAACACCATCTGCCCATCTGTACGATTGCATTCCTGTCCCAAAACGCTGCTGTGGGTCACTGTCTTTCAAAAGCCACTCCAGACTCGTTCCTTAAATTTCAATTTATTTAAAGACTTATTCTTATTGAGCCCTTCATTAGAATGAGCACTAAGTTACTTTATCATTATTTACTTTCAACATAGCAGTCTATTCTAAGAATTATTCCACGATAATTCTCATACGAATAGTCTAATAACCTAGAGACTAAAACCATAATAATACAAGGACACCTCTGAGGAGAAGGGCTGTCCAGTTAATTTCCTCCGCTCTTAATTTATGGCGTTTTGGATGGCTTATACACATCGGCGTACACCTTCCGTATTTCAGGTATCTGTCAATCTGGTGGCTGTTTCTACCGCGTCTTTGATATGCAAGCATTACTCCTGAATTGATAGCCAACTGAAGAATATCAGGCATGGAAATGACAACCGCCTGATAATTGAGTTACTTCCTGGAGTGACAGAATTATTCTTCTAAATTCAACTGAAATTTCCCTGGTACTTCAATTAAATATTCTGAACGCTTTGCACTTAACGTGTGGCATCCAAATGTCAAATGTATGTTTCTAGAGAAGGAGGTCCATTCCATGCAGAAACTACAATTAATTTCATCTTTTCATTGCGAATTATCTGTCTTAGCCATCACTAGCAGAATAAGAGATCACCGAATGATGCAGTTGCTCGTCTGTGGGACCGTCATCTCACTGCAAAGCCGAGGCTGCGTTGGTTCAGGATTCCAGACTCCTGGGAGACCAACGTTTTTTCTCTTGCGTGACAGAGATACAGCTGTGGGCTTCCTAAATGTGGCAAAGAATCCATTTTAAAACAATCTTGCATGAAACGATAAAACTATTTTCTGATCCCATTTCTTCGCTAGCACTTACCCCATATGTGGTACAAATGTTTGAGTTTCCTCCACTTCTTTCACCCGTCTATTAAATCCAAAGAAAACAAAGCGCCAGAAGTGTAAAAGTTTTTCCATTTACTAAAAATGGCTCTGAGCACTATGGGACTCAACATCTTAGGTCATAAGTCCCCTAGAACTTAGAACTACTTAAACCTAACTAACCTAAGGACATCACACACACCCATGCCCGAGGCAGGATTCGAACCTGCGACCGTAGTAGTCCCGCGGTTCCGGACTGCAGCGCCAGAACCGCTAGACCACCGCGGCCGGCTTCCATTTACTCTCGGTTTTTTAAGCCATTAATGCCCTGACCTCCTTTTTCCGGGTAAATTTCGCCCGCAATGGTAGATTACATACTTAATATTCCGCACGTCATATGATGTGTGAGCACCGGTTACAAAGCTGTCGTTACTGTATGGTGTACTCTCAGTTTATCGAAAATATTTCACACTGAAAGCCAAATTACAATACTGAATAACCTTACGCTTGCCAGTGTAAGTACAAAAACGTCCGCTTTAGATTATAGGCTCAAGAGGCAATGAGTTGTGATCACTTGAACTAACGCTGGCAAGTACGACGCTTGAACTGAAATTGTTCTAATCATGGCAGATAGACATGTGCTCTTCCATGGAAACGTTTCCCAGGGTCTCATTGCAGAAACCTTATGTTGGTAGAACGGACAGTCATATTAAAAATTCAGCTCATTTCATTGACAAGTTAAAGGAAATGAGCGTGGGCCCGGATGATATCCTCGTCAGTTTTGATATTGTGTCGTTATTTGCCATGATTCCGGTAAACGAAGCTATCTTATGCATAGCGGATATTTTTCCTACCGATATTGTGGCATTATTCCGTCACTGCCTCACCACAACCTACTTGCAATACAACAGTGACTTTTATGAACAGATTGACGGGATGGCTATGGGCAGTACTCTTAGTCCTGCTGTGGCTAACTTGTTTATGGAGACTTTCGATCGACAACGGATGTTGTGGACAGCCAGTAAAAGACCAGCCAGATGGTATCGCTATGTCGAAAACACGTTCGTAGTACGGACACACGGAGAAGAGGATTTGGATGCCTTCCTGACACATTTAAACAGCATTAATCCGAAAATCCAATTTACTATGGAGACGGAGAGTAATGGGCAATTGAATTTCTTGTATGTGTCTGTGATTAAACGATGGGACGGAACGTTGGGCCATAAGGTGTATAGAAAGGCCACACATGCTGATCGTTATTTACATAAAGATTCAAACCACCACCCTAGACAAAAAAGAGGTGTAATGAAAACCTTGGTAGACAGGGCGTACAAAATTTGTCAACCTGTTTATTTAAAAGATGAGATTGAACATCTAGGGTCAACTTTCGTGAAGAATGGCTATTCTAGCAAGGATATAGATCGAGCACGTCGCTCTAGGCAGAGAATCAGGAGCAACGACGAACAACAGTAGCCCAAGAGCAAGGCTTTTCTTCCGTTCATTAGTAAGGTCACAGATTGCAGTAGGAAAGTTTTAAGCAAGTATGGGGTGGAAACTATTTTCAGACCTACCAGGAAAATATAAGAATATTTAAGATCGGCAAAAGATGCACGACACCCTTTGGCTACACCGGGGGTATATAAAATTCCTCGTAGTTGTGAACAGGTTTATATTGGTACCACAAAGAGAAGTGTGAACACCCGTCTTGTTGAGCATAAGAGGAAATGCCTCCTGGGTCACACGAATAAATCGGCCGTAGCGGAACATGTTTACCAGGAAGGGGATCATGAAATAAAGTTCAATTGTCATATCTAAAACCTCGCATTATTATGCACGCATGTATAGAGAGGCTATCGAGACTGATAAACACCGCAATAATTTTAACAGGAAAGACGAAGATGTTAAAGTGGATAAGATTTGGATGTAAGCGTTGCACCGCAAGCGTGACGATCGATTACTTTCAATCGAGAATGTTGGCATTACCAGAGACAGTCTCATAGCCGACGCCACGTTATGGACAGTGGCGCCCTCTGTAGTGTCTATATAATTAGCGCTTCCTCGCGTTCTCTTCGCATTTCGCCGCTTTACCTCGGAGGATGCCTCCCGCAGTCGGAGACGAAACGTCAGAGGAGAGTTTTATACATCATCCACGGCCTATCAGCCCGGAAATTTTAAGTGAAGACAATACCGGCCGTAGGAGCCTACATTGTATGATCAGCAATTGTGCTGTTGTATATACAAGGTTTGGCTTGATGATCTTGTCTAAGTGTGAAAGCGGCGTTGACAGGAGAGCACAAGGGCAGCCGGCCG
The DNA here is from genome assembly GCF_023898315.1 of Schistocerca nitens. Classification (NCBI taxonomy): domain Eukaryota; kingdom Metazoa; phylum Arthropoda; class Insecta; order Orthoptera; family Acrididae; genus Schistocerca; species Schistocerca nitens. The sequence goes on from NC_064616.1 coordinate 262,952,929, forward strand.
CCAAACATTCTTTGGTTTGCTTTATCGCGTGTTCAATGTGCAGAGTGACTAACATCGGGGATTTTAGGCTACAAACATGTCTCACTCCCTTCTCAATCACTGCTTCCTTTTCATGTCCCTCGACTCTTATAACTGCCGTGTGGTTTCTGTACAAGTTGTAAATAGCCTTTCGGTCGCTGTATTTTACCCTGCTACCTTCACAACTTCGAAGAGAGTATTACAGTCAACATTGAGAGTTTATTTATGTATTTACATATTTCGATACATTTGTCTACTTTAGATTTTTTCTGGATGCTTTGTCCACCGTTCGCAAATAATTGAAAACGCACCGCTAATGATTTGTATCTTAAAACAATAAAAAACTTATTATAATTATTTTAATGAGTTTTCAGTTTTTACAGCTTTGCTCTATCTTCAGCTGTCACCTTGGACATAATCGCATTTGTATAGCGTGATGTGTCCATTATACAGAAACAGTGCATCATAAAGTTTTATTGGTGAAACATTTCTCACTAAAAACATAGTTTCATGACCTCAGAACCATTGATATGCCTCTAGAACCCTCGCCACGTTTTCACAATGTCAGTGAAAATTACAGTCACGCCTCACACTAGATATTTTACATACATAAGTACGGTAACTTGAACCTCTGGGTCGCGGTAACGGATAATAATATCGACAAAAGTTTCAGATTTCCCTGATGACACTATCTTAAGAACATACGCTACAAATTTCGACGATTTGTCATTCAGAAATTACAGAAGTGACCATTCCCACCACTGGTATTTTTGGTACCCAAAAATCATGATTCCCGTTATGTATCTTGACAACGGATACAATTTTCGAAAACGCGAAAATGGTGTTCCTAGATGAATGTCGAAGGATGGTACAGTTAAAATTTGAGCCATTTGCTATGGTTAGTTATTTAGATAATTGCGACCCACGGTACAAAACGGATAAAACCAGTTTTTGCTGTTTTCTGCATTAGTATGGTAGCTCTGAACCTCTGATTCTCGGTGACGGATAATGATATCGAAAAAAATTCGAAGTTCCCCTAGAATATCATCTTAAGAACATATGGTAAGTATTTCGACGATCTGCCACGAATAGAAATTACAGAAGCGGCGATCCCCAGAACTGGTATTTTTCGTACACATAAATCATGGTTTTTCGGGATTCTCAGGAGCCACCCAAGAAGTAATGGTACTTTTCTAAGTCGACAATGGCCCGCCGTTGACAGCACCTAAGGCAATGGAAACAACCGATTTCCTCAAGTTGTCTGGGCTGGAGGATGTGTGTACTGTTTAGATTTCGACCCCATACTGTAGGAGAGCTACAGTAGGCCTGTTCGTCCGAGAGGTATACAAATGATCGCTACGCCAACTCTGTTCAAAACACTTGGCCCCCATATTTCTGTCATCAAAAGAATTTGGGATATGACCCCTGAAAACTGTCGTGAAAGTATCGTTAGACTTCCCTGGTCATTCAACTGAGGTCACTGCTTGGCCTTGTTGCACACCATCTCTCTGTAGATTCAGTCACGTATTTGCAGCCTTGTTGATTTTTGTTATATGGGCATCAGACCACCGTCTAAGGCATGTTCCTGTGATTAACGTTTGCTGGCTCTGACCACTATGGGACTTAACATCTGAGGTCATCAGTCCCCTAGCAATTAGAAATACTTAAACCTAACTAACCTAAGGACATCACACAATCCATGCCCGAGGCAGGATTAGAACCTGCGACCGTAGAGGTCGCGCGTTTCCAGACTGAAGCGCCTAGAACCGCTCGGCCACACCGACCGGCTTAACGTTTGCTACCCTAACCCCAGCAGGGTATATAAGTCCACCGCATAGACACAGCAATTGTGGTATGGGAAGCATGGATAAATCGACAATAGCAGAGTATTTATTGGGCCGAGGGGGTCAAAAAATTTGGTTCTCCTGTGCTATAGTTTTATTAAGGTCAAATAAATAATATTTTACTACACTACTGGCCATTAAAATTGCTACACCACGAAGATGACGTGCTACAGACGCGAAATTTAACGACAGGAAGAATATGCTGTGATACGCAAATGATTAGAGTTTCAGAGCATTCACACAAGGTTGGCGCCGGTGGCGACACCTACAACGTGCTGACATGAGGAAAGCTTCCAACCGATTTCTCACACACAAACAGCAGTTGACCGGCGTTGCCTGGTGAAACGTTGTTGTGATTCCTCGTGTAAGGAGGAGAAATGCGTACCATCAAGTTTCCGACTTTGATAAAGGGCGGATTGTAGCCTATTGCGATTGCGGTTTATCGTATCGCGACATGGCTGATCGTTGGTCGAGATCCAATGAATGTTAGCAGAATATGGAATCGGTGGGTTCAGGAGGGTAATGCGGAACGCCGTGCTGGATCCCAACGGCCACGTATCACTAGCAGTTGAGATGACAGACATCTTATCCGCATGGCTGTAACGGATCGTGCAGTCACGTCTCGATCCCTGAGTCAAGAGATGGGGACGTTTGCAAGACAACAACCATCCGCACGAACAGTTCGACGACGTTTGCAGCAGCATGGACTATCAGCTCGGAGACCATGGCTGCGGTTACCCTTGACGCTGCATCACAGACAGGAGCGCCTGCGATGGTGTACTCAACGACGAACCTGGGTGCACGAATGGCAAAACGTCATTTATTCGGATGAACCCAGGTTCTGTTTACAGCATCATGATGGTCGCATCCGTGTTTGGCGACATCGCGGTGAACGCACATTGGAAGCGTGTATTCGTCATCGCCATACTGGCGTATCACCCGGCGTGATGGTATGGGGTGCCATTGGTTACCTCTTGCTCGCATTGACGGCACTTTGAACAGTGGACGTTACATTTCAGATGTGTTACGACCCGTGTCTCTACCCTTCATTCGATCCTTGCGAAATCCTACATTTCAGCAGGATAATGCACGACCACATGTTGCAGGTCCTGTACGGGCCTTTCTGGATACAGGAAATGTTCGAATGCTGCCCTGGCCAGAACATTCTCCAGATCTCTCACCAACTGAAAACGTCTGGTCAATGACGGCCGAGCAACTGGCTCGTCACAATACGCCAGTCACTACTCTTGATGAACTGTGGTATCGTGTTGATGCTGCATGGGCAACTGTACCTGTACACGCCAGCCAAGCTCGGTTTGAGTCAATGCCCAGGCGTATCAAGGCCGTTATTACGGCCAGAGGCGGTTCTGGGTACTGATTTCTCAGGATCTGTGCACCTAAATTGCGTGAAAATGTAATCACATGTCAGTTCTAGTATAATATATTTGTCCAATGAATACCCGTTTATCATCTGCATTTCTTCTTGGTGTAGCTATTTTAATGTCCAGTAATGTATGTACAGAGAGGCTATAATATTTTCAAAGCACAAAAAATTTAATAGAAAGGAAAATTATCAAAAAGTGAAACGTTATGGGTCTTACTGGTAAACAAAGAGAACAGTAGAAGCTCTGTGACACATACCAGAGCGACTCAGTGATGTTGGGCAGCGGTATGATGAGGTCACGGCCCTGCCATTGTGCGGTTACATGTAAAAAGTCCGGCTTGATGAGCTGGAAACGGTATTTGCTCTTTTATAGCCTCTCGTGGCGTCTCGAGCTTTAGGGGATGATATACCCAAGGATAAAAAACCACGTGATTCATTTGAGACATTTCTTGTGCATGTAACGAGTTCCACATATATTAACGTATTACTCACGAGAAGACACAGCTCACTGCTGAATACTAACCTGCCAGAATTGAAGGCGAGCCAGCCCCACCAGAGCACGAAGAGCCCCATGACGGCGTTGACGGGAGAGCCCATGGGCAGCCTGCCACCGCTGTAGCGGCCCTGCCGGGGGCCCAGCATCACCGCACCCATCAGAGCTACACACATAGTAGCGCAACTGGTAACCGACAATTGTTTCCTGTTTCACGCTCATTGATTTCGCTAGTGCTAGTTTTACTCACAAAAACACAACGAAATACACGAAAATAAAATGACGAGAAATAAATCGCTACATCAAAATATAGTTAATGTAGGGTAGTTTTCACATGATATCTTGCGAACCATGGATGAACTGTATCAGACGGATGCCATATTCCTTGACTTCCGGAAAGCGTTTGGCTCGGTGCCCCACTGCAGACTCCTAACTAAGGTACGAGCATATGGGATTTTTTCCCAAATATGTGAGTGGCTCGAAGACTTCTTAAGTAATAGAACCCAGTACGTTGTCCTCGATGGTGAGTGTTCATCGGAGGTGAGGGTATCATCTGGAGTGCCCCAGGGAAGTGTGGTAGGTCCACTGTTGTTTTCTATCTACATAAATGATCTTTTGGATAGGGTGGATAGCAATGTGCGGCTGTTTGCTGATGATGCTGTGGTGTACGGGAAGGTGTTGTCGTTGAGTGACTGTAGGAGGATACAAGATAACTTGGACAGGATTTGTGATTGGTGTAAAGAATGGCAGCTAACTCTAAATATAGATAAATGTAAATTAATGCAGGTGAATAGGAAAAAGAATCCCGTAATGTTCGAATACTCCATTAGTAGTGAAGCGCTTGACACAGTCACGTCGATTAAATATTTGGGCGTAGCATTGCAGAGCGATATGAAGTGGGACAAGCATGTAACGGCAGTTGTGGGGAAGGCGGATAGTCGTCTTCGGTTCATTGGTAGAATTTTGGAAAGATGTGGTTCATCTGTAAAGGAGACCGTTTATAAAACACTAATACGACCTTTTCTTGAGTACTGCTCGAGCGTTTGGGATCCCTATCAGGTCGGATTGAGGGAGGACATAGAAGCAATTCAGAGGCGGGCTGCTAGATTTGTTACTGGTGGGTTTGATCATCACGCGAGTGTTACGCAAATGCTTCAGGAACTCGGGTGGGAGTCTCTGGAGGAAAGGAAGAGTTCTTTTCGTGAATCGCTACTGAGGAAATTTAGAGAACCAGAATTTGAGGCTGACTGCAGTACAATTTTACTGCCGCCAAATTACTGTATATTTCGCGGAAAGACCACAAAGATAAGATAAGAGAGATTAGGCCTCGTACAGAGGCATATAGGCAGTCATTTTTCTCTCGTTCTGTTTGGGAGTGGAACAGGGAGAGAAGATGCTAGTTGTGGTACGAGGTACCCTCCGCCACGCACCGTATGGTGGATTGCGTAGTATGTATGTAGATGTAGATGTAGTATAATTTCAGTAATACATGTGTAGATAACATGTTTAAATGATTAACATTGCAAGATCACAGGTTCATGTAAAGGCGAGATAAGCAATTGCAAATGCGAAGCGCTGGTGCATTAACAACCGGTGTAACAGCCAGAATGTTGAATGCAAGCATGTGAACGTGCATGCGTTGTGTTGTACAGGTGCCAGATATCAGTTATATGGGGTGGAGTTCAATGCCTGTTGCACTTCGTCGGTCAATAAAGGGATGATTAATGCTGTTTGTGGATTACTTGGAGTTGTTGTTCCATGATGTTCCATATGTGAACGGTTGGCGACAGATCTGGTGATCGAGGAGGCCAAGGTAACGTGTTGTCACTCTGTAGAGCACGTTGGGTTATAACAGCGGTATGAAGGCAAGCGTTATCCTGTTGAAAAACACCCCCTAGACTGCTGTTCATGAATGGCAGCACAACAGATGGAATCACCAGACTGACGTACAAGTTTGCGGTCGGTGTGCGTGGAATAACCGCGAGAGTGCCCCTGCTGTCGTACGAAACCGCACCCCAGACCATAACTCCACGTGTAGGCCCAATGTGTCTAGCACACAGACAGGTTGGTTGCAGGCCCTCAAGTAGTCTCCCCCTAAGCACCACACGGCCGTCACTGGCAACGAGGAACAACAGACCCCCACCCCGCCCTTCAATGAGCTCTCACATACACCACTGAATTCTCAAATGTCGGTGGTTTGTGATCAGTGTGATGCACGCTACAGGGCATCTGGCTCGGAGCTGTCATTGAAGTAACCGATTCCTAACAGTTCGTTGTGTCACCGTGGTGCTAACTGCGGCAAAAATTGTTGCTGCAGACGCAGAACGACAAGCCAGAGCCATACACCGAACACAGTGGTCTTCCTTCTCGGTAGTGTCACGTGGTCGTCCGGAGCCCGGTCTTCTTGCGACCGTACACTCTGATGTCCACCGCTACCAGCAATCATGTACAGTGGCTAAATCCCTGCCAAGTCTTTCTGCAGTACCACAGAGGGAACATTCAGCTTCTCGTAGGTCTATTACACAACCTCGTTAAAACTCAGTGAGGTGTTTATAATGTCGTCTTTGTGGCTTTAAAGGCATTCTTGACTAACATCAGCTCACCACGTACAATTTCAAAGGTAACTAATGCTCACGACCTTTACAGCGTGTATTTAAAGTAAACTTGGTTTGCATTCTCATAGTGGCGCTTCCTAGTGCCACTCTTATGCTGCTGGGGCGAAATTTGAATAGACATCGTCTTTCAGATATAGAAACACGCCTCCAACTTTCGCTTAGTCGCACAGCCCTTTCTTGGTGTTGCGATTTTTTTTCCGTCAGTCTATTATGGCACATTTCTTCCTTGTAAGTTTACTACAGTAAACTATTCCTAACCAAGTGGTGCAAAACGTTGTTTCTGTCTACCATCTAAAATTACACAGCCTGTTGAAGAAGAGTTTTTGTACCTACACCAGGAGAGGAGACTTCAGGAGAGGTCTTCTGAGTACATTAGTGAAAATTACGAAGCAATGGCCGCACATCCTATGTATTGGAAATTTGGAAATCTGTGGTAAGGTCTTATGGGACCAAACTGCTGAGGTCATCGGTCCCTAAGCTTACACACTATTTAATCCAACTTAAACTAACTTACGCTAAGGACGCGACACACACCCATGCCCGAGGGAGGACTCGAACCTCCGACGGGGGCTGCCGCGCGGACCGTGACAGGATACCTCAGACCTCATATTTGCTGTATTCAGTGGTTCACTGAACCCCAGCAAAAAAGATGATTGTGCAAATTATAGATGTATTTATTTAAACAATCATTCATCTTTTGTTTCTCGTGTTAGACCACTTTATGGCTCTGAGCACTATGGGACTTAACATCTATGGTCATCAGTCCCCTAGAACTTAGAACTACTTAAACCTAACTAACCTAAGACCACTTTATCTATTTTCTCAAAGTGATTTCATTGCATGAAAAACTTTTAAGTCGTTCAGATTGCACTCGTACGTGACAAAGCGTTGTCCAGGTACTGTCACCATTCAGTTCCCTTCTGAATCCCCGTGAGTAAGCTTATGCGTGTTCCTTCGGCAGGGAGTGGCTAGAGGAAACCTTGGTTGTAATATGCACATTTGTGTTGGTGGAAAAACCAGCTCGCACAAATTGATCCGAACTGAAAGACTGTAATCCACAACCGAAGCAGTTAGCACGTGTGTCCCCTAGATCTTACATCCACATTGTTAATCCGCAAATCACTGTGAAGTGCGTGGTAGAGGGTACGTCCTATTGTACCAGTTGTTAGGGCTTTTTCCCCTTCTATTCGCGTATGGAGCGAGGGAAGAATGTGATTAATATGATCCTGTCCTCACGATCCCTTTGGGAGCGATATGTAGGGGGTTACACTATATTCCCAGAGTCATCATTCAAAGCCGGTTCTTGAAACTGTGTGAGTAGGCTTTCTCAGAATGATTCCCGTCCGTCTCCAAGAGTATGCCAGAACAGTTCTTTCAACACTTTCGTGACACTCTCCTCCCGGTCTAACCAAACCTGTGAGCATTCGTGCTGCTCTTTTCTGTATACGCTCAATATCTTGTGTATGTCCTATCTGATATGGGTCCAAAACACTTGGCAATATTCTTGGATGGATCGCATGAGTAATCTGTAAGCAATCTTCTTTTGTAGACCGATTGATCTCCCTAATATTCTGCCAATAAACTGTGGCTTGCTGCCTGCTTTACCTTGGACTGAGCCTATGTGATCGTTCCATTTCATGTCTCTAAAGAGTGTTACACTATGGTATTTGTATGAGTTTACAGATGCCAATTGTGTCTCAGTGATATAGTCATACGACAGTACGTTTTATCGTGTTTAAAAGTGCACAATTTTACATTTCTACAAATGTAAACCAAGTTGCCAATCATTACACCCCTTTGAAACCTTACCAAGATTTGACTTAGTATTTGTGCAGTTTCTTTCCGACTGTATTTCATTATAGATAACAGCATCATCTGCGAAAAGTGTGAGCTTAATATTAATATTGTCTATGGGGGCAACAATATACAACATGAACAGCAAGGAACCCAACACACATTTCCCTGGGGCACACCCCAAGTTACTTCTACATCTGTTGATGACTCTCCATGCAAGATAATTTACTACCTCCTTCCTACCATAAAATCCTCACTCCAGTCACAAATTTCTTTTGATACCTCTTACTATCGTACTTTTGATAATATGTGTTTCTATGGTACCGAGGCAAATGCTTTCAGGAAATTCAGAAACAATACATCTATCTGTCTGCCTTGATCTATGACTTTTAGTACCTCCTGTGAGAAAAGTGTGAGTTGTGTTTCACATGATCGATGTTTTCGAGATCCGTGCTGGTTAACATGGGGGAAGTCATTCTGTTCGAGATTCCTCATTATGTTTGAGCTTAGGATATGTTCTCAGATCCTACAACAAATGAATGCCAAGGATATTGGACTGAAGTTTTTCGTTACTTCTGCTACCCTTTTTCCAGACGGTCGTGACCTGTGCTTTCTTCCAACTAGTGGGCACGGTGTTCTGTTCGAGGGATCTACGATAGATTACAGTTAACGGATGGGCTACCTCAGCGGAAAATTGGGTATACAATCTCAAAGGGATTCCATCGAGCCATTAGGGCACTGTTAAGCTTTAACGATTTCAACTGTTTCTCAACGCCACTGTACTAACATCATCTTTTCAGTGTTACGAGAATTAAACTGGGGCAGAACTTCTGGGTTTTCTTTTGTAAATGAAAATCTGAAAACAAGTTTAAGCAATTGCTGTGCTACTCTCAATTTCAGTTCCTGTCTTTAAAAAAAAGGAATATTCCGTCGACAGCGGGTCATTAGATCATTAGAGACGGAGCACAAGCTCAGATAGTATTAAGTATTAAGAATAGAAGGAAATTGGCCGTGTCCTTTCAAAGGAATCATCCCGGCATTTTCGTGGAGCGATTTCGGGAAGCCGGCCGAAGTGGCCGTGCGGTTAAAGGCGCTGCAGCCTGGAACCGCGAGACCGCTACGGTCGCAGGTTCGAATCCTGCCTCGGGCATGGATGTTTGTGATGTCCTTAGGTTAGTTAGGTTTAACTAGTTCTAAGTTCTAGGGGACTAATGACCTCAGCAGTTGAGTCCCATAGTGCTCAGAGCCATTTTTGATTTCGGGAAGTCACGGAAAATCTAAATCCGGATGGCCGGCTGCTGGTTTGAACCGTCGTCCTCCCAAATACGAGTCCAGTGTGCTAACCACTGCACCACCTAACTCGGTTCCTGCTTCGAACATGAGTGAATGGGCACTAACTCTGGTGTCGCCAACAGCCTTTACATATGACCAGAATTTCTTTTAGTTTTGTGAAAGACTATTTGATAATATTCCGCTACGGTAGTCGTGGAATTCCTTACACATTGCACTCTTCACATCCAAAGACGTTTCATTCAACATTAACCCAGAGCCCTATGCTTTGTTTTATACCTATTAACCAGTAGCCTTTGTTTCTTTAGAAGTTTCTTTACAGTGATTGTATACCATGGAGAGTCTCTCCCACGATGAACGGTTCTACTAGGTTCATACCTATCCAGCACCTGGTCAACTATTCTTTTAAATTTGAGCCATATTTCCTCTATATGCTCCTGTCATGAGCTAAAAGTTTCAAGTTCCTTATTGAGACATGACACTACTACTACTTTGTCAGGTTTATTGAACACATATATCTTTCCATTTGTTTTAGATGCCCTTTGTACTTTGGTATCGATTGTTACTATATCTGCCCCATGATCATGAATAGAATAAAATAAAAAAACCGGAACAAAACAAAAATTGGATCCTTTTACCGGCCTCCCAATTTAGATGATACAGTTGCTGAAAGGTTCAAAGAAAACTTAAGTTTGATTTCAAACACGTACCCGACTCATACGATTATAGTTGGTGGTGACTTTAATTTACCCTCTACATGTTGGCGAAAATACATGTTTAATTCCAGAGGTACGCATAAAACATCATCTGAAATTGTGCTAAACGCATTCTCTGAAAATTATTTCGAGCAGTTAGTTCATGAGCCCACGTGAATAGTAAACGATTGTGAAAACACTCTTGATCTCTTAGCAACAAATAATCCTGAGTTAATAACGAGCATCAAACGGATACAGGAATTAGTGAACAAAGGGCTGTCGTAGAGAGATTGAATATTGTAACCCCCAAATAATCCAAAAATAAATGAAAAATATACCTATTCAAAAAAGCAGATAAAAATTCACTTGACGCCTTCCAAACTAATAATATAAGTGTAGGCCAGATGTGGCTTGAATTCAAAGAAATAGTATCGGCAGCAATTGAGAGATTTATATCAAATAAGTTAACAAACGACGGAGCTGATCCTCCCTGGAACACAAAACGGGTCAGAACACTGTTGCAGAAACAACGAAACAAACAAGCCAAATTTAAATAGACCCAAATTCCTCAAGATTGACGATCCTTTACAGAAGCTCGAAATTTAGCGCGGACTTTAATGCGAGATGCTTAGAACAGTTTCCACAACGAAACTTTGTCTCGAAACCTGGAAGAAAATCCAAAGAGATTCTGGTGGTATGTGAAGTATGTTAGCGGCAAGAAACAATCAATGCCTTCTCTGCGCGATAGCAATGGAGATACTATCGAAGACAGTGCTGCCAAAGCAGAGTTACTAAATACAGCCTTCCGAAATTCCTTCACAAAAGAAGACGAAGTAAATATTCCAGAATTCGAATCAAGAACAGCTGCCAACATGATTAACGTAGAAGTAAATATCCTCGGAATAGTGAGGTAACTTAAATCATTTAATAAAAGCAAGTCTTCTGGTCCAGACTGTATACCAATTAGGTTCCTTTCAGAGTATGCTAATGCATTAGCTCCGTACTTAACAATCATATACAACCGTTCGCTCGACGAATGATCCGTAGCCAATGATTGGAAAGTCGCACAGGTCACACGAATACTCAAGAAACGTAGTAGGAGTAATCCACTAAATTACAGGCACATATCATTAACGTCGATATGCAGCAGGATTTTTGGAACATACATTGTGTTCAAATATTATGAATTACCTCGAAGAAAATGGTCTATTGACACAAAGTCCACATGGATTTAGAAAGCATCATTCTTATGAAACACAACTAGCTCTTTATTGTCATGAAGTGTTGAGTGCTACTGACAAGGGATTTCAGATCGATTCCGTGTTTCTGGATTTCCGGAAGGATTTTGACACTGTGCCATACACGCGGCTTGTAGTGAAATCGTGTGCTTATGGAATATCGTCTCAGTTATGTGGCTGCATTTGTGATTTCCTGTCTGAGATGTCACAGTTCGTAGTAATTGACGGAAAGTCACCGAGTAAAACAGAAGTGATTTCTGGCGTTCGCCAACGTAATGTTGTGGGCCCTTTGCTGTTCCTTATCTATATAAACGATTTGGGATACAATCTGAGCAGCCGTCTTAGGTTGTTTGCAGATGACGCTGTCGTTTATGTACTAATAAAGTCATCAGAAGTTCAAAACAAATTGCAAAACGATTTAATAAAGATACCTGAATGGTGCGAAAATTTGCAGTTGACCCTAAATAACGAAAAGTGTGAGGTCATCCACATGAGTACTAAAAGGAATTCGTTAAACTTCGGTTACATGATAAATCAGTCAAATCTGAAGGCCGCAAATTCAACTAAATACCTAGGAATTACAATTACGAAGAACTTAAATTGGAAGGAACACACAGAAAATGTTGTGGAGAAGGCTAACCAAACAGTACATTTTATTGGCAGGACACTTAGAAAATGTAAGAGATCTACTAAGGAGACTGCCTACACTACGCCTGTCCGTCCTTTTTTAGAATACTGCTGCGCGGTGTGGGATCCTTACCAGATAGGACTGACGGAGTACATCGAAAAAGTTCAAAGAAGGGCAGCACGTTTTATATTATAGCGAAATATGGGAGAGAGAGTCACTGAAATCATACAGAATTTGGGTTGGATATCATTAAAAGAAAGGCGTTTTCGTTGCGACGGAATCTTCTCACGAAATTCCAATCACCAACTTTCTCCTCCGAATGCGAAAATTTTTGTTGACACCGACCTACACAGGGAGAAACGATCACCACGATAAAATTAGGGAACTCAGAGCTCGTACGGAAAGATATAGGTGTTCGTTTTTTCCGCGTGCTGTACGAGATTGGAATAATAGAGAATTGTGAAGGTCGTTCGATGAACCCTCTGCCAGGCACTTAAATGTGATTTGCAGAGTATCTCTGTAGATGTAGATGTAGATGCAGATCACTGATACCAGTTTCAATGGGGACGTTCTCAAAGAGGTCATTTCTGTTTGTTGCCAATAGATCTTGTAATTGTAATGGAGTGATTTTCTTACAATCGCTTAATAGTGCATTCAGTTGTTTATTGTGCTTTTACTGTTTATACACATATTCATCTGTTCTTGGAAGTCGTTTCTGAAGAAGAATGAACAGCGTTCAGTATCTTTTAGAAAGAAATTTCTTGGCTTTAAGTTTGGAAGAGGAGTGTAAAATCAAGAAGCGTGGTAACTCAGTGCCTCAGCTCGTAATGAAAATAGTACAGACAAGGCGAGGAAAGATATGTTGCAGGTCATTTAATGTAAATATAGGTTCAAATGGCTCTGAGCACTATGGGACTTAACTACTGAGGCCATCAGTCCCCTAGAACTTATAACTACTTAAACCTAACTAACCTAAGGACATCACACACATCCATGCCCGAGGCAGGATTCGAACCTGCGACCGTAGCGGTCATGCGGTTCCAGACTGAAGCGCCTAGAATCGCAAGGCCACACCGGCCGGCTGTAAATATAAGTACGGGAAACAGTTCGATTTGCGGCTGCAGCACTACAATAAACTACTTTGGTTTCCGCGCTTGTTGTCTGCTAAGGGAAAAGATACCAGCTGGAGATGCAATGGTGTCAGGTCTAAATCATCTAATACGGAAGGTTAAGAAGCACGAGGAACCTATTCCACATAAAAATCTTTATTATTTTTATCAGTCCTCGGAAAATAGCAACTAGGCAGCAACTAAGATCAGCTTTCAGGCCGAGTATAGAAATACACAGTACCAATTTAAAGAAAAATCGCTATGTTCTTCCCAAAATAATTGATCATATTAAGTTCTGCGGTGACATGATGAAACAGCAGAATCTAAAAATCCTGGAATATCCAGACGGCTAAAAATTTCACTTCAGCTTTAGTTGCAGTTGTTCAAATGGTTCAAATGGTTCTGAGCACTATGGGACTCAACTGCTGTGGTCATTAGTCCCCTAGAACTTAGAACTACTTAAACCTAACTAACCTAAGGACATGACACACATCCATGCCCGAGGCAGGATTCGAACCTGCGACCGTAGCAGTCGCACGGTTCCGGACTGCGCGCCTAGAACCGCGAGACCACCGCAGCCGGCAGTTGCAGTTGTAAAACAGCACGTATACAGTATTACAATTTTTTAAGGTACATCAAAAGATATACAAAATGATTTTCTAGAATGTATGTTACATGTATGACGTGAGGAAGTTAATGCACGTACAGCTAAGGCAGATTTTATGTCTGTGATAGCCGATGAAACTGTGATGTACCTTCTAAATTTCAGTTGGTTGTAGTATTTCGTTATCTGTTATCTACTGCGGAGCCTGTTGAAAGATTTTGGACATTTTTAAATCCGTCTGGTAACGATGTTTCGTCCTTAGCAGTTTGCATTGAACATGTCCTCACCGCTGTTGTATAAAAACGGAAAGAAGAAATAACATCTCAAAGTTATGATGGTGATTGTGACATGCGCGACCAACATACAGGGGTCCAAACAATTGTAAGTGAACAGTATCATTTCGTGTATTATGTGCATTGTTATGCACACCAACTAAACTTAATTCTTGCCCAAGCTATAAGTCCAGGTAAAGAAGTAAAACTGTTTCGCAGTACTATTGCAGAGGTACCAATATTCTTCTCTCATTCACGTTAAAGAATGGCTGCTCTAGATGGAATTGTGAAACGAAGAGTTCAAATGGTTCAAATGGCTCTGAGCACTATGGGACTCAACTTCTGAGGTCATCAGTCCCCTAGAACTTAGAACGAGTTAAACCTAACTAACCTAAGGACATCACAAACATCCATGCCCGAGGCAGGATTCGAACCTGCGACCGTAGCGGTCTTGCGGTTCCAGACTGCAGCGCCTTTAACCGCACGGCCACTTCGGCCGGCAAACGAAGAGTCCCTCATGGATAAGGCACAAGATGGAATTTTAAACCAGGACAGTTCATAAGAATAAAGAGGACATTCTGCAACGTCTTCAACACATCTAAGATACCAACAACCAGACGCAACTGTGTGTCAAGCATTTGGTCTAAGGTTGGAACTATAACCGCCGAAATTTTCCTTTTGCTTAGAGGTATTTTATAAAATGATGTCCCTCGTGGATATCTTCTACAGCTCATTACAAAAGCGCATTACTGATCCCGTCTCAATAAAGCAAGCAATAGTATCATTCCAAAATGACAGTGGACGTTAGAGACAGCGTTGATAACATAGTCAACGAAGAACTAAATGTAGCGAAAGGAAGATTCAAGAAATGTAGCAGCAAAGGAACTAGGTGAGATAATAATTCAACAGGACAGAGTTTTGAATTCTCCAACCACTTTTTTGTAATCAGTCTTCTGATTGCTATGATGCGGCCCGCCATGAATTTCTCCCTGTACCAACCTTTTCATCTCAGAGTAACACTTGCAACCTACAGCCTTAATTCTTTGCTGGATGTATTTCAATCTGTCCTCCTCTAGAGATTTTACTCTCTAACGCTTCCTCTGGTATCATGGGAGTTAATCCCTGATGTGTTAACACACATCCTATCATCTTGTCTCTTCTTTTATTTAGTGTTTTCCATACATCCCTTCCATCGCCGATCCTGCGGAGAATCTCCTCATTCCTTACTTTATCAGTCTACCTAATTTTCAACAGTCTTCTGTAACACCACATCTCAAATGTTTCGATTCTCTTCTGTTCTGATTCCCCCACAGCCCATGTTTCACAACCGCACAATGCTGTGCTATAAACGCAAGTTCTGAGAAATTTCTTCTTCAAATTAAGGCCTATGTTTGATATTAGTATACTTCTTTTGGCCAGGAATGCCCTTATTGTCAGTGCCAGTCCGCTTTTTATGTCTTTTCTTGCTCCGTCCGTCGTGGCGTGTTTCGCTGCCTAGGTAGAAGAAGTACTTAACAACATCTTCTTCGTGATCATCAATTCTGATGTTAAGTTTCTCGCTGTTCTTGTTTCTGCTACTTCTCATTACTTTCGTCTTTCTTCCATTTACTCTGAGTCCATATTCTATACCCATTAGATAGTTCATTCCATTCAACAGATCCTTCACTTTCACTTAGGATACCAATATTCTCAGCGAATTTTATCATTGATATCCTTTCACCTTCAATTTTAACCCATATCTTGAACCCTTCTTTTCTTTCCGTCATCGTTTTTTCGAGAAATGTATTGAACAGCAGGGGCGAAAGACTACATACCTGCTTATACCCAATTGAATGAGACCACTTCGTTCTTTTGGTCTTATAGGCATATTGTCCCTCTTGGTTACTGTACATATTGAATATATACCGTCTTTCCCCTTACCTTACCCCTGTTTTCCTCAGTCTTTCGAACATTTTGCACCAGTTTACATTGTCGAAGACCTTTTCTAGGTCGTTACATCCTACGAACGTGTCTAAATTTTTCTTCAGCTTTACTTCCAGTAACAACTGTCTCTCTGGCGCCTTTACCTTTCCCAAAGCGAAACTGCTCATCATGTAACAGATCCTCAGTTTGCTTTTCCGTTCTCCTGCCACTTACTGGCCTCTAATTGAACTTGACCAGCACTTCTTACCTTCACTGAAAAGACATGCAGTTGACCGGAAACACACTCACACTGAATTGTATTTACAGGTTAATAGTTGTCACCATCCGGTTCAGAGTGAAGGGGTGCTTCGTACCTTGATACACAGCCACATGTCATTTCCGACACTGAGACTTTGCCAGCTGAGCTGTCCCATCTTGAAGCTACCTTTCGTCAAAATGGGTATAGTGAAAGACAGATTGAACGTGCGTTGCGCTATCGGCCAACTGAAAAAAAGTTCTTTCTGCTGTTGTGCAGTGAAGTTAAGTTAAAAACAGAACTGTTGATCCTTTATTCTCGAAATGGTTTTCAAGAAATGAAAAATGCAGTAACTCTTCTGAGGGTTTTAATTGAAAATAACCGGCAAGAACCTTTTGATGACGTTATGAAATTATAGAAATTAGTTGCTTCTATGCCAATAACAACTTGTCAAGCAGAGATGTTTCTCCACTTTGTCGCGGATCAAAACGTTTTAAAAAAGTATCATAGATGAATACAGGCTCTCAGCTCTTGCCATGTTATCTGTTGAAAATGAGAGTCCATAAGCTTCCAGATTTCAGCGAGAGTCATAGACATATTCGCCACGAAAAAGGAAAGGAGGATGGACTTTCTCTATAAATACCCTCTACATGAGGTTCAACCCCACGAACGTCGTCAGGCTCATGTCAATAATTAAAACAACTGGACGACATTAATACTAAAATTATGGATATCAGATTTTATAGATACTGAATTTGGTACTTACGTAACACCAGAATGTTAGTGCTAAGCTATAGATCTGTTTGAAGTATATTGACAGAAAAACAAATTGCAACACCCAGAAGGAGTTGTGCGACATAAACGAAGTGAGACCTGAGTTTCTCCTGGTGTATATAATTTTCAAACAATTTACGAGAATTGAGCCGGGTAATGTATACAGCGACCGACGTTATATTGGCGGGAGTACACCCCGCCATTTTAAGTGCACAAACTGCAACGAACACGCGATGTACAGGCAAATTTAAATCTCAGTTCGTGGAGAAATTTTGGAAAGATAACACACACACACACACACACACACACACGCACACACACACACACACACACACACACACACTGAACACTAGTGCCACCAAAGATTATCAAAGGCAGAGGTGTCGATAGTGAAAGGCTACGAACAAGCAAGCGACGTAACATTGACTCTGTCCGGTTTTTTGACAAGGGAGAGAGCAGGATTCCAAGACGAGTTTAAGCAAAAACCTCCATCCCTGTTTACAATGCTGCTCGCTAATGTAATCTCAACAGCCTCCTTATAACACTGTCCCAATAGCTGACCGTGCATGCCAATATATCGGTAGTGTTATATAAGACAGGGTGACCAGTATCCAAACAATGTTCGGCAATAGCAGATCTACTTGTCTGTTGTAATTGTGTGTGCTGTTTATGCTTAGTACATCGGTCCCCCACGGTCCTGATAGTCTAACAAATATATGCCATGCCACAGCTACAAGGAATGCGATAAACACCCGCCTTACGCAAGTCAAGATCATCCTTAATATAACCCAAAAGCACTCTAATTTTAGATGGAGGTCGGAAAACACATTTCACATCGTATTTCCGTAAAATACGACCGATCTTGTTGGAAGTGCTTCCTACGTAAGGCAAAAAGGCAGTAGATTTTGGTGTCGACTCAGTATTATCATCAATCACCCCTTGCACAGTTAGCCGATAGCGCAATGCACGTTCAATCTGTCTTTCACTATACCCATTTTGACGAAATGTAGCTTCAAGATGGGACCGCTCAGCTGGTAAAGTCTTAGTGTCGGAAATGACATGCGCCCTGTGTACCAAGGTACGAAGCACCCCTTCACGTTGAGCCGGATGGTGACAACTATCAGCCTCTAAATACAATTCAGTGTGAGAGCGTTTCCGGTTAACTGCATGTCTTACCTTTCCCGAATTACTCCAAGAACCATGGTTTTAAATTTGCCTGTACATCGCCTGTCCGGTGCAGTTTGTGCCTTGTAAACGGAGGGGTGTACTCCCGCCGAAATATCGGCGGTCGCTGTAAACAGTACGTGGCTGAATTCCCGTAAGCTGTTTGAAAATTGTATATGCCAGGAGAAAGTCAGGTCTCACATTGGTTACCTCTACAGGGAGGAAATATCGATGTTTACGAAAGTTGGATAAACTTCGTAGCTGTCGAGTTAGACTGCAATGTGCTTTGTCGTTTTTACTGAGGTGTCGTAATGAAAATCGTGTCCCAACATTTGCCAAGGTTGTGAATCATATTAATTCTCCTGCTGCCAATCGCATCACGCAACGTGCTGGCTTGGTTCTTGTGCGTGAAATGATTTGTTTTACTCGTCGATATTTGGATTCTGTTTCCGAAGAATTGTTTCGTTCACATTTAATGGTTGCTTCGAAATTATCTGATTTCACTTGGGACTGGTTGGACGGTGCCTCATGGACACAAGCTGATTGGGAATACAATTCTGTTACTGCTCGGAATTTGGCGAAGTTTGAACGTTTCCATCGCTCGGAGTCTGATTTTGTATCTCGACGTTCTGTGGTAAATCTCACAGAGAAGTCCATTGACGACGCAATCTTATCCGTGCTAGGGGAGGGTTTAAATTTTGCACCCACACCGAAGAGTTTGCCGGTGGTTGATTTTATTAGTTAAATTGAACAGGCAGTTTGCAAACTACTTCTTGACGCTGCAGGGGAGGTTAGAAGGGATACATGTCGTGTACTGACAAGAGCTCGACCACCCAAGAGTAGTGTAACAGCAGAAGAGAGGGTTGCTTTACGCTCTGCCAAAGTGGTTCCTGATATTGTTATTTTCCCTGCAGACAAGGGAAATACCACCGTTGTTTTAAACAAACAGGATTATGTACAAAAGATGCAACGTTTGTTATCTGACTCAGCGTATCGCAGAATCGATGCTGACCCCCACGAAAAGTGTTGAGAGAAAGACCAACAGTCTCCTGAAGAAAAGTGGTTTATCGGAGGACACTATCTAGAGTCTTAACACCTATAGTGCAGTTCCCCCTAGGTTATATGGCCTTTGAAGGCACACAAGGGGTTCCTTTCCGACCTACAGTGAGCAATATCGGCGCTCCGACATATCGTGTACCCAAGTACCTTGCTTCTCTGTTAAGTCCACAAGTTGGTCGCTGTGAACATCATATCAGGAACTCAGCTGATGTCTTACGTCGTTTGGAGAGAATGCGGTTGAATGACTCTGATATTTTAGTAAGATTTGGTGTAATCTCTCTCTTCACTCGTGTTCGTCTGTCTGATTCCTTGCGGTTAATTGAGGTTAGGTTGGGTGTTGACTTCTCTTTCTTGATGTTGTGGTTTGGAGGAAGGTTGATGCATCATTGCGACATGGAGTTTACCGGAAACGCACTCACACTGAATTCTATTTACAGGCTGATAGTTGTCACCATCCGGCTCAGCGTGAAGGGGTGCTTCGTACCTTGATGCACAGGGCGCAGGTCATTTCCGACGCTGAGACTTTGCCAGCTGACTGTCCCATCTTGAAGCTACATTTCGTCAAAATGGGTATAGAGAAAGACAGATTGAACGTGCGTTGCGCTATCGGCCAACTATGCAAGGGGTGATTGATGAAAATACTGAGTCGACACCCAAATCTACTGCCTTTTTGCCTTACTTAGGAAGAAATTCCAACAAGATCGTTCGTATATTACGGAAATACGATATGATATGTGTTTTCCGACCTCCATCTAAAATTAGAGTGCTTTTGAGTTCTGTTAAGGATGATCTTGGTTTGTGTGAGGCGGGTGTTTATCGCATTCCTTGTAGCTGTGGCATGGCCATTAAAATTGCTACACCACGAAGATGACGTGCTACAGACGCGAAATTTAACCGACAGGAAGAAGACTCTGTGATATGCAAATGATTAGATTTTCAGAGCATTCACACAAGGTTGGCGCCGATGGTGACACCTACAACCTGCTGACATGAGGAAAGTTTATAACTGATTTCTCATACACAAACAGAAGTTGACTGGCATTGCCTGGTGAAATGTTGTTGTGATGCCTCGTGTAAGGAGCAGAAATCCGTACCATCACGTTTCCGACTTTGATAAAGGTCGGATTGTAGCCCATCGCGATTGCGGTTTATCGTATCGCGCCATTGCTGCTCGCGTTGGTCGAGATCCAATGACTGTTAGCGGAATATGGAATCGGTGGGTTCAAGAGGGTAATACGGAACGCCGTGCTGGAACCCAACGGCCTCGTATCACTAGCAACCGAGATGACAGGCATCTTATCCGCATGGGTGTAACGGATCGTGCAACCACGTCTAGATCCCTGAGTCACCAGATGGGGACGTTTTCAAGACGACAACCATTCGCACGAACAGTTCGACCACGTTTGCACAGCATGGACTATCAGCTCGGAGACAATGGCTGCGGTTACCGTTCTAAATTTACATCTACATCTACATTTATACTCCGCAAGCCACCCAACGGTGTGTGTCGGAGGGCACTTTACGTGCCACTGTCATTACCTCCCTTTTCTGTTCGAGTCGCGTATGGTTCGCGGGAAGAACGACTGTCTGAAAGCATCCGTGCGCGCTCGAATCTCTCTAATTTTACATTCGTGATCTCCTCGGGAGGTATAAGTAGGGGGAAGCAATATATTCGATACCTCATCCAGAAACGCACCCTCTCGAAACCTGGCGAGCAAGCTACACCGCGATGCAGAGCGCCTCTCTTGCAGAGTCTGCCACTTGAGTTTGCTAAACATCTCCGTAACGCTATCACGGTTACCAAATAACCCTGTGACGAAACGCGCCGCTCTTCTTTGGATCTTCTCTATCTCCTCCGTCAACCCGATCTGGTACGGATCCCACACTGTTGAGCAATACTCAACTATAGGTCGAACGAGTGTTTTGTAAGCCACCTTCTTTGTTGATGGACTACATTTTCTAAGGACTCTCCCAATGAATCTCAACCTGGTACCCGCCTTACCAACAATTAATTTTATATGATCATTCCACTTCAAATCGTTCCGCACGCATACTCCCAGATATTTTACAGAAGTAACTGCTACCAGTGTTTGTTCCGCTATCATATAATCATACAGTAAAGGATCCTTCTTTCTATGTATTCGCAATACATTACATTTGTCTTTGTTAAGTGTCAGTTGCCACTCCCTGCACCAAGTGCCTATCCGCTGCAGATCTTCCTGAATTTCGCTACAATTTTCTAATGCTGCAACTTCTCTGTATACTACAGCATCATCCGCGAAAAGCCTCATGGAACTTCCGACACTATCTACTTGGTCATTTATATATATTGTGAAAAGCAATGGTCCCATAACACCCCCCTGTGGCACGATGCATCACAGACAGGAGCGCCTGCGATGGCGTACTCAACGACGAACCTGGATGCACGAATGGCAAAAAGATCATTTTTTCGAATGAATCCAGGTTCTGTTTACAGCATCATGATGGTCGCATCCGTGTTTGGCGACATCGCGGTGAACGCACATTGGAAGCGTGTATTCTTTCTAACATTCTGCGTGGTGTCTGTTGATCTATATCGTGTCTCCCTACCACTTTCGCGCAACGACGCTCTGAGCGTGTTTTTTAGGGAATTGGCTAGTTTGAACTTGGGACCTGTTGCTGGTAAGGAGACGCCAGACCACACAGACATGTAGAGTTCAGAAGAGTTCAGTGAGACTAGCGATGATATAACCAAATATTTAATGATTTCAGCGTCAGCTCCACTATACTCCCTGTAAAAGAATCTTAATACTAACTAAATTTAGTGGAAGGGGTTCAAGGCTTTCCTATTTTTAGTTAGCTGGTAAAATAACGTCGAAAAAGCAGTTAAGTTTACCATTGTAAATTTTATTCTACTCACAAAACATTGTTTATAAATTGCACTATTGATAAAAGGAAATGTTTTAATACAGGATGGTAAAAACCAACTGCGTTCAACAAAAATGTGAACGAATATTCCCTGAGTTTGTTTCCAAGTTCTACAATGGATCGAAGGATGACCTATGCCATATCACATCTATAATCTAGGTTTAAATTAAGTTTCACAAGAGAAAAAACTATCAAAATGGTCTACAGTGACCATCAATTATCTTTAATTACTTATCTAACTTGCCGTAAATTACAGTGGCTGATGTGGCTTCTCAATAACTATATAACAGAAAAATCATCGCGTTTCAGATTTTCACTTCAAGTGGCAAATGTGAACACCATGAGCTTTAATTGACGATCGATACTAGTATTACGCAAAAACGGGGTGTAACAGATGAGACTTCTGCAGTTCTGAGTGAAGATTTATGCGCTGTTATGCGGCATCGCATGCGTTCATTACCTTGTCGGTGTTCGTCAGGGGGCGGCGGACAGCACAGCTCCGCTCACCTCGCTGTTTCGGAAGCAACTCTCTCCTAACTTCTCCTTACTACAATTTACCGAAGTTGGTTTAAAAAAAAACTATCTGGCCGTGTTTTCATCTGACCAATCAGGGTCTCAATGTTAACCTTAAGCTCCACCTACAAAAATTCTGTCTATCCAATGAGAAACGTTATACTTTTCGTGGTGGGGCAATGTTTTTAAAGTTTGCAACGTAAAAGAGACGTGAAAAAGTCTCACGCTAAAACTTGCAGCTGGTGTGGTCCTTTTGGTGTTATCGTAAGAGCTATACTGTTCTTCTGGAGGGCTCTATCTTTTAACATGGGCTGGGGGGTGGTCCTGACGTAACAGAGACGCGAAAATGTCTCACGCTAAAACTTGCGGCTGGGGTGGTCCTTTTAGTGTTATCGTAAGATCTATACTGTTCTTCTGGAGGGCTCTAGCTTTTAACATGGGCTGGGGGGGGGGTGGTCCTAGCGGTTAGCTGGCGACGTGGGTGTCCGTCCCTTATCGTAGGGCCTTCTCGCTTAACACGATTCTGCTCTCAGCTTCTGTTCTCGTTTCTCCCCTCGGAACTGCGTCTGTCTCACGGTGGGAAGGTATGACATGCATTTAGGCATTCTTGTGTTAGTCTGTGGTATTCCATTTGCTCACTCGTTACTCGTATTACTTTGGTTAATTTAATGTCACGATTTATTCGGAGCTATGTGACATACTACTGGATTTGCTTATCATGTCAGGGTTTTCATGGAAGGTGTTGGATTTACCTGACACCTTACATCGTCATCGCCATACTGGCGTATCACCCGGCGTGATGGTATGGGGTGCAATTGGTTACACGTCTCGGTCACCTCTTGTTCGCATTGACGGCACTTTCAACAGTGGACGTTACATTTCAGATGTGTTACGACCCGTGGCTCTACCCTTCATTCGATCCCTGCGAAAACCTACATTTTAGCAGGATAATGCACGACCGCATGTTGCAGGTCATGTACGGACCTTTCTGGATACAGAAAATTTTCGACTGCTGCCCTGGCCAGCACATTCTCCAGATCTCTCACCAACTGAAAACGTCTGGTCATTGATGGCCGAGCAACTGGCTCGTCACAATACGCCAGTCACTACTCTTGATGAACTGTGGTATCGTGTTGAAGTTGCATGGGCAGCTGTAGCTGTACACGTCATCCAAGCTCTGTTTGACTCAATGCCCAGGCGTATCAAGGCTGTTATTACGGCCAGAGGTGGTTGTTCTGGGTACTGATTTCTCAGGATCTATGCACCCAAATTGCGTGAGAATGTAATCACTTGTCAGTTCTAGCATAATATATTTGCCCAATGAATACCCATTTATCATCTGCATTTCTTCTTGGTGTAGCAATTTTAATGGCCAGTAGTGTATTTGTTAGACTATCACGACCCTGGGGGACCGATGTACTGAGCATAAATAGCACACATGATTACAACAGACAAGTTGATCTGCTATTGCCGAACATTGGATACTGGTTACCCTGTGTTATATAACAATACCGATATATTGGCATGCACGTCCAGCTATTGGGACAGTGTTATAAGGAGGCTGTTGAGATTAAATTAGGGAGCAACCTTGTAAACACGGATGGAGGTTTTTGCTTAAACTATGCTTGGAATCCTGCTCCCTCCCCTGTCAAAAAACAGGAGGACAGAGTCAATGTTACGTCGCTTGCTTGTTCGTAGTCTTTTACTATCGACACCTCTGCCTTTGGTAATCATTAGTGGCATTAGTGTTCAGTGTGTGCGTGTTATCTTTCCTGAATTACTCTAAAAACGAGGTTTTATATTTGCCTGTACATCGCCTGTTCATAGCAGTTTGTGCCTTGAAAACGGCAGGATTTAGTCCCGCCGAAATATTGGCGGTAGCTGTAAACATTACCTGGTTGAATTCTCTTATGTTGTTTGAAAAGACATAAACGAAAGTTGGTAGGTGTGTTCCTACATATGAAAGATGATGTCTATTCAAATTTTGCCCTAATGGCATAAGAGAGGCAATAGTAACGCCACTACGAGAATACAAATTAGGTCCGCTTTAAATACACGCTGTGAGTTGATGTTAGTCAAGAATACCTTTCAAACGACAAAAACGACATTATCAACACCTCACTGAGTTTGAAGGAGGTCGTATAATAGGGCTTCTAGAAGCTGAATGTACCTTCTGCGGTATTTCACAAAGGCTTGGCAGAAATGTAGCCATTGTACATAATTGCTGGCAGCGGTGGTCACGAGAATGTATAGCCGCAAGAACACTGGATTCCTGACGACCACGTGGCACTATTCAGCGTATGTCTCTGACACATCGAACTGCGTCTGCAGCAGCAATGCGAGCAGCTGTTGGCCCTACAGTGACACAAGGAACTGTTACAAATCGGTTACCCCAAGGAAAGCTCCGAGCCAGACGCCATGCAGCGTGCATTCCACTGACACTAAACCACCGTCATTTGCGACTTTAGTGATCTCAAGCGAGAGCTCATTGGAGGGCAGGATGGATATCTTTTGTGTTTTCTGATGAAAGCTGGTTCTGCCTCGATGTCAGTGATGGCCGTGTACTGGTTAAAAGGAGGCCAGTTGAGGGTCTGCAGCCAACCTGTCTGCTAGCTAGACACACTGGACCTGCACCTGGAGTTATGGTCTGGGCTGATTTCGTATGACAGTTGGAGCATTCTTGTAGTTATCCCACGCACACTGAGTGAAAAATTGTATCTCAGTCTGATGATTCTACCTGTTGTGCTGTCATTCACGAACAGCATTTTAGGGGGTGTTTCCCAACAGGATAAACCCCGCCCAAATACCGCTGTTGTAACCCAAGATGGTTTACAGACTGACGACGTGTTGCCCTGGCCTGGTCGATCATCAGATCTAACTTAAAGGCGGCTATCTTGGTTATACAGGCAGTTCAGGTTTGGGAAATGACAACTGCACCAACGGCCTTGCCGCAGTGACAACGCATGTTCCCTTCAGATCATCGAAGTTAAGGGCTATCGCAACTCACAACGGCCGCGATAGCGATGTCCTGAGCGCATGCCCGTCCATTTTCACATCCAGTTACACTTGTAAGCTGAGGATGACCCGGCGGTCGGTCCGTACCGCTGGGCTTTCCGAGGCCTGTTCGGACGTAATGAAATGACAAGTGCAGCACAGATGACAAGGATACTTGAACATAGCGATTTGAAAGACAGAAGACCGTCTTAACGTATTTTTGAAAATGGAACCTGAGATATAGAAAGAGACGAAGGGATTAAGTTAGTTGAACACGCTAATTTGCGATCTAGAAAAATGCGTTGAACATTTCTGATCTTGATTAGGTCGAGCGTGTTGGTCTAGCGGTAAACCGCGTGCCTGGAAGCAGAGGTTACGGGATCGAATTCCAGCCGGACCACGGAAATTTTGTCTTCATTTAATCTAGCCTTTACCTCAACGAAATGAAGAGTCGCAAGGAGCGACACGTGGTTCAGATTCCACGTTAAACTGTGTGTCCCCTTTCCCGGTTGCATAAGTGGGGTAGCTGAAGAGGACTTGCGCCTTATGCAAGATGTTGTTGTTGTGGTCTTCAGTCCAGAGACTGGTTTGATGCAGTTCTCCATGCTACTATATCCTGTGCAAGCTTCTTCATCTCCCAGTACCTACTGCAACCTACATCCTTCTGAATCTGTTTAGTGTATTCATCTCTTGGTCTCCCTCTACGATTTTTACCCTCCACGCTGCCCTCCAATACTAAATTGGTGATCCCTAGATGCCTCAGCATGTGTCCTACCAATCGATCCCTTCTTCTAGTCAAGTTGTGCCACAAATGTCTCTTCTCCCCAATTCTATTCAATACCTCCTCATTAGTTATGTGATCTACCCATCTAATCTTCAGCATTCTTCTGTAGCACCACATTTCGAAAGCTTCTATTCTCTTCTTGTCTAAACTATTTATCGTCCACGTTTCACTTCCATACATGGCTACACTCCTTACAAATACTTTCAGAAACGACTTCCTGACACTTAAATCTATACTCGATGTTAACAAATTTCTCTTCTTCAGAAACGCTTTCCTCGCCATTGCCAGTCTACATTTTATACCCTCTCTACGTCCAACATCATGAGTTATTTTGCTCCCCAAATAGCAAAACTCTAGATATCTTTGCAGTTTTGTTTCCACCGAGAGATATATCTGTACTTTTTGTGCTCTCTTCAGTGGATTTGCTTATTTTCTTCTCAAAATTTTTACAAGTTTAAAGAAAACTTTTGGAACAAAATATTTACACTTTTGAAATAAGCGATTATTGTCAGATATTTTACACTGGATAGTATACAGTGCATAGTTGTGGCATGTATCACTTTGTTGAAGTATTCTGTGTTGTGTATTTGCGTCTAAAGATTATAGCTTTGCAGTAAATTGGGAAATGAAGTACGTGCATGCGTATGTTTATACACCTCACATAAAGCTGTGGATGTTTATGCTAGTAGCTCTAGGTCTAATACGCAATCTACAGCTTGACCTCTGCACACAGGAATCCAGCCAATATGTTTATCTGGCCGAAATGGAATGTGATGTTACGCACTCAAAATACACTCCTGGAAATGGAAAAAAGAACACATTGACACCGGTGTGCCAGACCCACCATACTTGCTCCGGACACTGCGAGAGGGCTGTACAAGCAATGATCACACGCACGGCACAGCGGACACACCAGGAACCGCGGTGTTGGCTGTCGAATGGCGCTAGCTGCGCAGCATTTGTGCACCGCCGCCGTCAGTGTCAGCCAGTTTGCCGTGGCATACAGAGCTCCATCGCAGTCTTTAACACTGGTAGCATGCCGCTACAGCGTGGACGTGAACCGTATGTGCAGTTGACGGACTTTGAGCGAGGGCGTATAGTGGGCATGCGGGAGGCCGGGTGGACGTACCGCCGAATTGCTCAACACGTGGGGCGTGAGGTCTCCACAGTACATCGATGTTGTCGCCAGTGGTCGGCGGAAGGTGCACGTGCCCGTCGACCTGGGACCGGACCGCAGCGACGCACGGATGCACGCCAAGACCGTAGGATCCTACGCAGTGCCGTAGGGGACCGCACCGCCACTTCCCGGCAAATTAGGGACACTGTTGCTCCTGGGGTATCGGCGAGGACCATTCGCAACCGTCTCCATGAAGCTGGGCTACGGTCCCGCACACCGTTAGGCCGTCTTCCGCTCACGCCCCAACATCGTGCAGCCCGCCTCCAGTGGTGTCGCGACAGGCGTGAATGGAGGGACGAATGGAGACGTGTCGTCTTCAGCGATGAGAGTCGCTTCTGCCTTGGTGCCAATGATGGTCGTATGCGTGTTTGGCGCCTTGCAGGTGAGCGCCACAATCAGGACTGCATACGACCGAGGCACACAGGGCCAACACCTGGCATCATGGTATGGGGAGCGATCTCCTACACTGGCCGTACACCACTGGTGATCGTCGAGGGGACACTGAATAGTGCACGGTACATCCAAACCGTCATCGAACCCATCGTTCTACCATTCCTAGACCGGCAAGGGAACTTGCTGTTCCAACAGGACAATGCACGTCCGCATGTATCCCGTGCCACCCAACGTGCTCTAGAAGGTGTAAGTCAACTACCCTGGCCAGCAAGATCTCCGGATCTGTCCCCCATTGAGCATGTTTGGGACTGGATGAAGCGTCGTCTCACGCGGTCTGCACGTCCAGCACGAACGCTGGTCCAACTGAGGCGCCAGGTGGAAATGGCATGGCAAGCCGTTCCACAGGACTACATCCAGCATCTCTACGATCGTCTCCATGGGAGAATAGCAGCCTGCATTGCTGCGAAAGGTGGATATACACTGTACTAGTGCCGACATTGTGCATGCTCTGTTGCCTGTGTCTATGTGCCTGTGGTTCTGTCAGTGTGATCATGTGATGTATCTGACCCCAGGAATGTGTCAATAAAGTTTCCCCTTCCTGGGACAATGAATTCACGGTGTTCTTATTTCAATTTCCAGGAGTGTATATTGTCTCTCTCAGCTTCTGGCCCGCACTGAGATACAAGATTGATTTTCTGCCACAAGTGCTTCGTCGTAGGTGTGTTAGGTCCTTGCCGGCGTAAGACGTTAATTAAAACGATACGTAGTGTTTCTCTGTCGGAAATGCATAATAAACAGAAAAATAAAATAACGTTCTGCTGTTTTAAGATGAAAAGCTGTGGATTTTCGTAGTAGACCTAGAGCTGCTAGCACAAACATCCATTGCTTCATGTGAGATGTGAACAAATGCACACACCTACTTTATCTCAAAAAGTACTACAAAATCGGAACCTGTAGACATATCGTAAATAAACAACACAGAATGCTTCAAGACGGTGATACATGCCTCAGCTATGTTCAGTACGCTAACCAATGTGAAATATCTGATAATAATCGCTCATTTTACAAATGTAAATATTTTACCAAAGTTTCTTTAAAGATAATATGAAACGACAATTTTGCAAAAGAAAAATAAACATGTCTGAGTGAAAACAGAATTACTGGTGTGTCTTCCATAAGGTGGAATTCCTCTGCAGTTTTCTTAGCAAGCACGGAAATAAGAAGAACACTCACCAGCTGATTAACTGGGTTAGTTTAGGAACACGTAAGTCACCAAGGAGACGTCCGACTGAAATACTTGAATTTGGCAGTTGAGCCATACACAACTGTTTATCTGGATGAGATATAGCTCTACATCGAATATATTTTTATTCCATCACAGTTGCATTTTATTATGATAGCTACTAGTTTCGAACTAGAAAATCATCACAATGCGGACATGTCTTCATTAATTTGACTTATCGAGAGGAGCACATACTTGTTATATTTGGTTTCAGAAAGATGACGTGAAAATTTTGCTTATCGCATGGGATTTTGAGATAGTCTAATTCCTGTTGCCTATTTGACATCTTTATAACGAACACAGGGTGCATGTGTAATGACTTCAGTAGCTTCCCACGCCCGGGTTCCCGGGTTCGATTCCCGGCGGGGTCAGGGATTTTCTCTGCCTCGTGATGGCTGGGTGTTGTGTGCTGTCCTTAGGTTAGTTAGGTTTAAGTAGTTCTAAGTTCTAGGGGACTTATGACCACAGCAGTTGAGTCCCATAGTGCTCAGAGCCATTTGAACCATTTTTTTTTTGACTTCAGTCTTTTCGTATTCATTACATGGCGTGTTCGGTAGCAGCTTATGTTAGGTTGATGAGGCGTAGATGTTTTTTCATCCTCTACTGAACAGCTTATTTCATCATAGCGTGGGGCGTGTTTCAGCAATGATATAGGACGCTACGTGCGACCAGTTTTCGGCTCATAAATGTTTCGTAATCGTATATATTTATGCAGACCGTCGGAATACTTACTTAATGCAGTGATATCCAAATATGTACTCTAGTTATTCTTTCGGCATCGGCAGAGTAACACGATAGTGGTTGACGATTTTTGGGTAGGAGGTAACTGCATTTTACAAGTACTTGTCTGCCATAGTGGGATCACTCAACCTCACTACCCGCTGATATCAAACATTGTTTCCACAAGAAATAAATCATACAACTGCGTTTCTCTGATGCGATATGAGCTCTGCGCGCCCTCATATCGAGGACGTAATTCTCCTGCACTGACAAAGGAAACTTCCCATCGCATCCCCCTCAGATTTAGTGGTAGGAGGGCGCAGTGGACAGCCCGTCAAAAACTGTACACTGATCAAGCACGAAAACAAGACGAACGTGTACTGAACTGTGAAAAAAAGAGCAAAATAGGAACAGTGAACGCTCTAAGGACAGGAAGTGCAATATAAAGGAGCCTTAGAGAGCAACGGCGTCATGGATAGGAGATCACCGTGTTTGACTGCCAAACGGGCGAACTGTATTCAAACATCCCTCGTGCCAAAAACAATTTTTTTTCTTCGCTGTATTCAAATTTGTGTCTGTGTCGTGGTGTAACGTCCGTTTGCAACAGCGAAATGTAAGGAAGAGAACTATAATGACAACTGATTCTGCACAACTTCTCTATTAGCAACCGCGATGAAGTGGCTTTCGAATGGGAACCGCAAACGTTTGATGACAAGACGACAAGTCAACCGAATCCTCCACCGGAAAACACACTTGGTGTGTCATACATGGCATTAGTGGCAGTACGTGTGTCATACGCTGAAGAGCCAAAGAAACTGGTACACCTTCCTGATATCGCGTAGGGCCCCCGCGACCACGCACAAGTGGCGCTACACGATGTGATATGGACTCAACTAATATCTGAAGTAGTGCTGGAGGGAACTGACACCATGAATCGTGCAGGGCCACACATAAATCCGTAAGAGTACGAGAGTGCGTGTGGAAACCTCTTCTGAACAGCAACTTGCAAGGCATCCCATATATGCTCAATAATGTGCGTGTCTGGGGAGCTTGCTGGCCAGCGGAAGTGTTTGAACTCAGAAGAGTGTTCATGGAGCCATTCTGTAGCAATTCTGGACGTGTGGGCTGTTGCATTGTCCTGCTGGAATTGCCCAAGTCCGCCGGAACGCACAATGGACATGAATGGATGAAGGTGATCAGGCAGGACGCTTACGTACGTGCCACCTGTTAGAGTCGTATCAAGACGTATCAGGAGTCCCATATCACTCCAACTGCACACGTCCCACACCGTTACAGAGCCTCTACCAGCTTGAACAGTCCCCTGCTGATATGCAGGGCCCAAGGGTTCATGAAGTTGTCTCCATACCCTTACAGGTCCATCCGTTCGATACAATTTGAAGCGAAACTCGTCTGACCAGGCAACAGGCTTCCCGTCGTCAACAGTCCAATGTCGGTGTTGAAGGGCCCAGGCGAGGCATAAAGCTTTGTGTCGTGCAGTCATCAAGGGTACACGAGTGGGCCTTCGGCTACGAAAGCCCATATCGATGGTATTTCGTTGAATGGTTCGCACGCTGACACTTGTTTATGGCCCAACAATGAAATATGCAGCAATTTGCGGAAGGGTTGCACTTCTGTCACACTGAACGATTCTCTTCAGTCGTCGTTGGTCTCGTTCTTGCAAGATCTTTTTCCGGCCGCAGCGAAGTCTGAGATTTGATATTTTACCGGATTCCTTATATTCACGGTAGACTCGTGAAATGGTCGTACGGGAAAATCCCCACTTCATTGCTACCTCGGAAATGCTATGTCCCATCGCTCGTGCGCCGTCTGTAACACTTCGTACAAACTCACTTAAATCTTGATAGCCTGCAGTTGTAGCAGCAGTAACCGATCTAACAACCGCGGCAGACACTTGTTGTCTTATTTAGGCATTGCCGACAGCAGCGCCGTATTCTGCCTGTTTACATATCTCTGTATTTGAATACGCATGCCAATACCAGTTTCTTTGGCGCTTCAGTGTACGATAAGAATCTCTTACCGACGCCCCTAATTTGTACGCCTGGTAAGTGAGGTATGCCTCCTTGCCCGAATAAGATGTTCATATGAATGTGAATGTAATCACTCCCAAGGAAATGATGAAAACATAATAGCGTGTCACATAAGCTGCAACAAATGAACGCAACAGTTTCACAATCACACCGTGCTCTGTCAAAACATATGTTTTTAACGTTTTTGAAGTTGGTTCTGGCTCTGAGCACTATGGGACTCAACTGCTGTGGTTATCAGTCCCCTAGAACTTAGAACTACTTAAACCTAACTAACCTAAGGACATCACACACATCCATTCCCGAGGCAGGATTCGAACCTGCGACCGTAGCAGTCGCACGGTTCCGGACTGTGCGCCTAGAACCGCGAGACCACCACGGCCGGCGAAGTTGGTTCTGTTTTGGAAGTTTTTACCCTTGAATTCCTTTGTTGTAACATAGTTCACACCTGTTGATTTGTTGTTTTCATTTCTGTGGGACGTCTATATGGTATCTCGCCTGCTCTCACTGTTCATCACGTTTACTTGCGACGAGAACATATTCTTACCACATGAGTCTTATTCTATAAACAATGTATAGTATGACAACTGCCAAGACTACAGAAAGAGAACAAATGTTTCAATGACCGAACGGGTAATTTATAATGTTGTGAAAAAAATAAACATAAATGGCACAAGGGAGTTTCGAACCCGAGTCGTGCGCATTATAGTCCAACACCGTGACTTGGAACTATCATGACACGTCAGTAGACCATCGTCATACCATCATGTAATGTAGCCTACAAATAGGAGAAAAAGTTAATTTTGATAACAAAATAATGAATAAAAAGAGAAAGGAAAAAATCCAATAACAAAGCCGACAAACCACCATGAAGCTCTCACTGCATGTATGAGAAAATTTTATACAGTTTTCTAAATTTTTATTTATTTTGTATTTTTTATATATAATTTTAATTTTTATAGAGAATCTAAAAGCAGAAGGACAACGAAATCAGATTATATTCTAAATACCAAATTAAGAAAAATTCCAGTCTGATTGCAAGGATTGTATACTTTCATGTGTATATATACATCTATACACATTTTACAATAAAACTGGATCGATACTGAGACAAAACACAAAACAAAACGAGCAGGGAAACTAGGAGAGAACAAGCCGAAGCA
Source organism: Schistocerca nitens (assembly GCF_023898315.1). Taxonomy (NCBI): domain Eukaryota; kingdom Metazoa; phylum Arthropoda; class Insecta; order Orthoptera; family Acrididae; genus Schistocerca; species Schistocerca nitens. The sequence goes on from NC_064616.1 coordinate 262,986,046, forward strand.
AATAAGATGGGAACATACATAACAAAGAAAACACCTGTCATCAAGAAAATGAAATTAACCAACACCTTGCCGACGGGAAACAAGATTCAACATGTTGGCGAAGAGGTCTCGATATCGAGGCATTCGCAAGCATGTCCAATAGGCCGTGGTTATGTACAACATGAAGTTCATGTGATCTTCCACCCCGCCTTATACAACATAATGAACGGAGTGTCACAGCAACCACATAAACATAACGATATGGGTTTTGCGACCGTGGAAAGAAGGAAGAAGCTGGGCGCAATATGGTGTCTGTAGTGCATAAAGTCTCAGAAGATCGAGTAAGGAAGGCCACTAGCGTCCTAATCCAAGACCAATTTGCCATACAACCGACACAATTAAAGCGATGTCGTATCATATCTGTAGACGTACAATTACTACATAAATCTGTGTCGCTAGGCCCAATACGGAACTGTCGCTCATTCGTTGGAATTAAGTTATTTACTACCTTATACCACGAGGACGCTACGCGCATCCGCAAAATCGGAAGACTGATATTGAACCAAACTGTCGTTTAGGTTGTTTTCGGCGATTCTCTTTCAGCGAGGTCCGGCCAAGGGACTGCTTCCCAATGAGTCTGCAGGAATTTGATGATGAGGACGGGTCTCCATAAAATTCAGCCCCTAAATAGCTCACCGCAAGATAGAAGTCACGAATGTGTTTTAACTTATAATTTTTGCGATCAACATCAATAGGGGGTTTAAGACTAGCAGGAGGTACACAGAGAAATAAATGAGACGTCAATGAGTGAGTTTCTTGAGTCATCATCAAAACAGTACGTCGCACATATAGCATCTGCGTCTTCCTTCGTATATCAGCCAGGCCCAGCTGCCCCAAGGAACGAGGCTTCGTGACCACCTCATACCGTAAGCGAAAGATACGTCTTTTCCATAAGAAACGACCAGACAACTGTTGCAGTTACTTTGCCATCATTGAGGAAAGCAGATAAACTTGGGCGACGTAATAAGCTTTGCATAGGACATACGTATCCAGTATTCTGACTTCCTGGAGCAGAGTAAGAGAACGTCTTTCATGTTGTAGTATCGCTGCCTGAATTTTTTCCGTAACAGGCTTCCAGCTCAGCGTCACCATTTTGAGTGGACAACGATCAATGATGATACCGAGAGACGTATGCCAATCCACTGCAGTAGCCTATGGAACAACCGCATCATCAAATCCTCGCAAAGTAAGAAGCCTACATTTACCTTCGTTGAGTAGTGCACTTGAACTCCGACAATAATCATCGATTACAGCCTTCGCTCAGAAATGCGGAGTAGAACCACCACGTCATCCACGTATGCACGAACAGCTATAGCCCCTCCGGAAAGCGTCCAACCTTTCAGCTGGGATGCTAGCGTCCGAAGTAGGGACTCCAGAGACAACACAAAGTCATTGACAGCGGGCTTCCTTGCGGCACTCCCCGACGGATGTTTATCGGAGGCTTCAGGTGGCCATTAACAACCACCGAAGCTGAAATACCCGTAAACAGATTTGAGAGCACTCGCCGCGTGTGAACAGTAAAACTATCTCCTTCCGAATACGAAGCCAAAAGTCGTGATTAACACGATCAAATGTATTATCGAAATTTAAAAAAAATGGAAATTTGTGGTAAGAACTATGGAACCAAACTGCTGAGGTCATCGGTCCCTAGGCTTACACACTACTTAATCTAACTTAAAAACTATCTTAAGCTAAGGACAACACACACACCAATGCCCGAGGGAGGACTCGAGCCTCTGCCGGGAGAAGCCGTGTGAACCATGAAAAGGTGCCTCTGGCCGCGCAGCTACGATGCGCGGCAAAGTTTAGAAGAGCAAGGGCACAAGGGACGGACGTTACAGCAGCAACCGGAACCACGTCACTACACTCGACTCTAGGGGTAGGAACTGTATGACCAGGTACGCAGCTTTGATGTTTTGCAACAATCGTCTCCATCAGAGCCGACATCCTACTATTAACTGCCCTCGCCTCAGTCTTATAATCAAAGTTTAACAAAGTAATTGGGCGAAAGCTATCACGGGCAGCCGGTGCAGGGCGTTTCGGCATTAAAATAATTTTCCCACTTTGAACGAGGTCGGCACTACTCTACCCTGTAACACTTTATTCAAATGGGACGTAAAGGTAGCACCCAACACCGGCCAAAAACGCACGTAAAATTCCTTGGTAAGTCCATCCAAACAGGGGGACTTTTGAGAAGGCGATCCCGGAATAAGTTTGTGAACTTCCTCAGGCTGAAAGGCAGCTACGAGCGTCTCATTATGTTCAGGTGTAATTGTTGTATACAAGATGCTGACTAGTGGGTCGTAAAAGCTTTCACTGGACTCATCGATGTCGTAGATGTCTACACAATATTGGTGTAAGACACACTCTATATCAGCTCTATCCGTTACGATACGTCCATTATTTGTCATGCGAGAATGAATACAAGTGCGTCGGCGACGGGTCTGATGTTGAAGCAAATGATGTAAGGAAGTCAGTTCTTCCCTCAACAATGAAAGTGGCTTGGATAGCATTTTCAAACCTTCCTTTTATATTCTCTTCAAGGTCAACAATTTTGCCTTTACATGCCTAACATCCGCAATTCGCAGAGGGGCGTGATCCGCAGCATCATGAAGTTCACGCAGGATGGAATAGATGAAAGGTCCTTAGTCCCCATTCATTATCATTTTATTTGCTTTCCAGTGATACAGAACACTCTGGCATACGTGAGTGAATGAATGTGGGTGTGTTTCATTTCGCTACACGGTGGTTTAGTCTGCTGCAGAGAATCAGCGGTAGTCGTACAGAATGGCCAACCCTTATAGTTTCCAGGTAAGCAAAGAGGTTTGCTCCCCTTGTGTGAAAGTTACTGGTGTTAGGTTGGTGGTGGAAGCCTCATCTCTGGATTTTCCTGGCCACGGGGTCGCGTGGGAGACGTTGGAGGGTGTGAGATGGTCAGTCTGCTTCCAGATCGCCGATGGTCTAGGCTGGCTGGCTCTGAGCACTATGCGACTTAACTTCTGAGGTCATCAGTCGCCTAGAACTTAGAACTAATTAAACCTAACTAACCTAAGGACAGCACACACATCCATGCCCGAGGCAGGATTCGAACCTGCGACCGCAGCGGTCGCTCGGTTCCAGAATGCAGCGCCTAGAACCGCACGGCCACTCCGGCCGGCGCCGAGGGTCTACAGTCGAGGTCTCTTCGACGAAGGGTGAGTTGACTTAACCGCGTGGCGTGTTGTCTCATAGAGAGAGGGGAGCTGTTAGTTTTTGGCCTCGCGTTTCATCTTATAAAGATTGTTTTGCTGGGTCGCAGCAAGGAATGCAAGGCTTTTGCAGTCTTTCAATTTGATTCCTAATGTAGACTTTGATCCGTAAGAAGAAAGTAGCACAAAGGTGTTGCATATGTTGAAGTGCCCTCGGTTCAGTGTGAATGTTTGTGTGCCTGCAACTGTGTCTGTATGCATTCTAATCGTTTCCTAACCTTGCTAATTTTTGCATCATTGCCGGCCGAAGTGGCCGTGCGGTTAAAGGCGCTGCAGTCTGGAACCGCAAGACCGCTACGGTCGCAGGTTCGAATCCTGCCTCGGGCATGGATGTTTGTGATGTCCTTAGGTTAGTTAGGTTTAACTAGTTCTAAGTTCTAGGGGACTAATGACCTCAGCAGTTGAGTCCCATAGTGCTCAGAGCCATTTGAACCATTTTTTTTGCATCATTGTGGATTTTCTTGTCGCATTACTTTATATACATTGGAAACCATCCACGTGGGTTAATATTAGAGCATTATCATTTGTCTATTCAAATGTGTCCTCCGTAAAATGTTAATTGTTCGCGACTGCGTGGTTTGATGTTACTAAAATTTGGCCACGGTACGTAGAAATTGTGTCTCCGCGAGCAATTGTACTTAGTTACCAGGCAACAGCAGTTCTATAGATACATCACATTAATGTTTTATGGAATAAATAATTTTGTCCCCAATCTTATCCAGTGTACCGATGTTACGTCTCTGTTACCTACGCCATTTACCTTGTAGTTTTTCTTGTTAGCCCATTCATAGTATTTCCATGCACACAGGTCCAATAATTAGTGTTCCTTTTTATTTAAAAGAAATGCTTTGGAATACATCTCGTTTTCTGGAATGTTGCTGCAAGCTGCACTTATGCACAGTGTTCACGCACTCTTTACTTTATTCAATATTTGATTCACGTGAACAATGCCTGGATCATATTAATAATTACATCCCATTCTTTATCAGTGACTTTACAATGAATGTTCTTTTTGTGAGTTTTTCTTATGAATAAATTAAGCAATTTTCCGACTCAGCGCCACCTCTTATTTGTCGTGTGGCTACAGTTGGTGACGCCCCAATCTTTTACGTTGATTTCAATGTCAGATAGCATTTTCTTATTCAAAGTGCGTGTGGGTTTTTTAGTCATCAGGATACATTCAAAATACGCTTCACGTATCTTACACATAGCGACCTTTTACTCAAGCTACTTACATAGTAATTTTCGCAAGTTATCCGAAAGTCTCGCGCTTTGGCAGCACAGAAAAGTACCAAAGTTTACCTAAGCCTCGGTTTTGCCAGCTGTGTCTACCAGTCAAGGGTGGAAGAGTACTTCCCAGTGGACCGTAGAGTACGCTCCCACACGGCTCGCATCACGTCATCGAGAGAGGGGTTAGCTAGGTGAGTGGTGTTTAACATCCACGGAGTACGAAACAATATGACTGATTGCCGTTCAACACTGAGGATTGTAGTCACAGGCCGGCCGCTGTGGCCGAGCGGTTCTAGGCGCTTCAGTCCGGAACCGCGCTGCTGCTACGGTCGCAGGTTCGAATCCTGCCTCGGACATGGATGTGTGTGATGTCCTTAGGTTAGTTAGGTTTAAGTAGTTCTAAGTCTAGGGGACTGATGACCTCAGATGTTAAGTCCCATAGTGCTCAGAGCCATTTGAACCATTTTTTTTTTGTAGTCACAGTGATTCGTAAAGGGAACTGGGATGACTTCAACATTAATAATACAACTGCCAATGCAAGAGGTTTGGTTGCTAATTTTATTCTCCTCGGGAGTTTCTGTAGGCTGCAAATTCAGGAAACCGTCGGCGGATGAAGACGAAGGAGCAGGAGGATACTGCATCGTCTCAGACTGCAGTGGATGACACAAATACGAAGTGTGTGTGTGTGTGTGGGGGGGGGGGGGGGGGACGGTCTCCCTATCGACATACAGGCAGCTCAGAAGGAGCCAATTCGCGAGCAGGAGGGATGCTGTAGATAACTTCTTCGTCACTCACCGTTCGACGGACGGGATGTATCGTAGCATCGAGTGGAGTAGAGGACACAACAGATGTGGAGGAGGCTGGGGCAGAAGGCACAGCCAAATCCTCACCCTCACCACCTCGAGTGTGACGTCGCTTGTTTGTCACTGTTACAGTTTCTATCATGGGGGCAACAGCATTCTGAACCTGTCGCGGAGGTAATGGCAGATATTCATTTACACGATTATCAGAACTGACTTTTTGTTCATCATAATGCAAAGCAGAAGTAGGTCCGACGTAGGGAGTGGAAGGAACAAGATCAGCAACCGTCAATGTGCGATGCTGCACTAATGACGGCTTTAATACAAAACCTTCCGCGTCAATTAGACCGAAAGTGTCCGCTATCATTACACAGGTAGCAGGTTCTCTCTCGGCCAGTGTACATGGCACGAACGCGGTAACCACACACTTGTAAATGTGATGGAATATTGCGTTTGACATGCATTTCCACGGAGCCAATTCGAATATAACACTGTAATCTGTGTTGAGTAGACCAAAGTTCACGACGGACGTTTTTCTCGCTACCGTAAGAAGTCAATATGTACTTTAGAAAGTTGTCACCAACTTCCGGCCGGAGGTTGAATACCCGAACATTGGTATAGTCAATTTCAGCATCTGCGAGTGACACCATACTAACGGAATTATCTCGATGCTTGAACGGTACTTGAGAACCATATCGCGACAGTAATCTTTAACGTGATGGGGATCCATATATTTTACATAAAACACATATTCGTCTGCCTCAAAATAAGCGTTGTGGACCAGATCTGAGTTCACATGAATTGTATGGACAAGCCAATCGTGGATTTCTACAGACCCGGGCCGCACGTGTCGCGTTGTTTTATCGAAAGTAAAGCTCACAGTACCTTTTCGTGGAATACACGTGGAAACCATGGTAACCACAGTGGAGCGGCCGACGCCGCTGCAAGTAGACGAACACAGACAGACAGTAAGACGGGGCGGAGGCACTACGACTCCCTCGGCAGACAGAACAACACTAACAAGGAAAACTTAAGCCACGCTGCGGCAAGTGAAATAAGGAAAACCTTCTCGCTCGGCGCTCGAAGCGGAAACTACCACCACAAAGCGACGTCTGATCAGCTCCGCACCAAATTACACTTGTTAAGTTTGGACCGTTCACTATTTTTATTTTGCTTGTTTTTCATAGTTCAGTACAGCTTCTTCCTGTTTTCATGCTGATCTGTATTCAGTTTGTGACAAGCTATCCACTCTGCCATCTTACAACCAAATCTGAGAGGGTGCGATGGGGAGTTTCCCTTTTGAGAGGGAAATATCACCAACTCGACTTCAGAAGAAGTAGACTTTCAAGATATCAGTCCTATCGATAGATGCAGCGCGAAAATTTGGGCCATAATTCTGACAGTACGGAGTTACGACCTTCTGAATTTACAGCATTAAAATTCCGCGCGCACCGCTTGTTTGTCATTCGCTCCGACTCGCTGCAGCCGCCTAATGCCCCAGAACTAACAAGGAAATATTTCCGGGTGTCAATAAACTATCTTGATGAAACTTGGCCGGTATGTAGAGGGCGCAAAATAATGCAATGTATATATTTTTTGTTTCTGCCCAATTTCACTTTTAAGGGGTAAAACACACCCCCAAAAAGAATTTGGCATATCAGGTTCGGAGGAAATATCTTCGAGACGATGATATATAAAAATGTTTCTCACATGAAAGTTGATACGTGGTTAACGTTCTTGAAATCTGTATAACCGTATTTTGTAATAATGTGAAATTTTACAAAATACCCTACCACCATTAACTAAATATGAAAAATTTGTTGCAACATAAATTAAAGAAGCTTTCAAGCTACATACATCCATTTGTAATAAGTCTGGTTTCTGAAATACTTTCTTTGAAAAATAAGCTGTACACAATGCGTTGTCAGCGTATTTTCAACATACATAACTAAAATATCTGAAGATTCATTATTAGTCTAATTATTTAGTTTACTTATATTTGTTTCATGTTTTAAATTGATATCTTATGTTTTACATCAATTTTTTTACCGTTCCACAAAATAATAAGCAACTCATTATTATGATACAAAATCAATATAGTGATGATAATCTGTAAATAAATGCTTAAAACATAACATTTTCTTACACCACCAGGATCTCGAACTGTTGCCGTCGATCCTCTAAATATCCCAATCTGTATCAGTCATATTTCATTACACTGGTAAGCCTTAGCGAAAAGCATTGATTAGGTACTAATGACTGCAGCTTAATTATATTGCTTTTAAAGAGGAGATTGACATAAAAATCATTCAATAGAACTAGATCTGAAAATCTTCTCAGAAAGTTATTCCAACACTGAAAGCCGTATACAGCTCACAACTGTACCTATGCTGTCGAGCCATTGAGAATGCTAAGGTAAGTAAGTTCCTCGTCCTCCTGTACGATGCTCTGTACGGTTCTTTCACACTGACAGTCTTAAGAATGTAACAATTATACAGATTTTCCTCACCACTAAGAAAAGAAGCATGTTTCAAATATCTTTTGACAATCAGACGTCTGTTTACCAGATTTTGACACTGTCACAAGGGCATTTGGGGCTTCAAAAAGTGATTCACGAATTCTCGGTCTAAACTCACTACTGGTTTCTTTTAAAACTATGAGAAGGCAGGTGGTCAGTGTCGAAAAAACTATTCTAACCATCTTACCCGAAGACAAGGCACTTATTCATCTGGTGGTCGCAAAGGACTCGACGGCACAGGCGTGGTACGTATACATATACAGTGAGAAGATTTTCTGATTTTTTTCTGTGGAATGATTTTCATGTCAACCTCTACTTGAGAAACAATATACTTAAGCTGCAGTCAATGGTACATAATTATTTCTTTTCGACACAGCTTACCAATGTACCGAAATATATCTGATAGAAACCAGGATATTTAGAGGATCACCCACGACAATTTGAAATCCTGCTGGATTATGTTTTATATTGTGTTCTGTGTCGTGCATACTATGTGAAGAAATTTTGTTCTTTTTATGTGCACGCTATGTTTTAAGCATTTATTTGCAGATTATCGTTATTGTAATGATTTTATATCATAATAATGTGTTAGTTATTATTTTCAGTTAACAAAATACACGTATGTGAAACGGCTAATAAAAAAAAACGAATGTAAAGCATAAAGTAACAATTTAAAATTTGAAACAAATGTAAGTAAAACAAACAACTAGATTAATAATGAATGTTAAGAGGTTTCAATTAGGTATGTTGAAAATACTCTGTCTGCACATTGTGTACAGCTCTTTTTTCGAAAACAGTATTTACAAAACCAGCTTTATTACACGTTGGTGTTTGTAGCTTGAAAGCTTCTTTAATTTATTATGTAACTGTGGTGTCACCGCCAGACACCACACTTGCTAGGTGGTAGCCTTTAAATCGGCCGCGGTCCGTTAGTATACGTCAGACACGCGTGTCGCCACTGTCAGTGATAATTACTTTACCTGTTCCAGACCTCACGCCAGCCTGCGTGAGCTTAAACGCGTGCCTTTCGGCTTCCTCCAAACCCCATGAATTGGCTCCTGCCAATTCACAACATATGGCGACGAGCTAAATCACGTGTTTACCAATTGATACCCTGATTTACTTGTGTCATGGCTTCGCCACAATCTCCAGATGTACTGTCCGAATTTTATCGCTTACAGAACCAGCAGACGCAGGCCTTATTGGATGCCCTTGGACAGCTCGTCCAGGGTCAACGTGCAATGTAACACGATGCGGCAGCCGCCGCTCCACCGCTACCTCAGCCACAACACGCTGTTGCACCACCTTTTCGTCCGTTTGATGCTGCACTGGAAAGCTGGACGGAGTGGTCACGCCAATTTGGATTCCATCTCGCCGCCTACAGAATTCAAGGTAATGAGCGGCAGCCTTTTCTCCTTTCCGCCGTAGGCGTCCAGACGTACCATGTGATAGTGCAATAATTTCCCCGCCGCGACGTAGTAACTCTGTCCTACGACGAAATTTTGTCTGCATTAGATGCATATTTCAAAGAATCAGTCAATGTAGTTGCAAAATGGTATACGTTCTTTCGTACAAAACGTACGGCTGGTCAAACTAATCGGGAGTGGGTTGCAACTTTGCAAGGCCTTACTAGGGATTGTGCTTTTGAGTGTGAATGTGGACTCCCTTACTGAGATAGTATGGTGCGTGATGCAATTGCACAGAACGTTTCTGATGTTCGTATAAGGGAACAGATTTTGAAACTAGTCAATCCCTCCCTTCAACAAGTGATGGACATATTGGATCGGCAGGACACACTTGACTTTGCTCAGGAATCATTTGAAACTTCACCAGCCGTGTGTCACATTCACCGGCCCGCCGGGCGCGCTGCACGGAACAGTAAACAGCCCTCGCGCCCATCCGCGCAGCTGCCGCCAAGCCCTCTGCCACGTGTGCCGCGCAAGCAAGCAAATGCAGTGCTAAAATCATGCCCGCGGTGTGCTACTAGACATTCGCGTGAGAATTGCCCATCATGCCAGGCTGTTTGCTTTTTCTGTAATAAAAAAGGACATGTTCAAAGTATTTGCCAGATAAAGCTCAGAACGGACACTCACAACCATTCCAGGCCATTTGCTTTGCGCCGGAATCGGAATCGAACCAAGAATACTCAGGCTCGTGAACCTTCGCCCATGGAAATTCATGCAGTTCAGTCCACTCGGCCCCGTGCCACTCTCTCTAATAGTGACTGTGTTCGTCCCACAAACAGTGTGCGTCGACATCGCCAGAAATCCCGTCAAGTCGCAAGTGATTCTGTACCAGTGTCTGTTCACGTTGCACGAGACAGTCGCTCTTGTCGTCACCAGGACAATAAACTTTTTGTCGACTTGGACATTCATGGCAACGTGATACCATTCCAGCTCGATACCGGAGCTGCAGTTTCTCTGATCAATCACGACACGTACAAACAGCTGGGCACACCTCCGTTGCGTGCCGCAAATGTTAAGTAGTTATTCAGGACAAGCTATCCCTGTGTTAGGACAGTGCAGCCTTCTTGCAACATACAAGGGACAAACAAAACTTGTGTCATTTTACGTTCTTCGTTCTTCTTCTGCAGTGATCTTGTTTGGTTTGGATTTATTTCAGTTGTTTAACTTGTCTATAGTCATTCAGGTCCTATCAGTGAACCAGACTGTGCCTTCGGACAGTGTTTCTCGTCTATGTCAAGAATTTGCAGACATTTTTGCACCGGGCCTCGGTTGCGCTAAGAACTATAAAGCACATTTGGAACTGAAAGTAAACGCGCAACCGAAATTTTTCAGAGCGGGGAATGTTCCCCACGCATTGCGTGATGAGGTCGCACGAACATTACACGATTTGGAATCACAAGGTGTCATTGAACGCGTGCAGGCTTCTCTCCGGGCATCACCCTTAGTAATTTTGCAAAAACCTTCCGGAAAATTGAGACTTTGTGTGGACTTCAGGGCAACGGTGAATCCACAACTAGTGATTGCAACTTTTCCTTTACCCCGCCCGGAAGTTCTTTTTGACAAACTGTGCCCAGGTAAATATATTTCGAAGTTGGACCTAGCAGATGCGTACTTGCAAATACCGGTGGACGAAGAATCCCAGCGCGTTTTGGTAGTTAACACGCATCTTGGTTTGTACCGATTCAAACGACTGCCATTCGGGTGTGCATCCGCCCCTGCATTGTTTCAGCAATATCTACAAACTGTTTGTGCGTCGGTCCCTACTGCAGCAAACTATCTGGACGATATTGTGATCTCCGGAAAGACGGAAGAAGAACATTTAGCCAATCTCAGATCATTATTTCAGGTCTTGCGACAAAATCGTCTTCGCTTGCGGAAGGAGAAATGTGTGTTTCTTGCTCGGGACTTACCCTATCTGGGCCATATACTCAATGCCCAAGGCATACATCCGAGTCCAGAGCACCTTCGTGCCATACAAGACTTGCCTTCGCCGCAGAATTTGAAGCAGCTACAGAGTGTGCTGGGAAAAATCAATTATTATCATCGCTATGTGCGCCACGCCTCTTCCATTTCAGCTCCGCTTCATCGCTTACGCCGTAAAGGTGTTCCGTTCGTCTGGACGACGGAATGCGAACGCGCCTTTCGCCAGTTGAAATCGGCGTTGCTTTCCAATACTTGCCTTACGCCATTCGATCCCCAGAAACCCCTTTTGTTGATGGTGGATGCCTCAGATTTCGGGATCGGTGCTGTGCTTGCGCACAAAATTGGATCACACGATCGCACTATTGCCTTTGCGTCCAAATTGCTCTCGTCTGCGCAACGAAATTATTCACAGATCGAGAAAGAAGCATTGGCTCTCGTATTTGGTGTTACTAAGTTTCATGATTTCTTGTATGGTCGTCGCTTTACCATCATCACAAGCCACTTCCCCTTGGCAACGCTTACACATCGATTTTGCTGGTCCATTCTGGAATGCTCGATGATTGGTTGTTGTCGATTCATTCAGTAATTTCCCTTTTGTTGTCCGGATGTCTTCCACGATGTCTTCTGCCACCATCCAAGCATTATCTGCTATCTTTTGCATTGAAGGTCTTCCACAGACTATTGTTTCCGACAATGGCCCGCAATTCATGTCCGCAGAATTTCAGTCATTCTGCAAGGACAATGGTATTCAACATCTGACATCCGCGCCGTTTTTTCCTCAGTCAAACAGTGCCACTGAACGATTGGTCCGGACTTTCAAGTCACGGATGTTGAAGTTGAAAGAGTCGCATTCTCGGGAGGACGCGTTATTGCTCTTTTTGTCCTCGTATCGCTCTCAGCCCCGAGATGGTTGCTCGCCGGCTGAGTTGCTCCACGGTCGCCCTCATCGAACCTTGATGTCTTTGCTACATCCGCCGCATCAGGTTCCTGTGCAGCGGGAGACGCCTGCTTTTGTTCCGGGCGCCGTTTTATACTATCGTCACTTTCGCGGTTCACGGCGTTGGCTCAAAGGGCGCATTCTTCGCTGCCTCGGCCGCGCTATGTATCTGGTTTTGGGGGCCTCTGGTGAGGTGCGTCGGCATCTCAATCAGCTGCACCTCTGTCGTCGCACGGGATCTGCCGCTCCCCGTCTGATTTCAGCGACGGTGCCGTCAGGTCAGCACCCTGGGGACCTATCTAATGGCTCGCCTGAGCCCCAGGTGTTATCGACGCTGTCTTCCATTTTGCCCCATGGCGATGCGCCGCCGCCGCCGCCGCCTGTTCTCCCGCCGGCGACGCCCGCAGTGGACGAGTCGCTGCAGCCGTCGGCCGCCTCCCTGGGTCACGCGCCGCCGATCGCTTCCCGTGACCAGTTGTCCTCCGCCATGGAACTCTTGCCCGCTCCGGACCGGATGTCGTCTTCGCCCGTTGGGTGCCCCGTTCTGATGGAGGTCGCCCCTTCGGCCCTCCTGTCTCTCTGCGGGCGCATACACCGCATGTTGGCGTGCACCCTGGAGTAGGTTTTCAGGCGTTTCCTAGCCCCCCTCGGACCGAATGGCAGGGTGCGGGTGGCGCAGCCTCGCCTATAGTTAGGCTCCCCACCTCATCGCATACGTCAACATGGGGTCCTCCCCACGGCGGGTGGAAGCCTTATAACACAACCGTTCGCCGATTTGCGGGGGAGGAATGTGGTGTCACCGCCAGACACCACACTTGCTACGTGGCAGCCTTTAAATCGGCCGCTGTCCGTTAGTATACGTCGGACCCGCGTGTCGCCACTGTCAGTGATTGCAGACCGAGCGCCGCCACACGGCAGGCCTAGAGAGACTTCCTAGCACTCGCCCTAGTTGTACAGCCGACTTTGCTAGCAATGCTTCACTGACAAATTACGCTCTCATTTGCCGAGACGATAGTTAGCATAGCCCGCTGCTACGTCATTTGCTACGACCTAGCAAGGCGCCATTATCATTTGCTATTAATCTTGGGATGCATGTACAGTCAGACCGATGTTCACCAATTATGGATTAAAGTTAAGTATTCCAGCAGCTACGTACTTTTCTTGATAGTATAATTACTTTACCTGTTCCAGACCTCACGCCAGCCTGCGTGAGCTTAAACGCGTGCCTTTCCGCTTCCTCCAAACCCCGTGAATTGGCTCCTGCCAATTCACAACAGTAACAAATGATTAAATTTTTAAAAATTAATTAATAATGGTTGGGTATTTTCCAGAATTTCACATTATTACAAAATTCGATTACACATTTATCAAAAACGTTAATTACATATCAACTGTCACATAAGAAACATTTTTTATGTGTCATCGTTTCGAAGATATTTCCTCCAAACCTAATATGCCAAATGAAATTTGGTACATAAGAAGAAATACATATAGCACTATTTTGCGCGCCTCTATACACCCGTCTGTTTCATCAGGATCGTTTACTGATACTTGGAAATGTTCCCTTAAGTACTGTATAGTGAAATGCCAACCATAGCCCTCCCACGTGGTGGATGGTGAAGGCGAGGGAAGAGGAGACGAGAGGTGGACTCATCTGCCAATGTGTTATGAAGTTTTGTTCGAAACAACACATGTTGTTCTACGCGAAAAATAGGTAAGTAATCTGAGCTCGATACATAATATGTCAACCTCACGAACATATGCATTCGATATTACATTACTGGCCATTAAAATTGCTACACCAAGAAGAAATGCAGATGATAAACGAGTATTCATTGGAAAAATATATTATACTAGAACTGACATGTGATTACATTTTCACGCAATTTGGGTGCATAGATCCTGAGAAATCAGTACCCAGAACAACCACCTCTGGCCGTAATAACGGCCCTGATACGCCTGGGCATTGAGTCAAACAGTGCTTGGATGGCGTGAACAGGTACAGCTGCCCATGCAGCTTCAACACGATAGCACAGTTCATCAAGAGTAGTGACTGGCGTATTGTGACGAGCCAGTTGCTCGGCCGTCATTGACCAGACGTTTTCAATTGGTGAGAGATCTGGAGAATGTGCTAGCCAGGGCAGTAGTCGAACATTTTCTGTATCCAGAAAGGCCCGTACAGGAACTGCAACATGTGGTCGTGCATTATCCTGCTGAAATGTAGGGTTTTGCAGGGATCGAATGAAGGGTAAAGCCACGGGTCATAACAAATCTGAAATGTAACGTCCACTTTTGAAAGTGCCGTCAGTGCGAACAAGAATTGACCGAGACGTGTAACCAGTGGCACCCCATACCGTCATGCCAGGTGATACGCCAGTATGGCGATGACGAATACACGCTTCCAATGTGCGTTCACCGCGATGTCGCCAAACACGGATGCGACCGTCACGATGCTGTAAACAGAACCTGGATTCATCCGAAAAAATGACGTTTTGCCATTCGTGCACCCAGGTTCGTCGTTGAGTACACCATCGCAGGCGCTCCTGTCTGTGATGCAGCGTCAAGGGTAACCGCAGCCATGGTCTCCGAGCAGATAGTCCATGCTGCTGCAAACTTCGTCGAACTGTTCGTGCAGATGGTTGTTGTCTTGCAATCGTCCCCATCTGTTGACTCAGGGATCGAGACGTGGCTGCACGATCCTTTACAGCCATGCGGATAAGATGTCTGTCATCTCGACTGCTAGTGATACGAGGCCGTTGGGATCCAGCACGGCGTTCCTTTTACCCTCCTGAACCCACCGATTCCATATTCTGCTAACAGTCATTGAATCTCGACCAACGCGAACAGCAATGTCGCGATACGATAAACCACAATCGCGATAGGCTACAATCCGACCTTTATCAAAGTCGGAAACGTGATGGTACGCATTTCTCCCCTTACACGAGGCATCACAACAACGTTTCACCAGGCAACGCCGGTCAACTGCTATTTGTGTATGAGAAATCGGTTGGAAACTTTCCTCGTGTCAGCACGTTGTAGGTGTCGCCACCGGTGTCAACCTTGTGTGAATGCTCTGAAAAGCTAATCATTTGCATATCACAGCATCTTCTTCCTGTCGTTTAAATTTCGCGTCTGTAGCACGTCATCTTCGTGGGGTAGCAATTTTAATGGCCAGTAGTGTATTTGACAGTATTTTCTTATTCGTTTCTGCAGCTATATACGTAGGGGTTTGACAAAAATATGGAACCACCAAATAAATAACATATTGTCATGCCTATTAAAACTGTTGGCCGTGAAACAGATTCCTGTCGTCTTGGAATGGATGAATACAGATGTAGTTTTCAAGGGAATATTATATCATTCTTCCTGAAAAATAGTGGTAAGTTCAGGTAACGATGATGGAGGTGGATAGCGAGGACACATCCTTCTCTCCAAAGTAGACCACAAAGGCTGAATAATATTGAGATCTAGTGACTGTGGTGGCCAGGGGACACGCAACTATTCATCGTCGTGCTCACAAAACCAGCCCTGGACGATGCGAAGTGTGTAAAAAGGGACCCTGTCGTCTTGGAACACAGAATCATCATCCGGGAACAAATATTGTACCACGTGATGGATTTCACATAATCCTAAGTAGTAATGCGGCATTGCAGAGTACCCACGGTCATTTGCATAACTGGTGAGTGGTTTTGGAATTCCAGCCTGACCACGACTGACGCTTGCAACGTATTGAGGACGCTGCACAGGTGTCGTTCGTGCTCAAATACAATAATGCAACATGCATGTTTGACTAGCATTTTCATTTGTATTGAAGCACGTATTTCTCAAGGTGTTTCCATATTTTAGTCCTCCTCCTGTAAGCCTCAAAATCAACTGAAGAATTATTGTGAAATGACTTATAATTATTATGAAATGATTTGCAATTTAATCACACCAATCTGGTTCAAGATTAACGAACCTCCTGCATGTGTACTTCATTTTAACGTTGTCAACTTTAAAATCCAATGAAAATAACGCACAACATCGGTGTTAATAATGAAGTAGCATTCCGCTACTTCTTTAATGATACATTTTCTCGTTTTATATACTTATACTGCATTTGTGAATCGCAACATAAAAATTTTCAAAGCAAAGAGATCTCTGTCACAAGCTGCAAGTTAGAAAACCCGTACTTTGACACAATGAACAAAGCATGTTGTCAATGTCACAGCCGTATTTTATAACCCTCTTACTGACCTCACTGCTCGGGACTTCGCTCTAGAGCATCAACCGGGTGCACTGGGTCACAAAGAACTGGTGTGTGTATAAAATTTAAGCTGGATTTTAGGAAGGTTGTAAGTGCATACTGTCAGAATTATGGTCCAAATTTTCGTGCCTGATCGATTGCTGGTGCTGATATCTTGCAAGGGTGTTTTTATTTTCTTGAATAATGAGGTCGAGTTGGAGATGTTTCCTTGAGAGTTGTAGTGTACACACATAGGAGTGCAGATTTTAATAAAATTATATCGCCGAAATACAACTTTCAATCGATCTGAAGCCGCCCGCATCTCGTGGTCGTGCGGTAGCGTTCTCGCTTCCCACGCCCGGGTTCCCGGGTTCGATTCCCGGCGGGGTCAGGGATTTTCTCTGCCTCGTGATGGCTGGGTGTTGTGTGCTGTCCTTAGGTTAGTTAGGTTTAAGTAGTTCTAAGTTCTAGGGGACTTATGACCACAGCAGTTGAGTCCCATAGTGCTCAGAGCCATTTGAACCATTCGATCTGAAGCACGATATTTTGATAAGCTGATAAGTAAACAGTTTTAAGTAAAGGTGATTTAGTTTTTGTAGAAACAGTTACTTAGGGTGACAATACACAATAGTGCCAGCCTGGAAGTACGCCGTTTTCTTTCTGGGACCGAGACTTGAAACAGGTACTGGTAAGATCATTCACCCTCATTTTTGTTAGTTTGCTGGAGCGGTTAATATGTAACGTTTCCGTTCGTGTAGGAAGTTATAACTCTACAGAGCAAGAAACTACTCGTTTTTCCACTTTTTCTTTTGTTAAGAAAACTGCAATAAAGCACCAACAGTAACACACTCTTCAAAACAAAACAAAAATAAGGATCCCTTCTGTGGATCAAGCAAATAACAACTAATTACTATAATCAGAGTTCCCTTCTACTCTATACCCATACAACTGTTCCACGTCGAAGTCGGCTGTTAGCAGCTGGTAGATAGCCTAACATGACGGAAGGGACGTATCACAATCGTTGCGGAAGAGAGGACGGTCGAGGTGGCACACCACTGGACCTGCCGATATCCTCCGGTCTCGGCGAGTCGAGAACTGCCAGCTGAACGGCCGTGCGCCAGCTTGTGTAGCCCCTGGCGGAAGGATATTTCCGGGACTATTTGCACACACGTGATCGCCAGGAAATAGTTCGTTATCGTCGCGCTCCCTTCCTCTTCTGCTGGTTGATGCTGTAAGTAGGCTGTTTAGGTTTTTTTATTGGTAATGCCACCTCTGTATAAAAAAAATCACTGGCTGTGCTGTGTGCAGTCTGTGGCTGCTTTGCATTGTTGTAATACTCAACCATTGTAGTGTTAGGCAGCTGGCTGTGAACAGCGCGTAGCGTTGCGCAGTTGGAGGTGAGCCGCCAGCAGTGGTGGATGTGGGGAGAGAGATGGCGGAGTTTTGAAATTTGTCATGAACTGCTATATTTATATATGATGATATCAAGGTAAATACATTGTTTGTTCTCTATTAATATCTTTCATTTGCTAACTATCCCTATCAGTAGTTAGTGCCTTCCATAGTTTGAATCTTTTATTTAGCTGGCAGTAGTGGCGCTTGCTGTATTGCAGTAGTGGGAGAAACGAAGATTATTGTGAGGTAAGTGATTTAGTGATTTGTGAAAGGTATAGTTTAATGTTAGTCAGGGCTATTCTTTTGTAGAGATTTTTGAAAGTCAGATTGCGTTGCGCTAAAAAAATATTGTGTGTCAGTTTAAGCACAGTCCTGTATAAATGTTCTAAGGGGACGTTTCATATGGCGACCCTGCCAGGATCCCTCACTGGAATCTTCTGATTTTTTCTTTGTTTATTGCTAGCACATAATTGTAGAGAGAATCTCCTTTGTAGTTGCAGTCTTTCATTGTTGTGCAGTAAAACAGGTGTGGCATGCATGTAGATTTACACCAAGTATTTCGCAGCTGCAATTAACTAGATATTATTTTCAGTGCTATGTTAATGTGTTCCCCTATTTTTGCTCTTCAAATTGTGTTTTTCTGTGTTGTCATGTGAAATATTGTGACAATAATGGCGTGTGAAAAACGTAACACTAGGCTCCAAAGTAAATTGAGAAATGACAGTGAAGACGAAAGCAGTGTGTTAGCGCCACCGTGTAATGAATTAACTAATATTCAAAGTAGTAATTTGGTAACTGTGCATAGGGAAATGGAGCGGGTGGCAAACAATGGCGTGGACAGTGAAACAATTAGTGAAGAGGGAAGCATTATCGATCGATCGGTCGGCAACAGCTCGCCTCAGGAATCGGGAATGACAGGACACAATTTTGCAAATACTGTAGATTCAGGTTTTGGGTCCTCACCATTTTCTCAAATAAGTCAAGACACAATTTCTGCTTGTCAAAATGTGAATGGTGCCGGTGCAAATGCACTGCCGAAAAGCATAGAGGAACAGATTCCAGACACTAATACATTATTATTGCAATTAATGCAACAAATGAAACAAAATCAGAGACAAACACAGCAACAGCTAGACACAGTGGAACAAAATCTTAAAAAGTTAGACACAATGGAACAACACCAGAGACAAGCACAGCAACAGCTAGACACAGTGGAACAAAATCTTAAAAAGTTAGACACAATGGAACAAAATCTTCAAAAGTTAGACTCATTGGAGCAAACTCTTGAACAAACACGTGAGGATTTAACTAATGAGTTACATCACATTGAATCGAAATGTCAAAAAGTCCGTAGTGACGTAAAAACACAAATTTGTGAGCATTTCCAACCAATTTTTTCGCGGCATGAAAATGCACTACAGAATCACGAAGCAGCCATAAAAGAACTGCAAACTACTGTTCATGAAAATCATGAGACCTTGCAAGCTAAATTTGACTCAGTTGCGTCTACCGATTCGGTTACGCAACTTGCAAAAACTCAGGAAAACTTAAAGGCTGGCTCTGAGCACTATGGGACTCAACTGCTGTGGTCATAAGTCCCCTAGAACTTAGAACTACTTAAACCTAACTAACCTAAGGACAGCACACAACACCCAGCCATCACGAGGCAGAGAAAATCCCTGACCCCGCTGGGAATCGAACCCGGGAACCCGGGCGTGGGAAGCGAGAACGCTACCGCACGACCACGAGATGCGGGCAAAACTTAAAGGACACAGTAGAAAGGCACATGGAGGAAATTAGTACATTATCAGAGAAAGTAGTTGAACTTTCGGATCAGCTAAATAATTTATCTACGAAGGTAGATGATAATCTGAATGACACAAAACCGGTAGTCTTTAATGACACAGAAGAGTGCGAACAAATTAGGAAATTCAAACAAAATCAGAATCAAATTAATACGCAACACCAAAGAGAAATCCGCGAAGTACAAGATCAGCTGACTCAGGTAATACAAGAATTACGTATTTCAGAGGCCACTCGCACTCCAATACGGGAAGAGGGACATAGAAATACGGAACAGCCACAAAATAATAACACAGGACACTTCGGAAATTATGAAAGAAATTGGCAAGGCACAACGAATTTTGAGATGGAACCGCCGACACGACGTAACAATGACCGATATGCTACTCGCCGACACGATGATTTTGACTATAAGCTGTTCATTACTACACGTAAATTCAAAACATTTAAGAATTCTGGCAACGACATTCATCCACAAGCATGGCTCCATCAATTCTCTCATTGTTTTCCTCCCAACTGGTCGTTAGAACACAGATTAGAATTTATGTGTGGCTATTTAGAGAATGAACCAGCTGTAAGAATGCGATCGGTCATTCACGATTGTCACAGTGAAGGAGAATTTTATCATGCCTTCCTCTCAGCATATTGGTCTCAAGCTACACAAGACCGAGTAAAACATAGCATCATGATGATGAAACACTTTGAACAATCAGAATTTTCCAGTCTTGTCAAATATTTTGAAGACATGTTGCATAAGAATCAATATCTTTCAAACCCATACAGCCCTTCAGAACTCATCCGCATTTGCTTAATGAAATTGCCTGAACATTTAAGAAACATTATTTTGGCAGGACGTTGCAAAGACGACATTGAAGCTTTTCAGGGACTCCTACAAGAATTAGAAATAGACACAGGCAGTCACCAGATGCGACAACAGGAAAACAATCACTACAGGTCACATACGTCACAGTTTCGTGACGACAGAAATAATAAATGGACACGACAAGGCTACTCTCACAACACAAATCGTGACCAAAACATACACCACCCTTATGACAACCGTTGGCAGAATAATAGTTACAGAGAAAGATCGCATTTCCGTAGTAATGAATATGACAGAGATAACTATAGAAACAGACAATATTGGTACCAAAACAATTATTACCAAGGGAGACAGAATAACTTTAGACGCAACGGTCCAGCGCGCAGTTACGATTCAGGGAGAAATTCTCCACCACTTAACCGACAAGAAAGAAACTACAGGAACTACCAACATGACGACAGACGATGTGATCGTAACGACAGACCTGAATTGCATCAGAACTGGCGGGATTTAAACAGGGCAGGGCCCTTTCGTCACGGTGAATTTGTAGAAGTTAGGTCTCCAAACCCCAATAACGATGCGCGCCAACAAAGAGACAGACAATGACCCGCACAGCAGGCAGCCGCGTGCGCCAGCTGGCTCAGGGAAAAATAACATAGACGCTAACCTTGAGAAAAATTCCAGTATTCTTTACCGACGTATACCACTTGATAATTGCGTTAAAGTTGAAACTCTGCGTACTAGGAAGAGCAAAGGTTTACACCACATTTCACACGTAAAACCGTTTATTGAGAGATAATGTGCTTTTTTAACTTGAGATTTTAATGCAACATTTTGGTTCACTTGAAAATACATTCTGGATTTAAAGTACTTTCTGTGAGATACCAGAGGACACAGTGGTTAGTTTATGTGACAACTACACGATGTTATCACGACGCTACTAATGAGTGACAATTTACAATGTTGCTTTTGCAGTGTATCTGTTTTATATCTGCACAATTTTTCTGAATTCTTCTGGAAAGTAAAACATGTTTTAGTAGTAACTTTTGTGGTATAGCTACAATGAGACAGCCTTTTCCGTGGCACAACAATACGTCACAGCACAGTACTTTCTTCATCACAACAATAAGCGTAATAACTAAGATATCTATACGCAAAGCATTTCACTTTTGTTTATCATGAGGTAAGTACATTGACTTCTGCAGAACTTTGCTTACAGAGGACGATAACTATGACAGTTCCACAGAGATTATCTTACAACATGACGCACAGTTTAGCGCTACAGTACCCCATTGCTGTAATCTGTAACACCTGAAGGTATAATTACATTAATCCTCAGGGGGGTACACGCTTACATTGTGTACCATGTGTTTGGCGAGCACAAGGAGCCCTAGCTAATATGGTATTTGCTTATACAACTTTACACATCGGTACCATATTCCTCTAACACGGAATTACACAGCTATCTGATTATTTAGCAGAGAAACAAACATTTTTTTTACTACATCAGTGATAGATATTTACGCAATTACACAGCTGGGTAACTTCACACTTATGAAATTGTATTTTGTCTGTACTTTGTGAACTGTTCATATTTTTTCGGAACCATTGTGATACTATGGGAGCTTTGAATGATGTATTTGGTAAGGGAGCATGATTTTTAAAGTACGTTTGAGGCAGATGACAATTTTGACATGAGCAGAGAATTTTTTAGGTTTTGAAATTATTGGAGGAAGCTACGACGATTTTGAGATTTGACTGAGGTGTTATGATGTTATTTTTACGACGACGATGTGTATTATGCTGCTGAGGTATGTTTATGGTCAAGAAGCTGATGCTATATGAGGAATTTGATTATGCTACATATTTCATATAATGAAATATTAAAGAAGCGTCGACGAATATATATATGTGTAATAAGGTAAGGAGTAATGAATAGAAGGTAGGGACTCTGACTGGTGAAAAAGGATGTTGTAAACCGAGAATCGTACTTTAAGAGTTATGAAATGTGTGTAAATGCGTGAATGTATCACAATGCCGGCGAAAATTTTTTGGACACTGTTATATTCATACGATTTTGTTTCTACAGATTTGTAACGCAAATTCTTGACCTATGAAATTTTTATATGAGACTGTCGCTGTAGCGAAAACTGCTGTCGTAAATATTTCGTTAAGAAAGGTAAGTGACCGTGAAGTAATTCGTTGTGAGCAGCTAGGTGTGTCAGACGCCTGGAGAAAAAGCCATTATTGCGAGCCCTTTTCAGCGGCACAGGTAGAAAAAAAAAAGGGAGGCCATTATCCTCGCTATTGACGTTCCTTTGTAGAGAGCATCGCAAAAATGACACGGTCGAACTTGAAAACATATGTTGACGCTGTGGAGCTCTTAATTTATGATATTTACAGAAATGCCTAATGAAATGACGAGAAATATTTTTACATCTGCACACCTGCTTATGACAAGCGTCTTTCTACGAGAGTTGAGAGATTTTCTGTACTACCTTATGAAATGCCCTATGGCTAATGAATGATGTTTCATGCCTTCCTTTGTACATATTTACTCATTTTGTTTAATATCTAGTTTCTAGCTGCACTGCAGCATTGGTTAAAATAAAATTTTATAGATGTACTAATATAAATATTTTCTGTCTACAGATCGAGTAAATAATAATTTTTTCAAAAAAAAAATGAGGGAGCACAAAAAGACATTTACCTTCACAGGAACTGCAATCATAGTTTTCTTTTCAAGTACTTGTTAATTTCTTTTGTAGAATAAATTGTGATGCATCACTCTAGTGTTAAGATGTGACATAGGTATTAGACATGGCCATTTTTAGTGTAATACTTTTTCTGCTTGAACTTTGTCATGTTTAGGTATAAGTTATGCTGTTTGCCAGGCATAGTGCTACTGAATTTTAATTTGTGTTACTCTGCTAAGCCAGATTTATTTTTCTTGTTTGCTGCACATTGCCTTATATTAGTCGTAATATTGCAATTGCTTCGCTAATTTCTAAAATGCTGCTTCCTTTCAAATCTGCACTTTTTTGTCATTGCTGTTTGCGTTAATTGTTTTATGTGCTGCTGCATTGCCTCGTCCCTTAGTTTAGCATCTGAGCTCAGTAGATTTAAGTTAGCTTAAGAGGGGGTAGACTATATAAGTAACAAGTTGTGATGAATGGAAAGAAATGCATTGAAGGTATATGAAAACGTTTTGGGTCAAAATGAGTATTGTACAATGATCCGTAATTATTTTGACAGAAATATGAACAGAGTAGAGAAAGCAGGTATTGATAGGACTTTTTGGAAATAATGAGGAACGAAGGGAGATCTCCGAGAAGTAAAGAAAGTTTTGTTTGCCAAATACTGCAGTAAAAGAAATCCTGTCCTTTCCTTGTGTTATCCCACTATGTGTTTGTGTACCCATGTGTATTTGTTTTCTTCCTGTCTCTGTGTACTGTTTCATAGAATTTTTTTTCTCTTCTAATACTAAGCTACATTCACTATGATGAGGAATACTGTTATCCTCAAATATAATTTGCATTAATAATATGTTATTTTCTTTGTAAAGATGTTTAGACATTATTTATTCTGTTTTGTTTTAATGCTCATGTGTGAAGTTGATGTTTCAAAATTTATTCTGATCTTTATGTATGTACTATGTCATTATTTTTGTAACGCTGATGTATATGTTTATTTCTATTCTATTGTAAAACCTGTACTACAAATGTTATCTGTATTGTTTTGTTCTTTAATGATGTATTTTGTACCTTTGTAATTGTATTCTTCTGTTATAAAATTGTAATTGACACCAGGTCATCAAATTAAGTAACTTGTAAGTTACATTTCACTGCACGCGTTTCTATTGATCATAGTATATGGACAATATGTGAGAAGTAGGGACTGTTAGTGTTTGCACGTGTGTTAATAATTCAGCAAGGGACTGGTTAACAGCATTGCTGGTTCTCAGGACAATTCAAAAACTTTGTGAGTGCACAAGTGGTGGTTATGGACTTGCTCTATTATCCGCAAGACTCTTCAATGGTGATTGTGCACCTGCATAGTCACAACAGATGGCTGCTGGCCATCTCTACAAGGACTACAGTGGGTCTGCATCTTTGGTGGCCCACCAATACCGTAATCTCTACCAGGACTACAGTGGGTCTGCTCTGTGATGACCTACCCACCAATACTCTTCAAAACTTCGACTGACTCCGCTGTGGGTTTGCTCTGTTGTGGCCCATGACCTGTCTGCATGTCGAGAGTCAGCACTGTCTTTCCGTTGGAAGGACAACGATACTTCTTCAAGACTGCATGGAAATCCACTACTTCCGTGTGCATTTTCTTTTACTGCTCAGACTTTGAGAAAAACACTGCAATGTGATGAATGATCAGGACTGTCTTTATGGACTGTGAGAAAATTTTAGCTTTTGACCAACATTGTATCAATAAGTGTGTGCATTTGATTTCTTTGTTATTGTAATTACGATTATGAAAAGTTTTAACAAATATGTATTGGCCAGTGCCCAAAAAAATTTGTAAAATTTTTTTGTGGGGAGCATGGGGGCTATGTAAGTAGGCTGTTTAGGTTTTTTTATTGGTAATGCCACCTCTGTATAAAAAAAATCACTGGCTGTTCTGTGTGCAGTCTGTGGCTGCTTTGCATTGTTGTAATACTCAACCATTGTAGTGTTAGGCAGCTGGCTGTGAACAGCGCGTAGCGTTGCGCAGTTGGAGGTGAGCCGCCAGCAGTGGTGGATGTGGGGAGAGAGATGGCGGAGTTTTGAAATTTGTCATGAACTGCTATATTTATATATGATGATATCAAGGTAAATACATTGTTTGTTCTCTATTAATATCTTTCATTTGCTAACTATCCCTATCAGTAGTTAGTGCCTTCCATAGTTTGAATCTTTTATTTAGCTGGCAGTAGTGGCGCTTGCTGTATTGCAGTAGTGGGAGAAACGAAGATTATTGTGAGGTAAGTGATTTAGTGATTTGTGAAAGGTATAGTTTAATGTTAGTCAGGGCTATTCTTTTGTAGAGATTTTTGAAAGTCAGATTGCGTTGCGCTAAAAAAATATTGTGTGTCAGTTTAAGCACAGTCCTGTATAAATGTTCTAAGGGGACGTTTCAATGCCCTCTGATGGACGTTGATCGCACCTACGTGTTTGTTGTCTACTGTGGTACTTGCTTGTAAACGCTCTTGCATCGGCCAGACTTCTCAGCGGAGTCGGCAACCCGCATCGCTGGTCTGTCTTCAGTGTTGCCGGTGCAGTAGGCGTCTATGGTGACTGCAGCAGCAAGTGTCCACCAAACTGGATCTAGAACTAGATGCTAAGTTGGCGAAAGCCTTTTACTGAGAGCTGACGCATTCAGACGAATAGCATAAGCGTCTATCTGATCAAAAATATCCGGGCACCTGTAGGTAAAGAGGAATTGAACACTAGATGTCATGAAAGTGGACCCGTCTGTTTAAAAGGAGACATGAAGTATCGTGTTGTTGGTAGAGAAGCAATAACGGTAGAATGGGTTGGTCAGGAAAGCTCAGTTATTACTAGTCATTGGATATCACTCGAGTAACAATCTAAGAATCCATCAGGGACTTTTCAACCCTTCTAAAGCTGCCCAAATCGACTGTTGGTAACGTGACTGTGGTGTGGAAACACGAAGGAACAACCACAGGTAACCCGAGCCCAGACTGACCTCATGTAGCCCTAATGACGGACAGGAGCTGTCAAGCGATGCGGTGGGTTGTAAAAATCGCATAAAATGCGCAAAAGGAGTCGTTCTTGAGCTTCAAAGTGTTACCAACATTTCAGCTAGCACAGTGAATCAGCACAGAGAACAAACGAATAGTGTACAGTAGTCGAGCATCAGCAAGTAACCCACCAATTTCTGTAGTCAGTCCTAAGCGGCCCTTGGGGTGATGTAAACAGCAATGCCACTGGCAGTGGATAACTGTCAGTGTTCAGTTTGGAGTGATAAATCATGTTATACTCTGTGGCAATCCTATGGAAGGGTTTGGATTTGGTGACTGCCTGAGTGTGTTACCTGCGATCTTGTGTAGCGCCAGCAGTGAAGTACGGAGGAGATGGTGTTAGCGTATGGGGTACTTCTCGCTGTTAAGGAGTGGTCCCCTTATTGTGCTTAAGAAAACGCTAAATGAGGAAGGATATTAACACGTTTTATGGAAATGTGTACTGATTGTATCAGCATGACAATGCACCTTGTCATAAAGTAAAATCCATGAGGAAATGGTGTGTATACAATAACATTTCCGAAATGGACTGGAAAACGTTGGGAATGAGTTAGAACGTTGACTTCTTTCCAGATCCAAGCATCCAACGTCAAACTTATGGTTCCGGCTTTTGAGAAAGAATGAGCTGCCATTCCTCCACAGAAACTGAATGGCTCAAATGGCTCTGAGCACTACGGGACTCAACTGCTGTGGTCATCAGTCCCCTAGAACTTAGAACTACTTAAACCTAACTAACCTAAGGACATCACACACATCCATGCCCGAGGCAGGATTCGAACCTGCGACCGTAGCAGTCGCACGGTTCCGGACTGCGCCCCTAGAACCGCGAGACCACCGCGGCCGGCACAGAAACTGAAACTTCATTGAATGTGTACCCAACAGAGCTCAAGCCGTCATAAAGGTGAAGTGTGGACACATGGACGCTCGGTAGCAGGTATTCGGATACTTCTGTTCACATTGCGTAGACCCTAAAGTTAACTGTTGGCGATGTGTAAATTACCTCCGTGATTTACGCCTTCGAACAGTGTACCGCCGGCCCACCGACCGTAGGTACACGTCGAGATGTGATCGCTATAGGTTAGGTAACTTGTCATCATGTTACCATGTTCCATAATCACTCACTTCAATCCTATGCCCGTTACGCACTTCTAAATATCAGAAGGTCTTAATTCCATATCTCCTTAAAATACTGATTTGTTAAGCAATACTAGTGCACCTTTTTCATCTGATTTCAGCCAGAAATGTTTCTTTTCTTCAGTAACATTTCAGTTAACGAGTAAAATTTCCAAAGTCTTAGCTGAGGTATGGGCTTTCCTGTTCACCTACATCTCAATGATTAATCGTCATTAATCAGTGTACCAAAACTAAACTCCGACTGAACAGGCCGGCCACCGTGTCATCCTCAGCCAAAGCCGTCATTGTATGCGAGTGTGGAGGGGCATGGGGTCAGCTTAGCGCTCTCCCGGTCGTTATAAACTTAAACAAGTGTACACTTGCAAGGAGTATCGAGCACAAAGCTACTGAAGCCAGAAATCTCTTTCCTTGGGCTACATTTGTCAGAAGATCCGATGGGCAGCCTAGGTGTGACGAAACAGTGACAGTAACTGACGGCTTGTAAGGACAAATCAGTATTTACGGGTCTCACAGAGGCTCTATGAACGGTCGGTTCATCACCTTTATACATAACAAGAACTCTTGGGAATTGAAGTTGGTCATTTGCGCATTCCAAAGCGAATTTAAAGTAGGTTGGACGGAGTTCAGGTAATTCATATAGTTACCGAGCTCCAAAAACATGTATGTCTTCCAAATACCTAAAAAAATGGGCTAACACTGAAGACGAAATCAGAGTGATGTTCTGATTTTGATACGGGAGCAAACAGGTAAATGTCTATGATAAAGTGTTGTAATAATTTGTTGATCATATTCTCCGTAGATCTACAACTACATCTACATACATACTACAAAACCCACCGTGCAGTGCGTAGCGAAGGGTACCGTGTAACACTGCTACTCATTTGCTTTCTTGCTCCACTCGCAAAGAGGACGAGAGAAAAACGACCATCTACAGTATATGCCTTCATATGAGGTCTAATTTCTTGTATCTTATCTTCGTGGTCCTTACACGAAATATACGTTGGCGGCAGTAGAATATTTCTGCAACTGACTTCAATTACCGGTTCTCTAAATGTTCTCAATAGTGTTCCTCGAAAACAACATCGTCTTCTTTCCCGGGATTTCCATTTGAGTTCCCGAAGCATTTCCGTAACACTTACGCGTTGTTCGAACCTACCGATAACAAATATAGCAGCCGACCTCTGTACTGCTTCGATGTCTTCCTTTAATCCGACCTGGTGCGTATCCCAGACACTCGAGCAGTACTCAAGAATGGGTCGTATTAGTGTCCTGTACGCGGTTTCCTTTACACATGAACCACGTTTTCCTAAAATTCAGCCGGCCGCGGTGGTCAAGCGGTTCTAGGCGCTCAGTCAGGAACCGCGCGACTGCTACGGCCGCAGGTTCGAATCCTGCCTCGGGCATGGATGTGTGTGATGTCTTTAGGTTAGTTAGGTTTAAGTAGTTCTAAGTTCTAGGGGACTTATGACCACAGATGTTGAGTCCCATAGTGCTCAGAGCCATTTGAACCATTTGAACCTAAAATTCTCCCAATAAACCAAAGTCGACCATTTGCCTCCCCCACTACAATCCTCATATGCTCGTTCAATTTCATATGGCATTGCAACGTTACGCCTAGACATTTAATCGACATGACTGTGTCGAGCAGCACACAACTAATGCTGTATTCGAACGTAAACGGATTTTTTTGTACTCATCTACATTAACTAATATATTTCGACATTCATCACAACAAACATAAATTTTATCTAACTCATCTTGTATCCTTCTAATCACTCAACGTCTATCCGTACACCACAGCATCATCTACATCTACATCTATCTACATCTACATGGCTACTCTGCAAATCACATTTAAGTGCCTTGCAGGGGGTCATCGAACCACCTTCACAATTCTCTATTATTCCAATCTCGTATAGCGCGCGGAAATAACGAACACCTATATCTTTCCGTACGAGCTCTGATTTCCCTCCGTTCACCAGCAAACAGCCGCAGATCGCTACCCACCCTATCCGCCAGATCATTTATGTGTATAGAGAATAATAACGGTCCTATCACACTTCCCTGGGGGGCACTCCTGAACGATAGCCTTATCTCCGATTAACACTTGTCGTGGAGGACAACCTACTGGATCCTGTTACTTAAAAAGTCTTTGAGCCACTGACATATCTGGGAACCTAGTCTGTATACTTCGACTTTAGTTAAAAGTCTGCTATAGGACATGATGCCAAATGCTTTTTGGAGATCTAGGAATATGGAATCTCCAAGTCACCCTTCATCCATAGTTCGCAGAATATCACGTGAGGAAAGGACAAGCTGAGTTTCGCATGAACGATATTTTTTGAAATCCTGCTGATTCGTGGACAGAACTTTTCCGTGTCAAGCAAATTTATTATATTCACACTGAGGTAATGTTAAAGAATTCTTCATCAAACCGATGTTGGGAATATTTTACTGTAATTTTGCTGGCCCGCTTCTTTTACCCTTCTTATGCGCAAGATCACCTTCGCTTTTTTTCAGATTCTATCCGCTCTTGACGACTTATTGGTTTTCAGTTCTTTCAGTTGTTTCTCTACGCCGGGGATACCTATTACTATGTTCTCCGTACGGGGCTATGCGATAGCCAAATGACGATAGGTTTGTGTGTTTCTCCTATGAGAACGATTTCTTAAATGCGAAATATAAAATTTCGGCTTCCCTTTTGCTATCTTCTACCGCCACACCTTAGTGGTCAACAAGTGACTGGATAGAAACCTTAGACTGGTTCAGCGATTTAACATAGGACCAGAATTTTTTCGGGTTCTCTGCAAGATCTTTTGCTAGGGTATGACGGTGGTAGTTGCTGTATGCTTTGCGCACAGATCTTTTTAGAGAAGCACAGTTTCTTTTAACTTTTGCCTGTAGTTATTTGTGAGTTCTCTTTTGAACCGAGAGTTCAACAGCCCTTGAGTCCTCAGCGTTTTACGAATTTTGTTGTCACATACTGCTGCAGCACATGATTTACAATCTCTTAAAACTCGCCCATAATTCCTCCTTGTCCATCATACTGGAACTAAATGATGTCAATGCATTGTGTAAGTGGGACGCTAAAAACTGCCTATCTGCTCTTTCTAGCAGGCTTTAGCTAGGATTTTTGATCGATTTACTCGTACTAACTTCAGTAATCATAGTCACTGTGATGAGATCACGGTCACTAATACCTGTCACCATAGTGACACCGTTGATAGGGACAGGGCTGTCTGTAGCTACAAGGTGTAAAATATTTCTGTTGTTTGTGGGCTGCAGAACTAACTGCTAAAAATAGTGTCCGGAAAACGTGTTCAAAAGTACTTCGCAAGACTATCTGTGTGTAACCCCTGCAATGAATCCATGAGCGTTCCAATCTATACTCGGTAGGTTAAAATCACCTCCAATTAATATTGTATGATCTGGGTATTTGGGCTCTACTTACCGTAAACTTTCCTTGAATGTCTGTAAAACTGTCTCAGAGCAATCGGATAGCCGGTACAAATACCCAAAAATTCACTTGATTTCACCGAGACCTGTTGTACGAGACCAGATAACTTAACCGTTACACTCAAATTCGACCTCAGTGGAGACAAAATTTTTGTCAACTGCAATGAACACTCACGCTCCTATGGCGTCTAATCCGTCTTTCGGGTGTACGTTCCATCACCCTCTAAATATCTCGCGTTTCAGTCGGCTCTCAGACTGGAGAATAATTGGAGTGCGAGAGATTTCCTGGAGCGTAGTAAACTGGGGAACACTGTTACGAGTACATCGCCAGTTTACTGATAAAATTATGGCAGCCGAAGTGTGTTTACTGTGAACTCCGTCTCATTTCACCATCTGCATATCGTCTGCAGAGTGTACGTCAGGGTACCGCAGTCTACCGACTAGCCTATAAAAACCCCAATGGCCAATCCACAAGCACCGTGCTACCGAGTAACTGCTTCCTTTGTGTAGTGCACCCCTGACCTATGAAGGGGAGACCTACAAGTCGCCACGCAACGGCGCAGGTCCAGAAATCTGCAGCCGAGACCGTCACAGGGTCGACGAAGCCTTTAGCTGAGACCCTCCACTCGATTCCAAACCAGATCAGCAGCCTTCATCACTTCAGTATGAGCCTAGGATGCCCTTAGGACACATGCGACAGGCGTCATTGGTGCTGACGTGAGTTGCAGACGACTGCACCCTGCACGTTCGATAGCCACAGGCAAAACTTCCTCCACATCTCGGATGAGGCCCCGTGGCAGATACACCGACTGCGCATTGGCTTTCCTTCCAGCCTTGAACGGTATTTCCCTAAGGGGCTCCATAACACGTCTAACATTGGAACTCCCGATAACTACCCAACTCCTGCCCCTGTGAGCCTGCTCAGACCTTGTTGAAGGAACAGCCACCTGCCCACTCGCAGGGCGAATAGGCAAGGCCAGATGGCCACCATCCACATTGAGCTTTCGCCTCGGGCGACGAGAACGCGTCCCCATTTGCGACTCACCCTGTGCTGAGGGCAGATCCACTGCCTAAAGTACACTGGAAGGTGCCTCGGCAGCAGAACCCGAGGGCATAACAAGCAACATCTAAGGTGTTCAATGCGACGCGCCAGATTCTCCACAACAACTACACACCGACGCAGTAGCCTGAAGTCTGCTGACCGTAGCCAAAAGCCCGTATAGCTGTTCGCGAACTGCGGCCAGCTCCTGCGTTCGAACACAGCATGCACACATCCTACCCATCGTAACAGGTCTAACCGAGAAGTAAACTGTAAAAGCACAGAGAGAAACCTAAATATGCAACTCGCTACCCTCCCGACGTGTCACCAATGGTGGTTGACGCCTTAATGAGCTATGTAGCTAACTGTTCAGAAGAAATTGCAACTGTGCTACAGACTGCCTGACTCCACACTATACATGCAGAGATTACACCTCTTAAACGGAAAAAAACTTGCACGAAATTTAAGATTTATACTATTGAGAAAACGCAAAAAAGCTAAATACGTAAGTTGCCGCTCTGCAGGTGTCTGCCAGGTGATAGTTGGAGCCTTGCTAACGTCAACTGGGCTGAAACGAACGTCCTCTAGCTTTTCAAAAGATACAAATGAATAACTACAACGCTACATTTCAAAAAACGCGTAATTAAACTTCGTAAATAGAAAAACACCCTCGAAATTTAAGAAATATACTACTAAGAAAACACGGAGAAAGCTAAATACGTAATTTGTCGCTTTCCAGGTGTGTACCAGGGCCGGCCGGGGTCGCCGAGCGGTTCTAGGCGCTTCAGTCCGGAACCGAGCGACCGCTACGGTCGCAGGGTCGAATCCTGCCTCGGGCATGGATGTGTGTGATGTCCTTAGATTAGTTAGGTTTAAGTAGTTCTAAGTTCTAGGGGACTGATGACCTCAGAAGTTACGTCCAATAGTGCTCAGAGCCATTTGAACCATTTTTTGTGTACCAGGTGACAGTTGCAGTTCGACTGATGAAAAAATATATAGATTTTAAGGAATTTAACCATGAGCTTGTCAATTTTTTAAAGCTATGAGATGGAGGAAATGTGACATGGGCACTGCTGTGGAAAGTTACACCACATGAGAACTGATCGTAATGTCTATGTTCTAAAGTTACTGTTCTGCTGATGCTCGTTACGTGAGGCCTACACTTTTCGACGTAAGGGAAGGCCAGAGGAAAGTATAATGTATTTGACACAATACCTTCCTACTGAATACGGACTTCCGAAGACTGTATTCGTAACAGATTTATATGCCAAATAATGATAGCGGAGTGACTTCATGATGTCTAAGATCACACTGCAAACGTTTGGCGTATTGGCAACACTGGAGAATGACAGTGGTATTCCCATTATCGACTGCATGGACGACTTGACGTTCTGAGAGTGAATGTTTCACGTTACACCTAGATGTACGCTACTATGAACATTTCTCACGCTGAAACTGCGTGTTGAACTGGATTTTGGAAACAGGTCCTTGCATTTAGAGATGAAATTCTGGCAAGGGTCTAGCTCTCTTCTGGTACACCGTTTTAATCTCTCAGCAATTGGCCAATTTATGGTTTCTCGAAGTCTAACGCTAGGAGAAAATCTTTCTCCTGAGGAGTCTCAACGTGGTGATCATCTTGAAGTTTTCTGTGGTTAAGCACCACACCAGAAGACTTGCTGCTCAACGAGTCAGACGACACGCTAGGTATGAAGGGGAAACGTTAAACGGATATACGTTGCGAACATGCTTGTCTATGCCTCGTGGGGTAGACTGATTACGTTACCTCGACTCCTGACAGAAAAACATCGTCACAACAATAATTTATTTCAACAAATAATCGATGGGAGCACTTAGTTGCCCTGTCATTATTTCCACTGTGACGCTACTGGATGAAGATATGATCCATGCTTTTTGGAATAGCTCTTTGGAATAGCTGAAACACGAAAGCATTACACAGATGGGCGTAATCAGTGCTACTGAACTCTTAGCGGTTACTTTTTCACAAGAAACGGTAAACGTATTCCTTGAAATGTCGTGTGGCTAGGACCTCCCGTCTGGTAGACCGGTCGTCTAGTGGAAGTCTTTTTAGGAGAGGCCACTGCGGCGACTTGCGTGTCGATGGATATGAGTTGATGATGATGAAGAAGACAACACAACACCCAGTTCCTGAGCGGAGAAAAATCTCCTACACAGCCGGGAATCGAACCCGGGCCCCTTAGCATGGCATTGCGTCGCGCTGGCCACTCAGCTATCGAAGCGGACTATTCCTTGAACCGCTGTGATGTTTTCACTGTGTGAAAACACGTTGGTCAATACATACATGTTAAATATGTGACGAATGTATTTACTGTATCTCCTATTAATGTGTAAACGTAATTTTTAAGGAGAGATCAATGTCACATTTTGAAAAGGTACATAATAATCTGTGTGATCATAACTCCACTATGTTAACAGTTATAGTATTTCCTTCCCTTAAACATTTAAAGTAGAAAGTAAGGGAAAATATTACTCTTAATGCTAAAGTTACATAGTAACAAGACGAACCTAAGCTTCAAAAGCCAATGGAGAAATATGAATTAATATTAGGAATCACTGAAAGACGTGAATGTGGAGCAGATCACGGAGTTTGATTGTAAAGCCAAAAAAGTGATTAGAATGAAACTTTCATAAAAAAGAATGCCGTTCGTACGGCATAGAAACTAATAAATTCAACCGAAATCACTCGTACATCACGGTGAATATCAGAAGAGAGTATTGAGAAACATGAGTTTATATCTGTGTGCAAAAGAAACTGAAAGTAGGTAAACTTCAGAAAAAGTTCTAAAATCGAAAAATTCATATGAAAGTACAACAAAACTAACTGAAATTAGAAACACCGCAAGAGTGACTGTTCCGGAATTTATAATACAAAGAAGGTAACACTTCAGTCTTTCAGTTACTCAGTTATAAAACATGCGTAAATTAATGTTTATATCTAAACGACGGTTTTAGATAACTAGCTCCTTCTTTTCGACTGAGAGTCACTAATTTCTGCACTTATGATGAAGAAAAAGTTTCACTAAAAAACATCAATCTTATTTTCATTTTGAACCTTTTGAATTTTAATAATGGGCTGTAGACTTATTTAGAGTTACGTTACCTGAGCTTCCACCAATTAAGTGTACAGGACCAGATCCAGCAATGTCGACCACTCCAAGATTGTACAAGAAACCGTGCTCGCCCCATATCCATCCCGCCGGAATACAGTATACCACTGTATTGAGGAATGAAAATACGCAGTATGACTTAAACTTGCACCTGAAAATACAAACACAGTGTGACGCACGCTAAATCTGGAGAAAATTATAGTATTAAAAGTAACTTCAACTTAAATTTAGCTCTCTTATGCAAATGCGCTTCGCTTCTGGCGCGCTTTATCGCACTTACTCAGAAAAAAGCTTAACACGGGAAAATTAATTTTTCCCCACGAGGAAAGAATAGTCACAGTTTACTGAGAATGATTGAACTAAGAAACAGAGTAATGAAAGCAGGATGGTTATGCGGAAATAACGTGTTATTGCAATTTAAAACGAAGACTCGCACACAAAATGAGAAAATCAAAGATCGTTTATTGTACGTGGAAGTTATCATTCTCAACCGTTTTTCAACATGATCACCTCAAATTACCCATTGTTAACATAATTTTCGTATCGTAGGACTAGTGTTTGTATGATCTCGTGGAAGAAATCTGGCGTTTCCTGCGTTTCTAAAGTCGTACAGTCATACTGACACCTCTGTTCTCTCGAATTCAGTAACCCATCAGTCACTTCTTATGAAAGGCCACATAGCTCTTCTTTATGAATGTTCTCAATTGTTGAGTTTAAATTTAGCACCTACGTACGAACACTTCATAGAGTAATACTGTTTTGCCCGCCATAAAATATTACCATGTTTCGTGTAGTTAAAAACCCAATCATGTGCAGCTGTTTATGAAGTCTTTTTACCCTCGTAAACATAGGTCACAATTCGCATGCAGCTCATAACTTTATAAAAATGGTGTATGTTGCTAGGCTGAAAAACCCAGTGTGACTAGATATCCAAAATCAAATTACGGGGCGCAAATCAGAAGTTGAAATGTATCGACATTTTGCGGAAACATTTGTTAACAATAAACCCACGCAGTGGATTTGAGTTAAAATACTTGGTTTATGCTAAAACTACACAGATCATCGTACTTTCTTGTTAAAACTCGCACTGAAAAAAAATCGAAGTACCTTGCATTACTAATCGAATGAGTAATTTAATCTTTTATTGTTGTCATATGCAGACACAATATATCACTTTAACGTAACGAGGCCTTTAACTAGAGTAGATAATGAGTATTACTTACTTTGCTTGCTTATTTCTCTTTCTCAGTAAGTGGCCTCGAAGTTCCTCCCTGAGTAGTTAGTTTTTTTTTTGTTACTTTGGCCAGAAGAATGTAATTCAGGAGTTTGACACTTCCAAACAGAATTTTATAAAAATCAACAAATGACAAATCCTAAAAATGAGTACTAGTTATAATTATTTCCTGAATATTTTCCACACTGAACCTACTCCTTTTATCAGTCCATAAACCATATCGCGCTACTCTACTCTGCATTTACTAGACCCTGATCTCAGCTGCGACGGTATCAACTCTATCTCACTTACGCAATCACTATACGACGATTTCCTAATCATCCGATATACCAACTTCTTTTCTCATACAGGTTGTATCGATCACCTGCCGCTCTCCCTCGGGTGGGTTTCCCAGATGGAATGTGCCTCAACCCTCTGGTGGGACGTCTACCTATTCCTCTTAGAATGGGCTCGCCGTTTAGTCCCGTACACTCCTCAGTTAGTAAGCAAATCACAAATTAACGAACTAGGACCTACGTATTTCAAGACCCTGAAGTTTCAGTCGCTTTAATAACCTTTCTGCGTCTATTCCTCTCAGTTCTTTAGGAATATCAGGGATCTGCTGTCGTTTACACTGACAGCACTAAAGCCTTGGATCGGAAGGGTATGCTTTTACATTTCCTGCCAGTGAGGAACATTGTTCGATGCAGTGGACCTGCAGTGTGTTTAAAGCGGAGCTGATAGCCATTTACAGCGCCTTGTTTGTTATTAAACAGATCTACCTTAACTGTGTTCTAATTGATAGTGACTCAAGGACCGGTCACCAGGCTATCAACCGATGGTACTTTTGTCATCCTGTGATATCTAGTGTTCACGATCTTGTCTCCGACCTTAAAGTACCTGCTCATTGGTCTGTCTCTGGTCCCGAGCAATGGTGGTATCCCAGGGAATAAATTAGCGGACCGTTTACATAGAAATTGCTTACTTGCCCAACATTTGCTTTGTCGATCCTGGGTGAGGAATTACGGAGACAGATAAGGCCTGTGACCTCTCCAGTACACTACGTACTATCAAGGAGACTACAGCTGCATTACGTCCCTTATTCTGTTCCTACCACAAGGAATCCACTGTCCTATGTCATTCCATACTAGTTTAACTCATAATTTTGTTTTACATAATGAGCCACTGCTTCATTTTGGTTGTGGACTCGCACAGACAGTTGCTCACATTCTGGTGAAGTGCCCGCTCCTTTTTACTCTCGACGCCAATATGGTCTCCCAGTTCCTCAGCCTCAAATGTTGGCGGACGACGTACGAATAGTTGAACTGGTTCTTCATTTACTCCGGGAAAGTGTTTTTTTACACTCAGATTCAACGTTTTAAACTGCTTTCAGGGTGTGGGCAACGCAGGGTGGTTGGTGTTGGGATGTCACCGGCCGCATTCTGTGCCTGGGATACCATGGACCCTACCTCCTCTACCAGCAACCATGGTTATTCTTCTAGTACTCTGTTTTCATTACTTTAGTATACGGTTACATCTCTCTTTCTGTTTCACCTTATTTTACTTTTTTAGGAGTGTCTCTTCATATAGCGCTCTGGTGAAGGCAGGAGCTTAAGGACTGATATCGGATGATGACGAAAAACTGTTTTTTATGCTTCCTACGAAATAGAGGGTGCTGTTCCAATCTTTAACACTTTGGCTATAACGCAGCGGCCATGGTATAGGGGTAGCGTCTTTGATTAGTAATCAAAAAATCCTCGGTCCCGGGTTCGAAACCCGCCGCCCCTTAAACTTTGATTCATAATCAGCGTTGGCGGCAGAAGACTTCCGGCATAACAAGTCATCCTCATTCTGCCAACGGCTTTGTCGAAGAGGACGGAAGAGCATACAAAGGTTCAGGGCACACTCTTGTCCTTGGAGTGAAAAACTGCCCCTAAAGGCAGAAAAATCAGCAATGATCTACGGCATGATCATGGAGAAGGCAATGGAAAACGCTGCATTAAAGGCACATAATGTATATCCACAGGGGATGTGGCCTGTAATTGAAAAAGTGTCGTGATAATCTCTCCATTGGCAAAAGATTCCTTAATAGTCCCTCATTCGGGTCTCCGGGAGAGGACTGCCAAGGGGGAGGTGATCGAGAGAAAAAGATTGAATAACCAG
Organism: Schistocerca nitens; assembly: GCF_023898315.1. Classification (NCBI taxonomy): domain Eukaryota; kingdom Metazoa; phylum Arthropoda; class Insecta; order Orthoptera; family Acrididae; genus Schistocerca; species Schistocerca nitens. Next base: position 263,024,359 of record NC_064616.1, read on the forward strand.
CGAAAGGATAACGTTGTATGAGTCGGGGGGCGTGGAATGTCAGAAGCTTGAACGTGGTACGAAAGCTAGAAAGTCTGAAAAGGGAAATACAGAGGCTCAATCTAGATATTGTAGGGGTCAGTGTAGTGAAATGTAAAGAAGACAAGGATTTCTGGTCAGATGAGTATATGGGAATATCGACAGCAGCAGAAAATGGTATAACGGGAGTAGGTTTCGTTATGAATAGGAAGTTAGTGCAGAGAGTGTGTTATTGTGAACAGTTCAGTGATAGGGTTGTTCTTATCAGAATCTACAGCAAACCAACACCAACAACGATGGTTCAGGTATACTTGCCGGCGTCGCAAGATGAAGATGAAGAGATAGAGAAAGTATATGAGGGTACTGAAAGGGTAATAAAGTATGTAGGGAGATGAAAGTCTAATACTTACGGGGACTGGAATGCAGTTGTAGGGGAAGGAGTAGAAGAAAAGGGTACAGGAGAATATGGGCTTGGGATGAAGAATGAGACAGGAGAAGGACTAATTGAGTACTGCAATAAATTTCAGCTAGTAATAGCGAATGCTCTGTTCGAGAATCACAAGAGGAAGACGTATACTTGGAAAAGGCTTGGTGATATGGGAAGATATCAGTTACATTACATCATGGTCAGACAGAGATTCCGAAATCAGATACTGGACTGCAAGGTGTACCCAGGAGCAGTTATAGACGCAGATCACAATGTAGTAGTGATGAAGAGTAGGCTGAAATTTAAGAGATTAGTCAGGAAGAATCAATACACTAATAAGTGGAAAACGGAAGTACTAAGGAATGACGAGATACGCTTGAAGTTATCTAAGACTATAGATACAGCAATAACGAATAGCTCAGTAGGCAGTACAATGGAACAGGAATGGACACCTCTAAAAAGGGAAATAATAGAAGTCATAAAGAAAAACATAAGTACAAAGAAGGTCACTGCGAAGAAACCATGGTTAACAGAAGAAAGACTTCAGCTGATCGATGAAAGAACGAAGTACAAAATGTTCAGGGAGATTCAGGAATACAGAAATACAAGTCGCTGAGGAATGACATAAATAGGAAGTGCAGGGAAGCTAAGACGAAATAACTGCATGACAAATGTGAAGAAATCGAAAAAGAAATGATTGTCGGAATCACTGAATCAGCATATAGGAAAGTCAAACCAACATTCAGTGAAATTAAAAGCAATGGTGGTAACATTAAGAATGCAACAGAAATTCCACTGTTAAATAAATGTAAATATCCTATGACTAGGGCCTCCCGTCGGGTAGACCGTTCGCCTGGTGCAAGTCTTTCGATTTGACGCCACTTCGGCGACTTGCGTGTCGATGGGGATGAAATGATGATGATTAGGACAACACAACACCCAGTCCCTGAGCGGAGAAGATCTCTGACCCAGCCGGGAATCGAACCCGGGCCCTTAGGATTGACATTCTGTCGCGCTGACCATTCAGCTACCGGGGGCAGATCCATCACTGTTAAAGGCCGAGCAGAGAGCGGGTGGGTGGAAAGAGTTCATTGAAGACCTCTACAAGGGGGGAAGATTTGTCTGATGTAACAGAAGAAGAAACGAGAGTTGATTTAGAAGCGAGATAGGGGATCTAGTATTAGAATTAGAATTTAAGGGCGCTTTGGAGGACTCAAGATCAAATAAAGCACAAGGGATAGATAAAATTCCATCAGAATTTCTAAAACCATTGGGGGAAGTGGCAACAAAACGACTAATCACGTTGGTGTGTAGAATGTGTGTCTGGCGACATTCCATCCGACTTTCGGAAAAAAAATATCATCCGCACAATTCCGGAGACTGCAAGAGCTGACAAGTCGAGAATTATCGCACAATCAGCTTAACAGCTCATGCATCCAAGTTACTGACAAGAATAACATACAGAAGAATGGAAAAGAAAATTGAGGATGTGCTAAATGACGATCAGTTTGGCTTTAGGAAGGCCAAAGACACCATAGATGCAATTCTGACTTTGTGATTGATAATGGAAGCAAGACTAAAGAAAAATCAAGACACGTTCATAGGATTTGTCGACCTGGAAAAAGCATTCGACAATTTAAAGTGGTGCAAGACAACGGAATTTCTGAGAGAAATATTGGTAAGTTATAGGGAGAGAAGGGTAATATAAAATATGTAAAAGAGCCAAGAGGGAAAACATGAGCGGATGACCAAGAACGAAGTGCTCGGGTTAAGAAAGGCATAAGTCAGGGATGTAGTCTTACGCCCTTATTGTTCAATCTGTCAATCTGTACATCGAAGAAACAGTGATGGAAATAAAAGAAAGGTTCATTAGTGGAAGTACAATTCAAGGTGAAAGGACATCGATGATACGACTCGCTGATTACATTGTATCCTCAGTGAAAGTGAAGAAGAATTACATGATCTACTGATTTTATTTTTATTTTTTATCTATTTCTATCCATCCGTAGACAATATAGATTGTATGGATGTTGTCAACAAATAAATATATATGATACACACACAAGGGTATATAAAAGTACAATTGCATTTCCTAAATATAAACTAGAATTGTCTGTCTTACTGTGCTTCATGATTATACATGATGTACCACTCTGTTATTAAACATACCAAAGAAATTAATGAAATGAACAGTGTAATAAGTACAGAATATACGAGGCCTGTTCAGAAAGTAAGCTCCGATTGATTGCCAAATTGAAACCACAGTGAACATCAGAAATGTTTTACTTGTAACAATTAGCTACACCTTTCAGCTACTTCTCTACGTAGTCGCCGTTCTGACTTAGACTTTTGTCATAGCGTTGTACCAACTTTTCAATAGCCTCATCATAGAAGGCAGCCGCCAGTGCTTTCCGCCAATTCTCCACGCTGGCCTACACCTCGTTGTCTGTGTCAAAATGTTGTCTTCAAAGACAGCGGTTCATGTGACCAGAGATGAAACTCAGGGGGAGACAATTGCGGACTGTATTGTGGGTAATCTCACATTTCCATTTGAAAACGATGCAGGAGCATCTTCATTGCCCCTGCAGAATGCGGCTGAGAATTGTCTTGAAGAAGAAACAGCACGACAGTTATGTAATGTTAGCTGCATAGCTTCAGGCGAAATTTCTCACCAGGCCCTCGTACTTGGCGGCAGACACTATTTTCTAGACATCTTTACGCACTCACTGCGAGCTCAGAAATGAGAAGAGCGACGTGATGCTAACTGGGGTTATACTAGAGACACTACCCAACACATCTGTGCAAAGCTTTATCGCATTTTCATAGTCGTTTCCATTTCGCGACCGATCGGAGCTTACTTTCTGAACGCCCCTCGTATATTGAGAGTGAATCGAAGAAAGACCAAAGTAATGAGACATCGCAGAAATGAGGACAGCGAGAAACTTAACATCAGGATTGATTGTCACGAAGTAGATGAAGTTAAGGAATTCAACTACCTAAGCAGCAAAATAACCAATGACCGCCGGAGCAAGGAGGGCATCAAAAGCAGCCTGGCACTAGCAAAGAGGGAGTTCCTGGCCAAGAGAAATCTACTAGTATCAAACATAGGCCTTAATTTGAGGAAGAAATTTCTGAGAATGTGCGTTTTTAGCACAAAGTTGTATGGTAGCGAAATATGGACTGTGGTAAAACCGGTACAGAAGAGAATCGAGATATTTGAGATGTGTTCCTTCAGACGAATGTTGAAAATTAGGTGGGCTGATAAGGTAAGGAATGAGCAGGTCCAGCGCAGAATCGGAGAAGAAAGGAATATGTGGAAAACACTTATAAGGAAAAGTGACAGGATAATAAGACATCTGTTAAGACATCAGGGAATGACTTCCGTGATACTAGAGGGAGCTGTAGAAGGAAAAAACTGTAGGGGAAGAAGAAACTGGAATACATCCAGCAAATAAGAGAGGACATAGGTTTTAAGTGCCACTCTGGGATGAAGAGGTTTGCACAGGAGAGGAAATCGTGGCAGGCCGCATCAATCAAGTCAGAGGACTGATGAGTCAAAAATAAATAAATAAAATCAATAACAGATCGGGAGTGGGACGGCTGTGGGTCAGACGGTCCCTGCTGCATGCAGAGCCCAGAGGAACACTCGGCATGCGCATTCCACCAATTGACCTGATTGCTTCTCTCAACTTATTGTTGGTCCAACTGATGATTATTATGATTTAGCCATCTCACTTTTCCTATTAGAAATCTTCTCAGCTAGAAGGCAACCTTACTCCGCAACTGTCTTAGCAGTTACTCTGTTTGGCGGGGTGTCAAATGTGGCTCAAGTTTCTCTCGCCAAAGATTAATTCAAAATGGTTCAAATGGCTCTCAGCACTATGGGACTTAACATCGGAGGTCATCAATCCCCTAGAACTTAGAACTACTTAAATCTAACTAACCTAAGGACATCATACACATCCATGCCAGAGGCAGAATTCGAACCTGCGACCGTAGCGGTCACGCGGTTCCAGATTTAAACGCTTAGAACTGCTCGGCCACAACGGCCGGCTTCCAAAGATTGGTCCTGAGGGAGGTCTCGTCTGCCGTTTAACCTGCACACCGGCCCGAATCATTTAGTTTTACTTTTCTCTAAATTATTTCTCAGCTCTGGCATAAATATTTCTTTCAGTGCCTCTGTTTTACTGCTCCTATACGCTATGATAATTCGATCAAATTTCTGTCTCACTTCACCAAGAACAAATGACCCATCTTTTAACTGAGAGGTTCATGAGCTCGCTGTTAAGCCCCTTAACCTTCTAACCAACCAATCAACTAACCCACGTTTAACTCTTGTAGCTCTCGGAAATACTAGCACAGGCCGTGGGCTGTCTCAGACGGGAGGAAGCATTGTAATATGAACGTATAATCACTAAAGAAAGAACTCTCCCAAATATGTAACCTTACAGTTCACTCACACAGAGCTGGCTTGAGTCGTAGACATTCTTTGCAACTGAAATGTATGTTCATATTACAATAATAACAGAAATGCATGTGGAGTAGTATGATGTTCAACATATTCTCACTACAAGTACACATCGGTGCATGGAGGAGAATGCCATACGTGTTGTAAGGGTATAGGATGGTTCTTCCTGAGAACTAGAGTAAAGAAAGGTGTAGAATGTTGGTATAAGATTATTATAAAATAGTTGCAAAATTTAAAATATTCTAAGGCCTTTAGTTGTGACATAGAACTCTGAATGCAAACTTTGCAGGCTCATAAAACGAAAGAGTCTTGATTGTTTTAAAATATGCATGAAATAAAAATGCTTTTCTGCAATGCAAACCCTGTGACAAATTTCAGAGAAAGTGCGGTGCCTTGACTTTTGTAACACACTCATGAGCATTTACTCAAACTGAATCATAAAGTTTGTCAGAGGGGAGAGAGCCTCATTCTGTCATAATAGTGCTGTATCGATGTAACTTGTCATTCATGTTTGGAAACAGTCCCTTACTGGAAGTAAATCAATAATGTATCCTTGCAGCCATTTTAAATATAAAAAATAGATATTAATGGTGATTAAATGATTATAGAAGAAGTGAACTGATAGTCCATGAGATGGCTCCTTCCTTTCATTTAAGGCTATGCCGTCGACTTACAGTTGATACAGCTGAAGCGAAACCTTTAATTTCCTCCTTTGCTGTTCAGATGCGTAGCTAAGTTCGCAAAAAATTTTAAAATTATTTCCTATAACACTACTGCACGTCAAAAAGTGAAACAGTCAAATGTGCAAAAATTACTTTTCTGTCCAGCGATACTGACTCTGAGGAATGACGGTTGAATTACGAATCCGTTGAAAGATAACAGGAATCGTGAATATGCACTAAGGTGGGTAGCATATGTTGTGTAGTTTTTCCGTCTGCCTTCCGCTTTAGCATCACCGTCACACTGAGTATGCCTGTCCTTCGTGCACTCCGCTGCCTTAAGGCTCTCACGGAGAGTGGACGCAGTTCGCTGGTTAATCCAATCACTTGTCCAACATTCGCTTCGTAATTGCTATCATAAACTGAGAATCCAAAGCTACTGAATCGCGGTAATACATCAGCCCCTGTTTGTTCACAGAAACAAATTATATCTGACAAAGGGAGGCCGCGACTTTGGGATCACGGATTTACTTCAAACTTTGTACACCTTTATCAGGTCATTAAAATAACGCAATATGCAACTAGCAAGGAGTACTACTCTGGCAAGTTCGAGAAAATCGCAGGAGAAGTTTTACGCGTCGCCGGCCACTGTGGCCGAGCGGTTCTAGGCGTTTCAGTCCGAAACCGCGCTGCTGCTACGGTCGCAGGTTCGAATCCTGCCTCGGGCATGGGTGTGTGTGATGTCCTTAGGTTAATTAGGTTTAAGTAGATCTAAGTCTAGGGGACTGATGACCTCAGATGTTAAGTCCCATAGTGCTTAGAGCCAATTGAAAATTTTACGCGTCTATTATGTCACCGATGTATCTGTGCGAAGGTACCGGTCGTTGGAGTTCATGGTGGTCGACTGGTTAGCGTTCGACCTACTTCAGACTAATGCCGATGAGGGGACGGCTCGACTCCTGCTCACACTTAGTTTTTAATCTACATTATTTTCACCAATGGTCATATTATTTAATTTGTATGACATTGAGAAGTAATATAACCGCGTGTATTTGCATGAAGTTTTACTGAATTACGTGTTATTTGATTACTTACTGTATAAAATAAATTTAATTATTAGAACAAGCATATTTATAACTATAAACAAGTAAATGAAGAAATGCATAGAGTTTCCCTGAAAATGTATGCCTATCGCGATTTGCGAAATCCCTTATAAATACGAGTACAATCTGGTAATGTACCCGGAACTACTTTGCACCTCGGTGCTTCGAGCTGCAGACACAAAGGGAAGCCCCATTTGGCAGTTAACCTGCGTAGCGGTGAGAATTGCTGAAGTAGCACAAACGAATAGTGTAGGTGCAAGTTTTTTGAAGATAACATAATTTATACTAGTACTACAGAAATGTCCGCCGCTCGTGGTCACGCGGTAGCGTTCTCGCGTCCCGAGCAGGGGGTCCCGGGTTCGATTCCCGGCTGGGTCAGGAATTATCACCTGTCCCGAGATGACTGGGTGTTGTTGTGTCGTCTTCATCATCATCTTTCATCCCCATTACGGTCCGAGGAAGGCAACGGCAAACCACTTCCACTAAGACCTTGCCTAGTACCGCTGTGCGGGTCTCCCGCATCGCTCCCCTACGCTCTGTCAAGAAGCTTGGGACTTTATTTCCACTACAGAAATCGAAGTTCGACCGGGAGTCCAACGGTCGTCTCTCGCACGATCGTCTTACGAAGCTCCGAAGCTAGCCAATTGACCGCCATGAACTGTAACATTCGGCACCTATGCACAGATACATCATTTACATAACAGACGCGTAAAACATTCTTACGGTTTTCTCGGAATTGTCAGAGTAGTGCATCTTACTACTTGCACATTATATTGTTTTAATGGCCTACTAAAGGTGTACAAAGTCTGAAGTAATTCCGTGATCCCTACGTCGTGGCCTCCCCAATGACAATTGTTCGTTTGCAGAGGGAGTGGATAAAAATCACACAATGAATATACAGGTACGTTACTGCAGCTAAAGTCCTTGCATTGAGCTGAGTTACACGTTCACAGAGGGGCAAGTGGTTTCGCTTGTACTTCGAGAGAAAACATACTAAAGCTGTCATATATACAACAGACTAACAAGGAAGCCCTTGAGTGCTCTGTCACAAAAGGCCAATGGCGTCTACGGCATTCTACGCGCCACGTATTGTCTACCATGCAACCATAATATTGGCTGCTAATGGCAATAGGGGGCGGGACTGGCGGTATCCAGTGGTGCGAACAGCATGAGGCTACGGAGCGTAGTTAAACTGCTTAGTCGACGAGTAACTCACAACAGTGCTACAGTACTAGTGGTGTTGACACAATACAGAGCAATGGCAACAATAAACAAAGCAAATATTACGTTAAATCTACAACGACAGTTTCCGAAGTTGACATTTCGTTAGAAAGGAGTCCAAGGAATTCCGCAGAGTCAGAAAGAAGTTACAGATGAAATATTGGCGTTTCTTCAAGATGAGTCAGTGGAATACGTGGTGTCGTATACGCTCAATTGTGCGGATAATGTACGTGAGGAGTTTAATGATGACGATACGTGCTTAACATGTGAAAGTGATACTGAAAAAGGTGTCGAGCCATGTAGCTCATCATCCTTGCCGGACAAGGAGCGACAAATCCTATCTCCAGTGAAACTTAGTAAAGGACAATCGTTGTCCAAACAACGGGCACTAAAAAATTTACCATTATGGAAGATCATCCGCAGCATAGAAAAAAATAATTATGAACTGATTTCGATAAGTCCGCAGCAAAATGACCGCGTAGTGTATAATGAAAACAATAAAAAATACGGGTATTCAAGGGAGGACAAGACGTACTTGTTAAAGAAACTCGTTTTTGCGTGTTTCAAGAATTCTCGATACAATTTACAGGATGTGCATGATAGTGACCTAATACGTTATGCACATCAAATTGCGAGCGATATAGATACCAATATTTTCAAGGGAAGCATTGGATGGTTGCGTAACTTCAAACAGTGCTGTAAAATTGGAAGACAGAAGATAACGAAATTTCAAACAAAGCGTCAACTTTTCGATGCCAGGAAACTACGGAATCGGCTTGAAAATTTGTAGATGAGGATAAAAAAAAAAAAAAAACTTATCCTATCGTTCAGTATGGAATTTGCTTTTATCTCCGAACTATCGGGATTTGAAGTGGAAATGCATGTGAAAGGAACCCTGGAAATTAGGGGCACCAAGTTAGTTGTATCAAGATGCCTTAACGTGTTCATATATAGTTATGCCGACTGTTAATCTGGATGTAAATGTGCTAGAAAGTTATTTATTGTGCTGCGATAAGATGGAGGTGCTCTGCCCCCTAAGATTCTTTCTTGTGTGCGTAATCTTTCAAGAGCAGTAGCGAATCATTACGTCACAGCAAACAAGAGTGGGAAAATCAGCGTAAGAGAACTACAAGAAAAAATGGGCGTAAGAGAACTACAACTATAATATGAGCGTTGCTTTTGGTCAATACTTGGAAAAAAATTGCTTGTGCTTGATTTCTGGTCTGCGTATAAAAATGATGCTCCTTTAGAGCAAACTGTCCGTCCTGAAAATTGTGTGACATTGCAATTCATACTACCTGGAAAAACTGGAAATATTCAGGCTCTGGATGTTTGTTTTCTCCGTACCTATAGAACATATTATCGCACTTTTTTTTTCCACTATGGGACTTAACATCTGAGGTCATCAGTCCCCTAGAACTTAGAACGACTTAAACCTAACTAACCTAAGGACATCACACACATCCATGCCCGAGGCAGGATTCGAACCTGCGAGCGTAGCAGTCGCGCGGTTCCGGACTGAAGCGCCTAGAACCGCTCGGCCACTATTATCGCACTATCTGCACCTACATCTTAAAGGATAGTCTGTTTCTCAATAAGCTCCACGACAGACTGTTTCACATTAGGTTGCATGCCGTCACATGCCATCAGTTCTCATCATCCCGTTATACCAGTATGATTCTATATGCATTCTTTAGGAGCGATCACTGTGGCGCACCATTTTTCATTCAGTGTTCATGATGCAACTTAATGCTTTTTTTGAACATTTGTTGAATGTCGATGATGTCAGTTTTGTGAAGTGTAATACATGCATCTCATAGAAGGTTGATATCTGCATCTCCAGGACACTCATTCCCTGTTGCCCTCCTGATGTAAAGGTGATTCATTAGCAACTAATATTTTTCCTGTCATAATTATTAACACAACACTTTCAAATGAGCCTTACTGAAGACTGAACTTGCGACCTCGCACTCAAGCAGTCCCTGTAAGTTTTGCCGTTTACCACTGCATGTGAACAAGAGTAAAATTACATCGAGGTTGCAGACTTACCTTTCTGCCATAGCTCCTGAGACGATAGTTGTAGCTGTTGTGGCAAAAGACAGCTGGAACAGAAACGCTGCCATTACAGACCCCATTAGAGTATCTTCGTCATCAGCATCCAAGAGGAATTCTCCCACACCCATGAATGGTGTGGTATATTCTCCTCGTCCAAAGCTAAGACCGAAACCAAAGAGCCAGTAGCTGAAGCCACCAAGTACCACATCTGCTACGTTCTTCATCATTATGTTTACCTCGTTCTTTGTTGACACACAGCCAGATTCCAACATTCCGAAACCTGGAAACAGAAGTGTAATACAAATGGGTTATAATAAACCACCCAGGCTTGATCGCATGGACGCGAGGACTTACCCCGTACTGGAACTGACAGATATTTTGATTTTCAATCAAACGAAGAGACAACAAGCCCACCGATCAGTTCAGTTATTACTTGCAGCTGAATTTAATGTTAGACGTGACCGTATTTATTGTTTGTGTGCTGTGAGCTGTTGGGGTAGTTTCTAATTATAGATAAGTTACAAGAAAGAAGAGGAAAACCGATTTTCATTCGTCCACCAGCGATACGGTAAGTTAAAAATATCTGCGCACAACTATCGTAGCCTATCTCGCTCTCTACAGCAGTTTAATATTAGAACTGGAATCTTTATTTGGGACTAGTAGAAATTCATCGCTGCAATATTTCAGTAATTCACAAGGAAGCGGAGAGTTAAACATCATTAAAAATAACATAAAATTAAAATCAATGAATCACAACGAATTTGCCAGTGTCGCCCAAAAATCGCGTCGATCAACAAAACATCGCCCAAACGGCGACGGTTGCATTTGCTCCAAATTCTGTCATCAGTAGCCTAAATGGCAAAATATCGCCCAGTGTGGTCATATGGGTGGTGCTCAATTATGATAGCCTGTTCCTATACGGACGATGGGGAGGTGTTTGTGGAGAGCGAAAGGGGTATGTGATAATAGCACATTCTATAGTCTGTTCCCAAAAGATTTTTTTCAGCGGGCTGCTGGGATTCCTCAGAGCCAACTGCGCCCTGTATCCCCCTCCCCTTTCCACCAGAATCTAATTACGCCCTTGTAATACTATAATAACTGAGCCTGGAATTCCACGCACAATCAAATCTTAAAATATGCATACATTCATGAAAAAAAAAATGACAAAAGATATGCAATTAAAGGAAAAACATGGAATGTCAGAATTCCATCTTTTGTTGTGATGCATTTTATTTTAATTTAAAACAATGTACAGCAATCAGTTTTTCCAAATCCACCGACCGGAGGAACTCTGTGCGTTGATGCGCTGAGATCATTTGAGGCGAATCCTTGGATTCGAGAGGCGAGGTGTTTAGAATCCACCCGCAACAACACTGAAAATGGTTTTTGGACAATTTGGTGACTTTCTTCCGATAGGACTAAAAATTCCGCGCGGCGCGCTGTACGGTCGTAATTCCGAACTTCAGATTACTAAATGTTGGTGAACTGTGCAGTATTCAGCGAGCATACCAAAACTGAAGAACGCCGTTGACCTTTCAAAGCGTTTGTTGAGCTATAATTTCGGGAGTTTTTAGGTATCAGGTCGCTTGTTCTATGCTTACGTCGACTAATACTGAGGCGCTGTGTTGAGCGCGTGAACGTGGTAGTACAAGCTATGCGAAAATACGGTGATTTTACACCAAGGATTGTGTGATAGATCGAAATACCAGAAAGGGTATCGTCCCAACGAGAATGCAGCACAAAAATTCTTCATCAGAACTTATTTCATTCAGGAGCATCAGCTGGTCCTGTGAAAACGAATATTAGATACTGTTTCGGATTGTGAAACTCTCCCCTGATTTAATTGTTCGGTACCTGACCACGTTGTGCTCTCGGTACCACACTTTGCGGAACAAGAGGACTTTTTCCACCAAATTCCTACACATTCCAAAAGAGCATCTTTTTCCTGTCGAGATTGCACTTCTGTGGGTCTCCCTACATATAAGATGATGAGACGAAAGACTGATTTAGTGTCTACAAAGACCATTTGATGCCCAAAATTGATTTCCAAAAACGACTCAAATAAACATAATACGTCAGGGCTGTGAAGTTATTCACGCAACGCATGGCAGTCACGCAGCCTCGGTAAGGCCACTTGCGATTCCACAAACGAATAAAGAGAGAAACGCCAATCACTGACTTGATACGTCTCTTCAGAAAGAATTATATCTTCTGAAGCTATCTTGAAAGTATTTCTGCAAGGCAAAAACGTTAAGAGAGACAGTGGGCAAGAGAACATGAAACAAATAACTTGGTTGAGGTCCGCCGCCGGCCGGAGTGGCCGAGCGGTTCTAGGCGCTACAGTCTGGAACCACGCAACCTCTGCGGTCGCAGGTTCGAATCCTGCCTCGGGCGTGGATGTGTGTTACGTCCTTAGGTTAGTTAGGTTTAAGTAGTTCTAAGTTCTAGGGGACTGATGACCTCAGAAGTTAAGTCCCATAGTGCTCAGAGCCATTTGAACCATTTTTGAGGTCCGCCTGGACTTAGAAAAAGCGCACCAGAATAAATAAATCTGATCGCGAGCATTTAAAAAAAAAAAAAAAAGATCTGGGGTGACATTGTTAATTGAAGCTAAAAAGAATTTCATTCACAGAGAATCCTAAGTCAATATTTTAGTTTATAGCTATGCCACTGGTACACTGGTTGAGCGACATTATCTTTCACCGAAATCACTGCCAGTACGCACGCGAGAATTGAAAGCTCTTTCGGTGAAATGACAGCTCTCTGTTTACATTGTCAATTAGATACGAAGTATCACACGAAAATTGCGAAAACTGACACGAATGATACTATATATGAAAATAACACGATTTTGTATGGCAAGCAAATCAATATTTCACTGTAGTTACCTTTCATTTGTACTTTTCAGTGTCTAATGGAACACTGTCCTGCCTCAAACTGAAATATTATTAAATAACTGACGAAATAAAGTATAGACAGAATTATGTCGGTAGTTTGCAGACATAGAATTGATTAAGATTAATTGCAGGGCTCGGGACCTAGAACTACTTTCATTAACACTGCTCGATGTAGAAAGTCGGTAACTGAAATAATACTCGTTTCTCTGCTCAGTGCAGTAGGAGTAGTCGTAGTAGTAGTAGTAGTTGTTGCTCGTTGTCCTGAAAATAAACGGGATATGATTTAGCCGAGAGGTTTCCTGGGTTTTGAAAGCATTTAAGAGCAATCTTCTTCTTGAAGTTAGTATTGCGGCATAATTCCTTCATTCAGTCAAGTCATCAATAACGCTGATTAGCTGTGCTCTTAAAATGACGTAAACAGGTATTAAGTGGGCTTCTTTGTAATGAAACACCACATAAAGTTACTCTGCTATATATTCTTCGCTTTTAAATAACCACAATATACTTCATGCGTACTTCATGAAACATTAACAGTATAATCCACTGGAGTATGTCAGGGACGAGCTAGATTTCGACTTCCTTCCATCACAGCTTACATCCAACTCTCCACTACTACTACTAGCCAGAGAAAACAGTAAACAAAGATAAATGAACTTCGCACCGATAACTCATAGAGTACAAGACATGCCGATTTTCAAACACAAGTAATGCTTCAGAAGAATATTTTGTATCAAATAATTACTATTTAACTAAGACTGAATAATCACTTACTTTGAGTAGCCTTTCATAATAAAAGAAGATAAATAAACATGACATGAAAATTATGGGTCCCCAAACATCGAAATAAATCAGTTAATTTTCCCTGAGAAAATATGCAGTACCGATGTTAGAAAATATTAAAAGGGCAAATGCATATAATGTTGTACAATTGATTACAGTCGTTTCGTTCCCGCAAAGATACTGCAAAGACTCAAGATGTGGTGTACTGCACGGTGTGAACGTACCAAGACACAGTGTCCTCGATGCTTTTGTCTGGAGCTGTGTGTCAATAGGTATACAAAAAATGGCGGAGAGAACACCTGATTCGTCTCAAGACTAGCAATGCTTAGTCGCCCCTGGCATGACTCACATCCGCCATAGTGCAAATTTGGTCAATCAGGAGTCAACGGTCTAAAAGAAAGCGTTACAATTCACGCGGACTATAATTCCAGAGACTAAGTGTTTTGGTTTAGGTGTCATGGTTTATGATGGGTAAGTACATTCAGTGTTCGATATCCCGTTCATATTGTTATCATAAGAGAAGTACGTGACTGGGAGACAAATTTCCAATAGCCTTGTTAAACAAATCATCCCACGAATCAACTGAAGTAATTTAGGGAAACCACGGAAAACTTAACAATTTTGAACGGTTGTGATGACTGGCTTCGGTGGAATACTGTAACAGCGATGTTGTGTTGATGGTTGCAGACACAACATCACTGTTACAGAATTCTACGGAAGCCCGTTCATAGATGTTGGCCAGTGAGGGGATAGTGTATATGATTAGAGTTCACCCCCTCAGCGTCAGTTAAGGCCCGAAGAGGGTGCCGGCCGGAGTGGCCGTGCGGGTCTAGGCGCTACAGTCTGGAACCGCGTGACCGCTACGGTCGCATGTTCGAATCCTGCCTCGGGCATGGATGTGTGTGATGTCTTTAGGTTAGTTAGGTTTAAGTAGTTCTAAGTTCTAGGGGACTGATGACCACAGCAGTTAAGTCCCATAGTGCTCAGAGCCATTGAACCATTTTTGAACCGAAGAGGGTGTACTGAGTCACCGAAACTGGTTTCAATATAATAGAAGCACATCAAAACGACGGCTGCGGGTTTTTCTTTTTATTATGTATAGTTTAACGATGTCATGATGTTTCTGTAGGCACAACAACGCATAACCCCTACCAGCACTCCAAAACACATACAAGAGGCCTGAATGTTTTATAAATTACTGAATGCATTATTTAACAACAAATACCCACTTGCTAAATAAAGAGCCTACATTTTTCCTGCACTATTAATATGCGATGTTTCACTGTTAAGAAAAATAATGACATAAGGAACCCAATTTGAGAACCTGTATCGCTATTTACATTATTTTGACTGATTGTCTCTCATTTTTTCAAGAAAATGCACAAAAATAATTGGCTATAGAAGTAACAAACAGTGCAGTAAATAAAACTATGGCTATTTACTAAGTGGTGGTACTAGCACGTAACGCACCCAGCAGCCACTGCCGCTGCCTCGCGTACGACGCTCTCAGCCATAGATACTTCCGTCTGAGAAGCACAACTTCTTTGTACCTTGCGTATATATCAAGCACCTAGCTGGGCGAATAACCGCCGCAACGTCAACACATACACATGGTTGCCAGCAACTTACGCAAAAACGTCCTACACGAAACTGATAGATGGGGAATCTCCGATCTGTGCCGCTCTGATTGACGGTCTATAATTCCTCTTCCCGGCACAAGGCGCACACCTGCCTTCTGCAGATAACATACCACTTCTTAAAAGACAATGCTCAGCAGCACAACCAAGGCCTGGATATAGAGAGGCTTGTGTGCTACCAATAGCAGCCACTGAATGTAGTTTGCAGGCGACCTTAATAAGTTCTGAAATTATGTTTATTACATGGCTCATGTATTTTGTAGAACTCGTCTGTGAGCTCTTTGACTCGCCCTTACAGTCTTATTTACAAAATATGTCGATATCTTGTATTAAACAAATGCTTTATTTAATTACAAATACATTCCTACATGTACTCATGATATCCCTCCACTACAGATAAAATAATCAGGTTTAAAGTATTGGATGTTAAGATGTACCCCGAATCCTCTTCTCGTGGTTGTCATGTATCGTTAGAGCTCTGACAACGTCACGTCTACGACAGTGTCATTGAAGACGAAGCACATATCGGCTAATATCGGAGTCAAGTTCAGTGGGCGATACTGCTGCATGGAGAAGTCTGTAGATGTGATATTACTACTGTTTTTTTATGGTTTTACCCGTTTGGAGGATGTGTATAATCCTTGCATATAATGACTTCCCCTTATAGTTCGCACTCTACTGGGTAATTTTTAGGAAACATACGTTTCAAATAGGTTGCCCGATAATTGAATTAAACTCCATCATATATTAAACCAACCTGGTAAGCGTTTCAGGCTGACGAGCAAATCCCGTAACCCAAATGTGTTTTTATGTGACACACAACGAAAAACGCACTTGAGAATTTGATTCAATTCTCAAAATCTGTTATGCAGTTGATAAGTAATTATTGATTAGGTCGATCACGATGCGTAATCACGGATATTTTAAGACAACATATTGAGGCTAGCGTAACATGGTGGAACTGCGGCACATTTTCACATCTAACGTTATTGGTTGTAGCGTTAGATCAGCACCTAACACAAATCCAAGACATCACGAACTGACCAATCAAATTATGTGATTTAGTTTTGATCTGTAGCATGCGTATATAGCCTAATTTCTTAGGAGTCATGATCGGAAGTGACATCATGGTCATGTCACCAAATTATAAGTTCGTATTACTTTCCAGTAGACAAATCACAGAACTAGATATATATATGATTTAATAGGTAATGGCGTATAGCAGTAGGAGAGCAGTGGGAACTCTGGCTAAAATCGCTGACGTCAGCAATCAGCATCACTATGACAGGAATCGATAACATCAGCATCAGCATTCTCAGAAGTTTCATTTTCTCTGCAGTAAAGTCTCAGAATACATTATTTTATAATAGTACACCGACAGTATAAATTTGCGTAATCGATATTTACGTTAAATTATTAACTCTGTAGACAGGCAAAATGGTTCAAATGGCTCTGAGCACTATGGGACTCAACTGCTGTGGTCATAAGTCCCCTAGAACTTAGAACTACTTAAACCTAACTAACCTAAGGACATCACACACATCCATGCCCGAGGCAGGATTCGAACCTGCGACCGTAGCAGTCGCACGGTTCCGGACTGCGCGCCTAGAACCGCGAGACCACCGCGGCCGGCTTGTAGACAGGCAGATAACAGTTTGCATTAGACGCGTATCGCTTACTTGAGACTGTTACAATATTTCATTAGATCACTCATTTTAAAGTTAACCGTTTCCACTTTGTAGCAAGAGTTTATTTGTTTATTTAAAAAAACAATAATATATTACAGTAAAATATTACACATTAAAACTATAGGACAATGAGAGGTGTTCATAGGCCATCAGCTATCGCTTCCAGGTGGTTCTGTTGATTCATCGGCAACTTCCATAACTCACTATGAAGTGACAATATGATATGAGTGGTGTTAGTGCTGTCTCTCCAATGTGCGTTCTCTCTTCTCCAAAATCAGTCTGTTGTATATGTGTCGAAAACACTAAATTTCCTGTCACTTAAACTGTTGGAGTGAACAACCAAAAAAATGACTTAAATTTAGGAAAATGTCGATCAATGATATTAGTTATTAACCTTTCATGTAGATAAAATGTGTGCTACTCACGTTGTGCGCAGAGCACTTTTATTGCCTATCACCGAACTTTTCATGATTTCATCTGTGGTAGTAGTGTCAATACATGATTCATGTGTACCCCTCTTCGTTTATGAAATCATTCTACTTTATATTGCATCCAAACATTTTTTTACGTTTCCAAAAACAGATGACTTGTTGCTCTTACGCATTGAGAGAGAATACTAAGCGTTCAGAGGCCAAATGAATGTTATCTTACCCAGATCAAACTCCACAATAATAAAACTACTCTATGTAAGAATAGTTTCCCACCGTATATTCCTGTGTCTAGAAACAGTGGTTTACCAAAGGAATGGAGGCATACCAATTTACACCACAACAGAATCTTATAGCTGGAAATGTATTGTAAATATTGCTAAGTATATCATCAACAAAAATCATTTATTATTGGTAGACATTCTGGTCATATTGCTATGCTAAAACACATTCCAGTGTTCATCCTGCACATAGACAAATACTGAAACAGACTGATGTGGGATATAAACCAGCGTCTTCTAGGGAATTGAAGTATACACATTCCAGACAATCAGGCCCAATAAGGGGTTATAAAAACTACATTCTGCATGTCTATAGTTTTCATTATTTAATGTGCAAATCGATTACACGAACTACCAAACAGCCATACTGACATTCCAAATGTAGACTATGTCTTGGTGGAATTCCATGTCGCACATCTGGATGACTGTCTATTCATAAGCAAATTACATTTCAAAATCAATGTGGGAACCACATGCATTACAAGAATGTAGATTTAACAGAATATTTTCTAAATGGTGGGAGGAAGTGGATGACTGGCTATTCCTCTATGTTGAAATCGATTCATCAGCCTAGTTACTGGGCTCATACACTTGATATTGAACCAAGACTGAGTAAGATGATGATACAGCGGAACATATTTATTATTTATGGTTATCAGTTGCAACTACGAGTGGCAAATGCTCCACCTTCCCTAGCGTTAAGGATATGGAAACATGCAATAAGAGTCTTCTTCATGACGGTAAATGTGGGAATGCAAATAATAGCTATACATCTGTGTAACAACGGAGAGGCCTGTCTGTCTTGTTGGCAAAGATATAGAACAAATATCGTCTTCCTGATATCTAAAGGAACCAATCTACCGAGAAGACGTAAGCCATTACGTTTTAAATCATGCATATTTAGTTCCGTAATTTGTCTACTAGGAAGTAATATGAGCTTATAAGTTGGTCACGAGATTATGACATCACTTCCAGTTATGACTCCTATGAAATTAGAATACATGTTGAAACTATGGAAAAAATTTCGTAGCATGATTGCTTGGTTCATGAGGTTTTTGATTCGTGTGGTAGGTGCTGCTAGCCTTACCGCCCTAAAACTAATGAAACATGAGAAACAGGAAAGGAGGATACGTGATAAATCTAGCTGACCAGAACATTAAAACTGATAATTTTATTGTTGTAGGGGGAAAGCACATGGAATGTGCAGAAGAGTATGGCTGTATATTAAGATAGTTCACCAGTCATTACAAATTACCTGCCTGATAAGCATAACAGTATGTGTTCCAATCTAGAAGTGATGCATCGCCCAACGTGTACTTGTCTGGGTCGACCAAATGTATAACTTTTTATCACTGGGATACAACGTTTCGAGAATTGATTCGAATTTTCAGGTGCTTTAGTCAAAGATGTGTAACATATAACCATCTAAGAATCAAAAGTGTAATTATTCTCAAGAGGGAATGTGAAGGATTTCTTGATTCTCCCTGTATGGTAGAAAAATCCATAGGGAGAGCAAGTTCAAGAAGTTTAAGGACGGGATGGAGACAGATTTGTATAGATATGAAAAGTACACACTGAATGATAAAAGCAATGTTAGGAATACGGAAAATCTAGTGCAGTCAGAGACTGCATAACAGTAAATCTGAGACTGCAAAGAATATATATATATATATATATATATATATATATATATATATATATATATATATATATAAAGATATTAATGTTTATACAGGGTGTCACAGCGTTTCTACTATATTATATCAGAACTGCTTGTTTTGGGGATGCCGAGTGTGGGAGGATGTGAGAACTTAGTACCTGCTAATGCGTGTGTCATAGAATTTCGATGCAGGGATGGCAACGTTCCTTATGTAGCAATTGCTTGTGGAGCAAATGACATGAGAATCTTTGAAGCACAGACTCTACCATCATCATTAAAATTCATCTGAAAGTGCAACTTCATTGTGTATCTATCTTACGACGAAAATTTGTTGTGAAATGTTTCATATGGTCACGACCTATTCGGCTGCTAGAGGCCATATTCACATCTGTATTAGTTGGTTTCTGAGGAATCAATCACATTTGCCACAACAATAAAAGTGAAAGGGCATATCTCTGTCCTCATAAAGAGAAAGTAGCTGCAAAACCAACAATACTCCAGCCTGGCATTCATTCCATTCCACCAAAAGGAACTCAGAGCTGATAGTTACGGAGGTTTGATGGACCTTCTTAACACCGATGCTGAACGAAGAGGAGTTCTTCTTCCTACAACTTATACTCGCGACGCTCAAAGTATGCTTCCAAATTATCAGGATGCTATGGCCATTGTTGCCCTCCTAGCGAAGCCTGATCTGTTTCTTAGAATTACTTGCAACCGCAAGTGCACTGAAATTACCTCTCAACCGAAACCATGTGAAAGGGTTGAACATAGACCTGAGTTAGTTTCTGGGGTCTTCATTTAAAACTGGAAGAGGTGTTGGACGATCTTTTAAAATAACATATACTAGGGGCTGGCATTGGTTATTCTTGTGTTACTGAACTTTAAAAAAGAGGTCTCCTTCATTCACACATTCTGCGCATTCCGTCAGATGAAGATGAATTACGATCAGTTGAGGATGTAGACTCTAATTTGTGTAGACGTTCCAACTAACGAAACAGACCCTGAACTCTTTGAAGTTATTCAGGAATCCACAGTACATGCATCTTTCGATACTATCATTCCAGTCCACTCACGTAGGAACAAAAATGTATCTAAAAGTACCTAAAAGGCTTTC
Source organism: Schistocerca nitens (assembly GCF_023898315.1). Classification (NCBI taxonomy): domain Eukaryota; kingdom Metazoa; phylum Arthropoda; class Insecta; order Orthoptera; family Acrididae; genus Schistocerca; species Schistocerca nitens. Next base: position 263,044,795 of record NC_064616.1, read on the forward strand.
AGGAGCAAAATAATTTAAATGTTAATGGCTACCTGTTTATAGACGACGCAATAATAGCGTCACGTTGACGGATCCATCACTTATCAGTGATAATCCGTGAATTATCAGTAGAAAACACCTGTCTCATATCAGTCTTGAGCCTTGTTCTTTAATCAAACAGTTAAATAATTGCACAAATCCGTATATAAAGGACATGACTGCGCGGCGTTACGATTGCGTTCAGACCCAGTGTTGGGGGAGAGAACGTTTACTTGAGCTGTCGTTATGTGGGTCTACCAGAGGTTATGTGACGTTAACACGAACGCCGACTTTTCTACCGATCTTGTATGATCGAGCGGCTGCCTGTCATTTTACCGAGAGAGCACTTGGTGTACTTTCAGGTGGGATACGAAGCTGCTGCTGACCTCCATAGGAACTCCAAACTCACGGCATTTTTTATTTGTGTAATGATAATATCACCACCCGCAATTACCTTTACCACTAAACTCCAGAACATTTTCTTTGGACAAAAGGACCCTGGATTATTCGCAAGAAAAACACCAAGTGCTCTGGACGCACCTAAACTGTCAATCCACCGACGTCAATAGGTATTGCGTACGACTTACTACTTCTTCAGGTCAAAGGGCCGTAGTCGTTTGAAGATCTACTCACAGTTGTTGGAAAACTGGGGAACTCACTTTTCCAAGGTGTAGAAAAATTATGTCTAGTCGCTAATTCGCCTACAATGCTTTGTAAGGTGATTGTTTTATGCAGAGTGGTAAGCTCGATTTTTCATGAATTGAACATACCTTAATCCTTCCGACCGCTTCGTCGAATTGTTGTCCTTTAGCCAAGAACTTATCATATTTTTAAGCCACTTCTTCAGCCTTCTTTGATGTTAACGCACGAGGGCGAACAAATTTTGTGAGATGGTCTTGGTAAACTAAAATGAATTTTAAATTTCCGTCTGGTTGTGTTTGGAAATCAGTCAAATCGACTTGGCATTTGCTATTCATTACCGAATGGAGAACTGGCTTTGAAACTAGCCCTCTTTTTTTTGTCTTCTTTTGTTGACAAGCATCACACATTGATAAACAGAGGCATGTCATTTCCTTTGTGATATTGGCATATTTTTTTTGATGTCTCGATTGACATCCTATCGCGACCACCATGACCCACAGCTACATGAGCTGCGTCAGTCACATCATAATGTTCACCAGCTGGAACAAAGTATTTCATATACCCTTCACTCCGTGAAATGAGTTTTTTCGCATCAACAGTTTTCAAAACAGGAAATCGTATCAGTCTTTTTTTTTGTAATGATGTTCTTTTTTCCAACTTTTCCGCGTCTTCTACTTGTTTAACCAAATCCACATAGTCGTCTCCTGATAACACATTATAATGAGAAGACTTTTTGTTTTCACTCTGCAAAATTTCCGCCAGAAACTTTTCTCTCCACAGCTTTTGATTTTCTTATCTACGAAGGCTCGTCCATGATGAAACGCTTCACAATAATTATACAAGGATTGTAATAAAATGTTTTAAACGCAACCAGCAACTTAACACGCTCACTCGTCGATGTAAAATACCGTTCAAAACAAAGAACAGTGTGAGCGAAGAGCAGTTGAGAGGCGCGAGGCCCGAGCCAGAGATGATTCGGGGATTCCCCGTTCGTATAGGGAGCGACATGTGTTTCGACTAGGCAAAATTAGTTCAGACTAGAACGTATCAGTTTATCCTAAAGCATGTAAATTCTAACTAGGACAAACAGAATCGACCTAGACTAAACTGTTTTATCTTATCGGTAACAGGATGAACGAGTTTGACCTAGGCGAAACCAGTTCATCCTAAAATCGGGTTTGGCCGGTAACATATACAACACCACTTGCCATAGGTACGAGGTCCAGCAGGTGTGAGAAAAGGTTTTAGAGAGCAAACGTACTTCGAACTGTCCTAGAACTTGAGGAATCCAGATATTATCTCAAAAGCTCTTGTCCATAGAAATAGTTAATTTTGTCTAACGATTACTGAATGATTTATGTCATAGAGTTAGCTGTCTCAGATTCTGATGAGTGTGGAAATTTCACTTATTGTCATAAAGTCGGGTTTACAAGCTTTAAGGACTGTCTCATATCTAATACCGCGTATCATAGTATTTGCAGTATCGTGGTGTTAATTTACATCTGGACTGAGTGCGACAAAGACCAGTGTTCTCTATAGGTCACGTGGGGTATCCATTTTGTATTGTCAACGACTGTCCAGGGGACGTGCAAGACAGTTACGTTATGTGGGCTGCATGGAAATCAGGCGGAAGGCAATTCAGGTCGTTCGGATACTTTTGAACATGATAATACATTGAGATGTACTGTATCACGTGATAAACTATGTGATCAAAAGTATCCGGACACCTGGCTGAAAATGACTTACAAGTTCGCGGCGCTCTCCATCCGTAATGCTGGAATTCAATATGGTGTTGGCCCATCCTTATCTTTGATGACAGCTTGTACTCTCGCAAGCATACGTTTAATCAGGTGCTGGAAGGTTTCTTGGGGAATGGCAGCCCATTCTTCAAGGAGTGCTACACTGAGGAGAGGTATCGATGTCTGTCGGTGTCGCCTGGCACGAAGTCGGCGTTCCAAAACATCCCAAAAGTGTCCTATAGGATTCAGATCAGGACTCTGTGCAGGACAGTCCATTACAGGGATGTTACTGTCGTGTAACAACTCCGCCACAGGCCGTGCATTACGAACAGATGCTCGATCGTGTTGAAAGATACAATCGCCATCTCCGCTTTCTACGACACACTACATATATGGTGAGTCGGAGAGCTCCCATTTAATTTCAGAGGTACTATAATCATCAGCAATTTCAGATATGGGATAGAGCTCTATGTGGCAACATATCCTCGTCCTTAGCCAATGGAAAAAATCGATTTAAGATTGTTTAACTTGTTAAAACTTACCGAATGGCTTCAGACAAAATCGAGAAAATGGTGATATAATATTCAGCGCTAGACAAGTTTCATACAAGTCCCATGACCGACTAAAGCACTGAAAGTTATTTAAACACGAAACTGTGAACTGTACGGTAAAGCGACCTACTTGTGCCAGCTTGTCACCGATGGAAGAAATAGATTGTAATGTGGGTAGAGAACTATTAAGTGTTACTGACCGCTGGAAATAAAGTCTCCACTACGAGCATCTTTGATCCCTAGCACGTAGAAGACAGTGTGGTCTAAGCCAGCTCAGTAAACGATCTCTAGACCACCTTGAAATCTGTCTTCATTTTCCGAGCCTCAACGCGAAATATAAACTCACGATAGATAGACTTATAGAGTGCAACATATTGCACTGCATCATGAGACAGGCTTCACTGTCGGAGCTTATCGAGCAAACTCACATTTCACATAACGGCGTCCACACTCTGATGGCACGCTACGAGTACATGGAGACGTCGAAAACCAAATGAGATGATGCGTTCTGCCTGACAAAATGGCAGATGGTCGAGGTGCTATCGTATGCGGGATGTTGAAATGGGATGAACTAGTGTCCTGATACGTTTACCATCGTCTCTTACCGGCAAACACTACAGGAAGCTTCTCTTCGAGACTGTACACTCGTCTGTTCAGTTACTATCAGGGGACCTCTAACTTCAAAATGTGCATCCACGATGCCATCGCTCTCTGATATAAATATGGTGGTGCTTGTATAGTCACCCAAATCATTTGCGTTCAATGCTCAACAGAACTGAAGGCAAATGATTTGGGTGACCATACAAGCACCACCATATTTATATGTTGGTATGGAAATGATTCTGACACAATCAGAGAGCGATGGGAACGTGGATGCACATTTTGAAGTTAGAGGTCCCCTGATAGTAACTGAACAGACGAGTGTACAGTCTCGAAGAGTAGCTTCCTGTATTGTTTGCCGGTAAGAGACGATGGTAAACGTATCAAGACACTAGTTCATCCCATTTCAACATCCCGCATACGATAGCACCTCGACCATCTGCCATTTTGTCAGGCAGAACGCATCATCTCATTTGGTTTTCGACGTCTCCCTGTACTCGTAGAGTGCCATCAGAGTAGACCGACATGTATCGTGAATCGTCACTATAGCCTACTTTTTCATGCTTCTAAGCTTCAAAGTGAGTCGTCTATCGCTCGTTCTAATCACTGCGCCCTGTGAGGAGCGTTGAGCAGAGGCACACTTCGGGGACGATGGTTTCTGTATCCTGTAGCGTGAAGATGGTTGTGGACGGCAAGTGAATTCTCTAGCGGCGGTTTTCTCCAAGACGGGGTACTCCCGACACATCCTGGATACACTGGCAAGTGAAAAGTCAAGTGCTTGAACAATCTCGGTTACTGAGTTTACCGTGCGTTGGGCAATCATGATCTCGCCCCCATCAGTTAAAGTCGTACCGCGCTTCTTGCCCACACTGTTTTTGACTGTGACGCCGACGCTCAGTACGAATTCAGGCAACATACCTGTCACTAGACATACTGAACTATTTAATTCACCGCAGAAGAGTGTTTCCCCTCTAACACAGAAACTATGTTTGTTTCAATCGCTCACGAGAGAGTGAGACATCGGCGCCCGTGGCCGTCCTTCAATGAACTTTCAGAATGCCGACGCCCTTAGCTGGAAAGTGTTAACACTGTCTATAAACAATATAAGGATGTGCCTTCTCGAGCGAACCATCTTTGAGTTTGGCCTACGTCTAATTTTTCAACAGCCCCCTGTCGCAGTGCTGGCGTTAAGTGATGTGTAGATAACGTTCAGCCAGACTGACTGTCCCAGCTGTCTGTTGTCACCTTCAGAGCACCAACTGTCATCTTGCTCTCAACTATACAATTGTCCGACGCATACAAATGGCAGCACCGCCGTTTTGTATGTCAGCTTTGTACAGAAGTACGACGTTCACATTATGTGTTTCATTTCCTCAAGTTATTGGTACTCTTGTAACTTGTTTTCAAATTTTCTGTTGTACGTCCATTTTAATCATCGCCATTGGTATCGACAACGACTTCACGAGAGAACTCAACAGTTTCTCCAGAAATTGCATCACCATGCTCTACCGGCATTATCCAATCTCGATTAGCCTATGGCAGTTGTCAGCACAAGTGTAATTATACTTTGTATTGCAGTTACACAGATATTTATGCAAACATAATATGTTTATTCGATTCTTGAAGTACCGATTTAGCTGGTGAAACAAATGAAAACAATAGCTTTCTTCCCTTTCCTCTTTCGTAGTACTGTCGGATACTTACGCTACGTTTTGTAAATGAATTCTAGTAGTTTTGGCGACACTGACAGCGAACGCTGTTTTCAGATGCTATTTAAAGGGAACATGGAACTATTATAGTTTTAGTGAAGTTTACCAATGAAATCGGCCCATTAATATACTTGTTCGCTATAAGCTTTCTCGCTGGCACCACATGTACTGTTAATTAATCTCACAGTGAATATCATACTAGCAGGCTATAACTAGAAACAAATAAATATGTTCATGGCAGCTCGAAAGAAACGCGCCGAGTTAATTAATTTGTGTACCGAAAATCCGTCGTAGTTGTTAAGCTACACAGCACTCACTTGGAAGCTCAGGATGGGGAACAACTCTGGTGTGGGTTTCCTTAGTGTAAGGCTGAACACTTCTTAGAAAGTGTCTCTGACATTTCTTGAACTACTCAACAGAAAAAAACACAAATCCAACAGCCACTTGTAGTTACCATAAAGTATTTTGCTAGAACAGAGGTAATCATCCTCCATGGCTGTCACCACAACCTTTTGTATGTAGATGGGTATACTGTGATGATAAAAGTATACTACTGATAGTTGTCAGACGTGTGTGTTTTTCTGAATTCGGGATCAATAAAAAGAACTCCTTTTGAAGCTGAATATGTACTTTATCGTGAGCTTCTTAACCTAATTTCAACATAAAGTGTAATTGAGTTTGGTAAGGAATAAATGAAAGAATTAGGCAACGAAATTTCGAGCATGCAGCTTGTTTCAGTTGATAACTGTATACATATTCAACAAAATGATACTTGCCGTATCATTGACTGGCGTAGTTACAATCTTCGGGAAAGGATTTAGAATATGCCCATTATATTAGCAGAGTAAATCAACTGAAACTGGCCACAAGGAAGTCATTTCATTAATTTATTATTCGTTGGGTTGTGAAAACATCTAAGTTCAAAAATGAATAAATTCTTTGCTAGCAAAAATTCAGTTCACTACATTGATTTTCGCCATTTTTGTTACTAAAGTGATCGTTACAGAAAATTTCGATTTAAGATACGCTAAATTAAAATCGGTTACCTTTTTGTTATTACTGCAACACGTGCCTTTATAGGCATCAAACATTAAGAAATGGACAGATAATTTGTTTTGCGCTGGGCCTTACCTGTTTGCATGGTGAAGATGATGAAAGACGAAGTGAGAAGCCAGTTAGCGTCCTCCTTAGTCAGGTTATATATGCCGGGAATGCCCGCGTGGCTGGAGTTGCTCCGATAAGCTCGATCAACAAAATCACAAGGTGTCTCATTCGTCTCCATTGCATGTATAGAAAAGAGAGAGAAATAAATCTCACGACAAGTTTATCTTAAATGTTTTAACTTAGATATCCTAATTAGGAACAGTACTACTGGCATGAGCTAATTTCATTTATGCTACTGAACGTGTATGTTCCACGACTGGTATGAAACTGTTGTCAGGGTGGTTGGATGCAAGTGTCTTACGTGGGCTCTTTCAAACGTAAATCTCAAACGTAAATCAACTTCCCTTTGAGCCTGTCAGATCAATGACTCTCGCTTTAGGAGTAACGACAGGCTGTTCCGACAAACAAGGTTTCCCGTACAAATTTAATTTGTTTACTTGCAGTCGCACAAAGGACTTGGTAACTACTGAAATGTAGGTCGTGCAGTAAATATTCTGGAACGCGGTCTTTCGGTTAGTAGCTTGGAGATAATGAATAAGCTTTAATTTCCTTTTAAATCCTTATATGGAAACGTACCGTTTGAAGGGAATCTAGATCATAACATATGTTAGGCCTTTATTACACTAGGCCGCCAGGCAGCGTAGCCAGCCGCCCATCCGGTGGCGCTGCTCGTCATTGGGAATTGATTGTTAAAGAGCCTATTATATTAGGGCAGCCGGTGGAGCCGCCACAAATTGGCTGCCGTGCCCAGCCACCACTGGTGGCGCAGAGTCGTGGCAGCGCGTGTCTATTACATCGATCCGTCAGGGTCATGTTCTTCAGCTCAAAATCCGGTAGGAATGTACAAACAATTTCATTCCAAGCATTTAGTTTTAGTTGTTTATTACTGTAAGCTTCAGAACTGGCGTCTCAAATTGCGGATTGTTGTTCAACTGTACAAACGACATCTGCGATATTCATTTTTTTATGTCAAGTAACTTCAGGCTTCTTCCAGTTTCACATTTTTCCCTTTTGTCACGTCTACACATTTTTTCCTTTTCATAATGACAACATGCAGTTCACTAGACATAGTGAAGAACACACTTCACGTACACTACTGGCCATTAAAATTGCTACACCAAGAAGAAGTGCAGATGATAAACGGGTATTCATTGGACAAATATACTATACTCGAACTGTCATGTGATTACATTTTCTCGCAGTTTGGGTGCATAGATCCTGAGAAATCAGTACCCTGAACAACCACCTCTGGCCGTAATAACGGCCTTGATACACCTGGGCATTGAGTCAAACAGAGCTTGGATGGCGTGTACAAGTATAGCTGCCCATGCAGCTTCAACCCGATACCACAGTTCACGTCTACACTTTCATTCCTTTCCACAACGACAACCTGCAGTTCACTAGACATAGTAAAGAACACACTTCACGTACACTACTGGCCATTAAAATTGCTAAACCAAGAGGAAATGCAGATGATAAACGGGTATTCATTGGACAAATATACTATACTCGAACTGTCATGTGATTACATTTTCTCGCAATTTGGGTATTGTGACGAGCCAGTTGCTCGGCCACCATTGACCAGACGTTTTCAATTGGTGAGGGATCTGGAGAATGTGCTGACCAGGGCAGCAGTCGAACATTTTCTGTGTCCAGAAAGGACCTGCAACATGCGATCGTGCATTATCCTGCTGAAATGTAGGGTTTCGCAGGGATCGAATGAAGGGTAGAGCCACGGGTCGTAACACATCTGAAATGTAACGTCCACTGTTCAAAGTGCCGTCAATGCGAACAAGAGGCGACCAAGACGTGTAACCAATGGCACCCCATACCATCATGCCGGGCGATACACCAGTATGGCGATGACGAATACACACTTCCAATGTGCGTTCTCCGCGATGTCGCCAAACACGGATCCGACCATCACGATGCTGTAAACAGAACCTGGATTCATCCGAAAAAATGACGTTTTGCCATTCGTGCACCCAGGTTCGTCGTTGAGTACACCATCGCAGGCGCTCCTGTCTCTGATGCAGCGTCAAGGGTAACCGCAGCCATGGTCCTCGAGCTGATAGTCCATGCTGCTGCAAACGTATCGAACTGTTAGTGCAGGTGGTGGTTGTCTTGCAAACGTCCCCATCTGTTGACTCAGGAGTCGAGACGTGGCTGCACGATCCGTTACAGCCATGCGGATAAGATGCCTGTCATCTCGACTGCTAGTGATACGAGGCCATTGGGATCCAGCACGGCGTTCCTTTTACCCTCCTGAACCCATTGATTCCATATTCTGCTAGCAGTCATTGGATCTCGACCAACGCGAGCAGCAATGTCGCGATACGATAAACCGCAGTCGCGATAGGCTACAATCCGACCTTCATCAAAGTCGGAAACGTGATGGTACGCATTTCTCCTCCTTACACGAGGAATCGCAACAACGCCGGTCAACTGCTGTTTGTGTATGGGAAATCGGTTGGAAACTTTCCTCATGTCAGCACGTTGTAGGTGTCGCCACCGGCGCCAACCTTGTGTGAATGCTCTGAAAAGCTAATCATTTGCATATCACAGCATCTTCTTCCTGTCGGTTAAATTTCGCGTCTGTAGCACGTCATCTTCGTGCTATAGCAATTTTAATGGCCAGTAGCGTAAATAAAAAGCAAACGATTTCTTTTTTACGCAGTACTAGAAGCCGTTAGAGCGAGCCACGACAGAGATTTCGTCAAATTTTAGCCGGTGACCATTTTGTAAAGCATGTTCAACTAAAGCAGATATCTCAGTGTAGCGTAGGCGATAAAACTTCTCATACTCCTTCCTGCGTTATTCCACAGTGTTTGTTCAACGTAAGACTGGCCACACTCGCAAGATATCTTGTTGACCCCCAGGTGTTCTAAGACTGCTGCGTCTTTAAATTATCTCTGCAGGTGGAAGCCACCAACATACGGTCTTTCATTTTATTTCTTACTGTAGTATACTGTTGATTCACAGTGTCTTTGGTACGTCACCATAATAATTAATCAAAAGTAGTAAAGTCTAGCACCCATGGAGGTCAAGTCACAATCCATCAGCCAGAAAAAAGACAAATGATTTCCACTGCGCATGCTTGCAGAGGAAAATGTGCTGGCCATCCATTTTGTTTCAACATTAAGAACCGTGCTGTTAATTGAACGCCTTCTTAAAATTTCGTCAGTGAGTGGTGCAGAATTTAAGAGTACCTTTCAGCATTATATTGTTGAGAAACAACGAGGTACAATACCTTGATCGGTGAAGAGTCAATCTACTTAAACTCTAAATGTGCTGGTTCCTTGCTGACGAAAGTAGTTGGGCTTTTTCTTGATCAATAGTTAGTATCATGAACATTAACTTTGCCATTAGATTTGAGAATGCCTCATCAGCCCACAGTATTGAAATGGGGATTTTCGCTTAATGATTTAAAGCGTTTGCAAATGATGATTCTAGTCTGCAAATTATCTCCCATAGTGTATGATGAATGGCAATACGATGAGGATGCTAACCATCATAACGAATAATTCTCGAAATGGTAGTTTTGCTTTAACGGGTATCCTGTGCTACTTTTTGCATGGAATATATGGTCTGTGGTTTATTGCATTAAGAATTTCTGTGCTTATATCGCATCTAATAAGATTTCTGACCACATTCTTATAATTCTGCGTCGGTAGTACATTGTCACTATTGCCTGTAGTCGTTATAAAATGTGTCGTAGACAGCGTGGATGTTCTACCCGATCCAGTCACATTAATATTACTATCGCCTATGTTCACGTCAGAGACAGCAAAGGACTTGGAAGAGCAGTTGAACGGAATAGACAGTGTTTTGAAAGGAGGATATAAGATGAACATCAACAAAAGCAAAACGAGGATAATGGAATGTGGTCGAATTAAGTCGGGTGATGCTGAGGGAATTAAATTAGGTAATAACTGATGATGGTAGAAGTAGAGAAGATATAAAATGTAGACTGGCAATGGCAAGGAAAGCGTTTCTGAAGAAGAGAAATTTGTTAACATCCAGTATAGATTTAAGTGTCAGGAAGTCGTTTCTGAAAGTATATGTATGGAGTGTAGCCATGTATGGAAGTGAAACATGGACGAAAAATAGTTTGGACAAGAATAGAATAGAAGGTTTCGAAATGTGGTGCTACAGAAGAATGCTGAAGATGAGATGGGTAGATCACATAACTAATGAGGAGGTATTGAATAGAATTGGAGAGAAGAGGAGTTTGTGGCACAACTTGACAAGAAGAAGGGACCGGTTGGTAGGACATGTTCTGAGGCATCAAGGGATCACAAATTTAGCATTGGAGGGCAGCGTGGAGGGAAAAATCGCAGAGGGAGACCAAGAGATGAATACACTAAGCAGATTCAGAAAGATGTAGGTTGCAGTAAGTACTGGGAGATGAAGAAGCTTGCACAGGATAGGGTAGCATGGAGAGCTGCATCAAACCAGTCTCAGGACTGAAGACCACAACAACAACAACATGTTCACGTCAAAGTGCGATAACCCTTCACAGGCAGAAGGTGGCAGCACTGACAATCGAGGGTATATGAAGCGTGTCGGGGGTAGGGGGGTGGGCTAAGGAGAGGGGAGGGGGGACGCGAAATTGTGCAGTAGTTGTTGTTATGTGGAAACGAAGCGATTTATCTGTCGTTCAAGAGGCAAGCTCATTGGTTCAAAATGGTTCAAATGGCTCTGAGCACTATGGGACTTAACATCTTAGGTCATCAGTCCCCTAGAACTTAGAACTACTTAAACCTAACTAACCTAAGGACATCACACAACACCCAGCCATCACGAGGCAGAGAAAATCCCTGACCCCGCCGGGAATCGAACCCGGGAACCCGGGCGTGGGAAGCGAGAACGCTACCGCACGACCACGAGATGCGGGCCAAGCTCATTGGTTTTTGGGCCAATGGCAGAAGCATTCCCGTAACGGCTAAGTTTGTAAAACTGTTCGTATGCCGCCGTGGCTAAAACCGGCCCCAAGGTAACTGTGGTGCACTACTGGCCGTAGTTGACGGGTCTGAGACGACGGCTCCGGGTATGTGTACGGGCGAAAAGCCGTGCTACTGTTGAGCAACTGACCGTGCAGATGACCCAAGGGGTTAAAAAAAAGTGGCTCCTCAACGACCGTTCAGTGAACTTTGCTGTGTGTGGACACCCTGCAGCAGGCGCCTGGATCATCGGCAACGGAGGCTGCAATTTTCACAGCAGTACTGTAAGTGGACGTCCACTGAGTGGCAACAATTAGCGTTTTCATATGAATCACTTTTCATGATCCATCAGACAGATGGCGATTGGCATATTCGCCGTGAAACTTCTGAAAGCAAACACCGCGCGTCCTGGCCGAAGGAAGGAGTTTTATGGTCTGGGGAATGTTTTCGTGGCAGTCCTTGGGTGAGCCTGTCATTCTGGAACGTAAGTGGATCAACACAAGCATGCATCTATCCTGGGGGACCAGGTGCGTCCCTACGTGGAGTTTGCTTTTCTTCAGTATGCAAGCAGGACAATACAACGTGTCACATAGCTCGCAGTCTACGTGTGTGGTTCGAAGAGCATCAGGATCAGTTTAACACACTTCCTTGGTCACCGAACTCCCCGGATTTAAGCCCAATCGAGAATCTGTGCAATGAATCCTCAACAGAGAAACCTAGTGCAGCAGCTCACGGCACTGGAGTCAGCATGGCTCCACATGCCTGTCTGTGCCTTCCAGAACCATATTGACTCTCTCCTTGCACGTCTCGCAGCGGTCGACGCTGCAAAAGGCGTTTATACAGGCTTTTGCCATGGGGTCACGTTAATGTGACTGGACAGTGGACATGCCTTTCTGCTTCAGTCTGCTTGTCGCTAATTCTGGCAACGTTGCCGACGTGCTTTTCTCAGCATATTAATGTTCAGGCTGAATAAATGCCCAGTCGCTTTCAAAGATAGCTACAGGGGTGCCCCAGACCTACTATAGGAGCTAATTTTCACGAAAACGATGCGTCCAATTCTTTTAAACTTTAAGGACGAGTTAAAAGGTAGGACCTAAATTGCCCAGAATATTTTAGTGCAGTTACCATTTAGCCTCACTGTTGCGACTGCGGGTCGGCTGTAAGTGTTTGTTATTGCTAATCGCTGCCTTCAGTGTGCAGAAAACTAGAGGAAACGAATCCCGATTCAAAATGTCAAATAAGAGGAAGGCACGAAAGTGGTCTGCTCGTGTAGTGTAACACACAGCTCCTTAGACTGCGAGTCTGGAGCCGAGACAGCCCCGTATCTAATCTGCACGTTGAATTAACGACCGCGGACTGGTACACCCACCCACTGAATGTGGCCTTTAGTCAGTTTCCCACGCTCGTTTAGGCAAATGCTGGAAAAGTACGTAAAGTTCCGTGCTCAGGCCCTAGACGAGACCTAGCGACCTGCGTGCCATGCTCTGCCAATGGCGTCACTGGATGCGTTATGGACGAGCATGTGGTCACCACATCGATCTCCCGGTCGTTGCCTCACGGCGCTGAGTGCACCCTGTACCAGTCCTCCAGCCGAGGAAAATTACCTGGCTGTACCGGGATTCGACCCCGGGCCACCCGCATGGCTGTCAACCACACTGACCACTCAGCTACTGAGGTGGACAGGAAAATGCTGGGCTGGCCCCCAAATTTCGCCTCAGAGGATACAATACACAAACTGTTCAAATACGATAACACGCGGAACTAAGGTTACACGATTCACAGGCAGATGGCGCACACATCATCCCCCCCCCCCCCCCCCTTAGGTTACATAGACGACTGTGCCGTGAAGAAGGGTGTCGGGCCACAAAACTAAACAATAAAATAAAACTTGACAAATCCTGAAAATCTGACTCCGCACTAGACGGGATAAACGTTATGGAAATGAACAGTACAGCCGGCCGAAGTGGCCGTGCGGTTAAAGGCGCTGCAGTCTGGAACCGCAAGACCGCTACGGTCGCAGGTTCGAATCCTGCCTCGGGCATGGATGTTTGTGATGTCCTTAGGTTAGTTAGGTTTAACTAGTTCTAAGTTCTAGGGGACTGATGACCTCAGCAGTTGAGTCCCATAGTGCTCAGAGCCATTTGAACCATTTGAACAGTACAGTAAAAAATTAACAACATTGAATACTTCAACACCGAACGTCTTTTGCCTGGAACATTTCTGGGTTTATTACTCTAATTTGTCGATAAGAACAAATTTTTCTGGCGCTACGCTTCGTCAGCCAAACAGAGGGGATTGGGAACTATTTGTGCTTACTAAAGTATCTGCCATTTCCTCTTCCCTAGTGCTGTACAAGATGGAATGTTCATGACATATTTTCATAGTATCGGTTTGTGCCTGCGCGTCTATTTACGAAGCGACAGTCGCTGGAACGCTAACAGGCGTGTATGAAACGACTGCAGGTCACCGTATCCATACACCAATAAATCTCAGCGAGAGAGAAGCGAGGGAGAAATGTTGGTTCTTCCGTTACAGAGGGCTCTATTTGAGCAATACGTGTAGCGCAGACCACAAAGCTATCTCTTGCAGCTACATTCGTCACCAATAAAAGCTGCAATGCACTGAAGTCCAAAGGAGGTAGCCCAGTTGGCTGTAAAAAAACCACCGTGCAGCGACTCGAGGCCAGCGTCACCTCTGTTCTTGCTTTTATTCAGACCAGAGCAAAGCGAGCTGTAAAAATTTGGGAAAGGCGACACAATCGAAGGGACTGAAAAACCTACAGGAAACGTGACGAACGATATCGTGCTTCGATGTAAAGCATATACCATCATAGCACGCTTTCTCACTATGGGAACTGCCACTGATCACATATATCTCTGCAGACCCCAAGATCAAGAAGGTACGCTATTTTGACTCTCATTTCATTTCGGAACTGATTTATTTTCTTAGAACGATGGGTAGTTACACTGTGTGTTGCCATCATTTCTTGAACTTCTTACTTTGGTGAGGTAGTTATGGGATACCTTGATCTTGTTCTACATATTATTTCCGTATTTGTCTGACCTGATAATTAAAATATTATCTTGTGAAACGATGAGCAGATATACACAGGGAAGTAAAAATGTCTATGTGTTACACTATTAGTTCTAAGCCTTTACTCTCTAAGTGTTTGTTTATTTCTTTTATTAGGTGTAGGTTTTTTTCACAGGAAGCAAACTGTGGTTTCTATCCACAACAGACGAAAAAGGAAAGCTAAAACTGTAGTGAACCTGAAGCATCACGAATAAGCACTGATACGATGTACGTGCTCCGTTACCTGCACACGTCAGTAGGTTTGAAACACTCCTTAACAATGTGGAACATCTCCACTTGCTCTGGTGCCACTCCTAGGGAAGGTAAACGCTAATTTTTTCCTTTATGTGGTTTACTTTAGGACTTTAGGACTTCAATTACATAGTATTACTTCATCGATTACTTTTTCTACTTTTTAATATTCAAGCGACGAATTATATTTGCTGATTCCTATTGTGTAAATAGCTTTGTTGAAGAAGTTTTAGTTCACATAGGAGTTGGATTTTTCATGTTTCATATCATGTGTTCTAAGAATTTCGACCTCATTACTGTACTTTTCCTGTAACAATGACATAAAATTATTTAGAGTACTATGTTTTAGGATTACGTAATTATGTTTAACTTTACCTGCTATGCATATTGTGGAAGTTATTTTAAAGATTTTATTTTTGTAAGAATCTGTAACCATGAATGCTTCTTATAGTCCTATCTAAAAAATTAAGGGCTGATTAATATTTGTGAATGTATATGATTTATTAAGAAGTAAAAAGATACGTGTGTTAATTACGTTACGTTTTTAACTAAAATTATATTAAAATAAAATGAAAGACATAATTCTGTTCAAATAGGTTTTTAAGTGTTGGTATAAATACGCTCCACCAATAAAGCACAGCTGAGTGATGGTAAAGAGATGAAGGCTGTGTTACTGAACGGAGCGTGCTATTCTATAATTAGTAAAAGCGGACAAGACTCGATATAAAATGGATATGTGGAAGTTTGGGCTGTGACGAGCACTTGCCACTCAGTTACGTGTAATTTACAAATAACTTGGTATGAGGAGCAACCTAAGTTGTGATCATACGTTTCAACCGATGAAAAACGCAACAGCTGCGTGAAAATAATTTATTAATGACGAGTGGTTTCATGGCATCAAGGTCACATCCACAGGTGACAAATTGTTAACCCTAGAAAGATACAAAAAATCTTATCAGTTACGTAATATGATCCTGATATCTCCTTAAGGGTAATGAATACAAGTGACATATTTCCCTGCACAAAATTGGCGTCATATAGTACGCAACAATTATCAATAAAATAACCAAAGGTACAAGAGCAAAACCTAACTCTAGAAACAGACAATAATGTACGAGAACTGGCACCATAAACATGGAAAAGAATCCTAGACCTTATAACGCTGCAACAGCATTTACGTAGCTTGTACTATGAAATACCAAATTTGGTTTACGTACTATGCCCCAACAGAACAAATAGTCCTGTCACGGAAAAACCACGTATAACACTCCTGTCTGCTACTGCTATACGATAACCTTGAAGTAGGAGGCAGGTCGTGATATATAACTATCTAGTTAAAACAATTATGGTATAAAGCAACAGAGCAGTGTTACCCTCTGAGAGGAATTTTGTTGTGTTGACCGTGTTGTACCTAACGGGGGCCGGCCGCGGTGGTCTAGCGGTTCTGGCGCTGCAGTCTGGAACCGCGGGACTGCTACGGTCGCAGGTTCGAATCCTGCCTCGGGCATGGGTGTGTGTGATGTCCTTAGGTTAGTTAGGTTTAAGTAGTTCTAAGTTCTAGGGGACTTATGACCTAAGATGTTGAGTCCCATAGTGCTCAGAGCCATTTGAACCATTTGAACCTAACGGGGGTGGCTTATCGGAAATGAAAGTCACAATTACGTAAACATTTGAACAGTAACATACAACATTTTTGCCTATCTGCACTGTTTAACGGATAAAGAAAACGGTCGCCAGCCTAATTAGGCAAGAGAATGATTAACATTCTTGTTCAAGAAAGTAGTCATTAGTAACTTTCACGGATAAACACAACCTATACTTTGTCACACGCGAGTGCAATGAACTCTGACACATACATAGGTTTACGGTAAGATTGAAGCTATCAGCTAGAGCAGCACAAACTATTGGCAAAAATATAACAGATACCGAAACACACTATTACTTTCAGGGCTTGTTCAAACTGAATGGTCTTTATAACATTACTATTAACATTCACTGCAGGATCATAAATTGGACATAGGTTAAGTCTCTCTCAGTTAAATACTTTACTATTTAAAATCAGAGTTAATTGGAATCCACTAACAGGTTGCTTCTCACTATCTTTTGAATAAAGAAATTATGGTTTTCATAAATAGTGGTCTTCCCGTTACTTGTTGCCTAGCATTAGCACAATAGACAAACTGTGGATCCTGTTATACTATTAATATGCACTTCCAATACACAAGAGAGACGAACACTTAGCAATCATGAACATATAATTTTCTACTATTGCAGTTTTCCACGTTTACTACAGTGAAACACAATGTTGACAAATTTGCAAGAAACTGACTCACCTTTTAAAATTTACTACAGGTAGCACTATGATCATTAACTAAGCAAAACTTTATAAGCCTCAATTTTAAGAACTTTAATTTATAAAAGAATTAGCAAATTGTCTTTATTACCACAGTCTTCTACTTTCAAGTAAATGATTAAATAGGTGACTTTGAAACTTCACAAAACCACATTTACTGCCTCCCACAATTTCACTAAATCCACAGTAAATCTGAATAGTCCCTTCTCATCAAAGATCAAACAACATTATGTAATGAACTGTCTAACTTTCAGGCTTTCATTTTTTCCACAAAATAGGACACTCGGTAATCATTGTTCAAATGGAGAGGAACCTGAGAGGTGTTGTGATAGGGAAAACATCAAGGTAGGTACATAGATTCAGTTATAAGTTACCTTATGTTTGTGCACACTAAATCGCCCAATAAGCTGATCCTTCACTGTACATTGTTATAGTACTCCCTTACAGTGACTGCGCAATATGGTGGCAACTGCATGTTGGTAGGCGGGTTAGCAGACAGAATTGCTGGACTCTGGCCCTTCTTGGTGGCGATGATGAATACCAATTCCAGAATCGTTCCAGCTATTTGTCCATCCATCCGAGGCATTGGAAAGTAGCAGAAAAAGCCTCTCTCGGAACCAGCACAATATGCAACTTTTACATAGCAGTGCACAGTTCGGTAGCTCGTCTCCGACTGACTCTCAATTCCACCTTTTATACCTAGGCCAACCACAATTTTCGCGCGCTACTCAGTTCCGTTCCCGAGGCAACTACCACACCTTTTACATACAAATAACTAAGAAGGCTAAGTGAGGATCAGCAGTTTACCTAACAGCAACCAAACACATTAAATAAAACAGAACATTTACACATATTGACATTTCTACAAAAAATTATTCACACAGAAATTACAATTATATACAGTAAGTTTTGTTCCCTCCAAATGGGACAAAGAATTTAAATGACAGATACACTACTTTGCATAGAATAAAACCATGACATCAAAGTTTTAACAAAGAAAGGAATATAAAATTTTATGTTATCGATTCAATCCAACAATCTTTACAGATACTCAATGTTATAACATCAAACCAAAACTAAAAGGCAAAATAAATCAGTAGAGTATTAGAGCTATGGTGTTACAACCTAAACGAGTTTACTGTTCATATGTGGTAAGTCTCCTCAGGAACAACGCCCAGCCCGCTAGTGCAACACATACTGAACTAGCGAACCTGGCAATGCTTTGTAATTGCTAAACATGAATGGGAACTGTATAGACGACCGAATCTCCGTTTCCTTCCTCTCTCTGTCCAACTCCTTCCCCTTTCTTTGTCCCCCCTCCCCCCCTCCCCCCCTCTCTCTCTCTGACCTTGAGGCTCGTTTACTGTTATTGCCAACGAAACCTTAATTGGGAAATAAGCTCTTTTGAAATGAATGAGTAAATCGCTTGGGATGATTAGTGTACGGGGTGCAGAAGAGACCTCTCCAGCTGCTGGGTCTGTGAGTATAGTAGCTTCGATAACAGTATTTCTCATGGTTCTGTGGACAGGTAGGATTGCAAAGTTTCGGATGATTCAGATTCCGTAGTAGTATTCTATTCGTAAGTTGATATGGCATAAATACAACTTTCCTCTTAAAAACTGACTGCTGACTGAGGAAGAAAAAATTGTGTCACGAAATTTTAACCCTGTATAGCTGATGCCAGTAGGAACCAAAATTCCTAATGTTGTGTAGGTCGACAAAACACCATTTTTAAACTACAGAAACTTGGCCGTGGGATTGCCCTGTTGCCGTTCATCGGTTCAAGGGGAGCGCTATGATTGTCGGTTCACACATACAAACGTCGCTCGCCCCGTCACTGCCGCATCGTGATACACACACGTGGCGAATAGGTCTTGCTGTTTGTCTCCACCTCACGTCAGAGGCATTCACACGCAAGCTTCGCATCGGAACACACACACGTCACCTGCGATTTAGTCATACAGTAAGCTTGGCGGCACAGTATTCGTTTGAAGAGCAACGAGATGTAGTTTTAGTTTATGGACTAGCCGACTGTAATGCGCACAAAGCTCGAAGGTACCCAGCAAGACGCCACTCATACCCGCAAACGTTTACAGCAATTCACCGGCGACTGGGCGAAACAGGCTCGTTAGCGGGATATCATGGTGATGCTGGAAGACCTCGAAGACGACGGGATGTTGCATTTGAAGCTACTGTCCTAGAGCGCTTCGAGTAAGCACTCGAAGAAGTATTCAAGCGGTTGCACGCGACATGGGGTTCACTCACCGGTAAGTCTGGAAGGTTTTGAGCTATGACGGCCAGCATCCATTTTGTTTCCACCCTGTCAAAAACCTAAAGCCTGTGACGGACTATGAACACAAGCTAGAGTTTTTCTGGTGGTTTCTGGACGTGTTGCCCGACTTCCCTGCCATTGTGTTGTTTACCGAGGAGTGCACTTCCCATCGGGATGACCTTTACAACACTCGAAACGTTCATTACTGGGCAAGGGGAAATCCTCACGTCACGTACGTCCACGGACACCAGGAACGATTTTCACTCAACATTTGGGCAGGCATTATGGGTGACCATCTGATTGGGCCGGTCCGTCTACCTCCTCGACTTACCGGGACAAATTATCTTCCCTTTTTGCAAGAAACTCTACCCGGCCTGCTGGAAGATGTTCTCCTGTACATACGGCTATGCATGTGGTTGCAGCATGATGGGGCGTCCGCAAGTAACAGTCGTGCTTTGCGCGGATATTTAAATGAACTCTTCGACGGCCGGGTAATTGGCAGAGATGCTCGTAGGACATGGTCCCCGCGAACACCAAACCTCACGCCACCGGACTTTTTCCTGTGGGGATTCTTCAAAGTTCTAGTTCACCCACCCGGACGCGTACCATCTAGAAACGAAGAAGAATTAATGGATCGCATTCAACATGCCGCCTATCACATCAGGACAATGCCAGAAATCTTTGAAAGATTTCAGCAAAACACCGTTCGACGTTACCAAGCTAGTGTCGTGTCAGAGGGTCGCCAGTTCGAGCACCTGCTTTATGTATACAATGTCCTAGCTACAAAAAACGCCCTTTGCAGGGCCGACACAATTTGTAAAAGACTTTCTGTACGCGAACTAACAGCCGTCGTCGGGTTTGTTTCCGGTACGATTTATCATGAAACTACAATGGATGTGTCGGGACACCGGCGGATTCGCCCCAGAGTGGAAGGCTGCCGCGCTACCACCGAGCGTGCGGGCCGCCTTGGATACATCGCGATCTCCGGCAGGCAAATCGTTCGAGGCCATGCGTTTTCCAGAGCATCTGGCACCAGGGCCATTCCGTGGCCAATCGGAACGCGTGGCGTCAAGTGTCCGTAGTTTAAAAATGGTGCGTTGTCGATCTACACATCATTAGTAATTTTGGTATCTACTGGCATCAGCTATCCAGGGTTAAAATTTCGTGACAGTTTTTCTCCACCATATATATATATATATATATATATATATATATATATATATATATATACACTCCTGGAAATTGAAATAAGAACACCGTGAATTCATTGTCCCAGGAAGGGGAAACTTTATTGACACATTCCTGGGGTCAGATACATCACATGATCACACTGACAGAACCACAAGCACATAGACACAGGCAACAGAGCATGCACAATGTCGGCACTAGTACAGTGTATATCCACCTTTCGCAGCAATGCAGGCTGCTATTCTCCCATGGAGACGATCGTAGAGATGCTGGATGTGGTCCTGTGGAACGTCTTGCCATGCCATTTCCACCTGGCGCCTCAGTTGGACCAGCGTTCGTGCTGGACGTGCAGACCGCGTGAGACGACGCTTCATCCAGTCCCAAACATGCTCAATGGGGGACAGATCCGGAGATCTTGCTGGCCAGGGTAGTTGACTTACACCTTCTAGAGCACGTTGGGTGGCACGGGATACATGCGGACGTGCATTGTCCTGTTGGAACAGCAAGTTCCCTTGCCGGTCTAGGAATGGTAGAACGATGGGTTCGATGACGGTTTGGATGTACCGTGCACTATTCAGTGTCCCCTCGACGATCACCAGTGGTGTACGGCCAGTGTAGGAGATCGCTCCCCATACCATGATGCCAGGTGTTGGCCCTGTGTGCCTCGGTCGTATGCAGTCCTGATTGTGGCGCTCACCTGCAAGGCGCCAAACACGCATACGACCATCATTGGCACCAAGGCAGAAGCGACTCTCATCGCTGAAGACGACACGTCTCCATTCGTCCCTCCATTCACGCCTGTCGCGACACCACTGGAGGCGGGCTGCACGATGTTGGGGCGTGAGCGGAAGACGGCCTAACGGTGTGCGGGACCGTAGCCCAGCTTCATGGAGACGGTTGCGAATGGTCCTCGCCGATACCCCAGGAGCAACAGTGTCCCTAATTTGCTGGGAGGTGGCGGTGCGGTCCCCTACGGCACTGCGTAGGATCCTACGGTCTTGGCGTGCATCCGTGCGTCGCTGCGGTCCGGTCCCAGGTCGACGGGCACGTGCACCTTCCGCCGACCACTGGTGACAACATCGATGTACTGTGGAGACCTCACGCCCCACGTGTTGAGCAATTCGGCGGTACGTCCACCCGGCCTCCCGCATGCCCACTATACGCCCTCGCTCAAAGTCCGTCAACTGCACATACGGTTCACGTCCACGCTGTCGCGGCATGCTACCAGTGTTAAAGACTGCGATGGAGCTCCGTATGCCACGGCAAACTGGCTGACACTGACGGCGGCGGTGCACAAATGCTGCACAGCTAGCGCCATTCGACGGCCAACACCGCGGTTCCTGGTGTGTCCGCTGTGCCGTGCGTGTGATCATTGCTTGTACAGCCCTCTCGCAGTGTCCGGAGCAAGTATGGTGGGTCTGACACACCGGTGTTAATGTGTTCTTTTTTCCATTTCCAGGAGTGTATATATATATCGGTAATGCTGGAATTCATTATGGTGTTGGCCCACCCTTAGCCTTGATGACAGCTACCACTCTCGCAGGCATAGGTTCAATCAGGTGCTAGAAAGTTTCTTGGGGAATGGCAGCCCATTCTTTACGGAGTGCTGCACTGAGAAGAGGTATCGATGTCGGTCGGTGAGGCCTGGCACGAAGTCGGAGTTCCAAAACATCCCAAATATGTCCCATAGGATTCAGTTCAGGACTCTGTGCAGACCAGTCCATTACAGGGATGTTATTGTCGTGTAACCACTCCGCCACAGGCCGTGCATTGTGAACAGGTGCTCGATCGTGTTGAAAGATGCAGTCGCCATCCCCGAATTGCTCTTCAACAGTGGGAAGCAAGAAGGTGCTTAAAACATCCGTGTAGCCCTGTGCTGTGATAGTGAAACGCATAACAAGCGGTGGAAGCCCCCTCCATGAAAAACAAGACCACATCATAACACGACCGCCTCCGAATTTTACTGTTGGCACTACACACGCTGGCAAATGACGTTCACCAGGCATTCGCCATACCTGCTCCATGCCATCGGATCGCCGCACTGTGTACCGTTATTCGTCACTGCAGACAACGTTTTGCCACTGTTCAATCGTCCAATGTCTACGCTCCTTACACCAAGCGAGACATCGTTTGGCATTTACCAGAGAGATGTGTGGCTAATGAGCAGCCGCTCGCCCATGAAATCCAAGTTTTCTCACGTCCCGCCTGTCATAGTACTTGCAGTGGATCCTGATGCAGTTTGGAATTCCTGTGTAGTGGTCTGGATAGATGTCTGCCTATTACACATTACGACCCTCTTCAACTGTCGGCGATCTCTGTCAGTCAACAGACGAGGTCGGCCTGTACGCTTTTGTGCTGTACGTGTCAATTCACATTTCCACTTCACTATCACATCGGTAACAGTGGAACTAGGGATGTTTAGGAGTGTGGAAATCTCTAGTACAGACGTATGACACAAGTGACACCCAATCACCTGACCAGTCCCACGGAGCGCCCCATTCTGCTCTCTCACGATGTGTAATGACTACTGAGGTCGCTGATATGGAATACCTGACAGGAGGTGGCAGCACAATGCACGTCAGATCATCGAGCACTCTCCTTCTGCAATGGTGATTTTACTATCGAGGATATTAACGTCCACGTGAAGGAACCAGAGAGCCGTTCAGCGTCTTATGTCCCCCCTAACCTCTCGGGTAAATCAACGCCGCTGAGGGAAAGAACAATGACCACCTTCGCTAATCGATGGCTGCCACAGGAACTTCCGTACTGCAGGGGAACTTAAATTGATACCGATATCAACTGGAAAAATGGCAGCTCCTGCCCCAAGAGAGGAGAGGAGATTAGTGTTTAACGTCCCGTCGACAGCGAGGTCATTAGAGACGGAGCGCAAGCTCGGGTGAGGGAAGGATGGGGAAGGAAATCGGCCGTGCCCTTTCCAACCAACCATCCCGGCATTTGCCTGAAGCGATTTAGGGAAATCACGGAAAACCTAAATCAGGATGGCCGGAGACGGGATTGAACCGTCTTCCTCCCGAATGCGAGTCCAGTGGGCTAACCACTGCGCTGCCCCAAGAGAGACCACTCTGCATCTGCTAACAAGAAAACGAGTTTAAAGTCATCGACACACATCGACGGAACGACGATCTCAATGGAGAAAGGGCTGAGGGAGGGATGGCTGTTTTCGTCGATGACACCTCCTCTCCTATCCGTCTTACAACGGCTTTCCAGGTAGTTACATTGGAAGCTCTATCGCCTGCTAATATCACAGCGTGTTCTTTATAATTATCTTCCACCTCACGATAAGCTTTCGACGTGATTTTCGAAATATCCATTTGTAACCTCCCCCTCACTTATCGATCTTAATGACAGAGAAAAATTAAACCGCGTGTACCTAATGGAAATTTGGGAAAAAGCAATCGTCACCGAAGTCAATTTGTCGGTAAAGAGGGAGGAAAGGGTTACATCTAAATGAAAGGAAAAATGCAAATGAAACTGGTGGAAATTAATTTTGAAAAGGGGTGAAGTTAATAGAGAAAGTAAATGTGCGGCCGTTACGTTAACAATTAACTAGCGGTAATTAGATATTTGAGATTTGGGGGAAATTACAGTCGCCAGTCCTATGGACAATTACTATAGTAACTGAAAAAGAAAGGTTATTACACATATAATTAGCACTAGAAGCGTGGCAACTGAAGGTTGACACATGTAGTGTGAAAACTGAAAGCTTGTCAGAAGTAATAAATTTCGGTACACTCTGACTTAATTTAGCAAAAGAATTAATAAAACCGGAAAATTGAAAGTTAATTTAGTGATTAAAGTTACTAGTGAGCTTTCTTTCTGAAGCACATCGAAATTCAGTAAGATACGGTTAGTCTTGGACTACCTCAACAATCATTTCAAAAGCTACTTGAATCTACGCAATTTAGAAATAAGAGATTTAATTTTGAACTTGAATTAAATGATTCTGAACAATTAACAATAGTAAAATTTAGTACGTAACAAGCTGAGCTGCAGTCACAGGTAAGCTAAAATATGCTAACAAAACTCGCACTCTTAATTTGTGCTTGTGTAATCTAAATATTGTAGCCAGCTATGAATACCTTAACTGAACTTTGAAATTAAAGCAGTGAAATCGAATGATGCTGGCGTTTGAATTTCAACGACACTCGGGTTCATTTCGGAAAAGGAAGGGACCCTGCTTGGCAATGCAATTGGGACAATGAGCAACAAAGGTTCATGCTAAGTTGCTGTAATTTTGTGATGCAACAATTTTAAAAGCTGAGGTCTGCCATACAGTTCTGAAACTTTACGTGCCTCTAGTCTTCCTTGTTGCTTGATTCAAGGTTTGAAGCCGTCGATCGAGGAGGTGGCGACAGTCACTCATTGTCGGCCGTCGCTGTTGCAGAAGCTGGATGTTGGCGCGCCTTCTTCTCGACACGGTCACCAGGCGAAACGGGCTCTTGATGTGCGCCAGCTAATGCTTCCCGTCCGCGACACCGTGTCAGAAACTATCATAGCAAGTCGAGCGCAATTACATGCTGCCCAACCCCGAAAGCGCGGCAACTCACGGGAGCGTCACACAACACACCTGCTCCACTGCACTACCCCAGCCAGACTCTCTCGCTGCCCGCACTCCACGCGGCAGAGTTAACACTACCAAAGATCCTAAACACTTTCGTTCTTCACACGACCTATCGATGTATTCGTTCGACAGCATAGTTTTCCCTAGGCAAGACCCAGCGTAAAATACAAATAATATTTACAAAACAATTATATATATATATATATATATATATATATATATATATATATATATATATATATATAGTAAAACAATTACAATATATAAAGACACAGAAATGTCATATCTTGAGGTAACAAAACAAGGAAAAAATTATACTACAATAGATGGAAATAGGAGGATATGCATTTCCGGCGTTACACGCGCCCCACATTGTCTGAGGATGTTCGTGTAACCTAAACAGACTCAGCGGATTAGTTTTCTTGAGAAAGGCTGATATCTGCATATCTTAGAGTACACTTCTACAGTCTGTTAAATGCAAAATATTTTTTGTTGTAAGGGGCTGCGGATAATGTAAAGCGGCAAGTATAGCTGTGGCTTCTACAGAAAAACCAAAACTTTCATTAGAAAGCGAAATCAATTCCCTGTAACCTGTACTCCGAAAGAGGACGAGCAACAGTAATTTACTGAGTCACAGTGCTTAATTTTTAAAGTACTACCGATAGCAAGAAGTTATATAGTGAGAGTATGAGCCAAGATAACTATCTTACCTCAAGCTCACTGATAAGGACTTCTGGTGTCACTCAGTTGGGCTAGTAATATTCAATGTCACACTCCACATCCGCCGGCCGCAGTGGTCTAGCGGTTCTAGGCGCTCAGTCCGGAGCCGCGCGACTGCTACGGTCGCAGGTTCGAATCCTACCTCGGGCATGGATGTGTGTGATGTCCTTAGGTTAGATAGGTTTAAGTAGTTCTAAGTTCTAGGGGACTGATGACCATAGATGTTAAGTCCCATAGTGCTCAGAGCCATTTGAACCATTTGAACCCGACATCCTCCCTCCCCCACCCCCCCCCCGCCCCGAATCCTAAGGGAAAATCACCTACGTCAAACCCTGTCCTACACCCACACCTGAGCAATTTGAGCAATATGGACTAGTTGTAGTAAAGGTCATCACGTATCTCGATAGGTGTCACATGATCTTGTGTGATACAAGATTTGGAGAAAATCCTCTTTCATCTCTCATCCATTGAGAGCACTTTAAAGTGGAGGAAAATCCCTTACCTACCCAGGACAAATAAGACTCAAGTTCTCTCTCTCCTTCCTCATCTTTACAAGTAGTTTAGTTAGGTAGTCCTCTTTATTCGAGATATGTGCATCATGGGGGTAGGTTCAGATCTGTTACAAACAATTTCTTACTTACAATGAATGTGTAGTGAAATGATATGACCAATTAACTGCTGGTTTATTATAACAGTTTTTGCAATACAATTACTTAACAGCATTGGTTGATTTTTTATTGAATTTTTTTCTTTTGTTGCTTACTTACAAAGTTATTTGTTTCTTATATACAACAATTCGCTAAATAATTCTTTATGATTTTTGGTTTCGTCTGGTGCTTTGTATTCATTACTTTCACTTCACATACTATGACTTCCACAGCATTTGTTGTTTTTTTTTCATTGCATACAGTATTTACTTTTTAATCATCTTCACAACTATATACAATATTTACAGGCACACACAATATGCAAGCACACACAATACACAATCAGGTAAGCATACTCACACACACTACGACAAGCGGTTCATCCGTCTATTCCAAACACACACACACACACACACACACACGCACACACACACACACACAGAAAACCACTATTCACAAATAAATAAATAAAATAGATACTCAGTCACACACTCTGTGACACTGACGTCTTATTCTTTTATCCGTAGTTCTTCCTTATTTTGGTGGTATTACTATTCTAGTTGTGTGTGACAGAAGACTGGACGTACATACAGTCCATTTGAGGTCAACGGGAAATACTACCTTACTGTTTCTTGACATTTTGGACAAGGTCGTTTTGCACACAATTTTAGTTTTGTTTAAATAAGCTTGCGCCACAAGTCAAACAGAATAAGTGTGTAACACATTTGTATTTTTCAATGTTATAATCTGCTGTCGCTCTGGAGCTGTCCCTTACATTGGCGTCTGGTGGCGCAGCTCCACTGAGGGCTGGCTGCAACAGGCTGCGGATAGTAGTGTGAGCTGTCCATAAGTTATTGGTGGTGCAGTTGAGACTTGACAGAATTGCTGACGATATCTGGCACCTCGTCATCGTTCACTCACTTTCGGGATTAGTGCTGAGTGATCTTGCTTGATTCTTGTAAAATTCTCTTTTCATACTGACGTGTTTGTATGACATCGAGACCATAAATTTAATTTTTTGACCCTAAGAAGGTAATTTTGTGTTTAAATTTCAAAAATGGCTCTGAGCACTATGGGACTTAACTTCTAAGGTCATCACTCCCCTAGAACTTAGAACTACTTAAACCTAACTAACTTAAGGACATCACACACATCCATGCCCGAGGCAGGATTCGAACCTGCGACCGTAGCAGTCGCGCGGTTCCAGACTTAGCGCCTAGAACCGCTCGGCCACCCCGGCCGGCCGCTTAAATTTCAATTTGTTTTCAATTTCATGTTGAACTGTCTGCATTAACTACCACTAGAGCAGAGGCAGAGAGCTAAGCGAAGCGGTCTCATGCTGGACTACTACGGTGTGTATCGCTTCAGTTTTTTCCTTTTTTTCTCTGCCAGCAGCCAGAGCGGAATTTAGTAACAAAATGGTAAGAAAACCTTTGCACTGCGCCAACTGGACAATTAACTTGTTTTTAATTATTTTAATTTTTAATCGTCAACCTCCCTCTGTAATGCAATAAACTTCATTCACTATTATTTTTATTGTTACTATTATTATCGTTACTGGTTCACACGCGAGCCCAACTCCACACTGTTCAAGAAACAGCGGATAAGTACTTGTTAATATCTCACTTAGGCAATAATCTGCAATCATTTAGTTCCAGAATGATGGCCATAGAGGAATTACGGATAAAGTTTAAACAGATTGTAAATTATGCTCTGGACAAGTATGTGCCTAGTAAGTGGATTAAGGACGGAAAAGACCCGCCGTGATTTAACAACGAAATTCGGAAAATGCGGAGGCAGTAAAACCTGTTGCACTTTCGGTTCAAAACAGGACGGGCAAGCCGGCCGGAGTGGCCGAGCGGTTAAAGGCGCTACAGTCTGGGACCGCACGACCGCTACGGTCGCAGGTTCGAATCCTGCCTCGGGCATGGATGTGTGTGATGTCCTTAGGTTAGTTAGGTTTAAGTAGTTCTAAGTTCTAGGGGACTTATGACCACAGCAGTTGAGTCCCATAGTGCTCAGAGCCATTTGAAGCCAGGACGGGCAAGAGACAACAGGCAAAGATTAGTAGCGATTCGTGGGTCTGTGAAACGATCTATACACGAAGAATACAACAGCTACCACCGTCATACATTGGATAAAGATCTGGCAGAGAACCCGAAAAAATTCTGGTCCTATGTAAAATCGCTAAGCGGGTCTAAGGCTTCCGTTCAGACACTCGTTGACCATTGTGGTTTGGCAGTAGAAGATAGCAAAAGGAAGGCCGAAGTTTTAGATTCCACGTTTAAGGAATC
Organism: Schistocerca nitens; assembly: GCF_023898315.1. NCBI lineage: Eukaryota > Metazoa > Arthropoda > Insecta > Orthoptera > Acrididae > Schistocerca > Schistocerca nitens. The sequence goes on from NC_064616.1 coordinate 263,073,541, forward strand.
GTTCACGCAGGAGAATCATACAAATATACCGTTATTTGACCGTCACACTGAGTCCCATATGAATGAAGTAGTAATAAGCATTCCTGCCGTAGAGAAACAAAGGAAAGAGTTGAGAACAAATGGAATTACAGTTCGGTTTTACAAAGAGTACTCTGCGTCACTGGCCCCTTTTGTAGTTTGCATTTATCGCGAATCTCTCGAGCAGCGCAAAGTGCCAAGCGACTGGAAAGAAGCGCAGGTGACTCCTATACATAGGAAGGGTAAAAGAACGGACCCGCGAAATTACAGACCAATGTCCTTAACATCGGTTTACTGCGGAGTTCTAAAGCATATTCTGTGTTCGAATATAATAAATTTCCTAGAAACCGTGAAGCTCATGTGCATGAATAAGCACGGCCTTAGGAAGCATCGCTCGTGCGAAACCCACCTTGCTCTATCCTCACATGATATAGTGCGAACTATAGATGAAGGGCAACAGGCTGATTCCATATTTCTAGAGTTCAGAAAAGCTTTCGACACGGTACCCCACTGTAGACTGTTAACGAAGATACGTGAAAACGGAATAGACTTCCAGATATGTGACTGTCTCGAAGACTTTTTAAGTAATAGAACCCAGTATGTTGTCCTCGACGGTGAGTGTTCATCGGGGACAGGAGTAACATCAGGGAAGTGTGATACAACCGTTGCTATTTTCTATATACAAAACTGATCTGGTAGACGCTGTGTATCGCTTGCGAGGATTGTGGTAGCAGAAGGCGAAGGGCCGACCTCGGTTTATTGGGAGAATTTTAGGAAAGTGTTCTTCATTTGCAAAGGTGACCTAATATAGGAGGCTAGTGGACCTGTTCTTGCATTCTGATCGAGTATTTGGGACCCGCACCAGATTGGATTGAAAGAGGACATCGAAGCAATTAAGAGGCGAGCTGCTAGATTTCTTACCGGTAGGTTCGATCAGCAGGCAAGTGTTACGGATGTGCTTCGTAGTCTCAAGTGGGGATCCCTGGAGGGAAGAAGACATTCATTTCAAAGAATGCTACTGAGACAGTTTAGAGACCCAGCATTTTATGTTGACTGCAGAGCGGTCCTACTGCCGACAACATACATTTCGCGTAGGGACCACGAAGATAAGATGCGAGAACTTAGGGTTCATGCGGAGGCATATATACAGTCGTTTTTCCCATGCTCTACCTGAGAGTGGAACATGAAAGGAAACGACTAATTGTGGTACATCTACATCTACATCTACATTTATACTCCGCAAGCCACCCAACGGTGTGTGGCGGAGGGCACTTAACGTGCCACTGTCATTACCTCCCTTTCCTGTTCCAGTCGCGTATAGGTAGCGGAAAGAACGACTGCCGGAAAGCCTCCGTGCGCGCTCGAATCTCTCTAATTTTACATTCGTGATCTCCTCGGGAGGTATAAGTAGGGGGAAGCAATATATTCGATACCTTATCCAGAAACGCACCCTCTCGAAACCTGGACAGCAAGCTACACCGCGATGCAGAGCGCCTCTCTTGCAGAGTCTGCCACTTGAGGTTGCTAAACATCTCCGTAACGCTGTCACGCTTACCAAATAACCCTGTGACGAAACGCACCGCAGGCGATACAGGGTACCTTCCACCACGCTCCATACGGTGGCTTGCAGTGTAGGTATGTAGATGTAGATAATCATCCACACGACACAAAATCTCACTTAACACTTCAAAACAGGTCGGAGGACGCAATGATAACTCTTCAACAGTTTCTGTTGATTTGACACTGTGGCAACAGATATGTTCATGCCACAGTGTATTACTCAGCAATCGAGTAGATAGTATGGAGTCTGTCATTGCTAGAGATAGCTACGAATTTGTAACCAGAGCCATTTGTTCACCATTTGTTCAGCCGCTGGTTGTAATACTACAACTGTAAATGGAAGACTACGCTTTGTTCTGTTGTTAATCGAATGAATTATGCCAAGGATAAATTAAGCGCTTTTTTGCTTTTATTTACACAGCTACTTAAACTAACATGGAAATTCTGGTTAATCGAGTGTGTGTTTCACTTGTGAAATTCGATTTCGAGTATAATTAGTAAGCCTTCTGGCAACCTCGATCCAATTCCTCTTGGTAGCAGGCATAGTGGTCAGCTTTACGAGTACCAAGCAACAACACACAAGAAATGTCACTGGAAATATTCGAAAAAAACCATCAGCATGGGATTTGGATTCTTTTCATCATTTGTCGAAATTAGAAAGAAACATTACAAAAGCAATGAGCAGGCTACTTAGTATGAATTATATGCCTAGAGCTCATGGTGTAAAACATATGAAGCGGCAGAACTGCACACTGCCCGCATTTGTAGTTTAGTTTCTGTGTTCGTAAACATAATTTTCAGTTTCTTCTCTTCTTAATACTCAAATGAATTGATTACTACGTGACACTGAATAATTAGTTAACTGTGTTTCTTCTTGCTTCCATCCCCAACAACAAACTTCTGCATTCTCGTGGTAGTCATGAAATTCTATTTGTATCTGGTACTAGACTGCACGTAGACACAATCGATTTCGAAGTGCAGTGTGTTTGATATCTTACTGCTTCGTGACGTGTGAGGGAAAGTCGATTTCCAATTACTTTATATTCCATTAAAATAAGTTTTCGTTGTAGACTAACAAAGTAAGTATTTATTCGTTCTTATTGTGGTGAAATTCAAACAGCAAAGGAAAAGTATATGCCTCAGTGCGTCAGATGCCGTATGCTGTATGAGCGGAAACTAATATTACTAGCTGTGCTATCTCTATACTGAAATTATATACCACGGGCGTTAAAATTCCTGTTTCACACCGGAAAAGTTAAAAGTGAAGTATTCTAGACTAAATCTAATGGAATGTATTAAATATAAATAGTGCGAAAGGAGTATACTGGGGCACATTTGTATAAGGCCGCAGACCCATAGATACTGCTTCTAGTCTGAGATTAATATAGTGTTGGAGTAAGAGAGCTCTTGGCGCTCAGATGAAGGGGAGGGGAAGACGATGGAGTAGGCAATTTTTTGTGTCGTGATGTGCGAAGCCACAGAATGTTAGATTAATTTAGGTATGTCAATACTGTTGAACTTGGAAGCAGAAGTCTTCATGCAAGAAATGTAAAGATATTAAATAATTATGAATTTGTTTTGCCAGCGCATAAGTATAGATGAGTTGGCTGATAATTTGTAATTGTTGAGTAACCTCAGAATGTACGTAAACAGTTTTGATAAAAAGGCTAGTTAGATATTTCACTTTGTAATGTTTCTAAGATTTCTACGATTTTTACTACAACACATCCCTCCAATACTAAATTGGTGATCCCTTTATGCCTCAGATCATATCCTACCAACTGACCCCTTCTTCTAGTCAAGTTGTGCCACAAACTTCTCTTCTCCCCAATCCTATTCAATACCTCCTCATTAGTTATATGATCTACCCATCTAATCTTCAGCTTTCTTCTGTAGCACCACATTTCGAAATCTTCTATTCTCTTCTTGTCCAAACTATTTATCGTCCATGTTTCACTTCCATACATGGCTACACTCCATACAAATACTTTCAGAAACGACTTTCTGACACTTAAATCTATACTGGACGTTAACAAATTTCTCTTCTTCAGAAACGCTTTCCTTGCCATTGCCAGTCTACATTTTATATTCTCTCTACCTTGGCTGCAATCAGTTATTTTGCTGCCCAAATATCAAAACTTATCTACTATTTCAAGTGTCTTGTTTTCTAATCTGATTTAATTCGAGTACATTTCGTTACCCTTGTTTTGCTTTTACTGATGTTCATCTTATATCCTTCTTTCAAGACACTGTCCATATCGTTCAACTGCTCTTCCAAGTCGTTTGCTGTGTCTGACGGAATAATGATATCATCAGCAAACCTCAAAGTTGTTGCTTTTTCTCCCTGAACTTTAATTCCTACTCCAAATTTTTCCTCTGTTTCCTTGACTGTTTGTCCAGTGTACATACTGAATAAAATTAGGAATTAGCTACAACCATGACTCACTCCCTTTTGAAGTACTGCCCCCCTTTCATGACCCTCAACTCTTATAACTGCCGTCTGGTTTCTGTACAAGTCGTCAACAGCTCTTCGATCCCTGTGTTTTACCCCTGCCACTTTCAGAATTTCAAAGAGATTATTCCAGTCAACATTATTAAAAGCTTCCTCTAAGTCTACAAATGCTAAAAATGTGGGTTTGCCTTTCCTTAACATGCCTTCTAAGATAAGCGGTAGGGTCAGTACTGCCTCGTATGTTCCTACATTTTTACGGAATCCAAACTGATCTTCCCTGTGATCGCCTTCTATCAGTTTTTCCATTCTTCCATAAAGAATTCGTGTTAGTGTTTTGCAACCATGACTTATTAAACAGATAGTTCGGTAACTTTTCACACCTGTAAACAGTTGCTTTCTTTGGAATGAGAATTACAAAATTCTTTTTGAAGCCTGAAGCCGGAGGGTATTTCGCCCGTCTCATACATATTGCACACCAAATGGAAGAATTTTGTCATGGCTGGTTCTCCCAAGGCCATCAGTAGCTCTGGCAGAATATCGCCTACTCCCAGGGCCTTGTTTCTTTCAGAGCTTTGTCAAATTCCTCTCGCAATGTTATATCTCCCAATTCATCTTCATTTAAGTCCACTTCCCTTTCTATAATACTTCTTTCAAGTTCATCCCCCTTATATAGGTCCTCTATATACTCCTTCCACTTTTCAACTCTCCCTTCTCTGCTTTGGACTAGTTTACCATCTAAGTTCTTAATATTCATACAGCTGATTCTCTCTTCCCCAAAGCCCTCTTAATTTTCCTGTAGGTGGTATCTATCTTTCCTCTAGTGAAATATGCTTCTAAATCCTTACATTTGTCTTCTAGCCGTTCCTGCATAGCAGTTTTGCACTTCCTGTCAATCTCATATTTTAACATTTGTATTCCCTTTCGCCTGCTCCGCTTTAAATTTTCTCCTTTAATATGTTAAATTCAATATCTCTTGTGTTATCTAAGGACTTCTACTAGACCTTGTCTTCTTACTCTGCTGCCTTCACTATTTCGTCTCTTAAAGCTATCCATTCGTCATCTACTGTATTCCTTTCCCCTGTTCTAGTCAGCTGTTGTCTAATGCTCCATTTGAAACTCTCACAGCCTCTGGTTCTTTCAACTTATCTAGGTCCTATCTCCTTAATTTCCTATCTTTTTCAAATTTCTTTAGTTTTAATCTACAGTTCCTAACCAATAAATTGTGGTCAGCGTTCACATCTCCTCCTGGAAATGTTTTACGATTTATAATCTGGTTCCTAAGTCTGTGTCTAACGATTACATAATCAGTGTGAAACCTTTTGGTGTCTCCAGATCTCTTACATGTAGACAAACTTCTTTTGTTATTCTTAAACCAAGTGTTAACAAGGATTAAATTATGCTTTGTGCAAAATTCTATTATGTGGCTTTCTCTTTCATTCCTTTCACCCAGCCCATATTCATCTACTATTTTTCCTTCTCATCCTTTCCCTACTATCGAATTCCAGTCCCCCATCACAATCAAATTTTTGTCTCCTTCAACTATCTGAATAATTTCTTTTGTCTCATCATATATTTCTTCAATTTATTTATCATCTGTGGAGCTAACTGACATGTAAACTTGAACCACTGTGGTG